>NC_037671.1:103427696-104096207 GCF_003255815.1 Theropithecus gelada | reverse complement strand
TTTTTTGAGACGGAGTCTTGCTCTGTCGCCCGGGCTGGAGTGCAGTGGCCGGATCTCAGCTCACTGCAAGCTCCGCCTCCCGGGTTTACGCCATTCTCCTGCCTCAGCCTCCCAAGTAACTGGGACTACAGGCGCCCGCCATCTCGCCCGGCTAGTTTTTTGTATTTTTTAGTAGAGACGGGGTTTCACCGTGTTCGCCAGGATGGTCTCCATCTTCTGACCTCGTGATCCACCCGTCTCGGCCTCCCAAAGTGCTGGGATTACAGGCTTGAGCCACCGCGCCCGGCCAATATAAACCATTATTTTAAACTGATGACAATTCTAATCGCATAAACTAACAAGCAAAAAGAAAACTAATAAAGACTCTGCACTTTAACTTTGTCTCCCCACTTTTAAACTTTTTGTTATTTCTATTTATATCTTGTTGTACTATCTATGTCTTGAGAAGTTGTCATATTTATTATTTTTGGTCAGTACATTTTTTACTCTTTTCTACTTAAGATATGAGTTGTTTACACACGACAATTACAGTGTTATAATATTCTGTACCTTCAGACGATTTCTTATTACTCATTAAATATCCTTTCCTTTCAGACTGAAGAACTCCCTATAGCATTTCTTGTAGAGATTTGTAGAAAAATAGGTCTGGTGTTGAAACCCCTCAGCTTTTGTTTGTCTGGGAAAGTCTTTATTTCTCCTTTATGTCTGAAGGATATTTTCACCAGATATGCTATTCTAGGATAAAAGTTTTTCCTTCAGCACTTTAAATACGGCATGACACTGTCTCCTGGCCTGTAAAGTTTCCACTGAAAAGTTTGCTGCCAGATGTATTGGAGCTCCATTGTATGTTCTTTGTTTCTTTTCTCTTGCTGCTTTTAAGATCCTTTCTTTATCCTTGACCTTGGGGAATTTGTTGATTAAATGCCTCGAGGTAGTCTTCTTTGGGTTAAATCTGCTTGATGTTCTATAATCTTCTAGTATTTGTATACTGATCTCATTCTCTAGGTTTGAGAAGTTCCCTGTTATTTCTTTGAGTAAACTTTCTACCCCTATCTCTCCACCTCCTCTTTAAGGCCAATAACTCTCAGATTTGCCCTTTTGAGGCTATTTTCTAGGTCTTGTAGGTGTGCTTCATTCTTTTTTATTCTTTTTTCTTTTGTCTGTTTTTAAAAGACTCCGTTGCATTCTTCAGTATATCAATTACATTTTCAACTCCAGAAATTCAGCTGCTTTTTAGTCGTTTCAATTTCTTTGTTAAATTTATCTGATAGAATTCTGAATTGCTTCTCTGTGTTATCTTCGGAATTTCTATCGGCACTTCACTGAGTTTCCTCAAAACAACTATTTTGCCTTATCTGTCTGAAAGGTCACATATTTCTGTCACTCTGTGATTGGTCACTGTTGCTTTATTTCGTTCAAGTTAGGTAGTCATTTTAGTCTTCACAGTCTGGGCTTGTTTGTACCTGTCCTTGGGAAGGCTTTCCAGGTATTTGAAGTTACCTGAGTTTTGTGATCTAAGTTTTTGCTCACTGCAGGTGCATTATGGGGCACCCCAATCTCAGTAATACTGTGGCTCTTGCACACTTGTAGAGCTACTGCCTTGCTGGTTTTTGATACGATCCAGTAGAATTCCCTGGATTACCAGGTATAGACTTTTGTGCTCTTCCCTTACTTTCTCCCAGAGTCTCTTTCTCTGTCCTGAGCTGCCCAGAGCTCAAGGAGAGGTGACAAACACCCCTGTGGCTGCCACCACTGGGACTATGCTGGGTCAGACCTGAAGCCAGCACAGAGTCTTGCCCAAGGCCCACAGTAACCACTCTCATCTGCCACCCGAGTTCACTGAAGACCCTAGGGCCATACAATTAGTGGGTGGCAAAACCAGCTAGGCTTGTTTCCTTCCGTTCAGGGTAGTGAGGTCCCCCTGCCCTGGGAGGATCTAGAGATGCCATTGAGGAGCCAGGGCTTGGAGTTAGAAACTTTAGGAATCTACCATATGCTCCACTACTCTGACTTAGCTGGCATCTAATGCATAATACAAAGTCCTTCCCACTCTTCCCTCCCCTTTCCACAAGCAGAGAAGTCCCTCCCTATGACCACCACTCCCAAGGGCCATTTGCCTGATTATTGTCAATGTTCACTCAAAGGCTCTTCAGTCAGCTTGTGGTGAATGCTGTCAGACCAGGGACTGTGAACTCCCCTCTGGCCCAAGACAGGTCCGGAAATGCTGTTCAAGAACCAAGGCCTGGAAGCAGGGAGCCCAAGAGCCTACTTGGTGGTCTACCCCACTGTGGCTGAGCTAGTACCTAGGCTGCAAGACAAAGTCTCCTTTACTCTTCCCTCTTCTTTTCTTAAGCAGACAGAGCTTCTTCCTTTAACCACCCCAGCTAGGCATTTGCTGGGTCAAACTTGAAGCTAGCATGTCTCTGAGTCTCACCCAATGCCCACAGCAAGTACTGCCTGGCTATATTATTCAGGGCTTAAGGGCTCTGTAGTCAGCAGGTGATGAATCCTGCCAGTACTAAATTAAAGCCAGCAGGTTCCCTCCTGCCCCAGGATAGGTTTAGAAATGTCACCTGGGCTCTAAGGCCTAGATGGGGGCCTCAGGATTCTACCTGGTGTCCCTATCCTACCAGTGTCCCTATCCTACTGTGGCTGAGCTGGTATTCAAGTTGCAAAACAAAGTCCTCTTTACTCTTCCCTCTTTTTCCTCAAGTAGAAGAAGGAGTCTCCCAGTGCTGTGAGCTGTGCTGCCTGAGGTTTTGGGAGGTATGGCTCAAGCACTTGCTTGGCTGCCCTGACTAGTATCTCACTGAGCCATGTACCCCACAAGTTCAATGGCTCCCAGCCCACAACAGCACCAGAACATGCTTAGAAATTGCAGTCCTTGTAGCCTAGACTGCCTTTCAAGTTTATTTAGGATCGTAGAGCACTTTAGCCCACATTGGTGAGGCTTGCCAGAACTCAGGTTCTGATTGCTGGGATGGGCAGTTCCCCTCTAGTTAAAATTGGTCTAAATGCTCCCTCCATGGGCACTGCTTGAGTTCTGCCCAGTGTTGCTTTCTGCTGTGCCAGGGCAGCTCTAAGTTCCAATGCAAAATCCCACAATCACTGTGCTTTCCTTCTCCCAAATGCACAGATTCTCTCTTCATGCCATGCAACTGCTACTGGAGAATGGGGGAGAGGTGGCATCAGCAGTTTAAGACTGTCTTTCCTACCCTCTTCAATGCCTCCTTCAGTGATATAAAGTTAAACCAGGTACTGTGAATGCTCATCTAATTTTTGGTTCTTATGAATATGGTTTTTTTGTGTGTGTGGATAGTTGTTTAATTTGGTGTTCCTGCAGGGAGGATAATCAGTGGAGGCTTCTATTCAGTCATCTTGCTCTGCCTCTCCATGTTTCTATTACTAAAAGCTTCATGTTCTTTTTTTTCTCCCCCAGCTCAATTATAAATATATTATCTACCTGTTAAAAATAATAATAATTTAAAAATAAGGTTGATAGTAAAGTATCTATGGTGATAGGCAGTGAAAGCAGTGCTTACAGAAAAATTTATAGCATATATATTAAAAAGAAGATTAAAATTAACCATCGAACTTTCTATCTTAGGACACTAGAAAAATAAGAGCAAATGATATCCAAAGTAAGCAGGGAAAAAATTTAGAGCAGAAATCACAGAAATTGAAAATAGGAAACAGAGAAAATCAGCAAAACCAAAATATGTTTCTTGTATTTATTTATTTATTTTTAATTTTTATTTTACTTTTTTTGAGATGGAGTCTCACTCTGTCGCCAGGCTGGAGTGCAGTGCCAAGATCTCTGCTCTCTACAACCTCTGACTCCCCGGTTCAAGTAATCCACCTGCCTTGGCCTCTCAAAGTGCTGGGATTACAGGTGTGAGCCACCGTGCCTGGCCAGGATTTTTCTTTTAAAAGATCAATAAAAAAAACAAAAAATAAAAAAAAAAAAAAAAAAAAAGTGAGAAAGAGGAAAAAAGAAAGAGAACACAAATTAGTAATGTCAGAAATGAAAAAAGGGCATCACCACAGATCCCATGGATGTTAAAAGATAATAAAGGATTATTATAAACAACTCTATGCCACTAATTTAGATGAAACAGACCAATTCCTTGAAAGATACAATCTGCCAAAACTCACACAAGAAAAAAATGGACAATTTGAATAAGTCTATATCTGTTAAACAAATTGAATCAATGGCCAGGCACGGTGGCTCACGCCTGTAATCCCAGCACTTTAGGAGGCCGAGGCAGGCGGATCATGAGGTCAGGAGATCGAGACCATCCTGGCTAACATGGTGAAATCCCATATCTACTGAAAATACAAAAAATTAGCCAGGTATGGTGGCGGGCGCCTGTAGTCCCAGCTACTCGGGAGGCTGAGTCAGGAGAATGGCATGAACCCAGGAGGCGGAGCTTGCAGTGAGCTGAGATCATGCCACTGCACTCCAGCCTGGGTGACAGAGCGAGACTCTGTCTCAAGAAAAAGAAATTGAATCAATAATAGCCTTTCAAAACAGAAAGCACTAGGCCCAGATGGGTTCACCTATGAATTTTACCAAACATTTAAGGAAGATATTATGCCAATTATCTTCAGTCTCTTTCAGAGGACAGAAACAGAGGGAATACTGTCTGACTCATTCTGTGAATCCAGGATTACACAAGGATTTTCTTGTAATACCATACAAAGGTATTACAAGAAAACTACAGACCAATATCCTCTCATAAGTATAAATGCAAAAACCCTTAACAAAATATTAGCAAATGGAATCCAGCAATGTATAAGAGTTATACACATGACCAACTGTGATTTATTCCAGGTGTTAAGGCTGATTCAACATTTTCAGAATGCATTAATGTAATACATCACATCAAAAGACTTTTAAAAAGAAAAATTATACCAGGTACGGAGGTTCACACCTGTAATCCCAGCACTTTGGGAGGCCAAGGTGGGTGGATCACCTGAGGTCAGGAGTTCCAGACCAGCCTGGCTAACCTGGTGAAACCCCATCTCTACTAAGAATACAAAAGTCAGCTGGGCATGGTGGCGGGCACCTGTAATCCCAGCTATTCGGGAGGCTGAGGCAGGAGAATCACTTGAACCCGGGAGGGGTAGGTTGCAGTGAGCTGAGATTGCACCATTGCACTCCAGCCTGGGCGACAGAGCGAGTCTCCACCTCAAAAAAAAAAAAGGAAAAAAAAAGAGAAACATTATATGATTATATAAATAAATGTAGAAAGCATTTGACAAATTCAGCAACCACTGATAATAAAAACTCTTGGCCGGGCACAGTGGCTCACACCTGTAATCCCAGCACTTTGGGAGACCAAGGCGGGTGGATCAACTGAGGTCAGGAGTTCGAGACCAGCCTGGCCAACATAATGAAACCCTGTCTCTACTAAAAATACAAAAATTAGCAGGGCATGGTGGTGGGCGCCTGTAATCCCAGCTACTCAGGAGGCTGAGGCAGGAGAATGACTTGAACCCAGGAGGCGGAGGTTGCAGTGAGCCGAGGTGGTGTCATTGCACATTCCAGCCTGGGCAACAAGAACGAAACTCTGTCTCAAAAAAAAAAAAACACGTCTCAGTAAATAGGAATACAAGTGAGTGTCCTTAACTTGATAAAGAATAGCTATAAAATCTACAGCTAACATCATACCTAATAGTGAGAAACTCAAAGCTTTCCCATTAAGATCATAAACAAGATGAGGATGTCCTCTCTCACCACTCCTTTTCAATATTTTGCAGTATTTTACTGGAAGTACTAGTTAATTCAATACAACAAGAAAATTAAGTAAAAGGTATGCAGATTGGGAAGAAATAACTAAAACTGTCTTTGTTTGCAGTTGATATGATCATCTATGTAGAAAATTCAAAAGAATAGACCAAAAAAGCTCCTTGAACTAACAAGCAATCACAGCAAGTTTGCAGGATTCAAAGTTAATATCAAAAGTCAACCACTTTTCTACATGCCAACAATGAACAAGTGGAATTCAAAATTAAACACAAATACCATTTATATTAGCATTAATGTACATTATTAGCATGGTGAAATTAAATACTTAGGTATAAATCTAACAAAATATGTAAAAGATCTTTATGAGGAAAACTACAAAATTCTGAAGAATGAAATCAAAGAACTAAATAAATGGAGAAATATCTGATGTCCATGGTTAGGAAGACACAATATTTTCAATATCCCAGTTTCCCCCAACTAAATTTATAGATTCAATACAATCCCAATCAAAATAATAGCAAGTTATTTTGTGTATATTGACAAAGTTATTTTAAATTTTATTTATTAATTTGTTTGCTTGCTTATTTGAGATAGGGTCTCACTAGGCTGGAGTGAAGTGGTGCAATCATGGCTCACTGCAGCCTTGACCCCCCAGGTTCAAGCGATCCCTCCACCCACCCTCCCACATAGCTGGGTCTACAGGCTCGTGCAACCATGCCTGGCTAAGTTTTTTATTTTTTGTAGAGATAGGGATTAGCTGTGTTGCACAGACTGGGTTCGAACTCCTAGACTCAAGCAATCTGCCTATCTTGGCCTCCCAAAGTGCTGGGATTACAGGCATTAGCCACCACACCCAGTTGATTTTAAATTTTACACAGAAAGGCAAAAAAGCCAGAATAACCAACACAATATTAAAGAAGAACAAAGTTGGAGGATTGAAACTACCTGACTTCAAGACTTTCCATAAAGCTACTGTTATCAAGATAGTGTGGTACTGGTGAAAAAAATAAAGAAATAGATGATCCATGAGGAAAAACATGAATCCAGACACAGATCTTCCACCCTTTACAAAATTTAACTAAAAATGGATCATAGAGGCTGGACACAGTGGCTCATGCCTGTAATCCCAGCACTTTGGGAGGCTGAGGTGGGCGGATCACCTGAGGTCAGGAGTTTGAGACCAGCCTGACCAATATGGTGAAATCCTGTCTCTACTAAAAGTATAAAAACTAGCCGGGCATGGGGGCGGGCACCTGTAATTCCAGCTACTTGGGGGGCTGAGGCAGGAGAACTGCTTGAACCTGGGAGGTGGAGGCTGCAGTGAGCTGTGATCACGCCACTGCACTCCAGCCAGGGTGACAAGAGAGAAACTCCATCTAAAAAGAAAAAGGATCATAATGGATCATAGACCTAAATATAAAAGGCAATTTTTTAAAACTCCTATAAGATAGCATAAGAGAAAATCTAGATGAACTAGGATACGGCAATGACTTTTTAGGGACAACGCTGAAGACATGATCCATGAAAGAACTAATTGATTAGCTGGACTTAGTTAACAATCAAAACTTCTGCCCCAAAAATACAATGTCAAGAGATTGAGAAGATAAGCCATAGATGGGGAGAAAATATTTGCATAGACACATCTGACAAAGCGTTGCTATCCAAAATATACAAACACTTCTTAAAACTCAACAGTAAGAGAAAAAATAACCCAATTTAAAAAATTGGGTGGCCAGGGGTGGTGGCTCTTGCCTATAATCCCAGCATGTTGGGAGGCTGAGGCAGACAGATCACTTGAGGTCAGGAGTTCAAGATCAGCTTGGCCAAGATAGTGAAACCCTGTCTCTACTAAAAACAGAAAAATTATCTAGCGCATGCCTGTAATCCCAGCTACTTGGGAGGCTGAGGCAGGAGAATCGCTTGAACCCAGGAGGCAGAGGTTGCAGTGAGCCGAGGTTACGCCACTGCACTCTAGCCTGGGTAACAGAGTAAGACTCTGTCTTTAAAAAATAAAAAGTGGGCTGGGCGCGGTGGCTCATGCCTGTAATCCCATCACTTTGGGAGGCCGAGGCAGGAGGCCCAGCTACAGGTGCCCACCACCTGAGGTAGGAGAATGGCATAAACCCAGGAGGCAGAGCTTGCCGTGAGCCAAGATTGCACCACTGCACTCCAGCCTGGGTGACAGAGGGAGACTCCGTCTCAAAAAAAAAAAAAAAGCCAAAGACCTGAAGAGAGACTTCACCAAAACATACATATAGATGGCAAATAAGCATATGAAAAGATGCTCCACATCACATGTCATCTGAGAAATGAAAAATAAAACAACAATAAGAGATACTACCATGTTCCTATTATAATGACCAAAATCTGGAACACTGACACCACCAAATGCTAGTGAGAATGTGGAGCAACAGGAATTCTCATTCATTGCTGGTGGGAATGCGAAATGGTACAGTCACTTTAGAAGACTATTTGGCTGTTTCTTACAAAACTAAACATATTCTTACCATATTGTCCAGAAATCATGCTTCTTGGCATTTACCTAAAGGAGTTGAAAACTTATATGCACCCACATTTACTGCATTTTTTATTCATAATTACCAAAACTTGGAAGCAACCAACATATTCTTTAGTAGGTGAATGGATAAATAAACTGTAGTTTTGTAGACAATGGAATATTACTAAACACTAAGATTAAATGAGTTACCAAGCCATGAAAAGACATGGAGGGTCTTTAAATGCATATTACTAAGTGAAAGAAGCCAATCTGAAAATGTTGATATATAATTCCAACTATACATCATAGAATGTATGATGTATGTATGTCTATATGGATGAATGAATGGATGGATGATTCCAACTATAGGGCATTCTAGAAAAGGCAAAACTCGAGACACTAAAAAGATCAGTGGTTGGCAGGGGTTAATGAGGGAGGAAAGGTTGAATAGGTGGAGCACAGAAAATTTTAGGACCGTGAAAATACTGTGTTTGATACAAATGATGGATACATGACATTAAGCATTTTTCCAAGGCATAGAATGTAAAATACAAGAGCTAAGCCTGATGTAAACTATGGACTTTGGGTGATTATCATGTGTCAACACAGTTTCATCAGTTGTGACAAATATGTCATTCTGTGGTGGATATTGATAATGGAGGAGTCTATGCATTTGTAGGGTGAGGGGACATATGGGAAATCTCTATACCTTCATCTTTTTTATTTTTCTCGTGTTTTTTTTTTTTTTTTTTTGAGATGGAGTTTCCCTCAGTTACCCAGGCTGGAGTGCAATGACGCAGCCTCGGCTTACTGCAACCTCTGCCTCTCGGATTCAAGTGATTGTCCTGCCTCAGCCTCCCAAGTAGCTGGGATTACAGGCACCTGCCATCATGCCCATATCAAAACATTGTATTTTTGATAGAGACAAGGTTTTACCATGTTGGTCAGGCTGGTCTTGAACTCCTGACCTCATATGATCCACCCACCTCAGCCTCCCAAAGTGCTGGGATTACAGGTGTGAGCCATCGCACTGGGCCTATACCTTCATCTTAATTTTGTTGTGAAACCAAAAGTGCTCTAAAAATAGTCTTTTTTAAAAAGATGGCAAGAAATTTAAAAATATATTATCTATGATATTGGTTCATAGAACAGTGGGGTTTTTTTTTTTCTTTTTTCTTTTTTTTAGAGACAGGATCTCTGTTGCCCAGACTGGAGTGCAGTGGTGCAATCATGGCTCAGTGAAGCTTCTACCTCCTTGACTCAAGTGATTTGCCTGCCTCAGCCTCCCAAGTAGCTGGGACCACAGGCATGAGCCACTGCACCCAGCAGAACAGTATTTTTTTTTAAACAATTCACTCTGCTATAGTGATAGTCTGTCTTCAAAGTAAACCTGTGGGGCACTTAGCCATACGATAAATAGTTTATTCAGAGTGGTGTGGAGATACTCAAGTTTCCTACTCTCAGATTTCTGCAGGTTTCCCTAAGGGCTTGAAACACAGCCACACTTAGTTGAATTGTGACATGGAAGGGGTTTAGATAATAATTAGTGCATTATGAGGAAACTGCCTGGTTCAAATTACAGTATCCGTGTGTGTGAGTGTCAATAATGTAACCATCATTTCATTGAAATACCTGTCAGTTTGTTTCAAGTGCTTATGATGGATGCCTGTGATCTACTGGGCTGAAATAGTTTTCATTGATAATTGGGAAAATCAGAGCATACTCATAAAGCAAAAATACCTCCAGCATCCTCAAATGTTTGAAAATTTCTAAAGTAAATCAATTAACTCAATAATAACCTCTAGCCTCCCTTTCCTTCAGTATTTTTCAATTTTATATTGATATTGAATCCAATTTTCAGTACATTTCAATACAATTAGTGCCTGTCCTCTGTCTATGTACTTGCTCTAATGTATTTATCTTCATTTGGGATAATGTTCATTACTGCTACTTCTTCAATTGTAATTCTATCCAATTTTATTTGCAAAGTATTGCCATAGCTATTCTACATTTAAATTTCCAGTGTACTAAATTTTTATTTGCAGTAATATTAAAGTTGATTTTTTTAAAACTTGAATCTTAAGCCAGGTACGGTGATGTGTGCATGTAGCCCCAACTACTGAAGAGGCTGAGGTGGGTGGATCCCTTGAATCCAGGATTTCAAAGCCAGCCTGGGCAATATAGCAAGAGCTCATTTCTTAAAAAAAAATTTTTTTAACCTTTGATCTTAAAACTATTGAAATGAAATAAGTTTACTGAAAAACATTAGAACATGATGGAGTATATAAAGTAATAAGTAGAATTCACAGGGTTAAGGGTTTGTTTTGGTATGTGCTTTTTCCAAAGCATTACCCTACCAGAAGTCATTTTGTAGTGTTGTAGGACTACAAGGTAATAAGGCACCCACTGTGATCCCCTGTTTTGAAGATGAAAGGCTGAAAGCCTGGAGAGGCAACAAGAAAGGCAAAGACAAGCCACTTGGAGCCCATTCCCCCCAGTGCAGCTGGTCAGTTGTAATAGACTTTGTGATGACTAGCTACCATATTAAACATTCTCTAATCTGACTCCTTAATCACAATGAGAGCTCTAGAGGGGAAAAGACAAGGGATTCTATATTAGGATCCACATTTGCTGCAAAGGAGCAAAAATGATTAGATGGAGAAAAGATAAGTTGGCCCACTCAATGAAAAAGAAAGAAAAAAAAGGGAAAGCTAAAGGTTTAGAAAAAGAAAGTGGCTAACAAATCATGGGATGTCACACTAACCTGATTTTTCACAAAACTGTATAACTCATTCTGAAGCTAAAGAATAAACCAACACCTAAGGACATCCCACTGAATAGGAAAGATACAAATGATACTTTTCATAATTTGGCATAACTGGGCAGTGGTAGATGTTTTTAACATAAAGTCCTAATACCATGATTACCTATAACCCCAGACATGTTACCTAATCCTCTTAGGTAATGAGGGGACTAAATAATAAAAAGCATTAAAATGAAACCTCTAGCTCATATTATAAGGTAAGAATTAAAATGGTCCCCCCCCCCAAAAAAAAAAAAAAACCGTTAAGATGATTCTATGGAAAAATAGCGAGATATGGCTGAGTGCGGTGGTTCACGCCTGTAATCCCAGCACTTTGGGAGGCCGAGGTGGGTGGATCACGAGGTCAGGAGTTCAAGACTAGCCTGGCCAAGATAGTGAAACCCCATCTCTACTAAAACTACAAAAATTAGCCAGGCGTGGTGGTGGGAGCCTGTAATCCCAGCTACTTAGGAGGCTGAGGCAGGAGAATTGCTTGAACCTGGGAGGTGGAGGTTGCAGTGAGCCGAGATTATGCCACTGCACTCCAGCCTGGGCAACAGAGTGAGACTCCATCTCAAAAAAATAAAAAATAAAAATAGAAAGATAATTATATCTTGATATTTTTTGACAAAAACCAAGAAACACCCACATAGGACTTATACAGAAGTGCTGAAACAAAACCAGAATGGAATAAAGGATGCAATTTGCAGGTGAAGCGCACTCTTGGGAAGAAGAAGATTTTACATAATTGCTTTGATTCTCAAGTAGATTAAAGAACACATGGGCTCTACAAAAACAGGAAAAAATGTCCAATAACCCTAACTCTATCTCTAATTATCCACATAACCTTTACTAAAACAAATGAACAAAAAATGCACTTTAATAATTTTTTTCATTATCTTTCAGGGATAAATAAAAATAAATGTTCATCCTATGTAGGAAAGGACTAGTGATATATATTGAATCTTTTTAAACACAGAATTAAACTTACATAACTGGCAAATGGTAAGAGAGAAGAATGTAAATCCTGTAACTATTAAAGAAGAATCTTAGTGTATAATGACAATCATTTAACTGTAATAATCTAGGATAAAATTCTCAGAGCATGCAAACAAAAATTGCAAGTTGGAAAGCTGGGAGCCATATTCCCTGTCATAAAACACACAATAGAATAGAATAGAAATACTAATTCAGTGATGTGATTTTACTATAATTTTATTTTTAAATATGAGTAAAATATGAACAAAACCACTTTCATTTTCTAAAACTAAGTTCAGGTGGTACTAGAAAGTGGGGCTTCTTAGCTTCAGGGTGTTACAGAACCTCAGCTATGGAAGAAATCTCTGAGGCTATCTATGAAAATATTTAATGGATTAACACATTCTATTGTTTCATTTCAGACTGATCAAAATAATGCCAGTCAGCTGAGCCAAGTGTATACATTCCTCACTCAGCCCCAGACAGCTTCATAATGGTTCATTAAGCAGCTGATTAGACTTGTATTACTCTCAGTCACAGGCTCACAGATCCTACCCAATGGACACACCTTTGGCATGATCCTTGCTCATGGTGTATCTCACTTCATTTTGCTATTCAGAGGCAGCTCAAGAGAGATTTTTGTGTCCTAGAAAAAAAAAAAAGTATTTTAAGCAGCCTTGTCCATGCACTGATTTTGATTTGTTTTGTTGAATATGTTCAAGAGAGTAGTGCCAGGGAATTTAGCGATTCCATAGCTTAAACTTAAAAGGAGAAAGTCAAGTCAATTGTTGGGTAGGTGGCAAGGAGGTACCTAGAGAGCATACTTCGGAACTATAACATGTGGCTCTTTTGTTTTTTTTTTTGTTTTGTTTTTTGTTTTTTTTTTTTTTGAGACGGAGTCTCGCGCTGTGTCACCCAGGCTGGAGTGCAGTGGGGCGATCTCGGCTCACTGCAAGCTCCGCCTCCCAGGTTCACGCCATTCTCCTGCCTCAGCCTCCGAGTAGCTGGGACTACAGGCGCCCGCCACCGCGCCCGGCTAGTTTTTTGTATTTTTTGTAGAGACGGGGTTTCACCATGTTAGCCAGGATGGTCTCGATCTCCTGACCTCGTGATCCACCCGCCTCGGCCTCCCAAAGTGCTGGGATTACAGGCTTGAGCCACCGCGCCCGGCCTATGTGGCTCTTTTGTGAAGAGGAGTATCTTGCTCTCATGACCTGAAGAAAATCCTGAATACATAGATTCAAGTCCACTTATTCAGCTCTTGAGATGATAGGGTATTACCTATGGAAAATCCTTGTATGTAGAATTTTGCTTTGGTCCTGTGTTGTCAAAGTACCAATTTGTGGAGCTCCAGGGCTTGCAAAATGGTCATTTTAAATGAGATTTTAACTGAGTTTATTATTTTTTAAATATATTATATATTTCAAGCAAACATTTTGTATTATTTATTTCTTTATTTATCATTATTATTATTTTGAGACCGAGTCTTGCTCTGTCACCAGGCTGGACTGCAGTGGCGCGATCTTGGCTTACTGCAACCTCTGCTTCCTGGGTTCATGCCATTCTCCTGCCTCAGCCTCCCAAGTAGCTGGGTCTACAGGCACCCACCACCACGCCTGGCTAATTTTTTGTATTTTTAGTAGAGACGGGGTTTCACCATGTTGGTCAGGATGGTCTCAATCTCTTGACCTAGTGATCTGCCCGCCTTGGCCTCCCAAAGTGCTGGGATTACAGACATGAGCCACTGCGCCTGGCCTTGCACTTATTTTCTAATGATCTTTTATTATAAATCATAATCTTAAGAATAAGGAAAAAATTAAACCATCGGAGTATTTGGCTGGATTGCAATTCATAAGTGCTGACATCTACTGGTTGTTACTATTCTTTGATAAAGTACTATTCAGGTAGTACATATTATGATGCTGGCTACATCATAATACTTGATTTAAAAGTATTTACTTCAAAATTTAGGTCATACTATTTCTCTTTATAAAACTGATGCATTTGAAATACTTTGGTTAAGAAGAATCATTCTGAAACTCTGGAATTAAACACAGTTTTCAAACTTTTTTCCCCTGCAAGTATGCAATTCACAAGTACAGTACTTTTCCATGATCACATCCTGCTGCATGCAATGGTTTTCAACAAGGGCCTGGAAGAGAGATGAGAATTCCTAAGAGATGAGTAAGAAGTTTTCCAAACCCCTTGAAACTTACTATTTTTAAGTTTTTCTTTTGTGTCTGCTTAGGAAGGCAGATAGAATCACTGGATAGTCATGATGCTTAAATTCATTGGGATTTCCTGGAAGCTTAGCTTTGGTACAATTTGATAATCACAAAGAGCATTTAGAATGAAAAGATACAGGCCGGGCATAGTGGCTTACACCTGTAACCCCAATACCTTGGGATGCTGAGGGAGGATTGCTTGAGCCCTGAAGTTTGAGACCAGCCTGGGCAACAAAGTGAAGTGAAGCCCTGTCTCTGAGAGAAAAGAAAAGAGAAAAGAATTAGCCAAGTGTGGTGGTGTGTGTGCCTGTGATCCCAGCTACATGGGAGGCTGTCAGGAGGATCACTTGATCTGAAGAGGTTGAGGCTGCAGTGAACCATGAGCCAAGGTTGTGTCATTGCATTCTAGCCTGAGTGACAGAGCAAGAACCCAAAAAAGAATGAAAACATACTTATAGGCATATGCCATTCCTAGCCTTGCCCTAGGGACATAAGATGAATTCGTGTAAACCTTATTGTTGACCAATTTTAAGGTAAGAAAAACAAATGTCATGAAATAATTGCAATTTATTATGACAGGCAGAATGGTGAACTATGGTAAGGAAATGTAAAACATACAGGAAGAAATTGGATGGATGAAGAAAAAAACTTCACATAGGAGCGATCTCTAAACCAGGTCTTGAAGATGATGAATTACCAAGGTGACAAAAGATAGGCATTCTGGACAGTCACTTATTCATTAGCCACTCAATAAGTATTTATTGAGCACCTACCATATGCTTAATGGGGTACAGAATGTGCAAAGGCTGGAGATATAAATGATATTTTAGAGCATGTTATCGCTAGAGCGGCAAATAGAAGAAATTGGGGAAGCAGTAGGAAGTGAAGCTATGCAGTGGAGAAAGACAAATTTGATATCAAATCTAGTATCTACCACACTTACTTGCTATATAACTTAAGAAAGTAACATAGGCTGACAAAATATTGTTTACCCCATCTGTACAATGCAAGACTGTTTCACAAGTTATTGTGAAAGTTAAATGAGCTAATATATGTTAAAGTTCCTTGTGTGGATTGAAGACTAAAATGTTAGTCGTATCCATCAGCTTTTGCTACTTGATAAACAACCACAAAAATATTTGTGGTATGATTTTCTTGCTCATTGATTTGCAGGCCAACTGCAGAGCTAGGCTAGGGTTGGCTAGGCTGGAGGATTCTGCTTTAGGTTGTGGGTCTAGCCCACTTATCTCATTCTGGGCTCAGACTGTAGGGACAGAGACTACCAGGGTATGTTTTCTCATGGTAATGGCAGAAGCAAAAGGTCTAATCATGCAAGTTCCTTTCAAGTCTTCGCTCATGTCACATCCCTAACATCCCATTGGTCAAAGCAACCACATGATCGATTGAGTTCAAAGTCAAAGGGCCAGGAGGCGCTCTGTGCCTCCCTAGAGCCATCACATGGTGTAGACTTATACAGTGCTACCAAGGGGAATGAGATTTTGGAATGATTTATTTTGTAATGTGTCTTTTATCACAACAGCTTTATGTATCATCCTAAGGAGCTTGGACTTCATTCCATAGGCAATGGGGAAAGACCTGACCAAATCTGTGATTTTAGAAAGCTGGTTCTCCTGATACCATGAAAGGCAGAATTGACAGGGAAAGAGACTAGAAGCAAAAAGATCAGTTGCAGTAATTTATTAGTCTATAGATGACAAAAGTCTGAACTGGAAATGTCCCCTGCCCACCATATATGCATAGATGCAGGAGACTCTATTAAAAAAAGAGGAGATAGCCTGGGCGTGGTGGCTTATGCCTGTACTCCTAGCATTTTGGGAGGCTGAGGTGGGTGGATCACCTGAGGTCAGGAATTCCAGACCAGCCTGGTCAACATGATGGAACCCCATCTCTACTAAAAATACAAAAATTAGCTGAGCATGGTGGTGAGTGTCCATAATCCCAGCTACTCAGGAGGCTGAGGCAGGAGAATCACTTGAACCCACAAGGCAGGGGTTGCAGTGAGCCGAGATCATGCCACTTCACTCCAGCCTGTGTGAAAGAGCGAAACTCCATCTCAAAAAATAAAAAGTAAAAATAAATAAATGAAAATAAAAATAAAAAAGAAGAGATAGCAATACAATAAAGTTTTGGGTCTGAATCCTTAAGGATTTATTAGTTTTATTTTATTTGCTTTGTGTTTTAAAATTATTGAATGTATCTGATCAGAACAGTTCTTCCTAAGACTTGATAAACTAAACATAAACCTAAATCACATAAACCAATTTCTTTGTCTTACAAATGTAAAAACTGAAGCTCTAGCAGAGGCCTGCTAGAGGTGGCTCATATTGGCTTGTGAGTGCCAATTGTTAAATTTCAGGAGTCTTATGAGCCAGTTGATTTGCACAGCCATCATTAAAAATTCAGTTACATAAATTTATGATGAAATAAGTTCTACTAAAACTAAAAGTAATTGCTTCTGCTTCCAATAACAGAAACTGGATTTACTTGCCCACCTCCAAAAAATCAGAAACTCAGATAAAACATAAGAAAGAACAGTTTTCTAGACCCTGAATATCTGATAACAAAAGACAGTGATCCCTAAGAGATGAGAAATAAATGAGACAAGCCTGGTAACTGCCCAAGCTTAATGCCTTGAGAAGGGTTTCAGGCCATGGAGCAAAGAGGGAGAACCCAGACAGAGTCCAGAACTCTGAGAATTGAGGAGATAAAGCTGAGAGCCCATGAAGACCAACACAAGAGTTCTCAGGACAAAGCACCACAGAGGAAAGATTTGCGCTGAGAAAGAACCTCCAAGCTCTGCAAAAAGCTGCCCTGGAGTATTTAGCAGGGCACTGATCAGCATATACATATAAAGAAATTACTTGAGGCTGGCAAAATAACTATCTGAAAGGATTAGAGGGAATAGTATTCTATACCCACAGGGACTGAAATAGTGCCAGTCATCACCAGCCAGACAGGAAAAAATTCATAATTTGGGTAGAATTTTCAGAAGGGTCTTGCCTCAGTAGTGGAGAATAATTAACCCTAAACTAAATGCTGCTTTGGCCCCACCGTTAAAAAATCTTAAAATGGAGACCCAAAAGAACAAACTGTTTTCAAGTAAACTATGTCTCAGAAAAAGCTCAAGAAAGTTTATAGGAATGAAAACAAACGCAACATTCAACAAGGTAAAATATATAGTATTCAGTCTAAGACTATGAGGAATATAAAGCAGACAAATAAGAAAAATCAGTCAATTAAAACTAACTCAGAACACATATAGAGTTTACAACTAGCAGAAAAAGATAGGAAAACAGTTATTTTAGGCCAGGCGTGGTGGCTCACGCCTGTAATCCCAGCACTTTGGGAGGCCGAGGCGGGCGCATCACCTGAGGTTGGGAGTTCAAGACCAGCCTGACCAACATGGAGAAACCCCATCTCTACTAAAAATACAAAATTAGTTGGGCATGGTGGTGCATGCCTGAAACCCCAGCTACTCAGGAGGTTGAGGCAGGCTGATATCGCGCCTGCCTCGTGCTTGAACCCATGAGACGGAGGTTGTGGTGGGCTGATACCGCACCATTGCACTCCAGCCTGGGCAATAAGAGCAAAGCTCTGTCTCAAAAACAAACAAACAAAAACAGTTATTTTAACTATGTTAAGCACCAACATAGAAGGTATAAAAATACCCAAATAGAATTTCTAGATATGAGAAATGCAGTGTCTGAGATGAAAAAAATACACTAGATTGGATTAATAATTAATTAGACATTGAAGAAGAAAAGACTGATGAACTTGACAACGTAGCAATAGAAACTATCGACAATGAAACCCAAAGAGTAAAATAAGTTTTTTTTTTCTTTTTTGTGACAGATTCTCACTTTGTCACACAGGCTGGAGTATGGCAGCGTGAGCACAGCTCCCTACATCTTCAAACTCCTGGACTCAAGTGATCCTCCTGCCTCAGCCTCCCAGATGGCTGGGATTGCAGGTGCACACCACCACATCAGGATAATTTTTAAAATTTTTGTAGAGACAGGGGTCTGGCTATGTTGCCCAGGCTAGTTTCAAATTCCTGGCCTTAAGCGATCCTCCCACCTCGGCCTCCCAAAGAGCTGCGATTATAGGGTATGAGCCACTGTGCCTGGCCTGGATTTTGTTTTTTTATGGAAAGAACATTGGTGAATTTTGGGATTGTAACAGCCCAAATATCTATCAATAGATGGATGGGTAAACAAATTATCAAATTATTTCCATGGGTGTAGATGGGTATATATCTTATTTGCTTGACCAATGATAAAATATAAAATTAATTATATATAAGTTTTAAATTCCATTAAACTATTAAATAGTATACCAATGTGTTTAGTTCATATTCTTTCTGATAATGGAACTGAATCTAGTATTTCTATTTTTGTGGGTCTCAGGTAAAGATTGATATGGGTAGGCCCTGTGCAGTGGCTCAGTCCTGTAATCCCAGCACTTTGGGAGGCCAAGGCAGGAGGATCACGAGGTCGGAGAATCACGAGGTCAGGAGATCGAGACTATCCTGGCTAACACGGTGAAACTCCATCTCTACTAAAAAAAATACAAAAAATTAGCTGGGCGTGGTGGCAGGCGCCTGTAGTCCCAGCTACTGGGGAGGCTGAGGCAGGAGAGTGGCATGATCCCGGGAGGCAGAGCTTGCAGTGAGCCAAGATGGCACCACTACACTTCAGCCTGGGCAACAGAGTGAGACTCCATCTCAAAAAAAAAAAAAAAAAAGGATTGAGATGGTACATTTGAAAGGCAGGGAGAAGGCCAGGCGTGGTGGCTCATGCCTGTAATCCCAGCACTTTGGGAGGCAGAAGGGGGCGGAGCATATGGAGTCAGGAGTTCAAGACCAGCCTGACCAACATGGTGAAACCCCATCTCTACTAAAAAGACAAAAAAATTAGCTGGGCCTGGTGGCGCATGCCTGTTAATCCCTCTACTCCAGAGGCTGAGAACGGAGAATTGCTTGAACCCGGGAGGTGGAGGTTGCAGTGGGCTGAGATGGCGCCATTGCATTCCAGTTTGGGGAACAAGAGTAGAAAGAGAGAAAGGGAGGATGGGAGAGAGGAAGAGAGAGAGGAAGGAAGGAAGGGAGGGAGTGAGGGAGGGAGGGAAAGAAAGAAAGGAAGGGAGAATGCAACATGAAGAACCCTCTTTTCCTTGTTTTAGATAACTTTAGTGTTAACTAAGATACAGATACTAGCATCTGAAATCAATTTTATAAAAGGAGAAAAATGAGGTGCTGAGGGGTTAAATGTCTTCACACAGCCCCTTAAGACAAAAATGAACTGAGTCTGTGTCCTTCGATTCCTGGATCAACAAACCCTCTATCTTGACTGCTTAACTTATGACCTTGCATTATCCATTCGAATCACAAAATCCAATCTCTTGATAAATGTTATGGATGAACTTTTTTTTCTTTTTTCTTTTTTTTTTTTTTTTTTTGAGACAGGGTCTCATTCTGTTGCCTAGGCTGGAGTGCAGTGACACAATCTCAGCTTACTGCAGTCTAGACCTCCAGGGCTCAAGCGATCCTCCGACCTTAGCCTCCCAAAGTGCTGGGATTACAGGCGTCAGCACTGAGCCCAGCTGGAATAACATATTTATGTTACTTTTGGCATTTATTCATGACTGCAGTCCGTGCAGTTGATGGAGATTTTCATGTTCGGAGCCTTTTTACAAAAGGTATTATTGGGGAAATTATGAAAGCCTTACAAGATGATAGAGAATCTTTTGACAAATCATAAACTTCTAGAAATGTAGTTTTGTGAAAGAGTATGTTTTTGCATCTCTTGTAGTTCTCTAGAGACAGAAGACTGGCAAAAATATGAAAATTTAAAACGCTGAAGATTTAAAACATACTTGAATTTCTAAAGCTACAGAAGCAACTGAATAATTTAGTCCAGTCAGGGGTTTTATAGGGCTCACTTCTAATATTAGACAAATCAGTTCACTCATCTCTAGCTGACCTATTTGTTCATCCATCCAAGTCATTACCCTAATCTCTCTATAGCTTCTGTGTTCTGTAAGGTAATTAGCACATATGGGATCCATTCATAGCAGGCAGTGTTACTTCCTTGACAATAAGTTTAATCCAAATATATACATTCATAAAAAAAAACTTTCTTCCCCAAAAGGAATAGCTGATTGATTACAGGCAACGGGTAAGGTATACCTTGGTGATGATGGTCAGACAAATGCAGAGCCCCTTTCACTCCAGACATGAGTACTGCTCTATAAGTGACCTTTTGGTTACATCACCGGGTATGTCCAGTACCTTATGGAGGTGTACCCAGATGGCTGTTCCCACTTATCCATTATACTATATTAGCACCCTTATATATCTTTTGAAATTATATATGAGACCAGGCATGGTGGCTCATGCGCCTGTAATCCCAGCACTTTGAGGGGCCGAGGTGTGTGGATAACTTGAGCCTGGGAGTTTGAGACCAGCTTGGACAACATGGTGAAACCCTGTTTCTACAAAAAAAAAAAAAAAAAAAAAGCCAGGCATAGTGACACAGGCCTGTAGCTGTAGGAACTATAATCTACAGGAAATATATGTGTTTATATATGATTTTATATATATACATATTTTCTATATCTTTAACATACACAAACACATATATTTTACATATTTCACATATATAAAAACAGATGTGTATTTTACAACATAATATAGAAGGAAAGTTTTCTTCTCTTGGATTGTTGCTTACATAGCTCTCATGTCAGGAAATAAGATCAAGAAGGATGGTGAATACTCCACTTGACTTTGTCAGCAGTCTATTAGTTTACTCCTACAAACATCATTGCCTATATGGAAAGGACAAATCATACTCTTCTAAGGGACAAAATAATTTTAGTTGTCAAATAAACCAATATATAGATGGTGTGGCCATACCATTCCTTCGAGAAAAGGAGTATCATATCTTCTTTAGAAGGTTATTTCTATTTCCCTGAATTCAGTGATGTATCCTCACCCCAGTACTTCCTTTGGGCCAAGCTACTTTAATCTTCCCCTAATCTTTTTCCTTGCAAGGGTTGGCAAACTATGCCCTGTGGATCAAATCTGGTTTGTGGTCTGTTTTTCGACAGACCATAAACTGAGAATGCTTTTTTACATTTTAAAATAGTAGTTTAAAAGAATTTTTAAAAGGATAATATGTGACAGAGAAGAATATGTAGCCCACAAAGCCTGTTTAGTATCTGGCCCTTTACAGGAAAAGTTTGCTGATCTCTATTCTAGGAGTTGACTCAAAGCCCCTAATCATAGCATCTACAGAAGAAAAATGGTCTAGGCTTGCCTCCTATTATTCCTAGAAATTAGGCAAGACCTGAATATGATTTTAGAAGAAGTATATTTTTCAGTATATCACTAACCAGCAAATGATACTCTTATCCAGGAAGATATTCTATAACCAACAAAACACAAATTTGAGGAACACATGGAGCATCAAAGAAGTTTGAGGACATCCACATAGTTATGTCATACCAATTCCATCATAGAGGTAGATAAAGAGACTTTTGCTAGTACCAGAAGATATTTGCATCCATGATAATTGTGCCAGTTATGCAGCAAAATGAAGTGGGTATATGGTCCTTGGCTACTTCTGCTTGCTAATTTGCCAGACTCTTGTACTTCTGTTTACCATCTCTTCCCACTAGATTGGCAGCATTGTTAATCTCTGAGAAAGGATTCTCTGATGTTAAGAATCTTATCTACAGTACTCTTGGTTTGTTTCTACTAAGGAGACTGTCCTTTCTGTAAAATATTTAGAAAGAAGGTGCAAAGATTCTCTTCTTACCCTAAGTAATTTTATTCTTGAATAGAAAAACTTTTCTCTATACACCATGCTTACTTGTTCTTTCTTCCAACTGTGTTGGCACCCCTTTATCCATTTTGGATAAAATCAAGACAAAAGTTTCTCTCAACATATATGCACATGTATACACACACACACACACACACACATTTGTAGTTTTCTCCCTAAACTAGGTTCATATAAAGCCATTTTTTGGTCTTGAGAGATTTTTTTAAATGTTAAAGGGAAAGAACTAAGATGAGGGTGAGAATAATCATGTCAGCACTCATCAATTTTCCCTTTCCCAACCACCTCACTCTTACTCTCATTCAGTTTTCTTTATCATCTCTGGGTTAGTGCAAAAGAATTGGTAGTGAATTAAGATATCTGCTTCCAAATGTCAATATCATGAGGGCTCCAGAGGACATAGGCCACAAGTATAATCAATAGCATCTATTCAATCCTGTTATGCCTGTGAGCACTGCAAATCTGTTAGCTCTTATCTGTCCACACCAGGATTACTGCTTAACATCATGATCTCCCTATTATTGACATGCATTGAGTGCTTGTGGATTTGAATCACTTTAAATGGAATTAAATTCAGATCAAAGGGCAGGAAGACCTTACTCTGGTTGCACTGTTGTGTGGACCTGCTTGCCTGCTGCTGCACTTGAAAGTGCTGTTTCTAGTCTTTAAGTCTGAATGCCTTCCTTTTTGTTTTATTCAGCCTTAGCTTCTATCCCAGTCCTTCCTTTTGTTCTCAGATTTGATTTTTCTTTTCCTCGAGTGTGACCCTGGATATCAATTTTTGGATTTTATGAGCTTTATCATGCCTCTGCCTGAGTTTTGTGGATGCAACACTGGCCTCTACAATTGGCCTCTGAACCTTGCCTGTGTCTTGCTCAAGTTGTTACCAGAATGCTAGGGGTTCGGCCTGGGTCCTGCTGCTTATCACACAAAGAACCAATGACTGAGACAATAAGTATTGCCAGGGAAGAAGGCTTTAATCAGGTGCTGCAGCCAGTGATATTGGAGATCAGTCTCAAATCCATCTCCCTGACCAACTAAAATTAGGGGTTTATGTAGCAGGGAAGAAATGTAACAATGTGTTGGAAAACAGGAACTAGGGAGGGGTAAGGAAACAAAATGAGCAGTCTGGCATCTCATTGTCTAGTTGCTGTGATCTGGTCAGTTTCAGTTCTCCAGTACTTTTTGAGAGGTCTGGGGGTCCTTTCTGAGGAAGCAACTCAGATAAACAAATGTAAGTTTCAAGCTTTAATATCAGAAGGGTCAATTTCTATGTTTCTTTAAAATAATTTTTAGGCCCGTGAGGTGGTGCATGCCTGTAATTCCAGTACTTTGGGAGGCCAAGTCCGGCGGATCACCAGGTCCAGAGTTCATCTTGCCAACATGGTGAAACCCCGTCTCTACTAAAAATACAAAAGTTAGCTGGGTGTGGTGGCACATGCCTGTAGCCCCAGCCACTCGGGAGGCTGAGGCAGGAGAATCACTTGAACCCGGGAGAGACAGGTTGCAGTGAGCCGAGATCGTGCAGCACGAGACTCTGTCTCAAAAAAAAAAAAAGAAAGAAAGAAATAATTTTCAATGTGTCTATTGAATGAGTTTCACAGACACTACAGATACACAGTAACAGACTGAGCAAATTATGCACAGGGGAGTGATAAGAGAGGTGAGGGCCCTGCATTACTGTCCATGGTCCTGAATTTGCTATAACACTGCAGTGGTGTTGGCTTTTCTGATCTGCCTACACTCCAATCATCTTGTTTTCCAGGCTGGTTCATGTTCCTGGCCTCTGAGTTCTACTGTGCCACACATTGAGCAAGAACACTATTTTAAGTTGTAAAGCACTTCAGGAAGATACTATGTGAAGACACTGTAATAGTGAACTGGGCCTGCATCTGCCACTTGAGTTATTTTCATTTGACCAAAAGACGCTTAGAATGCAAAGAAAAATTTTAAGTGTGGACACAACTTTTAAGTCTTTTTTCCAAATTTTATTTTCTGATCCTATCTATTTTATTCAATTCTTTAACTATCTGTCAATGCACCCTGACAGCTTTATATATATGACTATCATTGTAATTCTTTGCCCAGGAATTTTATATTTTTGAATTGTTACAGGGACAGAGAAAATCTTAGGAGACTTGGATTTTAAATAAGTTTGCCACAGATGATTGAAAACGCCTGGTAAATAACCCCATTATTAATGGAAGGAGAATTTTCTTCTTTTCCCTCTTTTTCTTTCTTTCTTTTTTTTTTTTTCTTTTTTCTTTTTTTTTTTTTTTGAGACAGAGTTTCATTCTTGTGGCCCAGACTGGAATGCAATGGCACGATCTCAGCTTACTGCAACCTCCACCTCCCAGGTTCAAGCGATTCCCCTGCTTCAGCCTCCCGAGTGGCTGGGATTACAGGCACCTGCCACCACATCCAGCTAAATTTTTTGCATTTTAAGTAGAGATGGGGTATCCTCAGGTTGGCCAGGGTGGTCTCAAACTCCTGACTTCAGGTGATCCACCTGCCTCAGCCTCCCAAAGTGCTGGGACTACAGGCACGAGCCACTGCTCCCAGCCTGTGTGTATCAATTTTAGAGAACCTGGACAATTTTTCCTGAGGAGCTGAGTCGACTTCTACCAGTAAGAGCCTCAGTGGAGAGAAGACCTGAGGTGGATAGCTCCTACCTGCAGGAAGGTTGTCCCAACGAGTGCACAGCTCTCAGAGGATAGGAGACCTAGAGTGGGGTAGCTCTTCTCCTCAGGCAGGTCATTCCATCGTCTGCCTGAGTCTGGCTGAGTTCGGGGGTTTTTATGGTCTTCAGACGAGAGGAAGTGCATGCTGATTGGTCCCTGGGCGGCCATGGGCAGGCCTGGTAAAAGCATCATAAGTTCCCACTCTGGTCTGCAGAACTAGCAGCCTGGCCCCCAGGCCACAGGCCATCCCTGGCTTGAAGGTGGGGTTTCACCGGGACTCGCGCCTGCCTCCTGCTGCCGTTTATGGTGCCCAGGCTGTTTGTGCTGACGGGCACCTGCAGACCTGTGTTGAGCTGCCCTCAGCCCCACCTTGGCCTCCCTCTTCTGCGTGTCAGTGCCCAAAATCTGAAGGGCTCTGAGGCAGCAGGTGGCTGGTGTGTCACTGCCACTCGGAAGGCAGCTCACCCAGCCGGGTCGTGACAGCACCGGGGCTCAGCCACAACCTTGCTCCAAAATCGGAGCAGGCACCGGGAGTGGGGCGAGGCCAGGCAGCGGGAGCAGGCACTGTGGAACCTGCGGGGGCAGCAGGGATACTTGGGTCCACAGCTGCAGCTGGTTGGTTGCAACTGTGCCCAGGAGCATGGGGCTCCTGCCCCACCAACTCGGAATGGGTAGGGTCTCCCATCTGTTCCCGGCTCCTGCCGGCTCCATAAAGCGTGCAGCTCCATAAAGTGTGCAGCCCGGGGCACGCCTTCCCCGCTGTAGCCGGCGTCTTTGCAGCAGCAACTCCAAATGGGCCGCTGCTGCCATCAGAATAGGCTACACCCCCTAAATCCTCCGGGAGTAGCATGAGTTGAGTCTTGAAAAAAGAGTAGGAGTTGTGCACATATGTGAGGGTGCAGGGACATTCCAGGGAGAGGCAATAACAGCACATGCATAGATGTGACGTGTGAGAGAGGATTATAAATTTAGAGAACAAGTATTTGTTTCACTATGAGAATGATGGGCTCATATAGTAGAATATCGGAAGAAGATGAAGCTGAAAGAAGAGTGGATCAAAATCATGTTGTGTGCCATTCCAATCATCTGAATTCTGTTCTTAATGTGATGAAGACCATTACTCACAAAGTAGGAGAACAACATGATCTGAAGACAATTACTAACAAAGTAGGAAAACAATAAGATCAAATATTAGAAAGACATCTGTGTGAGAGCAGTGTGGAAGATTGATTGCAGGGGATGAGGGCTGGCTCAGGGGAACAAAGTAGGATACAATAGCAATTATCCAAGGAGAAAATGATAAAGGCCAATTGTGGTCATAGTAATGGGGACAGAGATAAAAAATAGATAAAATAAATGCTTAGGGGGGCCAATGGAAGCAAGAGAACTGTGAGACCTATTGTATGTAGGGGTGAACAATGCAATGCTGATGCCATGATTTCTGGCTTATGCATTTGGATGGATGTAGATAAAGACTGAGATAAGGAATACAGATAGAGTAGCAAAAATAACAAAAGGAACATTTGTTATTTTTGTGGCTACTCGGCATCTTAAATCCCTCCTTTTTTTTTTTTTTTTTTTTCTTTTTGTTTTTGGCCTGCTCTCCATAGTATATATAAGTCTTAGCTATAGTCAGAGTTCATTTCCCACTGTAGAAACTAAAAAGACCGTCCTACTCTCCTGGCCTCCTATGCAGGTAGGGCACAAGCATGTGTCCTAAGCCTAACCAATCAAATGCTCTAGTCTCAGAGTTTACACTGAAAAGCAATGATATAAAGGATGGGTTATCTAATCCCTTCTTATGATGGCAGTAGCAGTAGTAGAAGTTCGGCTATAGCACCCAGGATTGCTGCCAGCAGGTAATAGCTAATAGCTGCCTTGTGGCTCTGGTAGCTGGCATTCGTTGTCAGTCCCATCAGACACTTGCTGTGGAGTAATCCTCATTGTAACCCTAGCTGCTGTCCAAGTTTCCTGGGACATGACTGGTTCTCCTGCCTGGCTGTCTAGGCTTCCCTGTAACTCTTCTTCAGCTTAAGTCAAAGTAAGTTTCCATTGCATGCAATGAAGTCGTTAACAGATACTAGAAAACTTGGAGAGTAAATGATATGGGGCTACAGAGAAAATATTTTTGTTTTTGCACAATGAGGGCACAGCAAATATCACTGAAGCTTGATTCTAACAAACTTGAAAAGTAATTTATGGCTAATTAAATAGAGAATTCTGTGGGATGACACAGTAAGAATGACACCAGATGCTAGTATCTTGATGTTGGACTTTCCAGCCTTCAGAACTGTGAGAAATACATTTCTTTTCTCTTTTTTTTTTTTTAGCAAAAGTCCAGAATTTTATTAATTCTCCCTGGGCCCGCCCCCACCCCCATGAGATGCTTGCAAGGTCACCAGGCCTCAGGGCCAGGGTCTGAAGTGCCACAGGAGCTGCTCCTGGTCCTCCAGGTCCTTCTGCACCTTCTTGCACATGTAGAAGATGGGGCAGTCCCGGCTGGTGCGGATGACATCCTCGTGCAGGCCGTACATTTCTTTTCTTTGTAAATCACCCAGTCTGTAGTATTCTGTTATAGCAACACAAAATGGACTGAAACTGAGATTAAGAATTTGGGGTGGTAATAAACTAGAAGAAATAAGATCAAAGTTGTGCTAAGAAAAAAGTTGTACTGGTTGAGGACTGATAGTTGGGGAGAAACGGGAGCAAAGAACTGAGAGTTCAACAGCTGGGGAATACGTATCCTTAAGGACAGGTTCTAATCCAGTAACCACGAAATTAGACAATGAACACTTTTCCTCTTGAACCTCATTCACACCAACAAATACTTGTGTTCCTGCAGTTGCCAGGTACTATGTTACATTTTGAAGACATAGCCGTGAACAAAAATAAACAAATGTCCTGCTCTCAAAGATCATACATTTCAGTGGGAGGTGACAGATATACAACTATATGTGTCAAGTAGAGATAAATATAATTGGAAAAAATAAAACAGGATGAAAGGTCCAGAAAATGACAGGAGGAGTCAGATGGAAGAAAGAGTACTATTAATTTATATAGGATAGTGGTCCAGAAACATCTATCATTGAGACAGAAAGTAGGCCAGGTGCGGTAGCTCACGCTTGTAATCCCAGCACTTTGGAAGGCTGAGGCAGGAGGATCACTTGAGGTCAGGAGTTCAAGGTCAGCCTGGCCAACGTGGTGAAACCCTGTCTCTACTAAAAATATGAAAAAAACGTAGCCAGGCATCATGGCGGGCGCCTGTAATCCCAGCTTGGGAGACCAAGGGAGGAGAATCGCTTGAACCCAGGAGAGGGAGGTTGCCGTGAACCGAGATTATGCCACAGCACTCCAGCCTGGGCAACAGAGGGAGTCTCCATCTCAAAAAAATAATAATAATAATAAAAGGCTGGGTGCAGTGGCTCACGCCTGTAATCACAGCACTTTGGGAGGCCAAGGTGGGTGGATCACGAGGTCAGGAGATCGAGACCATCCTGGCTAACATGGTGAAACTCTGTCTCTACTAAAAACACAAAAAAATAGCTGGGTATGGTGGTGGATGCCTGTCGTCCCAGCTACTCTGGAGGCTGAGGCAGGAGAATGGCATGAACCTAGGAGGCGGAGCTTGCAGTGAGCTGAGATTACACCTCTGCACTCCAGCCTGGGCAACAGAGTGAGACTCCATCTCAAAAAAAAAGGTAAAATGGAAGTTGCCAGGGGCTAGAGGTAGGGGGAAGTGAAGGAGTTGGTATGTAATAGGTAAATTTCAATTTTGCAGGATGAAAGAAACTCTGGAGATGAATGGTGGTGATGGTTGTATAACAAGTGTGTATGTGCTTAATACCACTTATCTGCACACTTAAAATGGTTAAATTAAGGTGGTCAGTTTTATGTTATGTAAATTTTGACACAATTTTTTAAAAAGAGAGAAAGAAAGATCTCTCTGATAAGGAGATATCTGAGCAGAAGCCTGAGGGAAGTGAGAAAATAAGCTGTATGAACATCTGGCGCAAAGCAAGAAGAGATTGACAGGATAATAGTAGCTCTCAGCACCGTTTGGGAGCATAGAATGAACCCCAACTGAAAGCTTCAGAAAAATGAAAAAAAAAAAAAAAAAAAAACCACTTGTTCACAACTTTTTTGATACCTCTGTTCCAATTAAACATCAGGGGTGTGATTTGAGTTCCTCCAATGTCATTATTCTCTTGTCTGTGCTGGGAGACATCCTCTCTGCGTGCAGGACAGAAAAGAAACTTATCTGCCATTTAAAGTCTGATAAGAGAAGAGAATGAGTCTGTTTTCTGGGATCTGTGCTCATCACCCAGGCTGGCTGCTGATGGGATTCTCTCTCTTATTCAGCACACATATGTGTTCTTGTAGCCTGGGCTACTAAGGCAAACAGTAAACTCAGGTATATGAGAGCTGAGAGGACACCTTGAAGAATGCAAAGTTAATGTATCTTTGACCTTAATCTTATTTTGTTTCCTAGTCAGAAGTCTCAGGGCTGTTTGTGCTGGGGACAATGAACACATTTAACATATGTTGGCTGCTTTTTTTGTAGTACACGAGCCACAATACTTACATTCAATGTTGTATGTGTAAATATGGGGGAGATGGTGGAGAAAAAAGGAAGAGGATTACACCATTAACAGAAAGGAATACCCAAGTTAACCAGTAGACACGTGTATTTTGTTTTGTTTTCTTGAGACAAAGCCTTGCTCTGTCACCCAAGCTGGAGTGCAGTGGGGCAATCCCGGCTCACTGCAACCTCTGCCTCCTGGGTTCAAGTGATTCTCCTGCCTCAGCCTCCCGAGTAGCTGGGACTACAGGTGTGCGCCACCATGCCTGGCTAATTTTTGTATTTTTAGTAGAGACAGGGTTTCACTATGTTGGCCAGGCTGGTTTCGAACTCCTGACCTCATGATCCGCCCACCTCGGCCTCCTAAAGTGCTGGGATTACAGGTGTGAGCCATTGTGCCTGGCTGACACGTGAATTTTGTGATTCCGTTTGGGTCAATATGACTACTAAAAATTGCACCAAGTCCTGTTTCTCACCGAGTATGCTTTCCACTGAAGACAGTCCAAACATTCAGCAACCAAACAACTTCAGAAGGAGCCTCATGCTTCCAAAGAATGTGGAGCAACACAAGTAACCAGTTCAGTTCAGCTCCTTTAACCTTAGCCTTGCTTGGGTTCTGACCCTTGTATGTGGCTCATGGACCAACCAGAGATATGAGCAGAATTTAAACACAAATTGGGGCTCTCCTGCACTGGCTCATCCTTTCCAGAGTATCCCTACTAACTTTCTAGCAGCTGAGCTTGACTGTAATCTGTTTTCTGATTCTTCAAGCTGGTAAGGCAGTGATTTTCTACTTTAGTTTTAGCTCTCATTGCCGATTGGAACCTGCTTCAGTTCCTTCAAGAGCAGGAAACTCACTTTTTGATATCTTCTTCCAAATGTTGACTCCCTTTCAATTTCTTCCTGGTTTATTCCCTTTCTAGTGCCTTTGGGTAGCTCTTTTTTTATATATATTTTCCAGCATTTTCTGTAGGAGTGTTGGTTTGGTGGGAGCTAGATAGCCAAACTCCTTACTTGGTTTTGACTCTTTGATTCATCACTGTAGATACTCCCTTGCACCTATTTTTGAACTTCTTTGCCCCTCTCCTCCCTCACCATTCTCACCAGCAATACCTGAGGCTTGATTAAATACAACTTTCCACCCACTCTGAAATTATACCCAAGCAGCTGAATTTGATAAAAATACAACCCTATGCTGACTAGTCTCACATTAAATGTATGTCCTAACAGAACTAGTACACTTCCTTAGCTTATTCCTGCTCTTATTCTCCTAAGCAACTATCTCCATACTGTCTTCTCTTTCTACTAACCCCAACATCTGTTTACTGCGCTCCAATTTCAGCTTGCTATTTATTTAATGATATAATAGAAGTAATAAGAGAATATCTGGATGTTCCCATTATCACATCTACTAGCTCCTGTTTACTGTGCTCTACTTTCAGCTTGCTATTTATTCAATGATATAATAGAAGTAATAAGAAGAAAATAGTTGCCTGTTCCCAACATCACATCTACTAACTGTCTGCTCCTATACTGATGAATTTTGCACCCCCTCCCTCCTGTTACATATGGTATATGTTCATGTTCCTAACTGAGGCCTCTCTTAAGCACTGGGTTCCATCCTCACTTCCCTATTCACAAAGGGTAACTGTCCTTTCTCTGGTATTATCCCCTTTTTTCCCTCTAAATTTATTATTTCTATCAGTATACAAGCATGTTATAATATTGTCCAACTTAAAAAAAACTACCTGCCACTGCCTCCTCCCCACATTGAGCCTACCTGCTATCCCCATTTCTCTAGTACCTTTTAAAATAAAACTAATTGGATTGGGCACGGTTGCTCATGCCTGTAATCCAGCACTTTGGGAGGCCACAGCAGGCAGATTATTTGGGCCCAGGAGTTCGACATCAGCCTGCAACATAGTGAAACCCTGTGTCTACAAAAAATACAAAAATTACCCAGGCATGGTGGTGCATCCCTGTAGTCTCAGGTACTTGGGAGGGACAGGTAGGACCACCTAAACACGGGGAGATTGAGGTTGCTGTGAGCCAAGATCATGACACTGCACTCCAGTCTGGGCAACAGAGGAGACCCTGTCTCAAGTAAAATAAAATAAAACTAATTGTGAAAGAATTATTTATTCTGGGCCGGGCACAGTGGCTCATGCCTATAATCCCAGAACTTTGGGAGGCCAAGGCAGGCAGAACACCAGGTCAAGAGATCGAGACCATCTTGGCCAACATGGTGAAACCTTGTCTGTACTAAAATACAAAAAATTAGCCAAGCGTGGTGGTGTGCGCATGTAGTCCCAGCTACTTGGGAGGCTGAGGCAGGAGAATCACTTGAACCCAGGAGGCAGAGGTTGCAGTGAGCTGAGATTGCTCCACTGCACTCCAGCCTGGTGACAGAGCAAGACTCCGTCTCAAAAAAAAAAAAAGAATTATTTATTCTCTCTGTCACTACTTCACCTCTCACCCTGTCTTTCTATTTTAAAAGTCATTAGGCAATACTTTTTAAAAAATTAATTAATTATTATTATTTATTTTTCAGACGAAGTTTTGCTCTTTTGCCCAGGCTGGAGGGCAATGGTGCAATCTCGGCTCATTGCAACTTCCGCCTCCTGGGTTCAAGCGATTCTCCTGCCTCAGCCTCCCAAGTAACTGAAATTATAGGCCACCACACCTGGCTAATTTTTCTATTTTTAGTAGAGACGGGGTTTCACCATGTTGACCAGGCTGGTCTTGAACTCCTGACCTCAGGTGATCCACCTGCCTCGGCCTCCCAAAGTGCTGGGATTACAGGCGTGAGCCACTGCACCCGACCCCGGCAATACATTTATGTAAGTTCACAATTCAGAAGCTAAAAGAGTGCACACAGTGTTTCTGTCTCTCAAGCAATTCATCTTTCAATCTAGAGACAACTAATGTCAGTCAGCAGTTGTACAGGCATATACAAGCAAATATGTAGTCTTATCCTTATTTTCTTTTCTCTCTCTCTCTTTTTTTTTTTTTGAGACAGAGTCTTGCTCTGTTGCCCAGGCTGGAGTGCAGTGGCCCAATCTCAGCTCACTGCAACCTCCACCTCCCAGGTTCAAGTGATTCTCCTGCCTCAGCCTCCCGAGTAGCTGGGATTACAGGCGCATGCCACCATGCCTGGCTAATTTTTTGTATTTTAGTAGAGACGGGGTTTCACCGTGTTGCCCATGCTGGTCTTGAACTCCTGACCTCATGATTCACCTGCCTCGGCCTCCCAAAGTGTTAGGATTATAGGCGTGAGCCACCGTGCCTGGCCCTTATTTTCTTGTAATGTTAACATATTCTAAATTATCTTCTGCACCTTGATTTTTTTCTCACTTAATCCATCTTGGAAATTATTTTGGATCGGTGAAGAGTTCTATGTCATATAAAGAAATAGCTTCCTCATTGTTTTTATGACACATGGAAGCATATTATATAGCACTATTTAACTAGTTACAGTACATTTGAGTAGCTAAAATTATTTATTTTTATTTGTCTGTTTTCTCTACTACAATGTAAACCCAGGAGGAAAGGGATATTGTCTTTTTTTTTTTGTGAAACAAGGTCTCACTCTGTCACCCAGGCTGGAGTGCAGTGGTACTATCATGGCTCACTGCAGCTTTGACCTCTTAGGCTCAAGTGACTCTTTTGCTTCAGCCTCCCGAGTAGCTGGGACAAGAAGTGCCACCTTGCCTGGCTAGTTTTTTAATATTTTTTTTGTATACATGGGTTTTTGCCATGTTCCCCGGGTTGGTCTCGAACTCCTGGGCTCAAGCAATTTGCACGCCTCAGTCTCTCAAAGTGCTGGGATTACAAGCATGAGCCACCATGCCCAGCCATCTGTCTTATTTAATACTATATTCTCAATAACTAGAACAGTGTCTGGAATGAAATACACAATAAATATGCGTTCAGTGAATAAAAATGTACACGTCTTAACTGTTATTGTGGTATCTTTTCACCTCTTTCCCATCTGTACCACCAGCTCTGATTTGTTATTTTCTTGTGGACAAGGACAGTACCTTATATGCATCAGAATCTCCTTTGGCCTGAAACATAGGCTTTGCACCTGTTTCATTCGTTGACTACGTGGTAATAAAGCGGCATCAACAGGATGAAACCCCGTTTCTTTTAGTCTCGCAGTCCGATTATATCTTCCAAAAATATTTAAAGTTATAATCGATATGAATATAAAAAGCTGTTCAGAAATAGAATAACAATGCAGTAGCCCTAAGCCCATGCGCTAGCCTAGTAGCACTTCTCTGAGAATCAGGGTATATGCAGTACATGGCCTTATGGTTCCTGAGTGAGAATCAGACCTCTTCCCACCCTCAATGCTCCTGGGTACATTTCCTTCCAGAAACAGGGCAGTCAGCATCATAGAATCCTCTAACAGAAAGCTCTTCCAAGCAGCACTAGATCTGAGCACAGGAGTGCAGCTGATTATTACTCCTGCTGTTGCACAGGCATTTGATCTAGAGCATCCACTTCTCCATTCATCTGTCCTCCTATCCCCATCCTCACCTAAACTCTCCCCACAGTGACTCAGGAAGTATAATTGGATCTATTGTGTTGAAATTCAGGGAGAGAGAATCTAAAGATTCTGTATAGATTATTTAGGAAGATGAGAGAAAAATCACTTATCTTTAGTTCTCAACCAGGAAAGTACCATGAAGCATCAAAGCTTTGCTAAATTCTACTTATAAATCTGTGTAATTGCAGTACCAGGCATACATGTTACAAGTAGTTATAGAGAAAAGAGATCCAGCTATCTCTGTTGTCTTTCTACATGGATTTGCATAGGAAGTTGAGCCCCCGCCTTTGTAAATGCTGTAGGCATAGTAAGTCCTAGGTGAAATTTTAAAGAGCAAGTGTCCTAAATGTTGAAATGTCGGGGTTAAACTCAAAGTGTAGGATTAGGCAGGGAGCAGGTTAAGGAACAGAAGTTAATGATTAATTATGGTAGAGCTGAGATTAGGATAAGGATTTTGGAATAGTGAGATATATCTAGCTGAAACAAAGCTGTTAAGGAAATTTCTCCATTTTTGATCACCTGAAATTTACCACCTCCAAGGCTCAGAGTGGGGAGGCTGATCAAGTAGTCTTGACCTTGTCTGAAATGGCCAATTTGGATCAAGACAGTTGTGGGGAAGCACAGCCTTCTATAGTGGCTGTTGCAGAGGAAGAGGAGACAGCAACTTCTGTTATATCAGCTTATTTTTTCCTAAAAGCAACAAGTGCTAAGATATTCAATTAATTGAGACTTTTTGGGAGCTAAAAATGAAGGATTCAGGGAATAAATGCAAGGCTAGAAGGATATATAAAAGAAGCAAAAAATATTAGCAGATGATTTCAAAATGATAGATATCATGGATGTGCCAAATATGTCAAGGCTGGGTGAGATGGCTCATGCCTGTGATCCCAGAACTTTGGGAGGCCAAGGTGGGAGGATCACTTGAGGCCAGGAGTTTGAGACCAGCCTTCACAGCACAGTGAGACCCTCACCTCTACAAAAATAAATAAATAAATTAATTAATTAATTAAAAATTAAAAATTAGCTGGGTTTGAGAGCCCATGTCAGTAATCCTAGTTGTTCGAGAGAATGAGGCAGGAGGATCGCTCGAGCCCAGCAGTTCAAGGTTACAGTGAGCTATGATTGTGCCACTGCACTCCAGCCTGGGTGACAGAGTGAGACCCTGTCTTAAAAAAAGGAAAAAGAAGAAGAATGTGCCAAATATGGATGTTATTTTCTAGACACAGACTTTTAGAATTGAATAAATAAGTGCATATCCTCTGCATTAGCCAAATTATTTTACAAGTCTAGGCTCCCACCCTTTGAGGAATTGCATCTCTCATGCATACGTTTCCTAAGAGAGGAGCTTATTTAAATAGTTTGATCTTGCACTCTGGTTCAAGAATGGGTAATGATGAAAAGATATGCACACACCTGTAATCCCAGCACTTTGGGAGGCCAAAGCAGGCAGATTACGAGGTCAAGAGATCGAGATCATCCTGGCTAACATGGTGAAACCCTGTCTCTGTCAAAAATACAAAAACTAGTTGGATGTGGTGGTGCGTGCCTGTAATCCCAGCCACTTGGGAGGCTGAGGCAGGAGAATCGCTTGAACCCAAGAGTCAGAGGTTGCAGTGAGCTGAGATCGTGCCACTGCACTCCACCCTGGGCAACAGAGCAAGACTCTATCAAGAAAGAAAGAGAGAAAGAGAGAGAGGAAGGAAGGAAGGAAGGAAGGAAGGAAGGAAGGAAGGAAGGAAGGAAGGAAGGAAGGAAGGAAGGAAAGAAGGAAAGAAGGAAAGAAAAAGAAGGAAAGAAGGAAAGAAAGAAAGAAAGAGAAAGAAAGAGAGCAGGGAGGGAGGGAGGGAAGGAAGGAAGGAAGGAAGGAAAAGAAAAGATCTACAATGAGAGACTGTGTTTGTCACCATGAAATAAAAAATGAAATAAGGGAAATAAGACAGATTATGTTATTCTCATTTAGCAAATGACAAAAATGGAAGCTTCCAGGGATTAAGGAAGTTTTTCCATAGTACAAGGTTAGTAGGGGCAGAACCAGGAATTCTAACCCAGGTTGTTTTCCTCTGAAACCAGAAGGGTTCAATTAATTGGCAATTATAAGACTGAAAAGGTTTGTTGAAAATAGACAATGCCAGACTTTGAATAGCATTCTCAGGAGTTTAGATTTTTAAATGTTGGAGAAAAGGGGACAGCTGCAGAGATTCTGAGGTGGGAAATGAAATGTTTCAAGTTGTTCTATAGGAAGATAACTCTGACACAGACCAGAGAGTTGTGAAGGTTACCCCTGCCCTTGGCATTTGTGAGCCATCTTACTATATTAATAAATTCCTTATTTAACATAAGCTAGCTGAAATTGCATTCCTGTCAGTTAAAGCTGAAAAAAATCCTGTTTAATAAATCTCAGTTTGCAGAGGAGGAAACTTAAAACCAGAGAGTATAAATGAAACAGTTTTTTGGTGTCAAGGTCAGCACTAGACTGTCCATGTCCCCACTCCTCTAAACCGCTGTACCCTGGGCAGTTAGACCTTTCACTTTTTCACTGCACTATTTGTCTTGAAGAAAAAGTGAACAAATCAATTCTTCATGGGCAATTGAAAGTGATGATTTTATGTAAATTAATTCCATACTAATAGATGTGGAAAACCAGTACTCAGATGACAGATGCATTTATTAAATGAATCTAGTATAGAACCATCCCATGCTTCAGATCAGACTTGACAAGGCTCGTCAGAATTCTGCTACCTAATGATTTGGAGTTAGAAACCTAGCATGTTGGCCAGGTGCGGTGGCTCACACCTGTAATCCCAAGACTTTGGGAGGCTGAGACGGGCAGATCACGAGGTCAGGAGATCGAGACCATCCTGGCTAACATGGTGAAACCCCGTCTCTACTGAAAATACAAAAAATTAGCCGGAAGTGGTGGTGGGCGCCTGTAGTCCCAGCTACTCAGGAGGCTGAGGCAGGAGAATGGTGTGAACTCGGGAGGCGGAGCTTGCAGTGAGCCGAGATCGCACCACTGCACTCCAGCCTGGGCGACAGAGCAAGACTCCATCTCAAAAAAAAGAAACATAACATGTTCACATAAATAGTGAAATACACAGTAACACACATTCATGAATAAGTCTACTGCACCAAAGTAGAGGAAAGACAGAATCAAACATATATAATACTAATTTCAATGCCTATAACCTAGCTTATGAGAAATGGATGACTTCAAGTTAAAATAATTGTCTTTCTCCATAAAAATCTGTTAAAAAGTGTCTTAACAACTTTTGAACTAACCTTTCTCCCTCAAAAGAACCACTCTACTCCTGTTACTGACTTTGGAGTCATCCCAAATCACTCTAACCCATTTATCCCATTGATCATCTGGATTCCAGATTCTGCATCCTGCCAATCTACAGTATCCTCATATACGTCTTTCTTTTTCACCCTCACCTTAATACAGTGTCTTGTATCCACTCGCTTGTATAATTGCAATAGCCTCTTAACTCATCCAGCTGTTGCCACTCTCTCCCACTGCCACCTAATTATGTTGCTCCTCACTGCTTATAGAACTGGCTTCAAGCTGCTAAGCATGTCATTCAAGGCTAACTGAAATCTGACTAATATGTTAGCCTTAATTCCCCAATTACCCATAAGCCTCAGCTAAATCAGCTATTAATGCTCAACAAGTATCAGCTGTTATTATTTGTTGTTAATCAGATTGTCCTGCTTGTTTCTATTCCCCATGTATAAATGTGACCTCTTTCAGGCATGAAATCTCCCTGATTCTACTCCCTCACTACACTGAAGTGATGATTCTCTTTCTCACCTCCTCAGGGATTTTGGTACAACTTGAAGGACTCTGCACAGTTTGCTGTGTATTATTGTCATATTTGTCTATGTCTTAACTCTCTTTTTAGAAGTTGAACTTCTTGAGCATAAGAAAAAAAAGTCTTTATTCTGGGGGTGCATGTGAAGGTTTTTATTCTTTAGTGTACTTCTACCTTGCATTTTGCACATAAATGTATGTATTGAATTTGAAACTAAGTTACTGATGATGGAATGAACTCACTAACACCTTTTATCTAATTTAAACGGAATGTTTAAAGAAGGCAGCATTTCACTGAAATAAAAAAAAAAAACTCGATACAAATTAAAATATTTTTAAATACACAAGCTAAAATGATCCTTCCTTCCTTCCTTCCTTCCTTCCTTCCTTCCTTCCTTCCTTCCTTCTTTCCTTCCTTCCTTCCTGCCTTCCTTCCTTCCTTCCTTCCTTCCTTATTTTTCTCTTTCTTTCAACTGAGTCTGTCTTTGTCCCCCACGCCGGAGTGCAGTGGCCCAATCTCAGCTCACTGCAATCTCTGCCTCCTGGGTTCAAGTGATTATCCTGCCTCAGCCCTTGAGGAGCTGGGATCACAGGCGCATGCTACATGCTTGGCTAATTTTTGTATTTTTAGTAGAGACAGGGTTTCACCATGTTGGCCAGGCTGGTCTCAAACTCCTGACCTCACGTGATCCACCCGCTATGGCCTCCCAAAGTGCTAGGATTACAGGCATGAGCCACTGAGCCCTGCCCATACTGTTTTTCTTGACACTATTACTTTTTTTGTAGGAAACATGATCTTTCATGCTGCTCTCTGAAATGATTACTAAGGTCATTGAACTTACTACAAAATTCAGAAAACACTTTCATAGGACTAATTACTGATTTCGTTTCATTTATTATGAAGTCACAGACTTCTACAAATGTTTTAATGGTTTAAAATGTTTAACGTCTCAGTATGAGTTGCATTTTGGATGTTGTCTGTCTATTGATACCCTAATGCCTCACTTTGGGAAACATAGGGCTACTTTTAATATTAGCATAAAACATGAAACTTTTGCAATAGGTATATGAAAATTTGAAAGATCAAACTTATTTAGGCATAGCCAAAAGCTTCTACTTTATGCAATCACAATTTATGACTTGATTCATGGAAATCTCAAAATTTACATTTCTCCTGAGAACTAATACACTTTAAATCCTAACATAAGATGCATGTAGGCTTGCAATAATCTACTCCTGAGGAAGTTCTGGTGGCTTGCAATTTATAGCCATGAGGACCAGCTGCTGTTAGTTATCATGTACTTCTTCCCATTGTTTTTGTTTGTTTGTTTGTTTGTTTTTTGAGATGGAGTCTCGCTCCATTGCCCAGGCTGGAGTGCAGTGGCATAGTCTCAGCTCACTGCAAGCTCCGCCTCCCCGGTTCACGCCATTCTCCTGCCTCAGCCTCTCGAGTAGCTGGGACTACAGGCGCCTGCCACCATGCCTGGCTTTTTATATTTTTTAGCAGAGATGGAGTTTCACTGTGTTATCCAGGATGGTCTCGATTTCCTGATGTCGTGATCCTCCCGCCTCCGCCTCCCAAAGTGCTGGGATTACAGGCGTGAGCCACCACGCCCGGCTCCTATTGTTGATATACAGGGAAGAAGATTGACATCTATCATGCTCTAAATACATAGAGTTAGATATGGATTTTTAATTTATTTGTCCTCAGTATTTGTAGCATGTTTTCTCAGGACTCGAGAAAACAGAACATTTTAGTGCAGTGAGATTTCTCCAGTATGAAATCTCTCCTACATATTAAGCAATATATGAATTCTGCAAGGGTGAACATCTTCCATTCTATCCCTGTATATTATTTCATCATGGTCTCAGAGAAGAAACTTTTGCATTGATAAAATATGCACTTATTAACTTTGCGTGTCATGAGAGGTATTCAGATGTCTTTCTGTTCAGAGACTACATTTACTGAGTACTGTAGCATGAACATCTCCCATTTACTAAGTTGTTTTTGAGTGACAGGAATCCTTTTTTTGCAAATTCTTTATGAGATACGTGTTTTCTGAATATTTTCTCCCCTAGAGAATTTACCTATTAATTTTCATAATGGTATATTTTGCTAAGAAGAAGTTTTTAAGATGAATATAAAGTTTTTGCTTTTATGCTTTTTTACTTTCTGTGTCCTATAAGAAGTCTTTGACTTCTCCCAGATCATGAAAATAGCATCCTATGCTTTATTCTAGAAGCTTTATAGTTAGGTCTTATGTTCTGATTTATGATCCTTTTTGAATTAATTTGTGTGTGATGTGATGTAGGAATTGAGGTGTTTTCTTCTCCCAAATGAATATACGACTACTCCAGAATCATTTTCTCTCGGTAGGTCTTCCAGTACAATGTTGTATAGAAGTAATGAAAACAGATATTGTTGCCTTATTCCTGGTTTTAGAAGGAAAGCAATCGATATTTTACCACAAATACAATGCACAGAGAGACAGGGGATTGAGAGAGAGAGAGAGAGAGAGAGAGAAAGAGAGAGGGAGATTGAGGTTCTGGTCCTCGGAAGAGTAAGAAAGCTTTTTTTTTTTTTTGAGACGGAGTCTCGCGCTGTGTCACCCAGGCTGGAGTGCAGTGGCGCGATCTCGGCTCACTGCAAGCTCCGCCTCCCAGGTTCAGGCCATTCTCCTGCCTCAGCCTCCAAGTAGCTGGGACTACAGGCGCCCGCCACCACGCCCGGCTAGTTTTTTGTATTTTTAGTAGAGACGAGGTTTCACCATGTTAGCCAGGATGGTCTCGATCTCCTGACCTCGTGATCCACCCGCCTCGGTCTCCCAAAGTGCTGGGATTACAGGCTTGAGCCACCGCGCCCGGCCTATTGTTTTTTTTTTTTTTTTTTTTGAGACGGAGTCTTGCTCTGTCGCCCAGGCTGGAGTGCTGTGGCCGGATCTCAGCTCACTGCAAGCTCCGCCTCCCGGGTTCCCGCCATTCTCCTGCCTCAGCCTCCGAGTAGCTGGGACTACAGGCGCCCGCCACCTCGCCCGGCTAGTTTTTTGTGTTTTTTAGTAGAGACGGGGTTTCACCGTGTTAGCCAGGATGGTCTCGATCTCCTGACCTCGTGATCCGCCCGTCTCGGCCTCCCAAAGTGCTGGGATTACAGGCTTGAGCCACCGCGCCCGGCCAAGAAAGCTTTTTTCCAGAAGGTTCTCAGCAACTTCTCCCCATTTCTCATTGATCTGAATTCTGAACTATAGTGGCCTGGGATGAGATTACACCTTAGCCACATGCCCCTACAGTCAGGGTTAGAGTCAGCATATGGGCAGTGCAGAAGTGTAGACACCTGAATGAAACTAGGACTTATAAACATATGTAAAGAGGGTTAGGGAAGAGGAGAGTTATTTTATAGAATAAAAGAGGCTTTGCAATCATAACAACAAAATGTGATATGTGAGTGTTATTTGGATTCTGATTCAAATAAACCAGTTGTTAAAAATGTCTAAGACAATTGGGAAAATTTGAACATTCTCTGGATATCTGACAATATCATTATGTCTTTTTAAGTATTTTATGTGTAATGATAGTATTATTATAGTTATTTTTTGGACTCATCTTACAGAGATACATAAGAAATGGTAATAAATGAAATGCTATGATGTTTGGGAATTACATTAAAGTAAGCCAGTGTGAGAGTATTGGGATATGGGCAAAATAAGATTGGTTGGGTGATGAATATATCAGATTTCATTTTTGCTATTTTGTTTACTTTTTTTTTTTTTTGAGACGGAGTCTTGCTCTGTTGCCCAGGCTGGAGTGCAGTGGCACGTTCTCGGCTAACTGCAAGCTCCGCCTCCCGGGTTCATGCCATTCTCCTGCCTCAGCCTCCAGAGTAGCTGGGACTATAGGTGCCCACCATCACGTCCAGCTAATTTTTTGTATTTTTAGTAGAGACAGGGTTTCACCATGTTAGCCAGGATGGTCTTGATCTCCTGACCTCGTGGTTCGCCCACCTCGGCCTCCCAAAGTGCTGGGATTACAGGTATGAGCCACCGCGCCGGACCTTGTTTACTTTTACTTAGAAAATTCCTTAATACAATTTAAAAGCCCCTACTTAAAAAAATGAAAAATAGGGATTGTCACCAAAAATAGGGAGACGATGTTTTGGAGGCAACAGCAATTCCCACTCTATTAATCCTTTTATATCACTGTTTCTGATTATTTAAAATTATTTTATTTATTTTTACATATTCGAATAAGCAATGAATTTACAGAGGTAAAAATTAGAAAGATCTCAAAAGATACACAGGAAGAAGTCTCCCTCTCATGCTGGGCCCTTGTTACTTCGTTTTCCGTCCCCATAGCTGCCCTCTCCATTTCCCTTGTAATCAGTGCTATCCTTTTATCATATACACCATTTTTAGCTGCTGCAAAATATTGCATATATAAACATACCACAACTTATTGAGCAATTTTCTTATTGTTAAACTTTTATGTTGTTCTTATATAGAGAGCTTTCTGTATTTTAGATCTTACACTATCAATAATTTCTCCTTCTCGGAAATATTCAATTGATTAAAATATCCTTGGCTGGGCGAGGTGACTCACGCCTGTAATCCTAGCACTTTGGGAGTCCAAGGTGGGCAGATCACCTGAGGTCAGGAGTTGGAGATGACCCTGGGCCAACATGGTGAAACCTTGTCTCTACTCAACATACCAAAATTAGCTGAGTGTAGTGGCACATGCTTGTACTCCCAGCTGCTCAGGAGGCTGCGGCAGGAGAATGGCGTGAACCTGGGAGGCAGAGCTTGCAGTGAGCCAAGATTGCACCACTGCACTCCAGCCTGGGTGACAGGGCGAGACTCCATCTCAAAAAAAAAAAAATCCTCAATTACTTGGTAACTTGAAAAAAAAAAAACCCAAAACTTTCAACCCCAGTCCCACTCCAGCTACCTTTCTATTGCTCTTTTTACTCCACAGCCTGGTCCAACATATCAATATTTTAGCAGGACAGACTGCCTGAATCATTGAGTCGTTCAGGAAGCGAACTCCCTTTGGGAGGTCAACCTGCAGGGATTAGTCTTGAACAAGTTGATGCTTCTTTTCTACTTTATATTTTCTCTTTAGTTTCCAATCACTATCTGTAGAGTTATATCTCTAAATGTATATTGTAAGCCCAGAATAGCCATGTATGTCAAGTCATCTACTTGATAGCTCCACTTCAGTACCTCAAAGGCACCTCAAACTCTCCATGACACAATCTCCTTTTCCAAACCTGGTTCTATTCAGTGTTCTCTTTTCCCAGGAATGGTGCTGTCCTACATACAATTGCATAAGCCATTTTCTGTTTCCCATTTCCTATATGCAATCCATCATTAGGTGTTATTGATTTTATTACAAAAACATTTCTCAATGTTATTACGAAAACATTTCTCTCTACTGACATAACCACTATGCTATCCAAAAGACAATCATCTTTTGGACTAAATAGTAAGTAGCCCACAAACTATTTTTTCCTTATCTATTCAACTGTCAATCTAATTCATTCTTCATCCTTCAGGTGGAGTAAACGTTTTCCTTCCCAACACAAATCTGATCATATTATTTCCACTTGCTTAAGATCCTTTAATACCTTTCCACTGTTCTTATGCCAAAGGCCCTATTATGGCCAGCAAAGCCCCCCATGGACTGCTTCCTCTCTCACCATTTCATAGTGTACTCCCTTTTACTCCTTGACTTTCAATGACATAACCAAAATACAACTTTCTTTACGTTTCTTGAACATTTCATGCACCATAGGATCTTTGCAAATTCCCTTCTCTCCATTGACCTTTTTTATTTTTTTTTGAGACAGAGTCTTGCTCTGTCACCCAGGCTGTAGTGCAGTGGTGCAATCTTGGCTCACTCCAACCTCTGCCTACTAGGTTCAAGCGATTCTCCTGCCCCAGTCTCCTGAGTAGCTGGAGTTATAGGCACGTGCAACCACGTCCGGCGAATTTTTGTATTTTTAGTAGAAACAGGATTTCACTATGTTAGCTAGGCTGGTCTTGAACTGTTGATCTGAAGTGATCCACCTGCCTCAGGCTCCCAACGTGCTGGGATTATAGGCACGAGCCACTGCACCTGGCCTCTTTTTTTTTTTTTTAAGACAGGGTCTCACTCTGTCACCCATGCTGGAGTGCAGTGGCACAAACATGGCTCACTGCAATCTCATTCTCCTAGGCTTGAGTGATCCTCCTGCCTCAGCCTCTGGAGTAGCTGGGACTACAGGGGCATGCTACTATGCCTGGCTAATTTTTAAATTTTTTTGTGGAGACAGGGTCTCGCTCTGTTGCTCAGGCTGGTATTAAACTCCCAGACTCAAGCGATCCTCTTGCCTCAGCCTCCCAAAGTGCTGGGGTTACAGATGTGAGCTACTGCGCCCCACCAAGAATATTCTTTATCACCCTATCTCCTTTGCCTGGATACCTTCTATTCATCTTTTGATTCTTAGGTGAAGTGTCTGTTTTTTTGAAATCCTTTCTAGATGTTCTTAGTCTTTCACAGCATGGTTTTTCCAGCCTTTCAGAACACTTATCTCTATTTATAATTATATATCCATGAGCATAATTATATGAAAAACATTATTTAAAAAATATGTCTATTCCCCTCCTACAGACAGTATGTTTTTTTGTGTACTAGGAATTTAATAATAGTTCTGTATAAATAAATACTATATTTATCTATACATCTTTGTTTTTATTTCAGGTTGTTTCTTTGGACTATATGCCCAGAGGTGAAATGAATGAATCAAAAGGTACACAACAATAATTATTTTTTTTTTTGAGACAGAGTGTCTGGGTCTGTCGCCCAGACTGGAGTGCAGTGGCGCGATCTCAGCTCACTGCAACCTCTACCTCCCAGGTTCAAGCAATTCTCCTGCCTCAGGCTCCTGAGTAGCTGGGATTGCAGGCATGTGCCAGCCAATTTTTGGTAGAGATGGGGTTTCACCATGTTGGTCAGGCCGGTCTCCAACTCCTGACCTCGTGATCCACCCGCCTTGGCCTCCCAAAGTGTTGGGATTACAGGTATGAGCCACCGTAATCAGCCTGCACACATTTCTAATGGCTTTTAGTACATAGACAGTTAGATGTGTTGATAGTCAATGATGTGTTCTCCCCTAAAGAACCCATTAATGAATCAAAGATAATCTGGGAAAGTTTTAGGTTGTAATTTCAGTGAGTTTTTTTTTTCGCCTTCTTTTGTTTCAGCATTTTGATCTGTGACTTGAATCTCTATATAGAGAAGGAGCTTGTCAAGTCTGCACATGATATACAGCACAGAAGATACCAGACAAGTGATTAATAGATGCAGGACCCAACAATATCTTTTCAGGTTATACTAGTGACCTCAGGCCGGGTGTGGTGGCTCACGCCTGTAATCCCAGCACTTTGGGAGGCTGAGGTGGGTGGATCACCAGAGGCCAGGAGTTTGAGACCAGCCTGGCCAACACCGTGAAACCCCGTCTCTACTAAAAATACAAAAAATAGCCGGGCATGGTGGTGCTCACCTGTAGTCCCAGCTACTTGGAGGCTGAGACACAAGAATTGCTTGAACCTGGGAGGTGGAGGTCGCAGCGGGGGTTTTAGTGAGTGGAGATCACACCACTGTGCTCCAGCCTGGGCAACAGAGCAAGACTCAATCTCAAAACAACAACAACAACAACAACAACAACAACAACAAAACCTAATTAAGATGAAATCCAGCAGGACAAATGTAGGATCCTTCACTTTGATTAAGAAATTCTGTAGCATGAGTACTGGACAAGAGTGTAGTTTAGTGAGACCTGTGGCTGCCTCTCATTGTTAACTCCAGAGTCCCTTCTACTGGCTTATGTGTCCCCTGCATTTCCTGCCTCTACTTCCAGACCTACAGTCTGCTTTGTTTTTCTTTGATAGCTTCGTTTGTCCACTCCATTTCTTGGGATTTTCATCCTACCCTACCCTGGCTTTGGCCATAGTCTTCCTAGTTGCCACCTCATTGACACTACTCTGAAGAAGGGCACTCGGATGCACTGTATTTTTGTAACTGTAAAATATGTGCTTTAAAAGGATGTGTATTCCCCCTTCATTAGTAGTGAAATGAATGTTCACCCATGCCCTTTAATGAGACTTGTAGTCGAAGTTTTTGAATCTTCTGTATCTTTACCTTTTCCTGCTAGCTTTATTCATTTCAGAGCGAAGGGTGTGAAAAATCTAGCACCATGATGTGGAACTTAGGCTTGTAATTCTGTCAAGTGTAGCTTTTTTTTAGTCTGTGTTTTTAGGTATAGGTTCAGGACTAGTATAAACTTTCTGGTGAATCTCTTTGACTCTAATGTTTTTACCTTTAAAATTTATTTTGCTGATATTAATATTTTCATGATAGTTAACTTTCTGCATCAACTTGGAGGGTGTTTTTGGAAGAGATGTACATTTAAATTGGTAAACTTTGGTTAAAGCAGATTGCTCTCCATAATATGGGTGGGCTTCATCCAATCAGCTGAAGGCCTGAATAGAAGAAACAGCAAGAGGGAATTTTTTAGCAGATTGCCTCCAGACTTCATCTGCCTTACTAGCTGCCCTGGCCTTTGACTGGAACTGCATCATCAGGTCTCCTGGGTATTGAGCCCGCTGGTCCAAACTGTAGATTTTGGATTTGCTAGCTTCCATAATCATGTGAGTCAATTCCTGATAATAGATCTCTCTCTCTCTCTCTCTCTCTCTCTATATATATATATATATATACACACACACATTCTACTGGTTCTGTTTCTCTAGAGAACCCTGATATATTGTTATATCACATTTATTTGGCTAATATTTTCTATGGTATCCTTTTTTCCATTTCCTTTTGGAAATGATGGTCCCTTAGAAACAGCAAATAGCTGTTTTGTTTGATCTTTTCAGATGTAAGAAATAAATCAGATCAAGTACAAATTGTGATCCAGGAGATTTTGAATCAGTGGTGAGAAGCTTGCCTTACTGCAGTTCCAGTACAGCTTATAAAGCATAAAGATGAAGTACTTTGATCTTTTTTCATGATTGGCTGTTATACGTTAATTTTTTGGGGGCACTATTTAAGCTGATTTGTCTATAGCTGATTGGCTTAGTTTCACTGACTCATGCTCACAAGGATGTAAACCTTGTGTTTTGTGTTTATTATTACAGATGGTATTTTGGGGAAATGAGGATGATGAGTTTTGGTTTGTGGTTATACACAGTTGGACTTGGGTATATCTAAACTGTGGCCTCCATTTTTATTTTTCTTTAATACACTATCTAAGACCTCTGTGTTTTAGAGTAAACATTGAGCTTACTCTGTTTATATTTTCTGTGACCATGGGTATATTTAGATTTATTTCTACCGTTACTTCATGTTTTGTTTTTATGACTATTTTTCTTTGCTTCCCACCCATTTCCTGCCTTTTGTTGAACAGATTGTTTTTCTCTTCTCCTTTCCTTAAAGCTTGGGAATCTTCAATAAAACCAATTACCAGGAAGAAAAAAATACCAGATGTACAAAAAAGAAAGTTAAAACTGTCTGAACCCAGAATAACCTGTATTATGATTAGTGAAAAACTCTACGTTTTTGTTAATGGAACTTATGATACAAAGCATCCTTTTGAAATCTCTGCTTGATGTTTTTGGTGTTGGTGACAGGCGACAAAATCTTCTACTCTTTAGCTAATAATCATCTATAAGAAGTTGTTTAGCTGTTTTGATGTTCTCCTGGGCAGCTTTCTTCTTGATGTGATAAGTTGCCCTGTCTAACACGGTAACCACAAGGCACATACAGCTATTTAACTTAATTAATTTCATTAATTGTACTTTAATACAAATTTAAAATTCAGTTGCACCAGCCACATTTCAAGCACCCTATAACCCCATTTGGTTAGTGGATGCTATTTTGGACATTGTAGATTACAGAGTATTTCTATCATTGTAGAAAGTTCTATTGGACAGGAGGTGATAAGCTGATAGTAGTGCTGCAGCTTTATATATTTTGAAGCAGAGCTATTTGGGAGACTGCATCATATTACAGAATTTGGAACTGACAATTTACATCAGCATTCTGTGATGTTCTTCCATTATCTTCTGCTCCTGTGGTGAAGAGTGACCAGCATGAGGTGCAATGCCCACCATGGAGGCTGCTGGGGGCTCCTGCCCCTGCCCACAAACTCCAGGCTTGGTCCTCACAGGACAGTGGAGCTTTATATAGAGCAACAGCCTAGACAGCAATGGTGATAACAGCAGCTGAGGGGCTGACTTCTGTACAGCAGTGGGAATCCTGACTTTCTGAATAGTGTAAGAGGCCAAGCAAGACTGGAACATTTTTAGTTGAAGCCAGATTGCAAACGGTTGAGCCTGGGCTAGACTGGTATTTCTTTCTTCCTTTCCTTTTTTTTTTGAAACAGGGTCTTGCTCTGTCAGCCAGGCTGGAGTACAATGGCAAGATCTCAGCTCACTGCAGCCTCCACCTCTCGGGTTCAAGCGATTCTCCTGCCTAAGCCTCCCGAGTAGCTGGGATTACAGAGGTGCTCCACCACACCTGGCTAAATTTTATATATATGTATTTTTTAGTAGAGACGAGGTTTCACCATGAAGACCAGGCTGGTCTCAAATTCCTGACCTCAAGTGTTCCGCCTGCCTTGGCCTCACAAAGTGCTGGGATTATAGGCATGAGCCACCGTGTCCAGCCTCTGGTATTCTTTTGAAACTTTGAGCTCTACCACCTTGTTGCCAGACTGATTTAGGTGTCATCTGATTAGGTGAAGACTACAGAGGTCTTTCCCGAGCCTGTGGCACCACTGGCACAAATGGTCACTAGCTGGAACTGATTTAGGACGGCACTGGCAGGGAAAACACAAGCCAACCACCACCTGCCCCTTCATATCCTGAATGGGCAGGTGAGACTCTCTCTCTCTTGGCCAGCCAACATACATCATCAACGTACATGTGCCCATTCATTACAGGAACAGCTTTGCCTCTTTGAGGAAAGAGGAGCTGAAAAAGACAAGCCTTTTGCTTCTCCCTCACTCCAGCATCATCTTGGCACTGGTAATATATCCAAGATATTCATAGTCAGTGGCGTTAGCCAGGCTCATATTTACCGCTTTGATTGGGTTAATTTTTTTTCAAGTTCCAACTTCTGTTGTTTCAATTATCAAGTGTTCAACTTCTGTGCACAGCTTATGAATATGATTTTTCGCCACTGAGTTCATTTCTTACACAATGTAGGTATCCAAGTTTTTTGTAACTTACAAAGTCACATCCTTTGGATTTCCCACTAGGCTCTGTCATCACATTGACATTTTAGCATTGTACCAAATAAATGAAAAAATTTTTTCAGGTTGTCATCATCCACATCTTCCCCAGAGCTTTAACTTTGTGCCAGGTGCCTTGTTAAGTACAGGGATCAACACAGTTCCAAATTAAATGTCCCTGCCCTCGTAAAGTCGCCAGGCAGGAAAAACAACTAATTAAGCTATTGTCAAGTTATTTACAATGACGACAAAAGCATATTGTGCTTTTGAATTTGTTTGATTTTATTACTCTTTAAATTTGACATACGAAAATACCATACTTAAACAGTTCATGTACCTGGAACAAAGGCACTAATACAGTACTAGAGAGGTGGTGACGGATTTAAGAACAATTATGCCAATTTCCAATCTGTTTTACAGTAAAGTTACAGAATTGGAGGAAGCTGCTCCTGTACAACTTTGGAGGGTAGGAGGAGCAGGGCGTGACAATGCCTTTCCAGGGACTTAGGAATACGCTCAGTCGCTGCGTGGCTTCCCGCACACTCAGCCGCGCGCCCGCGTGGGCGTGGCCGGGGCGCCCCCAGCGTGACTCCGCCCAGGGCGCTCGGTTCCGCGAGCTGGAAACTACAGTTCCCAGAAAGCCGCGCGAGCCCAGGAGGGACGCGGCGGCGGTGGCAGCAGGAAAGGCGCGAGCCGAGGCGGCGGCGGGTGTCCCCTGGGTGGTCGGCCCCGCAGCAGCCGGGCCCCCGGACGCAGGACGTGGCCCCAGGTAGCCCTTGCACCTCAGTGCTGTAGCCAGGGCAAGCCCGCGCCTCCGCCTGCTGGACTGGCCCGGGCGAGATGTAGGGCGCTGGGCGCGGAGGCCGCCGGTGCGGCGGAGGATCGCGGAGGGCGCGCCGAGGATGGAGAGAGCGATGGAGCAACTCAACCGCCTTACGCGCTCTCTGCGCCGCGCGCGCACCGTGGAGTTGCCCGAGGGTGAGCGGGGTAGTGGGGCCGGGCTGTCCGCGGGGCGGGGGGCGGCCGGGGGAGGGGGCAGGAGCTCCGGACGCGTCAAGGTCGGGTGGAAAAACTAACCGAAAGCTGAGAAAACGCCCACTTTTACTTTCCAGAGCTGAGAGGCGGCCCCGGGCCCTGGACTCCCCTGGCCCGCCGCTCCCACCCCGGCAGGTGGGAGTTTGCGGGAGGAAACTGGGTTGGTGGGGGTTCCGCTGCCGGGAGGAGCGAGACAAAGGTCTCTCAACGTCTGTCGATTAGGGGTCTTGGCAAAGAGGCAGGAATACCAGCCAAAGACCCGAGACCCGGAGTCAGAAAATATCATAATTGCGGGTCATTTCACTGTCGCCGGGGATGGAGATGATGCAAAGATAATGTTTAAGCTGCATTGGGGGGCCAGGCGGGCTTTTATTTTTGTTATTTTTAAAAATGTGGGGCACAGCCTTGTTTTGATAACAGTAAGACAAAGGGTTGTCAACCATCAAACAGGTACTCTTAAAAGTACTGTGTGTGTAAACACAATACATTTTTCTTTAATATGCATGCCTGACTTCATTTATTCATCAGACTGGTATTGAGTGGGCTAGCTGGGAACTAGGACGCATCTGCAAATAGGGATAAGGCATGGTCCCTGAAGTTCAGGACTTTTAGTTCAGCGTTCCAGGGTTCCTTCAGAACAGGTAAAACTCTACTAATAACGAGAGAAAATAAACAGTTTTGTTTACAGCGTCAGGAATTCAGACGTTTAAATGGTGATGGGAGATAGCGGTGCTGCTTCTAAGAAGCTTTTGGCTCTTTATGCCCAAGTGAGAGAAGGGTTGGGAGGAGGTTATAGCTGGTGAATAGCTTTTTTCTTAATTGTAGTAGTTTATCTTATTTTTTCAAAACTCTCTTTGAATTGCTGCTGGGTGATTTGTAGGATAGGGAAGGGGACCTTGGCAACGGTCATGAAAGAAATGTGGGATTGGGGACTTCGGCGATAAGTTTCTTTCTTTTATAGAGATGAAGCCTCACTATGTTCCCCAGGCTGGTCTTGAACTCCTGGGCTCGAGCGATCCGCACCCTGCTCCGCCCCCCCACAAAGTGTTGGGATTACAGATGTGAGCCACCGCGCCTGGCCTGGGGATAATCTTCTTGAGAAAATGGTCTCTAGTTTCTATTTAGAATTCAGATTTTGATAACTAGATTCAAGCTTCAATTTTTTCTTTATTTCCTTTCCAAATTCCACATTTGAATCCATTTCTTCAGTGCTACTCTTACTTATTTTTCGTAGTCAAATTATTGGTATAGGTTGATGAAGACTACATGTATAATTTATATTGTATAGTTTGAATCTCGATATTTTTTACATAAATGTGATTTAGAAGACTCTGATAATGTTACTTGGTTTTAAAAGTAACGTAGTTTCATTGTAGAAAATTTGGAAAATAAAAATAGAAAAATGTCATTCCACCACCCAATTATAAGCAGTGTTACCATTGTTACTTCTTTCTCTTTCTCTCCGTAACAAGTTAACGTCATATTGCATATAGCCTTTTATTTTGTGTTTAGAAAACATCCCAAATGTTTTCTTTTTTTTTTTTTGAGACAGAGTCTCGCTCTGTTGCCCAGGCTGGAGTGCAGTGGCCCAATCTCGACTCACTGCAACAAGCTCCGCCTTCGGGGTTCACGCTATTCTTCCGCCTCAGCCTTCCGAGTAGCTGGGACTACAGGCGCCCATCACCACGCCCGGCTAATTTTTTGTATTTTTAGTAGAGGCGGGGGTTTCACCGTGTTGGCTAGGATGGTCTCGATCTCCTGACCTCGTGATCAGCCCGCCTCAGCCTCCCAAAGTGCTGGGATTACAGGCGTGAGCCTCCGTGACTGGCCCCCAATTTTTTTTTATATTCTTCAATATGCTTAATGACTTCGGAATTTCCTAAGACGCACGTAACAAATGTTGAATCTAAATACTGTTTTTAAACTGATTTTATGAGAAACAGCTTTATATTTAAGACGTAGTCTGTCTCTAAATACTTCCTTAGGGTTAATTCTCTCAAGAAGAATGTCTACAATACATTTCTAAAGCTCAACGTATCATTTTCTCAACTTACTTCTTGGAAAGTTCCACCAGCAGTCTAAGAGTGCCCAGAAACTAGAGTTTGATAAGTAAAAGTAAAACTTTCCCACATATAGGCAAAAATGGCATCTTGTTTGCATTTGCTTTTCTTTGATTATAATGAATTTGTTCATTTTGTTACTTGAATTTAATTTATCTTTGTCTCTAATTTCTGATGAGTATTTGAATTCTCTGAGCTTGGCTCTTTCAAGTATATCATACATATAGGAATATATATGTATGATATACATATCATTTCTACTGATACAAATCCACATTTGTGCTTACATTTTTGTGCTTACATTTTAAGGACTGAATGGAAAAGAAACTCTGAGATGTCTCTAAATTTAAAAAATAATCAGTTTTTGTTTTGTTAGAATTCAATAATCAATAAGCATCTAATTATAACAAACTATTAAGCTTGTAAACTTTTTAGTCAGCTTGTACTCTAAAGTTAACTTTGTTGCAAAGGTTGAAACTATAGATGTTTGATAAACTGAGTTGGATGCTATGTTTCCTTGATAAAAACCTGAGTATTACCCTAAGTAATGGAGTACAGGTAGTTGAGTCACTCTAGGCAGGCCTAACACAGAAATATTCTTGAGAGAAAAAGAGGTGAAGAGTAAGAAATTACTTTAGGGATATGGATTCTTAGTAGTGTTTAAAAGGTGGAGGCCGGGTGCAGTGGCTCACGCCTGTAATCCCAGCACTTTGGGAGGCCGAGGTGGGTGGATCACCTGAGGTCAGGAGTGTGAGACCAGCTGGCTAACATGGTGAAACCTCGGCTCTGCTAAAAATATAAAAAATTAGCTGGACGTGGTGGCGGGTGACTATAATCCCAGCTACTCGGGAGGCTGAGGCAGAATTGCTTGAACCTGGGAGGTGGAGGTTGCAGTGAGCTGAGATCGCACCACTGCACTCCAGCCTAGACATCAGGAGTAAAACTGAGCCTCAAAAAAAAATAAAAATAAATAAATAAATAAAAATAAATAAATAAAAGGAAGGTGTATGTTGTTAGTGTATGTAAAGTTTAAACTACTATATAGTGAATGCAGTTTGTTTAATAAAATAATACAATTTGAGCCCATTTTAGCATATGTGGTTAGGATAATTGTGTTTAAAAAAATTACTCCCATGTGATGGTTTGAAGAGAAATTGTATATAATTAATTGCTCTGAGCACTTTTTTTGGTAACAGTTGGGTTTTGAAACTGTAGTGATAAAAATGGCAAACATGTCTAATAAAGTGAGAGATTAAAGTTTTCTTGTCACCCTGAAGACTTTAATTATATACCTAATCCTGAAGGTGCCTTCAAGAATAGAGAAGGAAGTATCTGGCAACAAATTTTATTCTGTCCTTTCTTAGTATAGTATTTCTTGGATAGTCTCCTTCTAGCACCACAGTTGTGGTTAGATTTATTTCTTCATACTTACCTGTTAATGTATGTGACCTATTTTTTCTTTGGGTTAGATGTGACTTAAATAAGATGTAAGTCTAATTTTTATCTAAAAAATAAAAACCTTACAAATACAACCATTGTGAACCTTATTATGCTCACTAATGCTCACTTAAAATTATGCACTATCTTGATTTAAAATTTATCTTGATTTAAGTTTAAACCCACAAATAACAGTGTTTTTTGTGACTTTATTATGGAGTGACTTAATGGAAATTCTCATGGTTTAGAAATTCAGATTTTTATTGGGACATGTATTATTATATGAACGATAAAGAATGTTGTCATGCCAAGGGAGGCTTAGTGTAGTATTTTCAACTCCTGGTGGTGACTCATTGGTAGTTTCTGAGAGCAATTAGTGGGTTGTAATCAGCATTTAAAAAAAGAAATATAAGATGATAAAACAGAGTCTATTTTACATATTAAGAATAGTATTCTGGCCAGGCGCAGTGGCTCACGCCTGTAATCCCAGCACTTTGGGAGGCCTAGATGGGTAGATCATGAGGTCAAGAGATCAAGACAATCCTGGCCAACATGGTGAAACGCTGTCTCTACTAAAAATACAAAAATAAAAAATAAAAATAAAAATTAGCTGGGCGTAGTGGCATGAGCCTGTAATTCCAGCTACTTGGGAGGCTGAGGCAGGAGAATCCCTTGAACCTGGGAGGTGGAGGTTGCAGTGAGCTGAGATTGCGTCACTGCACTCCAGCCTGGAGACAGAGCAAGACTCCATCTCCAAAAAAAAAAAGAATAGTATTCTATTGTGGACCTTCTGGTTATGTGGTGTATACTGGGTGCATTGTAGGATATATTATCTTTTTATTTTTTATTTTTATTTTTTATTTTTTTTCCAAGACGGAATCTTGCTCTGTTGCTCAGGCTGGAGTGCAGTGGCACGATCTTGGCTCATTGCAAGCTCTGCCGCCTGGGTTCACGCCATTTTCCTGGCTCAGCCTCTTGAGAGCTGGGACTACAGGTGCCCACCACCATACCTGGCTAATTTTTGTAGTTTTAGTAGAGATGGGGTTTCACTGTGTTAGCCAGGATGGTCTCGATCTCCTGACCTCATGATCTGCCCACCTCGGCCTCCCAAAGTGCTGGGATTAGAGGCATGAGCCACTGCGCCTGGCCAGGACATATTATTTGTAGAGGCTCTGGAGTCAGCCATTTAATGCCACTGTTACACAACTTGTTACTTAACTAGTACTTCAGTTTTCTCGTTTGTAAAATGAGGATAATAGTACCTACTTCATAGGGTGGTTGTGAGGAGAAAAGCAATGATATATGCAAAGTGTTTAGAAAAGTGCCTTTAAGATAATGGTTCTTAAATGTTAGTTATTAATAAGATTTAGTATTTTACTTTTATAGTGAAAAAGTTGTTGCATCTGCATACTGAACTTGTGAATGTTGACAAGGACTAAATTGCTTTTCATGTGTACACTCACAGTAAAATAATGAACAAATATGTGAAGGAATATTGATAACTTTTTTCCATTGCCCCTATAAACAGCTCAGTTTATATTTCTAAACATATGAATGATGTTTTTCAAACACAATTATAATACCATTACTAGAGCCAATACAATTAACAGTAATTTTGTATTATCTTGAAATAAAATACCAAGTCCATATACAGTTTGTCCTCGTCTCAAAAATTGTCTCAAAAATGTCCTTTTACAGTTGTTTTTTTTTAAATCACTATCCAGATAAGGGCCACATATTACATATGGTTGATGTGTCTCTTAAGGCTCTTAATCTATGACAGTTCCTCCTTTTTAAAAAAGTGTTTTTTAAAGTAATTTTAAACTTACAGAAAACTTGCATGAATAGCACAGAGTTCCTCCCATGTAACTTTCACTCACCTTTCCCTAAGGTTAACATCTTGTACAACCATAGTACAGTTGTCAAAAATAAGAAATTAACATTTGTATATACTATTAACTATACTACAGAGTTTATTAAAATTTCTCCAGCTTTCCCACTAATGTCGTTTAAGGATCCAATTCAGGATACCACATTGCCTTTAGTTATGTTTCTTTAGTGTCCTCCAAACTGTGATAGTACTTTAGTTTTTCTTTGTGTTTAATGGTCCTGAGACTTTTAAAGAGGACCGATCAGGTGTTTTGTGGAGTTCCCTTTAATTTGGGCTTATCTGACATTTTCTCATGATTAGATTGAAGTTATGCATTTTTGGCAAGAACAGTAGTCCACCCTTATCTGCAAGCGTTGCTTTCCGAGGTTTCAGTTGCGAGAGGCACAGCACAATATTTTGAGAGAGAGGGAGAGAGACCACATTCACATAACTTTCATTACAGTATAGTGTTATAATTGTCCTATTTTATTATTTATTGTTGTTAATCTCTTACTGTGCCCACTTTATAAATTAAACTTTATCATGTACGGAAAAAAATCATATACATAGGGTTTGTTACTATCCACGGTTTTAGGCATTGACTCCGGGTCTTGGAATATAGCCGCTGTGGATAAGGGAGGACTGCTGTACTACACAAGTGATGTGTCCTCAGTGGCTCCTCTCCGGAACTATATGATATTGAATACATATTATTTTTGGTGATGTTACCCTTTGTCAGTTGATTAAGATAGTATCTGCTGGGTTCTTCACTATAAATTTTCTTTTTCCTTTGTAATTAGTCAATATTTTTGAGAGGTACTCGATACTATGTACATATCCTGTTTCTCCTTAAACTTTAACCTATTAACTGAGCATCAGCATTAACTTTTAAATGACTGAGTGGGGGTTATCAGGGTTTCGTCTTTGTAAATTTATTAAAAAACATAAACCTCCAAAATACATTGAATTGAGAAATGACCCTTAGTACTATATAAAAATCAATTCAAAACACTAGCTAAAATGTACGTAGGTATAATATGGCATCATAGATCTTGATTTTTAACCTTTTCTTTTGGGTCATGTTTTTGTGAACTTATTGTGTAAAGGGTCTCTCTTAGTCTGTTTTCTGCTGATATAACAATACCACAGACTGGATAATTTGTAAAGAAAACAAATATATTTCTCACAGTTCTGGAAGCTGGGAAGTCCAACAGCGTGGCACCAGCATCAAGTAAGAGTCATCCCATGGTGGAAGGCAGAAGGGTGAGAGAGGAAGGGCTAGAGGGAAGGGGACTGAACTTCACTATAACTAACCCACTCCTGGATTAAACAGAATTAATCCATTCATGAAAGAGGAGCCCTCATGGCTCAATTGCCTCACCAAAACCTCACCTCTTCACACTGCCGTAATAGCAACCACATTTCCAACACATGAACTTTTGGCAGATGCATTCAAACCATAGCACGTACGAGTAAAAATGTTGTAAGTAAAGTGATAAGTACAATGAAGACTTCAGTGCTCTTTCATAAAAGCTTCTAAACTAATTTCTTTTGTAATAATATTGACAAGAAGCCAGTATTGTGTATATTTAAGGTTTTATAATTATTTTAGCATATATATTTAATATTCATATATATTTAAATTTCCCCCAAAGTACATGTAAGTATGATAAAACATGATGCCTGTAAATACCTCTTTGGAAGTAAAATAAATTTCAATTGTTAAAGCTACAGAAAGGTTTTTGGATGATGATGCACGGGCTACCATACTACACTTAGAGAATTGTTTTTTGGTGGATAATGGGACAAAACCTTCTGAAGAATCAGTCTTTAATTTTCCTTAGAAGCTAAGCTCTTCTGTGATGATGTAAAAGGGATAAGCAGTGGAGGGGGATGAAAGATTCTGCACTATCATAAATTCTGAAATACCTGTAGTATTCTGCATTATTCTTTCCTCCTTCTTCCTCTCCTTTTTGCTTTTTGTATAGAGTTAGAAAAATTCTAAACTAATCTTAAGTATCACCTTGGACAAAGTAGGGGATAAATGAACTCTTTCTGGTTTTTTTACTCAGATAATGAAACTGCTGTTTATACATTAATGCCAATGGTTATGGCTGATCAACACAGGTGAGTGCTTGTTTCAAAAATTTTTGCTTTTTAAGAAGCATACATTGTTCTAAATGTGTACTGCATTCCCACGCGCGTGGCGCGCGCGCGCGCACACACACACACACACACACACACACACACACACACACACACACACACACACACACACACACACACACAGAGTTTGGGCATAGATGTTATCCTGGGGCAAGTTATTTAACTTTTCTGTTATAATTTTGTGTGTGGAAATAAGGAATATGATTTTCCAAGATCTATATGAGCTGTAAAATTTTATGGTGAGAGATTTTCTTAATGAATATTGAGATATTAAGTATTTGGTTGATCACTGACATAGAAAAATACATTGTGATGATTTCTTTTGGAGGTCACTACTGATCTTTATAGCAAAAGATTACGGCTGAGGGACAACTTAGTTCCCTTATGTGCTACTTACTTTTATGTTCCTTTTATTGATGTAGTGTTGACACGCTCTTACAGGGCTATATATGAAATACAATTTTTTGGGTTTGTGAGGGGGTCTTTAGACTTACACCAGTCAGCTCTGCCATGGCTAGCCACTGGATTTTTTGATATAGTAAGAATGTAAAGATAAACTATTTTGAAACAAGTTAAAAATTTTTTAAAAAATTTCCTACCTGGTATAGTTAAAAAATGTTTTTTGTCTGATTTTCTTTATTTGGTCAAAATTAATATAGCTAGGCTCAACTTTTGGCAAGGGGAGGAGCCAGGCCTACACCGTTTGTTTCTCAAGAATCTAAGGAAAGCTAAAGCCAACTTACTCTGTTGTGTATCCTAAGAGCAGGTAACATAGGACTATCCAAGTGGCAGATGAGGAAACCTTCAGCACCAGCTTATTGGCCAAGGCATTTGGTTTTTGGATGATACTGTGCTGGCTAACATACTAAGAGAATAGTGCAGTATTTTGTGGTAGGTGTGAGACAAAACCTGAAGAATCAGTAAGAGTAGCTAGGCTGGGCGGGGTGGCTCACGCCTGTAATCCCAGCACTTTGGGAGGCTGAGGCGGGCGGATCACGAGTTCAAGAGATAGAGACCATCCTGGCCAACTTGATGAAACCCCCTCTCTACTAAAAATACAAAAATTAGCCAGGCGTAGTGGCACGCGCCGGTAGTCCCGGCTACTCGGGAGGCTGGGGCAGGAGAATTGGTTGAACCAGGGAGGTAGAGGTTGCAGTGAGCCAAGATCTCGCCACTGTACTCCAGCCTGGTGACAGAGCAAGACTCTGTCTCAAAAAACACACAGGCAAACAGAGTAGCTAAAGAGCTGTTAACTTGATTTATTATGTTTTTAAAAACTTTTTTTACACATTGATTCCTCTTTTTATTTTTGCACAGGTCTGTTTCTGAACTACTATCAAATTCAAAATTTGATGTCAATTATGCATTCGGACGTGTGAAAAGAAGCTTGCTTCACATTGCAGCAAAGTAAGACTAAAGATATTTTGAGTTAAACTCTGATCTAGAGCAAGGATCAGTAAGCTTTGAACAGTGTTGTCACATAATATTTGTGGGGAGAGATGAGAACAGACAGCTGAGTGTTGTTTATCCTATTTGAGGGCGTGGTGTGCTATCTGTTCTCTCTCTAAACTGTTAACTTTGGGATTGTGTGTAAATCTCATGTCCTTCTTGCCTTAGCTTGTTTTATACCAGATCACAGTAGGTTAGACATGGAGATTGTCTTTCCTGGATATACTTAATGGTGCAGTTCACCAAAATTGTCTTTTTATCCCAGCAATATGATATTTTATATGCGTCTGCAGATGAAGTAATTGGCTTTATATTTTTTACATAGGTGGGAGAATGATTTTTATCTACAGTCTCCTAGTATGTAATCAATCAGTTAACTAACTGGTACCTATCCTCTTTTCAGGATTTAGGTAGGTATGTTGAAATTAATTGTTCATGAATAATTTGGCTTATGAAAGGCCAGAAAGTTGAAAGTACCATATGGTTTCTTTGAAGTATTTGAATTTCTCAAATACTTTATAATTTTCATAGTAGAATGGACCATCTTGAAAATAGAGAATGTTTACTATTCGTGTCAGAAGTTAAATCAAATTACAAATTACAGGTAAAAATAATGTGTTTAAAAGGCCATGCACAGGGGCTCACACCTGTAATCCCACACTTTTGGGAGGCCGAGGTGGGTAGATCACTTTAGGTCAGGAGTTCGAGACCAGCCTGGCCAACGTGGTGAAACCCCATCTCTACTAAAAATACAAAACATAGCCAGGTGTGCTGGCATGCACCTGTCATCCCAGCTAGTTGGGAGGCTGAGGCAAGAGAATTGCTTGAACCCTGGAGGCTAGGGTTGCAGTGAGCCGAGATCGTGCCACTGCTCTCCAGCCTGGGTGACACAGCAAGACTCTGTCGCAAAAAAAAAAAAAAAGAAAAGAAAAAAAATGGCCGGGCGTGGTGGCTCACGCCTGTCGATCTTGAGGTCAGGGGATCGAGACCATCCTGGCTAACATGGTGAAACCCCGTCTCTACTAAAAATACAAAAAAAATTAGCTAGGAGCCTGTAGTCCCAGTTACTCGGGAGGCTGAGGCAGGAAAATGGTGTGAACCTGGGAGGTGGAGCTTGCAGTGAGCCGAGATCGAGCCACTGCACTCCAGCCTGGGTGACAGAGCGAGACTCTGTATCAAGAAAGAAAAAAAAATGTGTTTAAGGCTGGGCATGGTGGCTCACACCGGTGAACCCAGCACTTTGGGAGGCCGAGGTAGGAGGATTGCTTGAGTTCAGGAGTTTGAAATTAGCTTGGGCAACATAATGAGGCCTCTTCTCTAAGGGAAAAAAAAAAAAATTACCAAATTGTGGTGGCTCATGCTTGTAAGTCCCAGTTACTTGGGAGGCTGAGGTGGGAGGATTGCTTGAGCCGAGGAGGTCAAGGCTGCAGTGAACTGTGATGGCGCCACTGCACTTCAGCATGGGCGACAGAGTGAGACTGTCTGAAAAACAAAAAGAAAATTGTGTGTAATAGAATATTTTGTTTTTTAATTAAAGTATATTAAGTATGGCTGTATGTTGAATGTATCTGAATTGTCTTTTAATATTGTTTTAGTTGTGGATCGGTGGAATGCTTGGTTTTGCTGTTAAAGAAAGGAGCAAATCCTAACTATCAAGATATTTCAGGCTGTACACCCCTTCATCTGGCAGCAAGAAATGGGTAACTATTTAGTTTTCTTAAGTGGTTTAAGTTGTATTATCAGTTATTCAAGTCACTTTGCCTTGGTTTGATGATTCATCCCGCACCCCCAATATTTACCTTGGGAAAAACTGCAATAATGATGTGTATATTTTATTTTCTATAATTTTTTTTGTCTCTCGAAGATATTATTGATGATACTGTTCTTCTTGATAGTGGATCTTGGGTCATTATATTCAGTTTTAAAATAGCTATCATATTTAGTAATTCATTAGATTGCTCCCTGATTTTCTTCTTGGAAATATATGTGGAAGTTCATTATTACTTGTATTATAGTGACATTGTATTTTCTGAAAAGCATAATTTTCGTCTCTATTTTAGTGTGCTTTTTTTCTGCTAATCTTTTGCCACTCCTAACTCTGTGGCTCATTTTGCAAATTGCTTGTTTAGTTAATTTTATTAATGGAATTGTACACAGACTTAATATATTGTACACAGTTTATTTGTAATTGTTCCTGGATAAGCTGTACCAGAGTAATCTTCCTAGATACTAGGGTAGTTTACTCCTTTTAGTGCTAACATTAGTTTTTATTTAGTCTGAGAAATCAGACAAAAATGATTGGAATTATGTTTAAAACGAAAATAAGTAGTTTTTGATTCAGGACTTGAAGAACTTATATTTTATAAACTTTCTTTTTTTTTTTTTTTTTTTTTGAGATGGAGTCTCACTCTGTCGCCAGGCTGGAGTGCAGTGGTGCAATCTCGGCTCACTGCAACCTCTATCTCCTAGGTTCAAGCGATTCTCCTGCCTCAGTCTCCTGAGTAGCTGGGATTACAGGCACCCGCCACCACGCCCAGCTAATTTTTGTATTTTTAGTAGAGATGGGGTTTCACCATGTTGGCCAGGATGGTCTCGATCTCCTGACCTCAGGTGATCCGCCCACTTCGGCCTCCCAAAGTGCTGGGATTACAGGCATGAGCCACTGCATCCAGCTGAAACCCTTTCAAACACTGTAAAACTTCTTTATGGAGTCCAGGCCTGTATAATCCCAGCCTTTTGGGAGGCCAGGGCGGGCAGATCATCTGAGGTCAGGAGTTTGAGACCAGTCTGACCAACTTTTGAGTTGAGACAGTGGTGAAACCCTGTCTCTACTAAAAAATACAAAATTAGCCAGACTTGGTGGCGCATGCCTGTAATCTTAGCTACTTAGGAGGCCGAGGCATGAAAATTGCTTGAGCCTGGAGGCTGAGGCATGAGAATCGCTTAAGTGCCCGGGAGAGCTAGGTTGCAGTGAGTGGAGATTGTGCCATTGCATTCCAGCCTGGACAACAGAGGGAAACTCTGTCTCAAAACAACAACAACAAAAAACCCAAAAAAACTTCTCTGTGGACACGGTGTACAAATACATGGTGTCTTTTTTTTCTTTTTTAAATTACTCTTGGAGATATTTTTGTTTCGTATTCTTAACTGTGCTTCTAGATATTTGAGTTGACTGCCTAATAAGATGGATATGGGAGCTAAAATTGTCCATTACATCAATCTGAGGCCAAATTTTTGCATATAAAGATTAAAATAGAACAAAAAAGGCAGCTATAGTGATGCCTAGGTTGGACAGGGGAAAGGCGTAGTCTGTTGACCCTTTCTGATCTGCCGTATTTCCTGATTTAGCATGTGAGCCAGTTTAATTGTCCACTGTTCTCATAGGTAACAATGTGCTGATTAAACAGTTGTTTTTATTTTTTATTTTTTTTTTTTTTGAGGCGGAGTCTTCACTCTGTCCCCCAGGCTGGAGTGCAGTGGCACCATCTCGGCTCACTGCAAGCTCCGCCTCCCGGGTTCGCGCCATTCTCCTGCCTCAGCCTCCCGAGTAGCTGGGACTACAGGCGCCCGCCACCGCGCCCGGCTAATTTTTTTTGTATTTTAGTAGAGACGGGGTTTCACCTTGTTAGCCAGGATGGTCTCGATCTCCTGACCTCGTGATCCGCCCGCCTCGGCCTCCCAAAGTGCAGGGATTACAGGCGTGAGCCACCGCGCCCGGCTAAACAGTTGTTTTTATAATTAGCCATGTTAGGTATCTTGTAGTGTGTCACACCCAAGGTCATAGAGTAAATCATTCATTCCCTTGCTGAATTGATCTCAGGTCTAGGTACATTATCCCAAGTGTTGATAGGTATTGATAAAGGTCTTGAAAAGGTTACATGTAGAAAAATATCTTAGTACTGTGTTTCAACAACTGTGTTAATGAAAGGAGAGATTAGTGCAGAGCAGGGATAAAAACTCTGCTGTCATTTCAGTGAGTCTTAAGACTTCAGTGTGAGGAGCAAGAAATAGGTCTTAGACTTGAAAGACAGGATGTTCTTGGTCTGCTGAAAAGAATTTTCATGTACCGTTTTTCAGAAACAAAGTGGCATAGAGAAAATATAGTTTTGATCACTCTGTCAACAGTGATTGAAGACCATTACATTTTAAAAGTGAAGGAATATGGCAGATATTAAATGATTCACATAGCCATTCAGCAAGAAGAAAAGGAATAAAAAGAATTGATGACCCTCTCTTTAATTTGGATGCCTTTCTGTTTCTATAAAGATGACTCTTGACATTCGATACTTAAATATTTTGGTTTTTATTATTTATTGAGTGGAAGCCTTGTACAACTTAGAGGTGCTCAATGTTTGCTAAGTGACTTGAGTACTTCCTGTAGTAGCTGATGTTTTCAGAAATAGCTTTTTACTATAATTTCTTTATGAGTTCACATTTATCCATACTGAAGTAGAAGTCGTAGTAGAGTTCTTCCCATTTTGTTGGTCCATCTGCGTTTTGGGGCCAGCTTTTTGTTTTGTTCCCTCAGCTGTCATCAGATGGCTGCTGTATTTCTCTTGACCTGCTTTAGCATTTTTCTCTTTGCCATTAGTGCTGTATTGGATTGTCCTCCTTTCCAAAAGAAGCCCCATTAAGCTTCCACAGAGCACTTGGGTGACTGGTCCCTGTGTAATTTTGGTTGCCATAAGCTCCCTATAATTGGTGCAATATCTGAGCAGGAATATAGTTGCTTCTTTGTACAGGGGGATTCAGCATTGTTCATGCTTATGTGAGAATGTTAAAAGGAGAGGCTTTGAAATTATTATGTATTCTTAGGTTGTGTTTTAGTCAGATTTGAAAGAAGACTTTATTTTTTAGGTGATTATGAGCTCATAAAGGGTAGGGCCCATTTGTTACATAATATTTTAGTTCTGTTAGCAAAATAGCCACTTATTTATTGGATTGATTTGACTTATTCAGATCCTGGAAAATAGTAATAATGATTGTTCAATAAGAAAGATAGGATATATTTCTCTCCTATATTCCCTGTACCTTTTGCAATTCATTTTTGGGAGGAAAAGCGTTATAGATTACTGCTTTTCTTCAACAACCCCTACAATAAACCCTTTTTTGGGCCTATTTCCCTGGCCCATTCCTACCTATTGATTTATTTTGGCATTATTGGCTTAGGCCAGTGGTCCATAATAGGCTTCTGAAAGGTTTTAGAAATCTACCCATATGGGTATAGACACACGAACACACATTTAAACAATGCATTTATTTTAATGGGACTATCTGGTCTGTGGTCTCATGAGTATTGAATATTTATTTCTTAAGGTTTTCCTAACAGTGTGTTAGATAAAGGAACTTTGTAAATGTTTGATCTTAAAAGTTTACCCAGAGCTCTATTTTCTTCAGTTTCTTTGATTATAATGCTAATTTTAAGTGACATTTAACTTCATTACAAGTACAAAAATCAAAGCAAGTAACTTGTCAGTTCTTTTTTAAAAGTTTTATTCAGTCAATGAGAATTTTAACTATTGATTTACAAGATTGAATATTAATAATCAAAGTTTTATTGAGAGCTACTATGAGGCTGGCTATCCTTAGTACTGAGTTGATTAAAGAAATATGATACAATCCATGGTATGAAGATGTTTATGATCTAGTTGAATAAATGGTAATATATTCATATATACTATATACTCTGCCATTCAAAGTAATGGCAAAAACCACCATTACTTTTGCACCAACCTCATATTATGTTACTACTATATTTATTATATAATATGTATACAATACATATGTATTATATATACACACTATAGTGTATATATTACTGTTTACTCACTGGACTATTTACCAGTGAACTGTACATTTAAAAATGGTTTTGATAGGGGCCAGGCGTGGTGGCTCACGCCTGTAATCCCAGCACTTTGGGAGGCCGAGGTAGGCGGATTGTCTGAGGTCAGGAGTTCAAGACCAGCCTGGCCAGCATGGTGAAACCCAGTCTCTACTAAAAATATGAAAAATTAGCTGGGCGTGGTGGCGGGTGCCTGTAATCCCAGCTACTCAGGAGGCTAAGGCAGGAGAATTGCTTGAATCCAGGAGGCGGAGGTTGCAGTGAGCTGAAATTGTGCCATTGCACTCTAGCTTGGGCAACAAAAGCGAAACTCTGTCTCAAAAAAAAAAAAAAGGTTGTGATGAAGGCTGGGTGCAGTGGCTCATGCCTGTAATTCGCACTTTGGGAGGCTGAGGGGGTGGATCACCTGATGTCAGGAGTTCAAGACCAGCTTGGCCAACATGGTGAAACCCCGGCTTTACTAAAAGATACAAAAATTAGTCAGGCTTGGTGGCAGGCACCTGTAATCCCAGCTACTCAGGAAGCTGGGACAGGAGAATTGCTTGAACTCGGGAGGCGGAGGTTGCAGTGAGCCGAGATGGCGTCACTGCACTCCAGCCTGGGCAACACAGAGCGAAACTCTGTCTCAAAAAAAAAAAAAAAAAAAGTTTATGATGGGCCGGTCACAGTGGCTCATGTCTGTAATCCCCGCACTTTGGGAGGCCAAGAGGGATGGATCACGAGGTCAAGAGATCAAGACCATCCGGGCCAACATGGTGAAACCCTGTTTCTACTAAAAATACAAAATTAGCTGGGCATGGTGGCACGTGCCTGAAATCCCAGCTGCTCGGAAGGCTGAGGCAGGAGAATCACTTGAAGCCGGGAGGCGGAGGTTGCCGTGAGCCAAGATCCGCCGCTGCACTTCAGCCTGGTGACAGAGCAAGACACTGTCTCAAAAAAAACAAGTTATAATGGCAAATTTTATATGTATTTTACCACAGTACAAATAACTGAAAAAAAAATAAAGAGTCTCTGCATCCCCCTCCTCATCCCCCGGTGAGTAGAGGGATACATAGACGTGCATTTCATCGATATTCTGAGTATGATTTTATAAGATCTTAGTGTTATCTTTTAAATATTTTGCTGACAAGAATGTAGGATACAATGTTGAGACATCATTTTTCTCTATTCATTCCCCTTCCATTAGACTTGTATTTTGTTTCTGATGAATATTACTGTTTTATGGACTTAGTCAATACTAGAAATTTCTCTACAGTTTGAATGTTGATTTGTCCCAATGATATGAAAACCTGACTGTGTCATTGTTTTCTCCTGTAATCTTTGAATCATAGAAGCAGTTTTGTATTTTGCCTCAAGTAGTGTTTGTTTAAATATTGCAGATATCACTTGATATTACAGATAAAGGTGTTATGATGTTCTCAGCTGTTATTGATTATAGTTAATATTTCAGTAAATTAATTATCATTTGCATGTGTTTTTTAGTACCAGTTATCCATGACTCTTTTTCCTTTTCAGGCAGAAGAAATGTATGAGTAAATTATTAGAATATAGTGCTGATGTCAACATTTGTAATAATGAAGGCCTTACAGCAGTAAGTGCTATCAATTTCATCTGATGCTTTAAAAGTACGTTTTAGAAAATGATATTGAATGTGAGAGTTTGGCAAAGTGTAGCACAAGTGTTTCTGCAAGTTACTTTTTTTTGAGACAGAGTCTTGCTCTGTCACTCAGGCTGGAGTGCGGTGGTGTAATCTCTGCTCACTGCAATCTCCGCCTCCTGGTTCAAGCGATTCTTGTGCCTCAGCCACCCAAGTATCTGGGATTACAGGTGTGCGCCACCATGCCCAGCTAATTTTTTTAGTAGAGATGGGGTTTCGCCATGTTGGCCAGGCTAGTTTCTTACTTCTGGCCTCAAGTGATTCACCTGTCTTGGCCTCCCAAAGTGCTGGGATTATAGGTGTGAGCCACCACACCTGGACTGTGTTACTTCTTTATAGGGATTAAGAAGGTGTAGAATGATTTGAGATAAAGTTTTTAGCAATATTAAGATAAGTTATGGCTCACTGTATTTCTCTCTTCTCCTTTTTAAGTTTATAACTTTCATTTATTTTGAAGTTTATTCCCCTAGCCTTTGTTACTGACTTTTAAGGGACTTCTTAGGAGCATCTCTGCTGAGGTGTGTTATGTGTTCATTATTGGAGAGCTGTTTTTCATTATGTTCTTTTAAGTACTTTTAATATGTTCATTGTAGAATTAGATAGCTAGTCAGAAAGGAAGAAAAAAGGTAACAGAGGGAATGAGCACTTCCTATATTCCTTACGTTCTGAGATAATCACGGTTAAAAAAAAAAAAAAAAACTTTTGTATTTTTAGTAGAGACGGGGTTTCACCGTGTTGGCCAGGCTGGTCTTGAACTCCTGACCTCAGGTGATCCACCCGCCGGCCTCCCAAAGTGCTGGGATTACAGGCGTAAGCCACTGTGCCCAGCCAGTAAAACCTTTTTTTAGAGAGAGGGTCTCACTGTCACCCAGGCTGCACTGTAGCAGCATGATCATAGCTCACTGCAACCTCAAACTCTTGGGCTCAAGAAATCATCCAGCATTATCCTTCCAAGTAGCTGGGACTATAAGTGTGTGTCACTGCCCTTGGCTAGTATATTTTGTATTTTTTTGTAGAGGTGGGGTCCTGCTTTGATGCCCAGGCTGGTCTTGAACTCTTGGCCTCAAGCAATCCTTTCACTTCTGCATCCCAATGATAAAGTCACTGTTAACATTTTGTTCTATTATTAGACTTATATTTTATATAAAGTAGTATTGGCCATTTTGCCATACCACTTTCTTTGGAAAAATAAGTTTATATATTTTTGAATCACATGGAGGTGGTATGGGATATTGCTGAAGAGATTGTTGAAGTCCCAAAGTTTTAACCAAATTGTCATTATTTAATGGAGCATTATTAATTTTAGAAGTAGAGATAACAGGCTGGGCGCGGTGGCTCGTGCCTGTAATCCCAGCACTTTGGGAGGCCAAGGCAGGCGGATCACGAGGTCAGAAGATCCAGACCATCCTGGCTAACACGGCGAAACTCTGTCTCTACTAAAAATACAAAAAATTAGCCAGGTGTGGTGGCACATGCCTGTAGTCCCAGCTACTCAGGAAGCTGAGGCAGGAGAATGACGAGAACCTGGGAGGCGGAGCTTGCAGTGAGCCGAGATCGTGCCACTGCACTCCAGCCTGAGCGACAGAGCGAGACTCTGTCTCAAAAAAATAAATAAATAAGAAAGAAGTAGAGATAACATAGAATTATGTTGCTGTTGAGCAGTTGTTTTGAAATTATGGCAGAAAATGTTAAGTTTTATTTATTATACATTCCTTTGATAGTATTTATATTTTGAATCTTTTAATTTGTGAATAGAGAATAATATTGAATGTTTACTTGCCTTGCTGATTTTCAAGGCCTTTATGATTAAAAATTGGGGGATGAGGTATAGAAAAACAACTTTCCTAAGATTTTGAATGGCTTATTATAGAATAAACTCAATCACGATTATTATATGGAGTCTACAATTCCTATAAAAATTCAGATTTTGTTATATATTAATAATATAATACAACCTATTCTGTAAGGAAAGACTGTATTCTGAATATCTGTAGGATGCTTAGTGACATGGTAGGTACAACAGAGCGTTATGAAACCCTAGAAATAACATGTATCTTTCCTTAGGACACTAACCAGTTTAGGCATGATGGTTCAGTGTTAATATAATCTGTTTTAATTGCGTAAGATTTTATCTGTTAATTTCTTCCCTTCTTTCCTGTACTTTAAGGGAGGTGGAATAGAAAATTTGTAAAAATAAAATTTTTATTTAACAAAATTATTCATGTACGTATTTAAAGAATCAAATATTCTACATGGCTTGCAGAAAACAGTCTCTTGGCCTTCCTCCCCAACCTCCAAACTTCCCACTCCCTAAACAACTTCTCTCAGCTATTTTTTTTTTTTTTTTTGAAACACAGTCTCGCTGTCTCCCAGGCTGGAGTGCAATGGCAAAATCCCGGCTCACTGCAGCTTCCACCTCACGGGTTCAAGTGATTCTCCTGCCTCAGCCTCCCGAGTAGCTGGGATTATAGGCACCACTACCATGCCCAGCTAATTTTTTTTTTTTTTTTAAACGGAGTTTCACTCTTGTTGCCCAGGCTGAAGTGCAATGGTGCTATCTTGGCTCTCTACAACCTCCGCCTACCAGGTTCAAGAGATTCTCCTGCCTCAGCCTCCCGAGTAGCTGGGATTACAGGCATGTGCCACCATGCCTGGCTAATTTTGTATTTTTAGTAGAGATGGGGTTTCTCCATGTTGGTCAGACTGGTCTTGAACTCCTGACCTCAGGTGATCGCCTGCTTCAGCCTCCCAAAATGCTGGGATTACAGGTGTGAGCCACCACGCCAAGCTAATTTTGTATTTTTAGTAGAGACAGGTTTTCTCCATGTTGGTCAGGCTAGTGTTGAACTCCCGACGACAGGTGATCCATCCCCTTTTGGCCACCTGAAGTGCTGGGATTACAGGTGTGAGCCCCTGCGCCCAGCCTCTCTCAGCTATTTTAGTGGATTTTAAAATGTTGTCTCTGTATATTTAAATAGCATGCTAAATGCTACTTCTTGGTTTTTTGGTTTTAGGCATCACCTGTTGATTTTCTGGAAGATGAGGCGATTGTTCTCTTTTTCAGCCCCTCCTCCCACCCTGTCATGTATAAGCACTTTACCTTTGTATCCCTCCAATAAAATTATTGTAATTTTAGTTAGATCATTTTTGTGTGTTTTTATATTTTTGACTACACAAAAACTATTAATAGTTAAGCCAAATAGTTGGTTATAGTTGCTTTCCTTTCTTGCATGACATTTTATTTTCCTGTAGTTAATGATTGTCTTTTTTAAAAAATTAAGATAATAGTAGATTCACATGCAGTGCTAAGAAATAATAGAGAGAGAGAGAGATGCCCTGCACTTTTTGCCTAGTTTCCTCCAGTGGTAACATTTTGCAAAATTATAGTATAATATTACAATAAGGACATGGACATTGATACAATCCATCTTATTGAGATTTCCTCAGTTTTATTTTATTTTATTTTTTTGAGACAGAATCTCACTCTGTTGCCCAGGCTGGAGTGCAGTGGTGCAATCTCGGCTCACTGCAACCTCCGCCTCCTGCGTTCAAACAATTCTCCTGCCTCGGTCTCCCAAGTAGCTGGGACCACAGGCGTGTGTCACCATGCCCGGCTAATTTTTGCACTTTTACTAGAGATGGGGTTTCACCATGTTGGTCAAGTTGGTCTTGAGCTCCTGACCTCAGGTGATCTACCTGCCTTGGTCTTCCAAAATGCTGGGATTACAGGTGTGAGCCTCCGTGCTTGGCCTTCTTCAGTTTTAATTGTATGTGTGTGTATGTTTATGTATTTTAAGTTCTATTCATTTTTATTACCTGTGTAGGCTACCTGTGTAGTTTTATTACCTGTACATGGTATATTTTCACCACCATAGTCAATATTCTAAACATTTCTAACACCACAGAGATATGTCATGTTGCCCTTTTGTAACCATACCTTTCCCTTTGTCCTTCATATCCCATGGCTAACCTATAGCAACCATTACTTTGTTTTCCATTAGTCATTTCAGGAATGTTACAGAGATGGAATTATATTGTGTGGAACCTTTGAGGATTGGGTTTTTTTTTGTCATGTTCCCTGGAGACTTACCTAGGTTATACTTATCAATAGTTTGTTCCTTTATAATGCTGAATAGTATTCCATCTAGTAGTGGATATACCACCATTTGTTTGACTATTTACTTGTTAAAAGACATTTGGGTCACTTCTGGTTTGGGGCTATTATGAGTAAAGCTGTTAAAAACATTAGGGTACACATTTTTGTGTGGACATAAGTTTTCGTTTTTCTGGGATAAATGTCCAGGAATGCAGTTGTTTTCCATAGTGGCTATACAAATTCACATTCACACCAACAGTGTATGACAGTTCCTGTTTCTTGACATCGTCACCAACATTTCTTATTGCCTGTCTTTTGGATATAAACCATTTTAACAGGAGTGAGATGATACCTCATTGTAGTTTCTTTGATGATCAGTGATGTTGAGCACCTTTTTATATACCTGTTTTCCATTTGTATGTCTTCTTTTGAGAAGTGTCTACTCAGATCTTTCATTCTTTTTTTAATTGAATTTTTTTTTATTACTATAGAGTTGTTTGAATTCGTTATATATTCTGGTTATTAATCCCTTGTCAGATGGATAGTTTGCAGTTATTTTCTCCCATTTTGTGGATTGTTTCTTTACTTTGTTGGTTGTTTCCTTTCCTGTGCAGAAGCATTTTAACTTGAAGTGATCCTGTTTGTCCATTTTTGCTTTGGTTACTTTTGCTTTTACTCAAAACCAGATTTACTCCAGAAATTTGCTCAAGGGGTATTACTCAAGAAAGCTTTGCCCAAACCAATGTCCTGGAGAGTTTCCCCAGTGTTTTATTTTAGTAGTTTCATGTCTTAGATTTAAGTTTTTAGTTCATTTTTATTTGATTTTTGTATATGGCAAGAGATACAGGGGCTAGTTTCATTTTTTGTTTATGGATATCCAGTTTTCCCAGCACCATTTATTGAAGGGATGGTCCCTACTCCCAGTGTGTGTTCTTGGCACCTTGTAGAAAATGAGTTCACTGTAGATGCATGGATTTGTTTCTGGGTTATCTCTTCTGTTCCGTTGGTCTGTGTGTCTGTTTTTGTACCAGTACCATGCTGTTTTGGTTACTATAGCTCTGTAGTATAATTTGAAGTCAGGTAATGATATTCCTCCAGTCTTTATCTTTTTACTCACAATGGCTTTTGTTCTAGATCTTTTGTGATTCCATATAAATTTTGGAATTATCTTTTCTGTTTCTGTGAAGAATGTCATTGGTATTTTGATAGAGAATACATTGAATCCATAGATTGCTTTGAGTAGTATGGACATTTTGACAGTATTGATTCTTCCAACCCTTAGGAATATTTTTTCATTTTTTGTGTGTGCCTTCTTCAGTTTCTTGCATCTTTTTTTAATAGTTTTCTTTTAGATGTCTTTCACTTCTTTGGTTAAGCTGATTCCTAGGTATTTTATTTTATTTGTAGCTGTCATAAATGGGATTACTTTCTTTACTTCTTTTTCAGGTTGTTTGCTGCTGACATCGGAATGCTACTGATTTTTGTATGTTGGTTTCATATTTTGCAGCTTACCTGTTTACCAGTGCTAACAGTTTTTTGGTGGAGTCTAAGTTTTTCCAATACAAGATCATATCATCTGCAGACAAAAATTATTTGACATCTTTCTTTCTAATTTGAATGTCTTTTGTTTCTTTCTTTTCCCTGATTGCTCTAGCTAGGTCTTCTAGTACTGTTTTTAGTAATGGTGTTAAGAGCAAAAGTTAAATCTTCTGAAGAGCAAAAGTTTTAAATTTTGAAGTCAAATTGATCAATTTTTCACATTATGGGTCATGCTTTTGGTATCAAGAACTCTTTGCCTAGCCCTCGATCCTAAAGATTTTCTCCTATCTTTTTTTCTAAAAGTTTTATGTTTCTGTGTTTCACATTTAAGTCTATTATCTCTTTCGAGTTACTGTTTGCATAAGATATGAGGCTTAGGTCAAGGCTTCCTTTTTTTTTTTCCGCCTGTGAATGTCCAGTACTAGCACTGTTTGTTGAAAAGGCTGTCCTTTCTGCATGAATGTGGTTTTGCATCTATCTCAAAAATCAGTTGGGCATATTTGTGTGGATCCACTTGTGGACTTTCTATTCGTTCCACTGATCTGTGTGTCTCTACTAATCTCTCTGCTAATACCACACTGTCTTGATTACTGTAGCTGTAAGTCTTTTTTTTTTTTTGAGATGGAGTCTCGCTCTTTCGCCCAGGCTAGAGTGCAGTGGCACGATATCGGCTCACTGCAAGCTCTGCCTCCAGGGTTCACGCCATTCTCCTGCCTCAGGCTCCTGAGTAGCTGGCACTACAGGCGCCCGCCACCTTGCCCAGCTACTTTTTGTATTTTTAGTAGAGACGGGGTTTCACCGTGTTAGCCAGGATGGTCTCGATCTCCTGACTTCGTGATCCACCTGCCTCGGCCTCCCAAAGTGCTGGGATTACAGGCTTGAGCCACTGCTCCCAGCCTGTAGCTGTAAGTCTTAATAACAGGTAGAATAATTCCTCTCACTTTATTTTTCTTTATCAGGATTGTGTTAGCCATTCTGATTCCTTTGCCTTTCCATATAAATTTTACAATAAACTCGTCTACGTCAACAAAAAAACCTTGCTGGAATTTTGATTGGAGTTGCTTTAAACTGATAGATCAATTTGGGGAGAATTGTTATCTTTACTATGTTGATTGAGTCTTTTAATCCATAAACACAGTATGTCTCCACACTTACTTAGGTCTTTGATTTTTTCCATTAGAATTTTGTACAGCACAGTCTGGGGATTTTGTGCATGTTTTCGTAAGCATATAACTATTTCATTTTCTTTGGCATAATTGTAAATGGCATTGTGTTTTTAATTTGAGTTTATGCATGTTCAGATGGAAATGCAATTGGTTTTTATGTGTTAATTATGTGTCTTGCAATCTTGCTGAACTCGCTTATTAGTTCTAGGCGATTTTGGGCAAATTGCTTGGGATTTTCTACATAGACAGTCATGTTGTCGGCATGTAGAGACAGTTTTTTGTTTGTTTATTCATTTAGACAGAGTCTCATTCTGTCACGCAGGCTACAGTCCAGTGGCACGATCTTGGCTCACTGCAACCTCCGCCTCCTGGATTCAAGCAATTCTCCTGCCTTAGCCACCCGAGTGGCTAGGATTACAGGTGTGCGCCACCACGCCCAGCTGATTTTTGTATTTTTATTTTTTTAATTTTTTAATTTTTTTTTTTTTTTGAGATGGAGTCTCGCTCTGTCGCCCAGGCTGGAGTGCAGTGGCCGGATCTCAGCTCACTGCAAGCTCCACCTCCTGGGTTTACGCCATTCTCCTGCCTCAGCCTCCGAGTAGCTGGGATTACAGGTGCCCGCCACCTCGCCCGGCTAGTTTTGTGTATTTTTTAGTAGAGACGGGGTTTCGCCAGGTTAGCCAGGATGGTCTCGATCTCCTGACCTTGTGATCCACCCGTCTCGGCCTCCCAAAGTGCTGGGATTACAGGCTTGAGCCACCGCGCCCGGCTGATTTTTGTATTTTTAATAGAGACGGGGTTACACCATGTTGGCCAGGCTGGTCTTGATCTCCAGACCTCAGGTGATTCACCTGCCTCGGCCTCCCAAAGTGCTGAGATTACAAGCATGAGCCACCGCGCCAGGCCTTTATTTCTTTCTTTTCCAGTTTGTATGTCTTTGATACCTGTTTTGTGCCCTACTGCTTTATTAAAGTTTTCTTATAACTTATTACTAATTCATTACCAAAGTCTCTCTCAGCTTTATAAATATCCTCTTAATAGTATGCAGTACCTTTCATGTCCTTGATTATGTCTTGAAGGAGTCTCTTAAGGAGACTTCTGTGCTCTCTTGGCTGGGTTGGTTGGTACCTAGGTCTGCTGCACAGTTGTTTGGAATGTCTCATCATCATCCTGGGGATTCCTTTTGCTTTTTTCTTGCTTTGGGTTCTCTGTTATATGGGTCTCATATCCATCTTTTCTGGTAACTATTCTGTCATTCTGATAGAGCACAACCCTGACAGTTTCCTGAGAAAAAGTATGCATGGGAGATGTGTTGCCATCTTGCATGTTTGATATGACTCAAGTCTTTGAGTCTGATTATGTGATTGACAGTTTAGCTGACAATCTAGACGAGACATCATTTTTCCTTAGAATTTTGAAAGCATTGCTTTGTTGTCTTCTTACTTTGTTTTGAAGTTTAGTACTATTTTGATTCTTGATTGTTTATATGAAATCTGTTTTGATTTTTCTCTCTAGAAACTTACAGAATCTACTTTGTCCATGGTGTTCTAAAATCCTGTGATTATTATATCTTGGATTGGCTTTATTTTATCCATTTAGCTGGATAATATTGAGACCCTGTCAGCCTGGAAACTCATGTAATGGGAACTTATGAGAAATATTCGTAAATTGTTACTTTTATGATTTCTTTTTCTGTCTTTTCTCAGTTTTATTTTTTCCCCAACTCCTGTTATTTAAACGTTAGACCTATTCACAGTAGCCCTTTAATATTCCTACTTTTTCTCATTTCTTCATTTCTTTTATCTTTTTACTTTTAGGGAGACTTCCTCAATATTTTTTTCTTTTTTTTTTTTTAATTTATTTATTATTATTATACTTTAAGTTGTAGGGTACATGTGCATAACGTGCAGGTTTGTTACATATGTATACTTGTGCCATGTTGGTGTGCTGCACCCATCAACTCGTCATTTACATCAGGTATAACTAAAGTTTCTTTTGAGTTTGCACGTCTCTATCATAGTATTAATTTCCAAGAGTTTTTTTTTTTTCCTTGTTTCTTTGAAAAAATAGTATCCTTTACTCATTTCAAGGACGCAATCAGTATGTTCTCTCTCTGACAGTATTAAATATAGTTTTTTCTTGAATATTCATGGTTCCTTTTTCCCCCTACTTTTTGCTTTAAAAAATTTTTGTATTTTGTCTTTCAAATTAGATGCATTTATCAAATGTTTGGTGGAAATGGAAAAAGCTATTTGAAGACTGTCAGCATGAGTGAGGTTTGTTCACTAGGGCCTTCAGTGTAGGATGTTCTCCTTGGACATTTGCCTCTTGGACCTTTCCAGTGTCGATCTCTTTAGGCATTTACTCTTGAGCTGGTCATACTCCTCAGAGAAGACTCTTCCAACTGCCCTGAAGATGTTAACAGTCTGTGTGCTGGATAGAGAAGAATGCTTTGTAAAATCAATATTCAGTATTTAAACTTGCACTTAATCTCCCCTTCTTAATGTGGTATTCCTGGTTCAATGTGCCTGGTGTCTCTTACCTAGAGACTGTTTTCAAGCCTCTTGCATTCTATCTGATTGAGGAGGGGCCATTACTGGCCTTGCACAGTTGGGGAGGGTTAGAGATATGAGGCTCTAAATCTTGTTAGATGAACTTTCAACCTCTTTTCAAAAGGTGCATGGTGCTTACTATTGATTCTTGAGCCTTTTGGGAGTCCTGTAATGTGAATCACATTTTTTTGGGGAGGTTTCTCTAATACTGGTGTAACATTCCGACAAGTCAGCAAGTATAATCTGACAAGATAAAAAGCATCATCTATTTTCTTTGCTTCCAAAACTTGCTGTTCTCTCCTCTGTATCTTTATGGATCTAGTCTTTAAGGAAATACTCTTTACTGTCATTTCTGTGGGGTTTAGGGAAGAAGTAGAGACTGATGCATGGATTAAACCTACCATTTTAAAACAGGGATTTCATGATTTTCTTCTTAATGAAAAAAAAAATCATGTGAAAAATTAATGGATAGCATAGTCCAAAGTTTTAACATTGATTATCTTTGAGTGGTAGACTTATAGGTGTTTTATATATATTTTTATCCTCCTTTTTTTATTTATGCAAGATACATGTGTTACTTGTAAAATATAGGAAGTAAGGGAGATAGCATTGCAATGTTAATTACTTTTTAACTTAACGTTTGCTTCTGGGAAAGGAACAATATCTAATACCTTTTCTCCAGAGACAAGCTATGCATAGAGTCCAGGATTATCTGAGAAGCAGAGTATTTGATGATTGGAAGCTTAGTATACTTACTATTTTGAACCATTGTGAGTTATTTTAAAACAATTTTTTTTTTTTTTTGAGACAGGTTCTCACTCTGTCACCTAGGTAGGAGTGCAGTGGCACAATCATAGCTCATTGTAGCCTCAAACTCCTGGGCTCAAGGGGTCCTCCCACCTTAGCATCCTGAGAAACTAGGACCATAGGTGTATGCCACATGCCCAGCTAATTTTTTTTTTTTTTTTTTTGAGACGGAGTCTTGCTCTGTTGCCAGGCTGGAGTGCAGTGGCACGATCTCAGCTCACCACAACTGCCGCCTCCTGGGTTCAAGCGATTCCCCTGCCTCAACCTCCCAAATAGCTGGGATTACAGGCATACGCCAACATGCCCAGCTAATTTTTTATATTTTAGTAGAGACAAGGTTTCACCATGTTGGCCAAGATGGTCTTGATTTCCTGACCTCGTGATCCGCCTGCCTCGGCCTCCCAAAGTGCCGGGATTACAGGTGTGAGCTACCGTGCCCGGCTGCCCAGCTAATTTTTAAATTTTTTATAGAAGCAGGTTCTTGCTACATTGCCCAGGCTGATCTTGAACTCATTTTATTCAAGCAATCCTCCTGCCTCAACTTCCCAAAATGCTGAGATTACAAACATGAGTCACCACTTCCAGCCGCATTGGGTTCTTGATTTTGAAATCTGTGGTAATGTAATCTGCATCTTGATACAGAAATTTTCCTCATATAAAACCTAGTTTTCAGCTATTTAGGAGGCTGAGGCAGGAGGATCACTTGAGCTTAGGAGTTTGAGTCCAACCTGAACAACATAGCAAGACCCCAACTCTAAAAAGAACCCCAAACCCATAAATAAAACTTAAACAAATTAAAAAAAGGAAAAAAATTACATGGACTTAAAATACCTTTAGTTTTAAACCATTACATGGACTTAAAATGCCTTTAGATTTGCATGAGCAAGTCACGTTCAGCTAAGAAATAACATTATTTATCTGCTGTTTTTATATAAAACACTACTACACAAACGTTAAGTAACTAAATGGCTTCACAGATACACTGGCTGGCTGTGAATGGGCGGACAGAACTACTCCATGACCTTGTGCAGCATGTCAGTGATGTTGATGTTGAGGATGCCATGGGGCAGACAGCACTGCATGTTGCCTGCCAGAACGGTCACAAGACGGTAAGTTCAGCCATGAGGACTTTAAGCTGCATGTGTTTGTTTTTTAAAATTGAACTCATGAAAAGTTTTTCACTGTGCATGTTTGGGAACATGAAGCATAATAGCAAAATCTTATTTTCTGCATCTTATGGACTTTTTCTTTTTTGAGACAGGGTCTCACTTTGTTGCCCAGGCTGGAGTGCAGTGGTGGTATCCTAGGTCACTGCGGCCTTAAACTCCTGTGCTCAAGTGATCCTCCCACCTCAGCCTCCCGAGTAGCTGGGATTACATGTGTGAACCACTGCACCTGGACCATATGGACTTCTGATAAATATATTGTGTATGGTTAGAAGAAATAGAAAATAGTGCTTTTGGGCTGGGAGCCGTGGCTCACAGCTGTAATCCCAGCACTTTGGAAGGCTGAGATGGGTGGATCGCTTGAGCTCAGGAGTTCAGCCTGGGCAACATGGCGAAACCCCATCTCTACTAAAAATACAAAAAAATTTAGCTGGGTATGGTGGCATGCACCAGTAGTCTCAGCTATTCCAGAGGCTGAAGTGGGAGAATTGCTTGAGCGCAGGAGTCAGCGGTTGCAATGAGCCAAGACTGTGCCACTATGCTCCAGCCTGGGTGACAGAGTGAGAGCCTGTCTCAAACAACAACAACAACAAAAACAGGAAAATAGTGCTTTTATATGTGCTCAAAATATTTGTAATTTGCATTTTGATTTTATTTCCAATTCATAGGCTTTAATAACCGAATATACTAAATTTTTTAATGTCATGTATTGACACTTAATTTCAACATTTATAATGTTCATTCTATTCTCAGTTTTAGCAAATAAAACTTCATATTTTATTTTATCTTTTGCCATTAAGCCTCAATTTTGAGGATTAGATAGTGAGGAAAGTGAGCAATGACACTGGTTAAATAGTATGAGTCAGGTTATCCTATTTTTCTACTTGCATTGTGTGTGGTCCAAGTAACAGTTGTTTTCTTTCTTTCTTTTACTTTTTAAAATTATTTATTTATTTATTTATTTATTTTTTGAGATGGTGTCTCGCTCTGTCACCCAGGCTGGAGTGCAGTGGTGCGATCTCGGCTCACTGCAAGCTCCACCTCCCGGGTTCACAGCATTCTCTTGCTTCAGACTCCCGAGTGGCTGGGACTACAGGCATGTGCCACCACGCCCCGCTAATTTTTTGTATTTTTAGCAGAGATGGGGTTTCATCATGTTAGCCAGGATGGTCTCAATCTCCTGACCTCATGATTCACCTGCCTCGGCCTCCCAAAGTGCTGGGATTACAGGCGTCAGCCACTGTGCCTGGCCTCTTTCTTTCTTTTTCTTTTTTTTTGAGACAGAGTCTCACTCTGTCACCCAGGCTGGAGTGCAGTGGCACGATCTCAGCTTAGTGCAACCTCTACCTCCCAGGTTTAAATGATTCTTGTGCCTCCCAAGTAGCTGGGATTATAGGTGTGCGCCACCACACCCAGCAACTTTTTGTATTTTTAGTAGAGATGGGGTTTTGCTGTGGTGGCCAGGCTGGTCTTGAATTCCTGGTCTCAAGTGATCTGCCTGCCTCAGCCTCCCAAAATGCTGGGATTACAGGTGTGAGCCACCGTGCCTGGCTATTTTCCTTCTTACTCTAGGTTTCTAAAATCATGCATTTGTTTTAGGACAGTGCTCGCCTGTTATTCCTGTGTCCTGACATTTGGCTTTTGAAATTGCTATTTCTCTCTCATTAAGAGACTTTACTGCCTTATATAAAGATTGAAAGTTAAGATTTTAGATTGAGTTTCTGCTTTGCTATAATTTTCTACCCTGTTTATGTTTTTAATTTTTTTTTTTTTTTAACATTTAACATTATTGGTAATAGAATGTACAGGTGTGTGCCAGTAGTCTCAGCTACTTGGGAGGCTGAGGTGGAGAGGTCACGATTAGGTAGAGAGATCCCTTTAGCCCAGGAGTTGTGGGTCATAGTGCGCTATGCTGGTTGGATGTCCACACTAAGTTTGGTATGAATATGGTGACCTCTCAGGATGCCAGATTGCCAGAGAGGTGAACCAGACCAGGTCAGAAACAGCAAGTCAAAACCCCCATGCTGGTCAGTTTGTGGGATCATGTCAGTGAATTGCCACTGCACCTCATCTCTTCAAAAAAAAAAAAAAGCATGTAATTTATTTTCTTGCTGACCATAATAACAACGAAACCAACTCAAAGCAAAGTCTGTACCAGTAGCTACAAGGATACAAAGTTTGTTTATTTATTTTTGTTGCAAACTTTCCGAGTCTTATCTCTTGTTGGGAGAAGGGAGAATTCCTAGTGGAATCTGGACTTTCATCTCTTCAAACACTTTTTCCTTAACCTGATTTCAGGATGTATGATCACAATTCACAGAATATTGGACTTCTTCAAGATAGTAGACAAAGGTTGACATTGTCTTATGTTTAATATGGTGTTGAAAAAGTGGAGGGATATAGGATCCTTTTTCTGTTTCCTGGAATTTTTTCTGAACAGTATTGTTCATTTGTATTTTTTGTCTTTTATCATCTGAAAACCAATGCAGTGTTTTCAGGTATATTCTTCTCATTAGTTTTTACTACTTAGAGTCAACATTATTAAATTTAAAAAGTATTCTATATGGAAAAAAAAGATGTGAAATGTCCTAATCTTGAATGACTCCGGTTTTTAAGGCATTATTGCGTATTAGAGAATGAGTCTAGCCAATAGCTCTCAGAGGACAGAAGAGCACCTACTTTAATATAAACACCCTTTGCTATAACGGATGAGCAGAGTGTCATTTACTAAGACTTGCATACCCTACCTGTTGCCCAGGAACTTGGATAGGAAAATACTGGGATTCAGATTAGAAAAAGATCTGTAAAAGCTAATTTTAGCTGCTTTGAACCAGTACAGAAGCAAGAATTACTAAGAAAACCTTGTTCAAGACCTGTGCATTACAGGCTGCATTAAAAATTTAGAATTGCCTTCTGAAGTTACTGAAAATTAGGTGGTATAAGTATAATATACTCCATATGGTTTACAACCTAAAGCAAATGTGGTAAAGTAATGGAGAATTCCTCATAGTCAGATGCCTTTGAACAATTATATTCTGAGAAGATTTATAGGGAGTCTGACTTCATTGTGGTGATGAGTTTCACAGAATGAGATTTTGCAGACAGAGTAGAGGAGGAAGGGTAGAAAAAGTCATGTTGACTTGTGGTTGGTTGTAATGGCCAACGGGATTAATAATAGTTGGTCAATTATAGTTACCTGCAATGATCATATACAGGTAAAGGGAATGCTTAGGACTGATTATTTTCGGAATCGTTATCTACGATGATCATATAAATGTAAAGGGAATGCTTAGCACTGATTATTTTCTCAATCATTGTATGTATCTTTATTCCTTTTTCAATTAGGACAAAAGGGAATCTTGAAAAATTAGTCTATTTCTTTGCCTCCTGGCTGAACTATAGTTCTACAAATCTGTGTTCATAGTTGTGCTAATACTGCCTATTTCAGAATTACTCATATATTTCTGGGACACATTCACATCTCAGTGTATAAGCATTAATTGTTTTATCTTGAGTTTGATGTGATTTACTGGGCTATGAAATATGATGTTATTATAGGATAAGGGTTACTGATTTATTAAAAACTATTTGTATATCTTTCCATAAGTTGAACACTGAGTGTATAATTCTTTGTCAGGTATCCTAGTGACTCAGTGGCAAGTCAGTATGGCCTTTTTGTTGTCTCAGTAGCCACTTCTTCCATAAATTCTTTAAAAAGTCTTCAGAACTGATGTTCATGTAGACCTATACCAGTGCTTGTAAGTTTCAATATTTTATTTTTAAGCTTAGGAGCTTACATAATTCTGATTATATATATTTTATAGAATAAAATAGAAAACTTTAAATGGGGAAGAAACTCCATTAAGAAATAAAGTACATCAGCTGTTTTCACAGAGGCATGGGTGATAAATCCTCTGAAATTCGCCTTCTCATCTCATTTTAGAGTAAATCTGAGGAGTGCATGAAAACATTTTGAGCAACTAGCTAAGCACCCTTAAACTTTGTAGATTATATAGCTAAATGCTATATTCTTGCTTCGGTGACAAGAAGTGCTTTTTAAAATTTATATTACATTTTTTAAGAATAAAAGATTTGGAAGAAAGATTCATTTTTGTCATAACTAAGAAATTGAGTAATCTTAATTATGATTTCATATAGATGCAGCTTTGCATTAGCGGTAAACATGATAAAGGTCTCATTTTCCTCTTGTTGGAAGGAAGTGGTTTGGGCGGTTGAAGAGTGCACTCTGTTTTTTGTCATTGTAGCATAATAGCACCGTGATTTTAAACTACTTCTATCCCTATTTAATAATGATCAGATGAAAGGAATCATAACAACTTCTTAATAATTTTATTTTTATGTAACTTTTCTTAGATCAACTGTTAAACTCCATTCTTAGCTGTATAATATCAGAATTCTGGTATGTCTTTGGATACTAATTTCAAAAAATCATTTCAAAGTTTGGTTATTCAACTGGAGATGATGTAATTTTACTGGTGATATAATTAAGGAAACTGTTGTGAACACTTTGGAAGGCATTTAACAGCAGTAATAACTACTGCTCTTATGATTGTTATTAATATGCATGGTGTGATTCTGTAAAAGTACACAGATCAGTATCTAGACCCTTTATTCATTTATGCTTATACAAGAAGCTGGGCCTTGTTGATTTTTAATTTCAGTTTTAGAAAGTTGAGTAAAACCTAACACTGTTCTCTGTAGGTATAATTTATTAATACTCTTTGGACCATAAATTAAACCTAGTTTTTGGTAACTTTTTCTTTAAGATTTATAAATGTGTTGAATTACCAAAAATGATTAACTACAGTCTTCTCAGAATAACGTGGATTTAGAAACCGTAGAGAACTGTCAAATAGTTCAGTCTAAAATTCTGTAAGTTAGATTACATGGCAGGATTAGTTAGGGACTAATTTGTAATTTATTTAAAAATAAATTTCATTTTTATCAGAATAAACCTTATTAAGTTTTTGTAACTAAATACAAAGCTTCACAAACAATAGGAAATGATAGTTGAACCCTTAGTATAATAGACTATATTAGATAGAACTGACTGCATTTTTTAACTAAAATCATAGATTTGTTAAGAAACAGTGCTCAACCCTACATTCAGTCAGCTCTCTTGGTGTCTTTAGCCAGCTTCCAAGTTTTTCATCCATTACTGGACAGCCGTGCAAACTTAATTGAAAACATTTTCCAGACATTAATTGGATTCAGCCTTGAGGCATAAAGGTAGGTAGCCTAACATTTCAGAGTATATTTCTAGAGTCAGAGTAATTGTATTTATTCTAATGCTAGAATTCTCCTTTAATCATTTCTAAGAAGTTGAAGCAAATAGTAGAAAGTTCTCTTACCACTGTTACTTTTATAACACAAGTGGATGATAATGATTTTTACTGGATACATCGTAAGAGTTCAAAGTTCTTAATAGGTGAAAGTGGACAGGTTTCTAGAAAAGATGTGTGTAAACCAGTCACTGATTAGTGAGTTGGGAGTCTTACTTAGTGTATAAGCTATTTGTGCATTGCCATAACTCATGTCATCAGAATTATTTTTAATTAAAAAATTAAGTAAGGACACTTTGTTGTTTGGTCTCCTTTTAGCTAGTGATAATACCACAACTTTGATTTTTACTTAGAGTTTTATTATTGAATATCTATTCCTTTTTACTTTGATCAGTGTTTTGAGAGTTGACATTGATAAAATAGGGCTGCCCTGGATTTCTTGCTTTGTAATTTATCAGTGTATTGGGCACAGGTGGTCTTGGTTAGTCACTGCCTTCAATTAAATGACTTGAGATTGACCTACACATTAGGTTTGTACGTTCGTTTTACTCAGGATATTGTTTTATCACTTGAAAGGTTATGAAGTCTGTTGAAATATGTCATTTCTTCTTAAGGCTCTCTTGAAGGCCATATGAAAATCCCCTATGCTTTTCTTTTTCGGTTCCTCCACAATAGTTTCTTATTCTGTAAGGAGGAGGGAATCCCATTCTAGATAATCAATGACTAGAATAGTTTTTTTGGTGGGTAGAGAAGGGGCAGAATTGGGCCGGGAATTTGCAATTCTAAATTTTTTAAAAAGTGTGCTTTGTCGATCCAATTTTGGGCATATAGTTCTTAAAATTATGTATATTAATGTAGTGTAGCTCTTAAAATTATATTAATTTGAAAAATACATAGGTAATCAGCTATCAGTCACAAATTTATGTTGGCATGCTTTTACATGTTTATGTTTAGTAAATTGTAAGCTACTGCACTTAATTTTAGCAAGTAAATGAGAAGCCATATAATTTTAAAAATAGAAGCTGTGACCATCATTGTAAATCACAATTGTTAGGTTTTTTGGACTTCATGGCTTATAGATTAGTGCAGTTTTCACAAAAGTATTTGTGGGATTTTAGGGGCAAGAAATTTGCTAAAATGAATTGAATCCAAATCATAGAAAATCCTGATTTATTTTTCTGGATAGCACTGACATTACAAATTTTGTTTATTTATATCTTGTCACTTTATCTTCCCTTTCCACTATGTACTTCATGAAGGCAGGTTTTTTTGTCTGTTTTGTTCATTGTTTGAACTCGAGTATCTAGAGTAGGGCATAGCACATAATTTAGAGCAGTGGTCCCTAACCTTTTTGGCACTAGGGACCAGTTTCGTGGAAGACAAGTTTTCCACAGTTAGAAGTCGGGGGGATGGTTTCGGGATGAAACTGTTCTACTTCAGATGGAACTTACGCCTAAATCTTTCATGGGCAGCTCACAATAGAGTTCATGCACCTATGAGAATCAAATGTTACTGCTGATCAGACAGGAGGCAGAGCTCAGACAGTGATGTTCACGTGCCTGCCACTCACCTCCTGCTGTGTGGCCTGGTTCCTAACAGCCTGGGGATTGGGGACCCCTGATTTAGAGTAGTGTGTAACACACTATCTAGAGGAGGGCATAGTACATAATGGGTATAGATTTTTGTTGAAAGATGGTAGAAACTGGTGGACAGTGTCCAGGTTCTTGGCATTTTGAACAAAGAATTGGACAAAGTGCACAAACAAGTAAAGAATGAAGCATCAAAAGCAGGTATTTATTGAAAACAAGTACACTCCACAGGGTGGGAATTGGCCCGAGCAGCTGCTCAAGGGTTTGGATACAGAATCTTCTGGGGTCTAAATACCCTATATACATTTCCCATTGGCCACTTGGCATTCACCTCATGTAAATGAAATGGTGGCCTGCAATCAATCAGAGGTCACACCCCTATGCAAACATCTGATTGGTTGTGGGAAGCAACTCATCAGAGGCTAAAGTGAAGTTAGGAAGTTGCACTTCTGTGCAATTGAAGACTTGGCCCTCAGTCTGATTGGTTGCACATAGCTACCTTCAGTTAGTCTGACTGGTTGCTATGTGCAGCCAATCAGAGGTTGGTTGCTATGTGCAACCAATCAGAGGCTGAAGTGAAGTTACAGAGTTACACTCCTATGCAAACATCTGATTGGTTGCTTTTTGCAACCTATTAGTGGTACTTTCAATTTCCCATCTGCCTCGCAAAAGAGGTGGGGGTTTGAAAAAGGGAGTAGTCTCTGGTCCTTTTGTTACTTAAGCGTGGAAAGTTAGGGTTTTCCTTTCAATTTATTTCTGGAAAGTCAAGGTGAAATGGCCTTAGGTTCCCTGCCTCCAGACCCTATTCTTCTGCCTCAAAACCACTCAGATGCAGTATCATTTTGATCAATATATTCTGCCATTTTCTTTGCATTTCTAAATGTCACTTTTTTCCTTTTATATCTTTAAGTGGAGTATATATTGATAGTGCTGATTCTTACAAGAGGTTGTATCCATTTGTATCTATTGCTGAAAATATCTCCTTTTGAGAATCCTTAGGGATTTTAAAAGTTTAATCTAGAATTTATTCTCTTGAATTATGTTGTGCCTTATGCTTTGATACAATTTAAAACTCTCAGGTAGTGTTGTTTCTTCAAGAACTTTTATGTATTTATTTTAACTTAATAAATGCTCAGAGTACATTTTCTTCTACCTAAGTTTTAACCTTTGGGCACACATGAACAGTTTTCACATAGTTGAAAACATTGATTATCTTGTAGCACTTTGAAAGAGTGTATGTGGAGTCTTGAAACTCCGTTGTTAAATTCCAGTTGTTAAGACCAGGCAATAAATACCTCATTACAGTTCTATATACCTATTTGTCATTCATGATATCTCAATATCGTATGTGTGTGTTGTCAACAAGAAAATAATTTGTTATTGTGGTTAGACCTTTTGCTTTACCACTGAAATATTGTTTCTCTGGATTATTTGAGAATGAGAATCCATTTTGCACACTAGTGTATGTCCAATTAAGGAGTAGTAAGAGACTCAGGAGGGCTCACCCTCCGAACAAGTCTCAGTAGAAACAGCCAGAATAGTAATAGGATGGGTTAGATAAGTGTTAACAGCCTCTGTCCCCTCGCCTGACACTAATTAGACCTTCCTTATTCTCCTTACTACTCATCACTGTGCAGTCTGCTAATTGTTGAGGTGAGTACATTTTAAGTTCCTTCTGTACTTGAATTATCTTTACTTGCTGTCCTCAGAGAAATGACTGGAGAGTTTTTTAAAACTGTGATTCAGATTGTCTGTGACTTTCTAGCAGCTTTTCTTATTATGCCATTTAATCAATAATTGACTGAATTTTGCATTTTCCTTTCCCTTCCTGTTTAGAGCTTTTTCAAAAAGAAAACAGCAAGCAAACATCTTTTTTTTGTTAAGTCACAAAGATAGATGACTTTGCACTCATTTCAGTGCTGCAAGGCATTTTTTTTTTTTTTTTTTTTTTTTTTTTGAGACGGAGTCTCGCTCTGTCGCCCAGGCTGGAGTGCAGTGGCCGGATCTCAGCTCACTGCAAGCTCCGCCTCACGGGTTCACGCCTTCTCCTGCCTCAGCCTCCTGAGTAGCTGGGATTACAGGCGCCCGCCACCTCGCCCGGCTAGTTTTTTTGTATTTTGTAGTAGAGACAGGGTTTCACCGTGTTGGCCAGGATGGTCTCGATCTCCTGACCTCGTGATCCGCCCGTCTCGGCCTCCCAAAGTGCTGGGATTACAGGCTTGAGCCACCGCGCCCGGCAAGGCAATTTTTTATTCTTTCAAATTCCTTTATACATTTTTATCCTTATTCTAAGGGAAGTAGGTTTTTCTGTTTTTTGATTTTTATTTTTTATTGGGGGATTGGAGGAACATTTTATCTGCAAGTGCAGCTATTGAAAACTTTACTAAAAATATGTTTCTTTTAATAGTTGCATATTTTGAGGATCTTAATTGGGCTTTTTTTTAAAAAAATAGAAAAGTAGAAAGATTTATGAATGGAAAATAAAATACTGGAACAAGTAACTTCCAATTTGTTTTATTTTTTTTTTTTTTGAGACAGAGTCTCTCTCTGTTGCCTAGGCTGGAGCAATGGCATGATCTTGGCTCACTGCAACCTCTGCCTCCCGGGTTCAAGCGATTCTCCTGCGTCAGCCTCTGAAGTAGCTGGGATCACAGGCACCCGCCACCATGCCCAGCTAATTTTTGTATTTTTGATAGCAACGGTGTTTCACTATGTTGGCCAGGCTGGTCTTGAACTCCTGACCTCAGGTGATCCACCTGGCCTCCCAAAGTGCTAGGATTGTAGGTGTGAATCATCGCGCCCAGCCTCCAATATTTTAATCAAGTGTTTCTCTCTCTCAAAAAAAATTAATGTCTTTGTAGGATATATTAAAAGTCATGGCAAGAACCACAATTACTTTTTTCACCAACCACATACAAGGTTTATATTGTAAATCACGCTTTTTTTCTAAGACTTGCTTCGAATTTATCTCACCAGTTTGTTGAGAACAGTAGAGGAATATGTTAGTCTAATGGCTAAATTGTTTTTATACTGTAAGCTCTACAGTATAAATAGAAATACAGAAGCACTATAAAAAATATATGGTTAAAAATACCATTACTTTTTTTTTTTGGAGACAGAGTACAGGCTGGAGTGCAGTGATGCGATCTCCGCTCATTGCAACCTCTGCCTCCTGGGTTCAAGCAATTCTTCTGCCTCAGCCTCCTAAGTAGCTGGGATTACAGATATGCACCATCACGCCAGGCTAATTTTTGTGTTTTTAGTAGAGACAAGGTTTCACCATGTTGGCCAGGCTGGTCTTGAACTTCCGACCTCAAGTGATCCGACTGCCTCAGCTTCCCAAAGTGCTAGGATTACAGGTGTGAGCCACCACGCTCGGCCTACTTTTTTATTTTGTATTTATTTAGAGATAGGGTTTCACTCTGTTGAACTGGATGGAGTGTAGTGGTGCGATCATAGCTCACTGTAACCTTGAGCTCCTGGGCTCAAGTGATTCTTCTGCCTCAGCCTCCCAGATAGCTAGGGCTACAAGCACACACCACCACACCTGGCTAATTTTTTTTTTTTTTTTGAGACAGGCTGGAGTGCAGTGGTGCGGTCTCAGCTCACTTCAAGCTCTGCCTCCTGTGTTCACGCCATTCTCCTGGCTCAGCCTCCCGAGTAGCTGGGACTAGAGGCGCCTGCCACCACACCTGGATAAATTTTGTATTTTTTTTTAGTAGAGACGGGGTTTCACCGTGTTAGCCAGGATGGTATTGATCTCCTGACCTTGTGATCCGCCCGCCTCAGCCTCCCAAACTGCTGGGATTACAGGCGTGAGCCACCATGCGTGGCCCACGCCTGGATAATTTTTTTAAAAATTTATAACTTTCTTTTTTAGAGATGGTGGTCTCACTATGTTGCCCAGATTGGTCTTGAACTCCTGGCCTCAAGCAGTCCTCCCACTTTGGCCTCCCAAAGCCTTGTGATTACAGGCATAAAAATAGCATTACTTTAAAACCATACACAAGTAGCTGTCTAGGTACTTAAGCTTTATTCTGTAATAGTTATTTGGTAGGGAGTTACTAGATTATCTGTGATTAATGTAGTTTATGAAGATATGTCAGATTAGGCATAATACTATTTAGTAATCTGAATTCAGAAGAATTATAATGCCTATGTTTTGATCAGTGGAGTAGTGATTATGAACATGGACTTGGGTTTGAATCCCTGCTTCACTGTTTGTGTGTTGGAGTACAGATTACATGACCTCTTTGACACTCAGTTTTGTGCTTATAAAAGTGAAGAGAATATCACCTTTCTCACAAGATGCATTAAATGAAATGATAAATGCTTATTAGCACACTGTCTGGGTACATATTAGTGTTATTTACATTATATCATTACATAGTTTTTAACATTATAATTTATATAAATGTATATTTTGTTAAAATTCCTTTATTACAGTTTCTGGATTGCTAGGTTTTAATTGCGTATTGATATATATTTTCAGTGTATTGGCTTTCATCTCTTCTGAGCCAGATGAGAGTTGAAGACTTATTTTCTATAATTTCTTTTTTTTTTTTTTTTTAACTTTTAAGTTCAGGGGTACAAGTACAGGTTTGATACATAGGCAAAGTTGTGTCATGGGGCTTTGTTGTAGAGATTATTTCATCACGTAGGTATTAAGCCTAGTATACATTAGTTATTTTGCCTCATCCTTTCCCTCCTCCCACCCTCTACCCCTTTGAAAGGCCTCAGTGTATATTGTTCCCCTCTATATCCATGTGTTCTCATCATTGAGCTCCCACTTATTAGAGAGAACATACGGTATTTGGTTTTCTGTTCCTGTGTTAGTTTGCGAAAGATAATGACCTGCAGCTCCATTCATGTCCCTGAAAAGGACATTGTCACATTCTTTTTTTATGGCTGCATAGTATTCTATGGTATATGTGTACCTCATTTTCTTGATCCAGTCTACCATCAGTGGGCATTTAGGTTGATTCCATGTCTTTGCTATTGTGAATAGTGCAGCAGTGAACAAATGTGTGCATATGTCTTTATAAAAGAATGATTTATATTTCTTTTGGGTTTATACCTAGTAATGGGATTGCTGGGTCAAACGGTATTTCTGTCCTTAGGTCTTTGAGGAATCACCACACTGTCCTCTACAATGGCTGAAGTAATTTACTCCCACCAACAGTGTATAAGCCTTCCTTTTTCTCTACAACCTTGCCAGCATCTGTTGTTTTTTGACTTTTTTTTTTTTTTTTTGAGATGGAGTCTCGCTCTGTCCCCCAGGCTGGAGTGCAGTGGTGCCATCTTGGCTCACTGCAAGCTCCGCCTCCCGGGTTCACGCCATTTTCCTGTCTCAGCCTCCCAATTAGCTGGGACTACAGGCGCCCACCACCATGCCCGGCTAATTTTTTTTGTATGTTTTGGTAGAGATGGGGTTTCACCGTGTTAGCTGGGATGGTCTCGATCTCCTGACCTCGTGATCCGCCGGCCTCGGCCTCCCAAAGTGCTGGGATTACAGGCGTGAGCCACCACGCTCAGCCGTTTTTTGACTTTTTAATAATACCCATTCTTACTGGTGTGAGATGGTATCTCATTGTGGTTTTGATTTGCATTTCTCTAATCCGTGACGTTGAGCTTTTCTTTCATGTGATTTTTGGCCACATATATGTCTTCTTTTGAGAAGTGTTTGTTCATGTCCTTTGCCCACTTTTTAATGGGGTTGTTGTTTTTTGTAAATTTAAATTCCTTGTGGATGCTGGATATTAGACTTTTGTCAGATGCATAGTTTGCAGAAATTTTCTCTTGTTCTATAGGTTTTCTGTTTATTCTGATGATAGTTTTCTTCGCTATGCAGAAACTCTTTAGTTTAATTAGATCCCAACTTTTCAGTTTTTGCTTTTGTTCCAATTGCTTTTGGCATCTTTGTCAGGAAATCTTTGCCCATGCCTAAGTCCTGAATGGTATTGCCTACATTGTTTTCCAGGGTTTTATGGTTTTGAGTTTTGCTTTTTTTTTTTTTTTTTTGAGACAGAGTCTCGCTCTGTTGCCTAGACTGGAGTGCAGTGGCATGATCTTGGCTCACTGCAACCTCCACCTCCCGGATTCAAGTGATTCTTCTGCCCCAGCCTCCTGAGTAGCTGGGATTACAGGTGCGTGCCACCACGCCTGGCTAATTTTTGTACTGTTAGTAGAGACGGGGTTTCACCATGTTGATCAGGCTGGTCTCGAACTTTTGACTTCATGATCTACCTGCCTCTGCTTTCCAAAGTGCTGGGATTATAGGCGTGAGCCACTGTACCTGGCCTGGGTTTTACATTTAAGTCTTTAATCCATCTTGAGTTAATTTTTGTGTATGATGTAAGGAAGGGGTTCAGTTTCAGTTGTTTAACTATAGCTAACCAGTTATTCCAACACCATTTATTGAATAGGGAATTCCTTTCCCCATTGCTTGTTTTTGTCAGGTTTAGTGGAAGATCAGATAGTTGTCAGGGTGCGGTCTTATTTGTGGGTTTTCTGTTCTGTTTCATTGGTTTATGTGTCTGTTTTTGTACCAGTACCATGCTGTTTTGCTTACTATATATCCTTGTAGTATAGTTTAAAGTTGGGTAGTGTGATGCCTCCAACTTTTCTTTCTGCTTAGGATTGCCTTGTCTATTTGGGCTCTTTTTTGGTTTCATATGAATTTTAAAATAGTTTTCTCTAGTTCTGTGAAGTACATCAATTGTGGTTTAATAGGAATAGCATTGAATCTATATAAATTGCTTTGGGCAGTACAGCTATTTTACTGATAATGATTCTTCCTGTCTGGGAGCCTGGGATGTTTTTCCATTTGTTTGTATCATCTCTGATCAGTGGTTTGTAGTTCTCCTTGTAGAGATCTTTCACCTCCCTAGTCAGTTGTATTCCTAGTTATTTTATTCTTTTTGTGGCAGTTGTGAATGGGAGTTCATTCCTGACTTGCCCTCAGCTTGACTCTTAGTGTATAGGAATGCTAGTGATTTTTCCACATTGATTTTGTGTTCTGAGGCTTTGTTGAGGTTGTTAATTGGCCTAAGTAGCTTTTGGGCTGAGACTGTGGGGTTTTTTAAATCTAGTGTTATGTCATCTGCAAACAGGGATAGTTTGACTTCTTTTCTTCCTATTTGTTTGGCCTTTTGTTTTTTTCTCTTGCTGATTGCCCTGGCCAGAACTTCCAATACTACATTGAATAGGAGTGGTGAGAGACAGCATCCTTGTCTTATGTTGGTTTTCAAGGTAATGCTTCCAGCTTTTGCCCATTAATTATGACACTGGCTGTGAGTTTGTCATAGATGGTTCGTGTTATTTTGAGCTATGTTCCTTAAATACCTAGTTTATTGAAAGTTTAAAAAAAAAAAAAAAACACAAATGGATGTTAAATTTTATCAAAAGCCTTTTCTGCATCCGTTGAGATACGTGGTTTTTGTCTTTATTTCTGCTTATGTGCTGAATCACATTTATTGATTTGTGTATGTTGAACCAACCTTGCATCCTTGGGTTGAAGCCTACTTGATTATGGTGTTTAAGCTTTTTGATGTGCTGCTGGATTCTGCTTGCCAGTGTTTTTGTTAGGGATTTTTGCATCAGTTTCATCAAGGCTATTGGTCTGACATTTTCTTTTTTTTGTTGTATCTCTGCCAGGTTTTGGTATCAGGATAATGCTGACTTCATAGAATGAGTTAGGGAGTAGTCCCTTCTCAATTTTTTGGACTAGTTTGAATGGGAATGGTAGCAGCTTTTCTTTGTATATCTGGTGGAATTCAGCTGTGAATTCTTCTGGTCCTGGGGTTTTTTTTAGTTGGCAGGCTTATTTTCTATAATTTCTATAACAGTAGGGAACACTGTTGCTACTCTCCATCTTACTTCTATTTTGGGACCTTACAGACACCGCTTCTAGGTCAATGATCAGAGGAAAGCCATGATTAGAAGGCCCACATAGTCCTCTTATAAAATAGTGACCGAAATACTTGTTTTTCTTATATTTATAAGCTATACTTGACTACTCGTTTTCAGTTTAGAGGAATTACATAGATAATAATGTAGTTTTATATAACTTTTTATTACATAGATTATAGAATTAATGTTGAGATAGAAGTAAATTTAAATAGACATGTGAATACTATGTCTTAAAAATATTTTATTAGTATTAAAGTCTTCTAATAAGGATGCTAGTCCTTTGAACCACCCTTCCTCTTTGTGAAGTCATGATCACCAGAGGCAACAATTTTCAACTTTTTAAACTTTTCCTTTAGTACATATTTCCAAATGATAAGCTTCCGTGACTCTTTCTTAGTTTATGACTTTTAGATATTATTTAATCATTTCTTGTTATGGTAAATGATTTATAAGTTTTGATTAGACAATATTGGTTATATATAGTTAAAGTATTATTTACTGCTCAGTCAGTAATACTGTAATAACGTTCTTTTTTGAGGATGACTATTTTTCTTGAATAATTGGCTTTGCTCAATTTTCTTTGTATGGATCAGCATTTCTTCATCTATATGCTCCTATAAAATATCTCTTCATACTCTCTTCTACAAAGACAGATTCATTAGATAGTTTGTCAGTAACATCTTTTTTTCTCCTCCATATATTAGTTCATTTTCACCTGATATAAAGAAGTACCTGAGTCTGGGTAATTGAAGAAGAAAAGAGTTTTAATTGACTCACAGTTCTGCAGGCTTAACAGGAAGCATGACTGGAAGGCCTCAGGAAACTTACAATCATGGTGGAAGATGAAGGGGAATCAGGCAGCTTCTTCACATGGCAGCAGGAGAGAGAGAGTGTGAGGGGGGCGTGCCACACACTTTTAAACCTACAGATCTTGTGAGAACTCATTCACTATCACAAGAGCAGCAAGGGAGAAATCCGCCCCCATGATCCAGTCACCTCCCACCAGGCCCCTCTTCCAGTTTGACATGAGATTTAGCGGGGACACAAATCCAAACCATATCATTCCACCCCTAACCCCTCCCAAATCTCATGTTCTTCTCACGTTGGAAAATACAATTTCCCTTCTCAGCAGTCCTCCAGTCTTAACTCGTTTCAGCATTAAGTCAGAAGTCCACAGTTCAAAGTCTCATCTGAGACAGATAAGTCCCTTCTGCCTATAAGCCTGTAAAATCAAAAACAAATTAGTTACTTCCAAGATACAGTGAGGGTACAGGCATTGAGTGAATGCTCCAAGTGGGAGAAATTGGCCAAAACACCGAGGCTATAGGCCCCATGCAAGTGTGAAACCTAGCAGGGCTGTTGTTAAAGCTCCAAAATAATTTCCTTTGATTCCGTGTCTCATATCTGGGGCACACTGATGCATGGGTTGGGATCCTGAGGCCTTGGGTAGCTCCGCCCCTGTGACTCAGCAGGGTACAGCCCCCTAGATTTCTTTCACAGGCTGACGTTGAGTACCTGAGGCTTTTTCAGGTGCACAGTGCAAGCTGTCAGTGGGTCTCCTATTCTTGGGTCTAGAGGGTGGTGGCCCTCTTCTCACAGCTCTACTAGGCAGTGCTCCGGTGGGGACTCAGTGTGAGGGGTTCTAACTCCACATTTCCCGTCTGCACTGCCCTAGTAGAGGTTCTCCATGAGGGCTCTACTCCTGTAGCAGACTTTTGCCTGGACAGCCTGGCATTTCCATACATCCTGTGAAATCTAGGCAGAGGTTCCAAAACATCGTCTCTTGCCTTCTGTGCACACCTGCAGGCCCAACACCACATGGAAGCTTTAAGGCTTGGGCTTGCACCCTCTAAAGCAGTGACCTGAACTGTACCTTGGCCCCCTTTAGCCATGGCTGGAGCTGGCACTGGAGCATTTAGGATGCAGAGCACTAAGTCCCGAGGCTGCACAGAGCAGTGGGGCCCTGGGTCTGGCCTGTGAAGCCATTTTTCCCTCCTAGGCCTCCAGGCCTCTGATGTGTGGGGCTGCAGTGAAGGTCTGTGACATGCCCTGGAGATGTTTTTCCTGTTGTCTTGGTTATTAACTTTCAACTCCTTGTTACTTATGTACACTTCTGCACCTGGCTTGAATTTCTCCCCAGAAAATGGGTTTTTCTTTTCTACTGCCTGGTCAGGCTGCTCATTTTCCAAACCTTTATGCTCTTTTTTTTTTTTTTTTGAGTTGTGTTTTGCTCTTGTTGCCCAGGCTGGAGTGCAATGTGGTGATCTTGGCTCACTGCAATCTCTGCCTCCTGGGTTCAAGCAATTCTCCTGCTTCAGCCTCCTGAGTAGCTGGGATTACAGGAACCTGCCACCATGTCTGGCTGATTTTTGTATTTAGAGTAGAGATGGGGTTTCACCATGTTGGCCAAGCGGGTCTCAAACTCCTGACTTCAGGTGATCCGCCCACCTCGGTCTCCCAAAGTGCTGGGATTACAGGCGTGAGCCACAGTGCCTGGCCTTCTGTTTCCCTTTTAAACATATTCCAATTTCAAACCATCTCTTTGTGAATGTGTATAAGTGAATGCTTTCAGAATAAGCTAGGTCACATCTTGAATGCTTTGCTGGTTAGAAATTTCTTCCACCAGAGTCTGGGCATGCTGAGTCACACCTGTAATCCCAGCACTTTAGGAGGCCAAGGTAGGTGGATCACTTGAGGTGAGGTCTTCAAGACCAGCCTGTCCAACAGGGTGAGACCCCATCTCTACTAAAAACAGAAAAAATTAGTGGGGCGTGGTGGTGCACACCTATAATCCCAGCTACTTGGGAGGCGGGAGAATTGCTGGAACCTGAGAGGTTGCAGTGAGCCGAGATCATGCCATTACACTCCAGCCTGGGAGACAGAGTGAGACTTCGTCTCAAAAAAAAAAAGGGGGAAATTTCTTCCACCAGATACCCTAATTCATCTGTCTCAAGTTTAAAGTTTCACAGATCTCTAGGGCAGGGGCAAAATGCTTCCACTCCCTTTTTGCTAAAGCATAGCAAGAGTGACCTTTATTCCAGTTGCCCATAAGTTCCTTATCTCTCTCTGAGATCACCTCAGCCTGGACGTCATTGTCCGTATCACTATCAGCAGTTTGATCAAAACCATTCAACAAGTCTCTAGGAAGTTCCAAACTTTCCCACATCTTACTGTTTTCTTCAGAGCCCTCCAAACTGTTCCAACCTCTGCCCCTTACCCAGTTCCAAAGTTGATTCCACATTTTCAAGTGTCTTTATAGGAGTGTCCCACTCCTGGTACCAATTTTCTATATTAGTCAGTTTTTCACCCTGCTATAAAGAACTACTAGAGACTGAGTAATTTGTGAAGAAAAGACATTTAATTGACTCAGAGTTCTGCTGGCTTAACAGGAAGCATGACTATGAGACCTCAGGAAACTTACAATCATGGTGGAAGGCAGAGGGGGAAGCAAGCACCTTCTTCACATGGTGGCAGGAGAGAGAGAGAAAGAGTGTGAGGGGGGATGTACCACACACTTTTAAACCATGAGATCTCATGAGAGCAGCAAGGGGGAAATCTGTCCCCATGCTCCAGTCACCTCTCACCAGGTCCCTTCGTCCAATTCAACGGGAGATTTTGGCAGGGACACAAATCCAAACCATATCACCCTCTAAACCTAGAAATAATCTTAGTGTCTCTCCCATGTTTGAGCTCCATATTCTAGATTCCATGTCTTCTATTTTGGTTTATTCTCTTTCTTTGGAGGAGGATATACTTCAGTAGCTTCTTGAGAAAAGGTGCATTGAAGGTAATTTAAAAAATAAAAGTTAAACGTTTTTATTTATAAGCATCTATTTGAATAATAGTGTAGTTGGCTGTAGAATTCTGCATATAGAGTAATATATCTTACAATTTTGAAGGCTTTTTACATTTTAGATTTCTGTGTTGCTGTTGAGAAGTTTAATGCCCACATGATTTTTGTTTATCTCTGGAATCTTCTATCCCTGATGTTATCATGAAATTTCACTTTGACATGCCTTGTTGAAGGTCTTTTAATTTGATAGACTAGACATTTGTTGAGCCTTTTAAACCTGGTACGTGATGTCTTTCAGTTCTGGGAACCTTTTTTATATTATTTCTTGGTTATTCCCCTTTGATCCCTCACCCCCTTTTTTTTCTTTATTCTCATTTTCTGCAGTATGTCTCCCTTGATTGATTCACAAATTTTCTCATCTTTCCTATTTTCTATTTTGTCTTTTTATTCTACTTTGTAGAATTCCTGAACATTTTCTTTTTAAACTTCTGTTGAATTTTTACTTATTGCATTGTATTTTTGATTTCTCATTCCCTGAATATTTTCTACCCAACTTCCTTTTCTCATTCCATGGCATAATTTCTTTTCTGTTTGAGGTTGTCAGTTACTTTTCTAATTTCTATTGTTTTCTTTGGTTCCCTTTACTGTCTTTGTTATTCTGAGTTCCATTTTTTGGTTTGTTGTAATTTTTGTTTTTCAGGTTAGAGGCCTGCTTCAGTTGTATTTTAAATATTGTCTGTTCATTCGTGTATAATGGTGAGGCACTCAAATGTTGACTGGAAACGTTGTGTACATGAGTTGAGTTTGTTGACTACTTGGTTTGACTGTATACCAAGGTTTCTCAGTCTCAATACTATTGGTATTTTGGATCTGATAATTCTTTGTTGTGGGGGCTGTCATCTGCGTTTTAGGATTTTTAGCTGCATCTCTGACCTCTACCCACTAGCTGCCAATAGCAGTTTCCCTTCCGCGGTCATAAAAATAAAAAAGTTGCCTCATGTTTCCAGAGGGAAATTTTAACCTTGGTTGGGGACGACTGCTATAGACCCATTGTTCCGAATTGGGCTGCTTCTTTATTTTTAATTTTTATTTCTTTTTAGACATAGGGTCTTGCTTTACAGATAGTGTCTTGCATGCAGCACCATGCTTGGCTAATTTTAAAATTTTGTTGTGGAAATGGGATCTCTCTAAATTGCCCAGGCTGGTCTTGAACTCCTGGCCTCAAATGATCTTTCCACCTTGGTTTTCCAAAGTCTTAGAATTACAGGCATGAGCCACTGTGTCTGGCTGAACTGAGCTGTTTCACTGGGGACTGTCTAATGCCAGTATCTGTAAGATTCTTTTCTGATGCCAGTATTGAGAGGAAGCTTTTAATTCCTTCTACCTGAGGTTTTTAAGCCTGCCTGCTGGATTTCTGGGAGCCTAGTTGGAACGTGGAGGCTGGAGGTTTTCACTTAATTTGTTGTTTTCACGATGGCTCCTCATCTTTGCTCCACCTGTGTTTCTTGGCTCCCATTCCAGAGACTCTCTGTTCACTTTGTGCAGAGAGTAAACTTCCCATCTTCTGAGACAATTTAAAGAGGGATAGTAACTAACTGGATGGGATGGGAAGAAAGGTCCTAAGGGAGAGTCTGTTTCTTTTATTGTCTTTCAACTATTCCTCCTATTTTTAGCTCTACATAACCATTCCTATGTTCCAAGGTACCTGGTACTTCCAATTTCCTCTATTCCTTTTTTTTTTTTCTTAATGTGTGTGTTCTGGAGGAAGAATTTAGTTGCTTATTGTTGGAATCTCCATTTGTGGGCAGTTAGACTTCAGCTTTCTTTGATCTGCTAAGTGAGTTACTATTTCTCCATTTGCTTGCTGTATTTCCAAAACTTACTGACTCATCCAGTATGCTGTTGTTTTCTTTCTTGTTCTTCTTCCTTTAGGTGTTTAGTTTTATTGTTTTACGGACATTGTGCTTTGTTTAAAAGCAGCAAAAAAGATGAACAGATATGTTCAATCCAGAAGTAATAAATGTCTAATTTCAAACTATTTTATTAAGGGGCCCTGCTCTGTTGTCCGGGCTGGAGTGCAGTGGTGTAATATAGTTCATAGTAGCCTTGAGCTCCTGGGCTCAAACGATCCTCCCGCCTCAGCCTCCTGAGTAGCTAGGCCTACTACTATGATATGCTACCATGACTAGCTCATTTTTTAATGTTTTTGTAAAAATGGGGTCTCACTATATAGAATAAACTGGTCTCAAACTACTGGCCTCAAGCCACCTATTGCCTCATGTTTTATGTTTTTACATTTTCTTCCTTTTTGCAGGAAAAACTCAAATTAGAATTTTAGGAATAAAACCATATAAGTTTTTTTTTAAAAAGGTTTTCAACTGGGCCCTATCCTGTCCTTAATCAACAGATATGTATTTTTAAGATTTTATATTAGCGTACTCTTTTAGTATGAGTCAAATGATTGGAGGAGTAGAACTTAGGGGACTAAGTATGTATTAATGGCAATCAGTGAAATTGAACCTGTATATGCTACTGTTAATAGCAAAAGGGTTTCTTAGCTTTTAAAAATTTTGTATTTTAATAATTATTCTCTTGACTTTGGGAAAGTTTTACTCTGGTACTTATTTTTTTAGAGGTGAAGAATTCTGGTATTTAAAGCAATTTAAATTTAAATGTCTAAAGCAGTAGGGTCCAATTCACTAGCCACATGTGACTATTTAGATTCAAATGAGCTATAATTAAATACAATTAAAATTTTAGTTTCTTAGCTGTACTAGCCACATTTCAAGTACTTGGTAGCCATATGTGACTACTGACTACTTTTGATACAGTGCTGCTCTAAAGACTTCCAGATTAGCACAGTTTCTATTACATTGAGAATTCCACATGTATTGTGTTGTGCCTGAGAAACTTAGAGCTTACAAAAAGTTGAATTTGCTCAGCCGTAGGAATTGTCACATGTCCAGTCAGTTCCTATGTAAAGCTTCAAGCTGTGGAAAGAACTTTCCTTATATGGACTAAAATTGTGGTAATTGTCTTTTGTTTCATTCCTCTGGCTTTACTTTTAATTATTTTTTTTCCCCCTCAGACAGTGCAATGCTTGCTAGACAGTGGTGCTGATATTAACAGGCCAAATGTATCAGGAGCAACTCCATTGTACTTTGCTTGCAGGTATGATATTTTATATTTCCAGATGCTGTGTATACTCGTGTATATATATGTATATAAAGAAATATATTTCCAGATGTATGTATACTCTATTTCTAGACACACATATTTCTGTGTATTTTCTAAAGCTCTCGTTTTCCCACAAATATTGTGCTCTCTTTTAAGATTAAGTATAATCTCTCTTTTAAGATGAAGTGTTATGTTTCTATTACTTAACTGCATGAGGAAAAGTATTTTCTGTTATATTTAATTGCCATTGCTTTTATGTTATATGTGGGAGCTTTTGATTTGCTTGATTACTTCAATTTTAGACTAAGTACTTATTAACAAAAGACAAATTGGTAACCTGGTAATTCCCATAGTTTACTGTACTCTGTAACCAGGTCATTTCCAATGGGATAAGCTGTTGGAATATATCTTGATCCAAAGCCATGTCTTTATTTCTCTGTATCTATAACCAAAAAAATATCTTGAGTCAGTCTTGTTAGATGTTGTTATACATTAAGTTATTTTCGTATTTCTGTATTGGTTCATTTTCTTGACGTGTGCATTTCGTTCACTTATTCATTCATGTATTCATCAAATGTTTAGTTAGCACTCACTGTGTCATGCATTGTTGTAGGTGTGTAAAACAGTAATAAACTCTAGTCCCTAAGGAGCTAATAGTATAATTATACACATGCTGTCACACCCACACACATATATAAAAATATATACACACCTATCTATTATGTATTATGTAAATGTAGTTTGCAGTTAGCATCAGTTCACAGAACACTATAGTGATTCTTCTTTTTGATTTAAATTGTATGAATTGTAATATTTATTTCGGCCTTTATATCCCGATATAGAGCTCTCCAGAAAGCTCCTCTCTTCTTCTTTTTTTCTGTTTTATATCATTTTATTGGAAGTTGGTTTTAGGTTGAAAGACCTGCATTTTTTCTTGTTTAGCTTCTTTTTTGGGGTCTCTCATGTTCCTTTGATGAGACCGATTCAGATCATCTGTTTAACAACCCTGTATTAGAATTCAGGGGCTTTTGGGTTTCTAGATTTGCAGATCTTTCTGATTCCAGCCACTTTCTTAACATTATATTTATGATTTGGTTGCTTGGCTAGAAAACCAGTTCCTTCCATAGTGTCCTGAATTTATGAATAATACCATCATTTGATCCCCTGTAATCATATCCTATCTTGAAGGGTTATCTTTAGATCAGACCTTTTTTTGAAGCTCCAGATTTGAATGTCCATCTCCCTGATTAACATCATCACTTAGAAGTACCACAGAATCTCAGATATTAACATGTCAAAATATAGCTTCAGATTTTCCTCCTCAAACCTTTCCTCCAGTTTTTCCTCATCTTAATCAATAGAAACCTTATCCTCTCAGTTGTTTAAATTAGAAATAATTAGGTTATTTTTTATTTCTCTCTCTCTCTTTGTGAACTTGGAATTTATTAGTAAGTTCAGTAAATTCTACCTTCAGAATATGTTTGGAATCTCAACTTCTAACTCAACCAAAACCACCTTAATGTTGTTACCTTTTGCTTAGAGTACTTCAGTAATCTCTACACTGGTCTCCCTGATTCCTATGTTGTTTCCCTCCAGTCTCTTCTTTCCTCAGCAAAGTGATCTTTAAAAAAATGCTGGCTTCGTAAAATGAGTTAGGGAGGATTCCCTCTTTTTCTATTGATTGGAATAGTTTCAGAAGGAATGGTACTAGCCATTCAGAGGAATGGTACCAGCTCCTCTTTGTACCTCTGGTAGAATTCGGCTGTGAATCCATCTATTCTGACTTTTTTTGGTTGGTAGGCTATTAATTATTGCCTCAATTTCAGAGCCTGTTATTGGTGTATTCAGAGATTCAGCTTCTTCCTGGTTTAGTCTTGGGAAGGTATATGTGTCCAGGAATTTATTCATTTCTTCTAGATTTTCTAGTTTATTTGCGTAGGGGTGTTTATAGTATTCTCTGATGGTAGTTTGTATTTCTGTAGGATAGGTGGTGATACCCCCTTTATCATTTTTTGCTGTGTCTATTTGATTCTTCTCTCTCTTCTTTATTAGTCTTGCTAGCAGTCTAGCTATTTTGTTGCTCTGTTAAAAACAGCTCCTGGATTCATTGTTTTTCTGTGTCTCTGTCTCCTTCAGTTCTGCTCAGATCTTAGTTATTTCTTGCCCTCTGCTAACTTTTGAATTTGTTTGCTGTTGCTTCTCTAGATCTTTTAATTGTAATGTTAGGGTGTTGTTGATTTTTGATCTTTCTGCTTTCTCTTGTGGGCATTTAGTGCTATAAATTTCCCTCTGCATGTTGCTTTAAATGTGTCCCAGAGATTCTGGTACATTGTGTCTTTGTTCTCATTGGTTTCAAAGAACATCTTTATTTCTGCCTTAATTTCGTTATTTACCCAGTAGTCATTCAGGAACAGGCTGTTCAGTTTCCATATAGTTGTACGGTTTTGAGTGAGTTTCTTAATCCTGAGTTCTAATTTGATTGCACTGTGCTCTGAGAGACAGTGTGTGATTTCTGTTCTTTTACGTTTGCTGAGGAGTGCTTTACTTCCAATTATGTGATCAATTTTAGAATAAGTGCAATGTGGTGCTGAGAATAATGTATATTCTGTTGATTTGGAATGGAAAGTTCTGTAGATGTCTATTAGGTGTGCTTGGTGCAGAGCTGAGTTAAAGTCCTGGATATCCTTGTTAGCCTTCTGTTGTGTTGATCTGTCTATTATTTACAGTGAGGTGTTTAAGTCTCCCATTATTATTGTGTGGGAGTCTAAGTCTCTTTGTATGTCTCTAAGGACTTGGTTTATGAATCTGGGTGCTCCTGTATTGGGTGCTTATATGTTTAGGATAGTTAGCTCTTCTTGTTGAATTGATCCCTTTACCATTATGTAATGGCCTTGTCTCTTTTGATCTTTGTTGGTTTAAAGTCTGTTTTATCCAGGATTGCAACCCCTGCTTTTTTTTTTTTTTGCTTTCCATTTGCTTGGTAGATCTTCTTCCATCCCTCTTTTTTGAGCCTATGTGTGTCTCTGCATGTGAGATGGGTCTCCTGAATACAGCACACTGATGTGTCTTGACCCTTTATCCAGTTTGCCAGTATGTCTTTTAATTGGGGCATTTAGCCCATTTACATTTAAGGTTAATATTGTTTTGTGTGAATTTGATCCTGTCATTATGTTAGCTGATTATTTTGCTTATTAATTGATGCAGTTTTTTCATAGCATTGATGGTCTTTACAGTTTGGCATGTTTTTGCCATGGCTGGTACTGGTTGTTCCTTTCCATGTTTAGTGCTTCCTTCAGGAGGAGCTCTTGTAAGGCACGTCTGGTGGTGACAAAATCTCTCAGCATTTGCATGTCTGTAAAGGATTTTATTTCTCCACTTATGAAGCTTAATTTGGCTTGATATGAAATTCTGAGTTGAAAATTATTTTCTTTAAGAATGTTGAATATTAGCTCCCACTCTCTTCTGACTTGTAGGGTTTCTGCTGAGAGATCCTCTGTTAGTCTGATGGACTTGCCTTTGTGGGTAACCCGACCTTTCTCTCTGGCTGCCCTTAATATTTTTTCCTTCATTTCAGCCTTGGTGAATCTGACAATTATGTGTCTTGGAGTTGCTCTTCTCGAGGAGTATCTTTGTGGTGTTCTCTGTGTTTCCTGAATTTGAATGTTGGCCTGTCTTGCTAGATTGGGGAAGTTCTCCTGGATAATATCCTGAAGAGTGTTTTCCAATTTGGCTTCATTCTCCCCACCACTTTCAGGTACAACAATCAGACATAGATTTGGTCTTTTCACATAGTCCCATATTTCTTGGAGGTTTTGTTCATTTCTTTTTACTCTTTTTTTCTCTAATCTTGTCTTCTCGCTTTATTTCATTAATTTGGTCTTCATTCACTGATATCCTTTCTTACACTTGATCAAATTGGCTATTGAAGCTTGTGCATGCGTTACAGAGTTCTCCAGCCATGGTTTTCAGCTCCATCAGGTCATTTAAGGTCTTCTCTACACTGTTTATTCTAGTTAGCCATTAATGTAACCTTTTTTCAAGGTTTTTAGTTTCCTTGTGATGGGTTAGAACATCTTTCTTTAGCTTGGAGAAGTAGTTATTACCAACCTTCTGAAGCCTACTTCCGTCAACTCGTCAAAGTCATTCTCCATCCATCTTTGTTCCGTTGCTGGCGAGGAGCTGCGATCCATTGGAGGAGAAGAGGCACTCTGGTTTTTAGAATTTTCAGCTTTTCTGCTCTGGTTTCTCCCCATCTTTGTGGTTTTGTCTACCTTTGGTCTTTGATGTTGGTGACCTACAGATGAAGTTTTGGTGTGGATGTCCTTTTTGTTGTTGTTGATACTATTCCTTTCTGTTTGTTAGTTTTCCTTCTGACAGTCAGACCCCTCAGCTGCAGGTCTGTCGGAGTTTGCTGGAGGTCCATTCCAGACCCTGTTTGCCTGGGTATCACCAGCGGAGGTTGCAGAATAGCAAATATCGGTGCCTGTTCCTTCCTCTGGAAGCTTCGTCGCAGAGGGGCACCCGCCTGTATGAGGTGTCTGTTGGCCCCTACTAGGAGGTGTCTCCCAGTTAGGCTACACAGGGGTCAGGGACCCACTTGAGGAGGCAGTCTGTCCATTCTCAGAACTCAGACACCATGCTGGGAGAACCACTGCTCTCTTCCGAGCTGTCAGACAGCGACATTTAAGTCTGCAGAAGTTGTCTGCTGCCTTTTATTCAGCTATGCCCTGCCCACAGAGGTGGAGTCTATAGAGGCAGTAGGCCTTGCTGAGCTGCAGTGGGCTCCACCTAGTTCGAGCTTCCTGGTAGCTTTGTTTACCTACTCAAGCCTCAGTAATGGTGGATGCCCCTACCCCTGCCAGGCTGCATGCAGCCTGGCAGGTCAATCTCAGACTGCTGCGTTAGCAGTGAGCAAGGCTCTGTGGGCATGGGACCCGCCGAGCCAGGCATGGGACGGAATCTCCTAGTGTGTTGTTTGCTAAGACCTTGGGAAAAGTGCAGCATTTTGGCAGGAGTGTCCCGTTTTTCCAGGTAGTCTGTCACGGCTTCCCTTGGCTAGGAAAGGGAAATCCCCCGACCCCTTGGGCTTCCCAGGTGAGGTGATGCCCCGCTCTGCTTCGGCTCACCCTCCGTGGGCTGCACCTGCTGTCCAACCAGTCCCATTGAGATCAACCAGGTACCTCATTTGGAAATGCAGAAATCACCTATCTTCTGTGTCGATCACTCTGGGAGCTGCAGACCGGAGCTGTTCATATTCGGCCATCTTGGAACGGGAGTCTTGAGACTAAACTGTTTACTTTTACAGGTCACAAAACGTAAAGGACAATCTCTGTTTATCTTGCTAGAGCAGCATGATATCGATGAAGGATTTTGGAGTCAGACTGATACAGATTCAAATTCTGGTCTGCCATGTAACTGTTCATCTTGAGCAACTCCATTATATTCTTGAGCCATGGTTTTCTCATCTGAAAATTGGGTGAATACTGTTAAAATAAAAATCTTAGAAAAAATAAGTTTTAAGTTTATTTAAATGAAAAACAATTCATGAATCAGGCAGCACTCAGAATCAGAAGCGGGTGAGAGAGCTCTTCCCAGCAGTTTCTAAGTAATGAGCTTTTATAGGCTGAATATGGAAGCAAAGTAGAGAAATCACGTGACTGGCTACCCTTATGTATGTATTTGCCTAATTTGGTCATGGTGTGAAGAATTGGCTGTCTAATTTCTTGAAACCGCTCTTTGTTGCAAAATACATACTCCCAAGTTAAGCTGAAGTTTGTTACAGAGGAACTCAGAAGTATAGTGACAGTCTCAGGCTAATGGCCTCCTGTTTGCTTAATTTAAGGAGGCTTGTAACAGTGTCAGCACTAAGTCAGACTTTGGACAGAGGACTGAGCATAATGCTTGTTACCTAGTGTATCCTAAATAAATTGTGTTTCAGGTCTCTTGTTATTTTCTATAGTGCTGTGTTGTCTTTAATACTTATTTGTCAAATGAACGGTGTCTGAAGTTAAAGCCTATAATACAAGTCATTGAATGTATCGAGTACATGTTATAAGACAACTGCCATGCTTGGTGCTATGGAACAGGTCTACTGTCAAGAAGTTTACAATTTAATTGGAAAAAATTGGACACATGGATGTTAAAGAACTGTAAAAGAGATATCATTAAAATTGAACTCAGCAGTTTTATAAGATGGATTCCTCAGAACCTTGGCTACTAGCAAAAGTATCACTATATCCCTAAATAAATTAAGCTCAAGTTAGTTGCTTTTCACTTGGCCTCTATTTTTAGGTATGTGAAAGAAAGGAACAGTGTAAATTAAACATTAATCACCGTTAGCTATTGTTTATAACATCTTGACCAACACTTTGAGCTGAATGACAAGTGATGCTTGATGAAGACTTCTTGCTTGATGCTGGTAAAGCTGATTATTGTTCCTTTCAAAGGGATTGCTGATTTACTTTTTTGATTTTTCTAGAATAAATTAGATATTATTCTTAAGTTCTGGCTTATTGGTATTAAGGAAGATAATCAGTGTAATAATAAAGTATCAAGAGAGTGATAGACCTATAATAACTGTTGCAGGGTTTTCTGGCACTAGATTCATAGTAGGATACTATTAAGTTTTTTTTAAAAACACTTTAATTCCAATTGGCTATAAATTATTCTTCATACAGTGCCATTTTGTGAAAGAGAATTTTAAGTTTCTGAGAAATCTGTTTAGTGTTTTTCTTTGTGAAATCACATGCCTCTTTAGGTAATGTTATTGTGGAAAGACTATTGGTCTAGAAGCCCAGGTGCCTGAGTTCTAGTTTCACCTGTGCTTTGATTACTTGTTTTTCTCATATACAGAGTACTTTTTGGATTCATGCTCTTCCAAACTGTACAACTTATTTGGACCTACCTTTCTCTTTTCCTTTTCCCTTCCCTTCCCCTCCCCTCCCCTCCCCTCCCCTCCCTCCCTTCCCTTTTCTTTTTTTTTCTTTCTTTTCTTGACAGGGTTTCGCTCTTGTTACCCAGGCTGGAGTACAGTGGGGCATTCTTGGCTCACTGCAATCTCCGCCTCCTGGGTTCAAGTGATTCTCCTGCCTTAGCCTCCCAAGTAGCTGGGATTACAGGCACCTGCCACCACGCCCAGCTAATTTTGAATTTTTAATAGAGACGGGGTTTCACCGTGTTGGCCAGGCTGGTCTGGAACTCCTGACCTCAGGTGATCCACCTACCCTGACCTCCCAAAGTGCTGGGATTACAGGCGTGAGTCACCATGCCTGGCCCTGGGCATTTCTTAAGAATCAGCCGTTAACATTAATTTCCCTGGAGTGATAGTTACCAATTCTATTTCTACAAGAGAGAGCAATCAGGGAATGAGGCATGTGGATAGGAGAGTTCATTCTAGGACAGATTGAGTACCCATCTGCAGAAGCCAAACTGAGTGGGTTGGTAAAATGAAGGTCAAAAGCTAGATAGTATTTTTGTCTAATAACCCCACTTCATGTTCCCTTTTTCCCCAGATTCTCTTCCATTGGTTTTACTTTTCTCCTTCCTTTGTTTTAATTTTTTTTTTTTTTTTGACAACGTATTACAAGTGTGCCATAAAATGTACTCTTGTTTTCACTCTTGAGGTTCTTTTGGATTAAGAAGCTTAGAGACTTGGATGTGTGTAGTAGGAAGAAGGTGAGGCTAAAGTTGCAAATGGTCAAGTTAAGGTGGAGAGAGAGATTAGGAAGTGAATGTAAGAAAAAAATAAAGCAGAAGGCTCAGTAGTAGTTACTTATCCCCAAAATATTATGCCTATTTTAGGAAATGTGACACAAATTCAATTCTAAAATTTAATAGGCCACTTTCTGGTCTACATAGTGAAAGCATGGCTTAACTTTGAGAGAAGTTTTTCTGATTGTGAGCATGTGTTTCACATCCTCTTGTCTTAATTTTTAAAATTGTTAGTCTTTATTGACTCATAATAAATGACTATCCATAATTCGTAGAGAAAGACTTAAAAAGATTGTCTTTTTAACTTGTTTCTCTTTCTACACAGTCATGGTCAGAGAGATACAGCACAGATTCTACTACTACGAGGGGCCAAATATCTGCCAGATAAAAATGGAGTAACTCCTCTGGATTTATGTGTGCAGGTATGTTTTTAATTTATATTCTGAGCCCCTTATCTTTATAATAGAAACTGGAGTGGTAACAATTATAATTTTTTTCAATGAAAGGGTAGGTGCAAAGATTTTTATTGTGTGAAGAATATAAACTTTAAAAGGGACTGTTTTTAAACCTGGATAATTTTAAGTCTTGTTTTTAGGGTGGATATGGAGAGACTTGTGAAGTGTTAATTCAGTATCACCCGAGGCTTTTTCAGACTATTATTCAAATGACACAGAATGAAGACCTCCGAGAAAACATGGTAATGTATTTGTGCTAGTAGCTTGTAAATGAAGACACTTTATTTCTGCTTAGCATATATGACATTTTGCAAATGTGCTTAGCTTAGTAATTTTGCTTATTGTCACAAATATCTTAATAATTAGCTTATCTGCATTATAGGATAAGTATGAGTTAGATAATAATTAATACAGTTTTTGCTAATATTTGGCCATATAAATCTTCTGCCCTATGGGTCTTTGGTCTCTCCTTAAGATAACTAGAATAGGCTGGGTGTGGTATCACGCCTGTAATTCCAGCATTTTGGGAGGCTGAGGTGGGTGGATTGCTTGAGCCCATGAGTTTGAGACTAGCTTGTGCAACAAAGACACAGTCTCTTAAAAAAAAAATTACAAAAATTAGCTAAATGTAGTGGCATGCGTCTGTAGTCCGAGCTGCTTGGGAGGCTGAGCTGGGAGGAGGGATTGAGCCTAGGAGGTTGAGCCTGCAGTGAGCCGAGATCATGTCCCTGCCCACTACGGTCTAGCCTGGGTGATACAGTGATGCTGTGTCTTTAAAAAAAAAAAAAAAAATGTTCCCATGGCAAGAGGAAAAGACTGTGGAGGAATATCATTATGATTGGTAATCACTAGTTTACTCAGCTATGTGTTTGTGATAGTTTAAGTCTCAGAAAAATTGCTCTAAATTTCTCTTTTATTTTAGAAGTTTAGAATTAAATTTCCAAAACTATACTTGGTGTTTTTAAAATTCTATCTATATTTACTATTGTTTTGTAACTGGGTGATTTTCAACAAAGATTTTATTGTGTATCATTATATCTCTATATTAGCTTTTAAATGTATGCAAGGCAGAATAACTAAAGGACTTGATTTAGACTAATTGGCTTTAAGATAATTAATAAGTACTTAATTGTTTAATAAGATTTAATGGATTACCATGTAATCACATTTTTTTTATTTATAAAAAATTTAGTTACGGCAAGTTCTGGAGCATTTGTCTCAGCAAAGTGAAAGTCAGTACCTAAAGATTCTAACAAGCCTTGCTGAAGTTGCTACAACAAATGGTCATAAACTGCTTAGGTAAGTGTTTCGCAATAAGAGGAAATCAATAGGTAGCAGTGTCTGTTGGCTTCACCTCCTAAGTAGTTTATTCTGTGGGATGCCTTTTGTCAGTGATAACGATGTTATAAAAATTTGCTGACTTCTGGTTTGTTTTGTTTGAAAGGACCAGGGTAATCAACTATTGCTAAAGAGATTTTAGTCTCTCTGAAGAGAGTGAATTTGGGCATATGTGTCTAGAATTTTGTGAAATGATTACTTACCTAGACATGTAAGTAAATGTACATGAAGAAGAATCGAGAAAGTTCAGGAATCTTGACCACTAATGAATAAAATAAAAGTAGGTACAAGCTACTGTTTAACCTTTCAGTGTACTCTCATGACCCCCTCATAAAGTTTTTTTCTCTGAACTGTCCCCCTCAGTTAAGTTCTTTATTGTTTCTAAAAGATCCTGTGGTTTTAATGGCTCATCACTAAGTTCATGGAGTTAATGCCTTATATTACTTGAATTCATATATGAAGTGTTTTTCTGTAGCTACACTTCTTTCTATGTGGCTGGCTACCCCAATTAGGAATAAGCAGCCACTGAGAAATGATTATTCCCTTATTATTTCTTAGCCTGCAGATTTGACCCCTTTCTAATTTGGATGCTTTCCCCTTCATATTATTCATTTTACTGATTACTTCCACTCCTAGTAGATTGACAGGTCATGATCTTCTCCCATCTCTGTAGTTGCAACTGAAATTTTTTCCACCCAACACCATGCTACTTCTTTAAATCAGCTGTATTATTAAATTTATTATTCTAGCCATTTGTTTCAGTCTTCTTTGGGACTTTTCATGTATTTCAGATCAGAATCACGTTCTGTACTGTTTACTTAAAAGGCCCTTTGCTAGGTTCCTTATACTTCGTGATTCCAAGATCACCTTCTTATATTCTTTTAACCATTTAGTCTTTTTTCAGCAGTTCTACTCAATATACCATTTATTCATTTTAAAAATTATTCTATTTCTACCATTGAGACTACTCATAGACTCTGTCTATAACAGTCATTGAATTCTAGCTTTCCGTAATGCTTTTACTTAGTTATTCCCAGTAATCCGTGTATTTCATGGAACCCTTGTAAGATTCAGATATACTAACTAAAAGCATGGGCTTGGAGTCAGCCAGACTCAGACTTACATCCAGACATCATCATTTACTGTGTTACCTTAGCAACTAACTTTTCCCTTCAACATCCACCCATCCATCGAATATATATATACACATATATATGTGTATGTATATATGTATATATACACACACACATACATATATAATTATTATTTTTTTATACAGAGTCTCACTCTGTTGCCCAGGCTGAAGTACAGTGGCACAATCTTGGCTCACTGCAACCTCCGCCTCCCAGATTCAAGCAATTCTCCTGCCCCAGCCTCCCAAGTAGCTGGGATTACAGGCACGCACCACCACGCCCGGCTAATTTTTTGTATTTTTAATAGAGATGGGGTTTCACCATGTTGCCCAGGCTGGTCTTGAACTCCTGAGCTCAGGCAGTCTGCTCGCCTCAGCCTCCCAAAGTGCTGGGATTACTGGTGTGAGCCAATGCACCCAGCCAAATACGTATTTTTGAGGGCCTACCATCCATTAGGCCATCTGTGAGGTGATCATGAATAAAACAGACAAGATCTCTATGTTGAAATTACAGTCTAGTCAGGATTTTACTGGATTTTATTCCATTTTGTTGGAAACTGGTAATAAATATCTTAATGAGTTGTGAGAGTGAAATAAGATAATTCTGTAAAATGCAAAGTAAGGGGTCCGGTATATAGTAGAGGTGATGATAGTTATTATTTTAAGTACCCCTATAATACCATTTAACCTGTTTTCCTACATTAGAAAACTTGTTTTTTCTACTTAAATATTTGTCAGATTGTATATACTTCCACAGTAATTAGAAAGCATTTATGTTTTTATGTGTCTATGTTTTTAAGTTTACCTTCATCACTTATTAAGCAGGTACGAAGCTAAGGAACATTCAAATATATTATTTCACTTAAACCTTACAATAACTTTGTAATTTAGATGTTATCTCCACTTTACGTGTAAACAAATTGAGGTTAAATGATTTGCCAAGCTAATAAATAAACCTGGATATATATCCTCAGTAGTAAGTAGCAGATTCTAGGTTCTAATCTAGCTTCTAAAAATGACAGGGGTGGTTAGTGGGACAGGAGAAACAGGGTAGGAAAAAGGAATCCATGGCCAAAACAATAGTAGTTTTTAAAAAATTACTCTGCTACACTGTGCTGTCTCACCACTTACAGTGCTGCCTTCCAAATGCTTTATAGAATCTTATTTTTATGGCCATTTTTGGCCTGTAAATATCTCATTGTTGGGATTGGTAGTGAGTATTGGTTATTAGTTAGAATTTATTGTACTGTTAAATGGTAATTCTTAAGATGATTTCAAATACAAATTGCTTCCCCCTGCTGATTTATGTTTAATGGTATTTTTGTAGAGTATCTCATTTGTGTTCATTTATTTGTGAATCATTTTATGTTTCTTAACCCATTATGTGAAGTAATGTTGACCCTTGTTTTAATAGAAGTTTTCCTTAAGAAAATAACTGATTCAAATATATGTTAATTATTGACAACTCAGGTGTTATCCAGCACACTTTTGGAAAAATTGGTAGCCTGTTATCTAACTGATTTCAGGAATATTTGCTAAAGATAATAAACATTTACTGAGGCGTTTGCACATAATGTTATGTTTATATTGAAATGAAATTTTATCTTTCTGTGTATTTATGATTGAAAGTAAAGGTAGTTAACGATGTGGAAATGAACAGAGAAATCATAACTATACGCTAAGTAAGACCCTGAATAAGAATATACTCATATAAACCAAAGGCAAGAATTTTACAATGATAAGGGTTTGAGTTAGGAAATTAATTTCTTTCTTTTTTTTTTTTTTTTGAGATGAAGTCTCGCTCTGTCATCCAGGCTGGAGTGCAGTGGCATGATCTCGGCTCACTGCGAGCCCCGCCTTCCGGGTTCATGTCATCCTCCTGCCTCAGCCTCCCAAGTAGCTGGGACTACATGCGCCCGCCACCACACCTGGCTAATTTTTTGTATTTTTAGTAGAGACGGAGTTTCACCGTGTTAGCCAGGATGGTCTCGATCTCGTGATCTTGTGATCCGTCCGCCTTGGCCTCCCAAAGTGCTGGGATTACAGGCATGAGCCACTGCCTCTGGCCGGAAATTAATTTTTAAACTTTAAAATTGAGGCATGGCAGCTTTGAAACAAATGACCATTTTATGATCAACTGGAGAAGGGTATATGAAGTTTAGGGATACTTCACTGGTGGGAAAGTGAGAAAATGATATTTTTTACACCAGTGATTCATCTTAGAAGAAGTTTCAGTTGAGTAAAGTAATACAAAATTGTTAGACTGTATTTATAATTAATAATAACCAGATTCCATGGTTTAAGAAAATATATTTTACCTTAAAGTAAGATAACTCTTGATGTATTCCCTAAGATATTTAAAACAAATATTTGTGTATGTGGTACTTTTGCAGAAGAAAATTAAATTTGGCCGGGTGCGGTGGCTCACGCCTGTAGTCCCAGCTCTTTGGGAGGCTGAGGTGGGCGGATCACGAGGTCAGGAGGTCGAGACCATCTTGGGTAACATGGTGAAACCCTGTCTCTACTAAAAATACAAAAAATTAGCCGGGCGTGGTGGTGGGCGCCTGTAGTGCCAGCTACTCGGGAGGCTGAGACAGGAGAATGGTGTGAACCCAGGAGGCGGAGCTTGTAGTGAGCCGAGACTGAGCCACTGCACTCCAGCCTGGGTGGCAGAGTGAGACTCCCTCTCAAAAAAAAAAAAAAGAGAAAATCGAATTCACACCTCTCTTACAGAATTTGAGAGTCTGGAACACTTTTGCTAGAGCTGGAATACAGTAAAAGAAGGAGATGGTTACAACCAAACTACATTTCTATTTTATTAGTGTCAACAGACTTATGATATGCAATTAGAATCACTATTTCATAAAGACAAATATGTAAAAGTCAGTGCAAGCTAAATTAATCACTCTATACACATTTGATTCAAAATTATTGAAGCAAAAAAGGCTGTGCTAATGTGCTATAGCTATAGTGACAGCAATAGCTATTGATGTTTTACGAACACTGGTAACTGAAAGTTAATTTTTATTGACTTTTAAAACAATTTAATGAGTCTTACAATGAGAAAAAAACATGGCTAATGAAGTGAAAATGTCAAGAAATTTTGGTTCATGTAACCATGGTTGAAAATGCCCTCCAATTTGGTACTTATCAAACAAATACTTGAAAGTGGACATTTGTCATTACCATCTTACTAATACTATTTAAAAAAAAATATTGAAGAATACCTACAGATATCATAAATGAAGATTTCAATGAACTGGGTAAAATATATATATAAGGGAAGAGAGAGTAAGTTTTTGATAATTAAATTATACAAATGTGGCTTACTGCCATGGTTACTACTTGAGACCATCACTATGACAGTTACTACTGTTACTACTTGAGACCGTCATTATGAGACTGAACAAAGTAGGATGAACACAGAAATCAAAACTTGAGACAAAATAAACTGTATATATATATTACATATATATAATATATAATATATATAACATATATATAAAATATATATATATTTTTTAATTTTTTTATTTTTTGAGAGGTGTCTCATTCTGTTGCCCAGGCTGGAGGGTAGTAGTGCGATCTTGGCTCACTGCAAGCTCTGCCTCCTGGGTTCTCGCTATTCTCCTGCCTCAGCTTCCCGAGTAGCTGGGGCTACAGGCACCCACCACCAAGCCCAGCTAATTTTCTGTATTTTTAGTAGAGATGGGGTTTCACCATGCTAGCCAGGATGGTCTCAATCTCCTGACCTCATGATCTGCCCACCTTGGCCTCCCAAAGTGCTGGGATTACAGGTGTGAGCCACCGCGCCCAGCCAAAAGAAATTATTTTAAAGGAAGGGGCCAGGGAAAGAAGAAGAGAGCTCCCTGCTTCTAGTGAGCAAAGGCAGCAACAACCTTGAGCTTCTACAGCCCTTGGTACTTACTGGGTAGAAGGAGCAGGGAGGAGGAGCTAATAATTGGTCAGCTGCTTGATTCACAAGTTCATATTATTGCTTAACAGGCTTCAGATGTACCTAATCACAAGAAGGTCGTGACTGCCCTCAGCATTCCTTCTGGGTGGCAGACGCAGTTTGTCAGTTTGCCAACATCCGGCATTTATGAGAAGAGTTTGCTGCTTACTCATATAGCCTCCAGTGGTATACTGAGTTGATCACAATCCTCACTCTTTCGGCCTCCAACATACAAAGATAAATCCTGCCGTTCTGCCCAGAAGTTCATGCAACTCTTTGCTTTGCTCCAACATTTGTGATACAAGATAACTGATGTTAGAGATTTCAAAATAAAACCACCATCAACCAAAAAAAATATTTTGTTTAAAGATATATTATTAGATTCAGTACAAATTTAGCCTACCTCCTACAGTTTTTCTGTGGAAAGGTAATGATTGGTATTCATAATGTTGAGCAATCACAATACTGTGGGATTCTGAAGGGCTTTCTGATTAGTAAAAGTGAGTTTATGTTAATTTAATATGATTTAGTGTTAACTGAATTTTAGTCTTTTTTCATGGTAGGCGAATATTTCCTATATTTATGTAGAGTCATAAGGCAGCCTATTATATAGAGAACAAACCTAATGCAAATAGCAACTTTAAAATTATTCAATTTATGAATGTTCTATATGTGAATAATTGGTTACTATTCTGGGGTGGGAAGGGGATATGGGATTACGGATATAGTGGCGGAGAGTTCAGTTTAGCTTCTTCGTTAAAACAGTTGTGGGTTGGCCTAAGAATATGATGATTTATACCTTTGCTTCTCTGTGAAAATACAGTCAGACTTCTAAAGTATAAATTTAATTTACAAATATACTTTTGAAAGTAAAAAGTTTAGGGGTTGCCTTGAAGTTGTTGCCACAAGAAACCAACTATTCTAAAGGAGTGATTTTCTTCATATTTTATGCTTTGATTATTGCTTATATTCTGGGTGCTTAAGAAATAGTAATTAATTTATATGCAATTTAAATAATGTAACTTCCTGTTAAACCATTCTGCCTCCTATCATGATAGGAAAGGAATTTTACTCCAGTTATTATAATATGAAACAGATGGTCAGTGGGATGAAAGTGTTTTAAAATAAGTATTTTAAGATGTAATTTGTCTTACTCCATCTAATCTCATATTTTAATTTTTATTTTCAGCCTATCTAGCAATTATGATGCTCAAATGAAGAGCCTTTTAAGGATCGTGAGAATGTTTTGTCATGTCTTTCGAATTGGTCCATCCTCCCCCAGTAATGGAATTGATATGGGCTACAATGGGAATAAAACTCCAAGAAGCCAGGTGTTCAAGGTGAGAAAAGTATATGGCATTGTTAGGAAGATAGACGTGGAAGAGATGAATTTGACAAAGCATGCATTCATTAATCAGAAACCTCATGAACAGGTTGTAAGTTTGGTTTATACCCATATCACTTCTAAAATTAGGCACACCTTTCTCCTCTCAACTTAGTCTACTCAACAGCAAGTTGGTGAGCTTTCTGTATTTTTCTTACAAATAAAATGTTTTATTCCATTGGTGTTTTATTCTAAGGGTAGAAATAGTGTTTAAAATTAATTTTATTAAATTATAGGTTTTTAATGTAATATGCAGCCAGCATGCTTTTGAAAGAAATTTATTTCTTATTAGTGAGGAAATAAAATGCACAGTTTTTATTTAGATTTTAATATGATATGTGTGTTAGGTGTATCTGTATGTGTTTTTATAGTAAGGTTCTTTCATTTACTGGATTTGCTAACAGTTAATTCCTGAGATAACTGCAAGGAAGAGTTGTTGAGATAATTTTCTTAAAACATTTTGTATTGCTTCAGCTGCCTTTCTAAGCACATACGGGTGAAGTCCTTGGAAGATTCGTGTAAAACCCAAGGGAGTGTTGTTACTCATGTTAAATTATAATTTTATGAAGTAAACAAAATAAATATGACTATAATTGCTCTTGTTAATTGTTTTTGGGTGACATTTTAAAATAACAGATTTTAGAAAAATATGTAATTTAATAACTTCATGTTTTTGATTTATTCATGTATTTATTTTTTGAAATGGAGCCTCACTCTGTTGCCTAGGCTGCAGTGCAGTAGCACAATCATGGTTGACTACAGCCTCAACCTGCCTGGGCTCAGGTGATGATCCCACCTCAACCTGCCCAGTAACTGGGACTAGAAGTGCATGCCACCATACCTGGCTAATTTTTGTATTTTTTAGTAGAGATGGGGTTTTGCCGTGTTGCCCAGGCTGGTCTCGAACTCCTGGGCTCAAGCTCTCTGTCTGCCTCTGCCTCCCAAAGTGTTGGGATTACAGGCATGGGCCACTGCACCCAGCCAACTTATGTTTCGTTAAACAATCATTTGAGTATAAAATATAGGTTATTTATCAAAAAAGTGATATAAATGTTTTTATGTGCCACTTCCTTGAAAACTAGTTAGGATTGACAGCTTTGCTCTTTGTAAAATTCAAATCTAAATTAGTGTTCTATACTAAATGATTCTTTTCTTACATGGAAAATTTTTGCAGAAAGGTAAAAATAAAGTTTGCAAGAACTTTGACACTAGTAGATTAATACTTAGAATAGATATGGTAATCATTTAGAAAGGTTATGTATAAATGTCCATCTGTTTTACTCTCTTTACAAAAAGTCAGTCTAGGAAGGGAAGTTTTCAGCTATGTATGTATGTTTGTACATTGAGTGTGTATTTTTGGTTTTTTTTTTTTTTTCCTTATTGTGCCACCTCCTGGAAGAATGAAGTTATGCATTCTTGTAATTCATGTGGCTTTTCATGTACCACTTCCTTGAACTCTAGTTAGGAGTGACGACTTACTGTCTTTGTAAGATTTTGATCTACATTATTGACCTAGTCTTCTTGTCAGGGCTGTTTTGAGCAAGCTTTACTGCTTCAAACATTCATATCACACAAAGTTGTTTTTAATGTGTTCTGACTTGGCTCACTTTGTTAGTGACGGAATCTACCCTTGATTTGACTTTGACTCATACTTTCTACTCACCTGTAATGATGAATATAAAATCAAATCAGGTATGGCTGTGGTCAGTATTATTCAAATTGAGTTAGATTTATTTAATTTTGTCTGATTTCTTTGGTTAAAGTTTCAATCTGCTACCTATTAGCTAGTATCAGAAAGTATGTGTTAAGTAGCCTCTCTATAGGTGATTTAAAAGATTTAAATATTGATTTAAATGTTAGTTTTCTACCTAATCAGTCAATACTGACATAATAGAGTAGCAAAGGATATCTCTGTTTTTCCTTTTCAACTTATGTTTAAAAAATAGAACCCAGACTTTATGTTTTGTCATATATCTGTGATGTATATAATATATAAATACTTTCTTATTTCAAGAATTTTGTTAGTGTCTTTGTTTCATTTTTTTAAGGTATACTTTCTACAGCATTGACAACTACTGTTTCTTCTCATCACTTATTTTCTCTTAAATTTTCAACTTTCATTTTGGTAAAACACTTAATTGCAAAACTCAGCTAGTTTTTAAACACATTAATGAGTATTAACTGTTAAAGAATTTATTTGTCTCTTTTCATCCAGTTTTATGAATGAAACATGGAATCTTTGGGGATTGACAAAATGATCTGCCTTCCATTTACAAGGATAAAAATAGAAACTGTACATTGTCATCCATGTGAATCAGGTCTCCTGTTCATTGTGGGGGGATTTCAAGTTGTAAAAATCTTTGCTAGTTACTGAGTTGCTGTGATGTTAGACTGGAAATACCATTTTAATTCTTACCACATTTTGTCTGAGGTAGCAATTGATCCCTAATTTCCATTTTATTAACAAGGTACTCTAATGCTACTTTATTGTTCAAATTAACTAATGGGTTTTCCATTAAGAATGAGTGGGTTTATAGGCCATGTGTTTTTAGTCGGTGAAATTGTTTAACATCCTGTTATTAGTTTTCTGATTTATTTTAGAAGTTCTTTAAGTTAGTCTTAACACATAGCCATTCTTTCAGCATTAAGAGATGTTTATCTAGTGCCTTGGTAACTTTGGAGCATTTGAAGGATAAGGTCATTTTTATTTTTGAAGCACAGTAAACATGGGGAAGACAATTTAGGCTTCCTGAGTCTTGCTGTGTTCTTTTTTTTGTGAATAGTAAGCTGTGACTTACAATTTGGAAAATTTGGTAACCAAGAAAGATTGTGAAACTTTTAACTTTAAGATCTTATCTTGTGGGTTGTGGCATTTGACATTATCAGGTTAAGAATAGTCAGACTAACAGGATATCAAGGTACTATGAATGAACATTAAATTAATAATACTTTTCTGCCAAATTTATTCCTCATTTCGGCACTTCTTGAAATTTTAAAAAATCGTTCAGTAAGCTCGAGATTGTATATTTTGAAATATGACTTAACATGCTTATAAATCATGTATGATTGTTGTATCATTGTTACTATATATAGAATATAATTCTTCGGTAAGGATCACTCAATAATAATGAATGTGAAGCGGTATTTTCACAGTACCAAGAAACCTGCTAATATTTTCAGTAGTAATTGACTCATTGTTCAGTAACAATTGGTATGTATGGTGTATCTTATTTAATGTATTTGATTATTTATGAATATAGAAAGTATCATAGATACAGTATGCAGTGGTTTATTTTTAATTTTAAAATTTATTTGAATCCTTTTTATTGGTGGCTGCTACCATAGTTAGAAATTAAAGTTATTTTCATAGCATTCTTTTTGTGATTGAAGAATGAATTTTCTGAATAGATCTTCAAAGAGAAACTTCCTAGGTAAACTCACCTCAGGGTTGGGATTTAGTTTTAGTATATGTATGATTGAAGAAATAAAAGGTAAGAAAAGAGAGAAAAGTAAAGAAAAGTCCAGTGTGGCTTACTACTTATTTTTTTTCTCATTCTTTTTTTTTTTTTTTTTTTTTTTGAGACGGAGTCTCGCTCTGTCGCCCAGGCTGGAGTGCAGTGGCGCGATCTCGGCTCACTGCAAGCTCCACCTCCCGGGTTCACGCCATTCTCCCGCCTCAGCCTCCGAGTAGCTGGGACTACAGGCGCCCGCCACCACGCCCGGCTAGTTTTTTGTATTTTTAGTAGAGACGGGGTTTCACTGTGTTAGCCAGGATGGTCTCGATCTCCTGACCTCGTGATCCACCCGCCTCGGCCTCCCAAAGTGCTGGGATTACAGGCTTGAGCCACCGCGCCCGGCCTTTTTTCTCATTCTTCTAATTATTTGCTGTGTTCCTTTATTTAAAACTCTGGCTTTTCAATATCTTTATTGTCATTTTTACACATATCCATTTTTTTCTTTGGTGTTATTTCTGTACCACTGAAAATTTGCCTTTCATTTTTTACACATTGTCAGTATTGGAAAATAGGGTTGCTGTTGGTTTAGACTCAGTGCTCATCTGCATGATCAGCCTGTGTTATTTCTTGCCTTAGGCCTTACCTCCTTTCAGTGTATTGACTTTCTAGGTTTTATCTTTTCTCATTTAGAGGCCAATTACTCTTTTTTCTTTCTGTTTCTAGCAGTTTTATATCACCACCTGTTCTTTCCATTTCAGAAATTCATTTTCTGATATAAAGCTAAATAGCTGTGCTGACATAAGTTCTTTTCATCTTCTACAGCAGGTTCAATGTTTTGCTCATAAAGAGAAACTATAGTTTCAACTTGGGTCATGATTAGAATTTTCAGTGAAGGTATCTGTCAGTATTTATGGCAGTTGGGTGCTTCTTGCCCTTCTTTAAGCAGTTCGGGGACCCCAAATCTGTCAACAGTTGTGAGTATGGAAGAGCCCTCATTATGAGTGAGAGGGGTGCTTACTTTAACTTCAAAGGAGGGTATAATTTCTCTTAAAAAAGGAAACATTGTACTTACCCACCTACCTAGTGCATAGTACAGGTTGAGTGAGTGAACTAGGTTTTTGTTGATTGTAGTAGTGGTGGTTTTGTTTGTTTTATTGTGTTTTTCTGCTTTTTGGTTGAACGTGTAAATGAAGGCCTGAGGTGATTGAATTATTTGCAAATTCAGTTAGTAAAATATTTTCAAAAGGAGGATGTTACAGAAATCTGAAGAAAGGCTGAAAATGGCAGTGAAGGTATTTGTTAGATAATAATTGGGAAGAATTTCCTGACAGAATAGGTTATTCAAACATTTTCTAAGGTTCCAAATATGTTTGTATAATCTCCTTCCATAGCAATCTTTAAAAGAAAGATGATTTCTTTCCTTGAAATATTTTAAAGGTGAGTCTTCCTGTAGCACATGGTCTAGTTTGTAGCATTCTGTAATCATGTCAGATTCAAAAAGTGAGATTAACTTGTATATTTATTTGCAGAAAGATAGCTCGTCATTCTCAATGAGAATATTTAAAATAGTATAGGATGAAGGGATTGTTTAACCACTGTAGCACTTGTAAACTATTGGAGACAGTATCTCGCTCTTTCACCCAGGCTGGAGTACAGTGACACGATCACAGCTCACTGTAGCCTTGACTTCCGAGACTCAAGCAATCCTCCCATTTCAACCTCCCAAGTAACTGTGACTACCAGTGCGTGCCCTTGTACCCAGCTAGAATAATAATAGGAAATGGTTTATTCTCTCCTTATCTTTTTTTTTCTTTAATAGAAAGCTGTTAGTCTTTACTTGGAATTAATAATTTGCTGCTCAGTGTTTTTTTTTTTTTGAGATGGGGTCTCACCCTGTCACCCAGACTGGGGTGCAGTGGTGTGATCTCAGCTCACTGCATCCTCTGCCTCCTGGGTTCAAGTGATCCTCCTGCCTCAGCCTCACGAGTAGCTGGAATTATAGGTGTGTGCCACCATGCCTGGCTAATTTTTTGTATTTTTAGTAGAGATGGGATTTCACTATGTTGGCCAGGCTGGTCTCAAACTCCTGACCTCAAGTGATCTGCCCACCTCAGCCTCCCAAAGTGCTGGGATTACAGGTGTAAGCCACCATCCTCGGTCTGCTAGTCAATATTTTAATAGAAGTTTGGTAATTGTATTTCTTGTTTTAAAAAACACTAATTATTAGAAATGGATTGTGTCTGTAAATATACATATATACATAAATGTGTCACATTTTATAATTTCTTGTCAATAATTATCAAAATTCCAGGAATTATATGTAACGAAAAGAGCACAGTAAAAAAGCTGTTCATTAGGTTCTTTAGGGATTCTCATTTTTTAATTGAAAAAAGACATTTGTTTAATTGAAAGTCGTTGACATTGATCATATTAATACAGAAAATGTTAAGACTGATTATTAATAATAATAATTGTGCTTTTAAAACTAAATATTTGAAAATTAAAAGAAGAAAGATTGCTTGTGAATTTTTTGTTAGTTTTTCCTTTTTATTCCGAGGAATACATACATACAAACTAAATTATTACCATAAATGAAGCAATTGTCATTTATATAGCATTTGTATAATTTTGTTACTTACCTTTAGGCATTACCATCACATTAACTTGGGAAGATAGAAATATCTAGAGTAAATTTTCTCTTTTATAATATTTGTCTAGGTATGTGGGTTTTTTTTGTTTTTTTTTTTTTGATCCTATAGTTAAGAATGATGTTTAAAAAACACTTTTGTTTTTCTCTCAGCCTCTGGAATTGCTTTGGCACTCATTAGATGAATGGCTAGTTTTAATAGCCACAGAATTGATGAAAAACAAAAGAAACTCAACAGAGATCACTTCTATTTTACTGAAACAAAAAGGCCAAGATCAAGATGCTGCTTCCATTCCTCCATTTGAACCCCCAGGACCTGGGAGCTATGAAAATCTGTCCAGTGGCACAAGGGAATCTAAACCAGATGCTCTTGCAGGGAGACAGGAAGCGAGTGCAGATTGTCAGGATGTTATTTCTATGACAGCCAACCGGCTAAGTGCTGTCATTCAAGCTTTTTACATGTGCTGTTCTTGTCAGATGCCTCCAGGGTAAGAAAGGTTTGGCTTATTATTATTTTTTCTCTGATAGGTGATGAAAAGCAGTGATATTTTTGTAATTTCAAAAACAACAAATAATAATTTATTGATTTAAAGTTTTCTTTTTGTTTTAAGATACTCATACTAATCTAGATCTAGTAGGGAATATTTAAATTTTAAACAAGCAATATATATTATTACTTTGTAAAGTGGTGAATGTCACCTTGTATAGGATCTCTTAATTATGTATTTGAAATGTGTAGAGCAGAAATGCACCAAATTTCAAGATTTTTAAAAAGTCACTTGTTGATATTGTCTGCTGATGAGAAATTAGAATCATTTTACAAATTGGCTAGGCATACTTCAGTTTCCTAAACTTACAAAGAAGATCCAAAACCAAATTGTTTTTTTTTTTTTTGCTTTAGAAGCCAGTCCAGTTCAATATATATTTATCAAGAGTACTCTATTTTATCACAAACTTTTGCCTATGCATTCTGATTGATATTTACCCCCCACAGAATGACTTCACCTCGTTTCATTGAATTTGTCTGCAAACATGATGAAGTTTTAAAATGCTTTGTTAATAGGTAAGTTTTCTGGGGTTTGTGGACTACCCTGGAGCCTTTCCTCTACTTACAGTTTCATCTAAACAGAAAAAATACTATTTCTCTTACCATTCAAAATATGCTCAATAACAAATGAAAGTTTAATAGATGTGGATTATTATATTTTTCTTCTGTTTCAGTATCAGTGTATCTGAATTTGCATTTCACTTAATTCTACTCATTCTTCCTGTCCATTTAAACAAAATATTTTTCTTTTAGAAATCCCAAAATTATATTTGACCACTTTCACTTTCTCCTTGAATGTCCTGAGTTGATGTCAAGATTCATGCATATCATAAAAGCACAGGTAGAAATTTTTCTTCATCTTTTTATTCTATCTAATGAAATTAATTTCTAAAATTCTAATATTGTTTAGTGGAGTAATTATTACACTTCAGACATTCTATTGTAAGAGGAATGATTGCATGTTACTTTAATATGAGAAGTAAGTTTTCTTCAAGAAATACGTATAGAGTGCCTATTATTTGCAGAGGTCTGTACAAAAACAACAGAACACATTGCCACATTTCCTGAAAGGAGCTTAATGAAACTCTTTAGTCCTATAAGGCTGATTGTCCTTTTGAAAAGGATTTTAGCCCCAAATACACTTGGGAAATTACATAACATATGCCCTTTGGAAATTTATAAATCACATTGGCAGCATGTTAAAAGGCTTTGAGAAGCCCTTTAGTAAAAATAGTGATTTAGCTTTGTTAATCCTCCAAACTTATTTGACCTGACCACCTTTCCCCTACCAGATGTGTATCTGTTCATTCCATATATCTCATGTTACGTGAAGCTAGCTGGAGGAAAACTTGTTTTGCTCCTTACCAGCTATGTGAACTTTGGGCACATTTCCTAACATCCTTGAGCCCTTGGTTTCTTCATCTACAAAACAGAGATAATGACAGCAGCCTCATATAACTATTGCCAAGAATAAATTGTCAAGAATGACTGTGATATATGCTCAATAAATGGTAGTTGTTTTGGAGATAGAAAACTTACTTCCTTTCTCTAAGAGGATTCTAATTCAGTCTGGCTGGGGAGATAATAAACATACGTATAAAACAGTGACTACATTACCTGGATCTTTAGGAGTTTAAGAGAGGAAGAGCTGGCTCTGGCATCTGTAGTCAAGGGAAATTTCAGAGGAGGCAGATTTTAAGTTACGTTGAGAAAGCTTGAAAAAATATGCAACATTTTGATGGGAGTAAACAAGGAGGGAGAACTTTCTAGCCAGCTTGTGGGCTGGAGCATGTAGACAGAAAAGTGTATAAAACTGCAGTATTGCAGCAGAAATTTTGTGTAGATAGGAGCATGATAGAGTTCTGGAAAGGTAGATTGGTGTCATCCAATGATGAGCCTTGATTTCCAGATCAAATAATTTTCTTGGTTTGCTAGGCTGTTAGAAGCCACTGATACCCTTGCTTTAGGAGAATGGCATAATTCCGGCAAAGTTTTAGAAAATAATTTGCCAGATATGTAGGACAGACTGTAGGCAATGGTTTGGTTAGTAGTTGTAAGATAATAAATACGATAAGTGGTTTTTAATATCTTTAGGGACACTTGTCCTTTCAGAAGTTAACCTATGAACTAATTTTTATACAATTATGCACAAGTGTATATAGGGATCTTTTGACATCTGTTTAATAATGATAATGTGAAAGAGAAGGCAGTAATAATAACTTACATTTACTGAATGCTAATTTTAGGTCAGGTGCTGTGTATTTGCCTCCATGAATTATTTTGTTTTCTTAACCATTGTGTAAGATGGCTGCTCTTTTTTTCTAAGCTGAAGTGGTTAAGTAACTTGTTTAAGTCATTCTGCTACTAAATGGGAGAACCACAATTTAAAAGTCTGTCTGGTTCTCAAGTTCAATTTCTTTCTTTTCTTTTTTCTTTTTTTTTTTTGACAACAGGGTTTCACCTGTCACTTAGGCTGGAGTGTAGTTGATCTCAGCTCACTGTAACCTCTGCCTCCCGGGCTGAAGTGATCCTCCCAGCTCAATCTTTCAAGTAGCTGGGACTACAGGTGCATACCAACACACCTGGCTAGTTTTTGTATTTTTTTCTAGAGACAGGATTTTGCCATGCTGCCCAGGCTGGCCTTGAAGTCCTGAGCTCAAGTGATCCACCTGCCTTAGCCTCCCAAAGTGTTGGGATTATGGGCATGAGCCACCACTCCTGGCCAAGTTGTTTCTTGACCTACACTATATGATACTGTTCTGGGACAAATGAGATAACAGGTGAAAGAAGGTGAGATAACAGGTAAAATCTCACTATTTTTGAGAGAGAGTCTTCTGTTTTTAATACAGGTTGGTGCAAAAGTAATTGCGGTTTTTGGCAATTTTAATTGCCAAGTTACAATTGTCAAATTAATTAAAATGGCAAAAACCACAATTACTTTTGCACCAACTTAATACTGTCTCTGATTTTACTTTCTATTCCTTCTTCCCTTCCTGGACAGTTTAGTCAGAAAGCATCTGTATTAGGTATCCACTCTGTTGACCCAGAGAGCGGGGTGTTTGTTGCCTGACTAGGGTGAGGAGAGTGTCTACATGTGTAGTGATGGCCTAGTGTGGGGTTTTGGAGTTTGGATGTGATTAAGAAGGTGTCCGTGTAGAAGAGGGTCCCAGTGTGAGTCATGCGGGTTAGAGTGGCATAAGGAGGATTTCCATATGGGAGTGGTTGCAGCTGATCAGTGCTGTCTGATGAAGCCCCAGTGGGGTGGAGGGGATCTATGCAGTGGAGGGACCATGCCAGCTATTGGAGATTGGTAACATACCAAGGGAGTGGGGTTGCAGGCTGATCAAATAAGCAAGTATGAGAGTCTAACTTCTCATTGTCGGAGAAAGGAGTTACAAAATGGAGGAAACTAGAAGGAACCTTCTGCTGAATTAGAGTTACCAGTTTGAATTTAGTTTTAAATCTGCATAGATACATGTAGCAAACCTGGCACCTAGCTCTTGGTCTCTCAGTGCCATTCTCAGTGAACCAGGGCTCCTTGGAGAAATGGCTAATTCCAGGGCTAGATCAGGGAAAGTATAAAATAAGCCTGCAACATCTTATTATGTAAGAAAGTAAGGAAGTGTTCAAAGACTGATGGGGTTATGTTAACATGACTCAGAAGACAGCTTGAATGGACTCGCACTACCAAATTTGGAAGAATTTGAACATCAAAATAAAGAATGATGGCAACATAAATAGGAACCTATGAGTCTGTACTGAAAAAATTAATGAATAAATGGAAAGTTTGATGAAGGGTAGGATGATTACACAGTCTCAAATTATCTCCTGACAGAATAATTACAAAGAGAAAAAGGATGCCTTACAGGAGAGAAGCTTGACAGTGATCAAAACAGACATAGCAGTGTGCCGGCTGATAGGATGCTCTGAGGACAACATGGCATCACTTCTGTGATATTCCTGCCAAGAATACACACCTAAAATCTAATCATGAGAAATCATCAGACTAAATACAGTTGAGGGACATTCTACAGAATTAACTGGCCTGTAATCTTTAAAACTATCAAGGTTATGAAAATTAAGAAAACATTGAAGAAATATACCAGAGTGAAGGAGACAGGACAGGACAATTAAAGGCAGTTCATGAATCATGTTGCAATAAAAGGACATTATTGGAAAATTGGCAAGACTTGAAGTGGGGTCTGATTGTAGTAATGTTATCAGATGAGTTAATTTCTGGTTTTGATGGTTGTTATCTAGTTATAGAGGAAACTTCCCTTGTTTGTAGGAAATAAACACCTAAGTGTTTATAGGGGACTGGACATTATATTGGCAACTTTCTCTCACAGCAGAGGAAAAAAAAGTACTTTGTACTCTACTGTACTTAGAAGTTTTCTGTAACTTGGAGATTGTCCTCCTCTAGAAAGTTAAAAACAGCAACTACCTCTGCTGAGGGATAGACTTCTTCTTCTGTTGGTGGTTTTCAGGTGGCCAGTACTTAAAGGGAGAAACATTTTGTCTTGCTATACAAATGCTATTAAGAGGAGCCTCTATAATCAGTCCTGTTTTGTGAATTATTTATGGAAATGCAGGTATTCTAGAAAGTTTACATACAAAAATGTGCCTTTTGGCTGTGTAGGTGTTTGTATATGTGTGTGTGTTTTGATCTTATAGATATTGTGTTAGTTTTTGAAGGTAGCAGTTTGTACCTTTTAATGTTACACTTGAATTACTTGAAAAGGGTCCATTTGTTTTTATTTCTCGGTTCACATTTCATAGATAAAGGATATAGTTTAATATCTTATAATGGGCAGTAAGTTTTCTTTTAAATAGTTATTGACAGTAATTTTAACATTGCTGTGAATGACAATAAGAACAATATCTATTTATTGAGCATTCCAGGTATTGAGTATTAGAGCATTAGTATAAATGCTTTTAGTCTATTTTTATCTTTGGTAAAATGGGGACAAAAGTCCCTTTTTCTCATAGTGTTGTGAGGGTTGTATGTGGTAATGCATTGTAAAGTGCTTCAAAAAGTACCTGGCTTATAGGTGCTTAATAAATGTTTGCTAATTTATTATTATAATTATGAGTATTATAATTATCATAATTATTTTCTTTATTTGAATTATTTAATTTAATCCTAACAGCTCTTGAAGTAGGTGTATTCTTTTCTGTGTTTTATAGATGAGAAAACTAAAGTTCTGTGAGGATTAATAATTTCCTTAAGATAAGTCTAGTAAATGACAGAGTGAGGGATTCTCAAACCATGTTTATCTGACTTCAAAGCCCATACTTAAATAATTGCTTCTGTGTAATGTTTTTTGTTTCCTCTTAAACCAAACTTTTAGAAATAGTTAGCATTAGAATTTCAAGTGCTTTATATTTCAACTTGTTAACTGAAAATGAAATATTTAATTTATATGTATAGTAATGCATATAACATATAACACCAGTGCTTTATTAAGAATGTGGAAGACTGTTAGAAGTATGGACAGAATTACACATTTAACTTTAAAAAGGTAGCATTTATCCTTTTCTTACTGAAAGCAAATATTAAAAGGCAGAAGTTCTTCTCTCATCAGTCATACTGTGTTTTTATTAAGAATTAATAACAAGTGATATTTGAATCTTTAAAAAAAAACTTATTTAATTTAGCTCAGATGAAGAAATTTATTGGTGTCCTAAAAGCTACCTGGAAGATAACTTTTTTGTGGTGTTGGATGGTATTCATCATATTGATCTCTTGAAACTCTTAGCTTTTGTGATGGTATTGCACCACCTTGGTTCTCCTTTGACTTTTCCCGCTGTCTGTATCATTTGCTAAGCAAATTCTCAGTCATGACTTGTGATCATAAACTTCTTTATTCTTGGTGTTTGTTCTCTGTGTCTTTCATCTCTTGAACCTTATACTGTCTCCAACTTCACCTTTGTTCATGGCTTTATTTTCAGTGTCTCAGCTGCATCACTGTCCAGTATCTCTTTCTAAATCCCTAATAGTTACACCCCACTATATCTTTAAACTCACGATACGTAAAATCTTACTCATTATATTTCCACCAGCACCTTCTAGGAGTGTGGGGGTAGGTTATGGGGAAAGGGCTTTTCCGCTTTAAGTTATTTCTATTAATAAGTTCTATCTTGCAGAGATCTTACCTTACTTTTTTGTTTGTTTGTTTGTTTTTGTAGAGATAAGGTCTCACTTTGTCACTCAGGCTGCAGTGACAAGGTGAGCACACTACAATTATAGCTCACTGCAGCCTTGAACTCCTGGGTTCAAGGATCCTCCCACCTCAGTCTTCTGAGTAGCCAGGACTGTAGGCGCATACCACCACGCTTGGCTAATTAAAACTTTTTTTTTTTGGTAGAGACAGGGTCTCACTGTTGCCCAGGCTGGTCTCAAACTCCTGGGCTCAAGCGATCCTCCTGCCTCGGCCTCCCAAAGTGCTGGGATTACAGGCATGATCCAGCATACCCAGCCTCTTCTCTTACTTTTAATGCTTATTCAAAGGAGTAGTAGCTCTCAGATTGACTTCATTGTTCCTCTTTGCTACCACGACCAGGGCTTCTATAGCTCATGCTTCATTGTTTAGAACTTGATATTTTATTTTTATATATATATATGTTATATTGTGTTACTCTATGTTAGTCTCATCTCTTTAACTGTATTAAACAGTTTTTAGCAAGTTCATGGAGTTTTTACTGCTCTTATGTTACTTGCAGTGTTGGTACATACTACGTACTCAATACTTTCTTATTAATCAAAAATTATAGATCACTTACAGTTTGCTTACCTGGCAGATGAACAAAAAGGAGAGATTTTCTTTGCTATTCAAGAGATCTTATTCTTCAATTTTTATTGTGGAGAATGGGAAGGGATAACAAATTCCATTCCAGTTTCTGCATATATTCTAAAGGATAGAAATAAGAATAAAGTTAGGAGTAAGAGACTGGGAGTGGTGGCTCATGCCTGTAATCCCAGCACTTTGGGAGGCTGAGATGGGTGGATCACCTGAGGTCAGGAGTTCGAAACCGGCCCGGCCAATATGGTGAAACCCCATCTCTACTAAAAATACAAAAATTAGCCAGGCATGGTGGTGAGTGCCTGTAATCCCAGCTACTTGGGAGGCTTAGGTAGGAGAATCACTTGAACTCAGGAGGCAGAGGTTGCAGTGAGCAGAGATCACGCCACTGCACTCCAGCCTGGGCAACAGAGTGAGACTTTGTCTCAAAACAACAACAACAACAGCAATAAACCAAAATAAATAAAAAAGATTAGGTGTAAGAGATTATTTTCACGAAAAATTAAATGGAACATGCAACATAATTTTTCTGGGTGTGAATAAATATGTTCAATTACATATCTGATATTAAGTTCTGCGACATAACCAAATTTATCAAGTCTTTTGTGTTGAAAATGTAGGAATTAAAAAAAATACATTTCTCTAGGTAGCCAAGCTATTTCAGCCAAGTTCTGCCTTTTTGTGAATAGTTACTGAAATGTTAAAACACATTATTCAGTAACTCCTTATTATAAATAAAGATCTAAGGATGATTATTTGTAGAAAAGGCATTTAACATACTAGTAAATCTGATAATTAGATAAACTGATATACTGCTAACATATTTTACTCTTATTTTTTGAGCTAGCCTTTTAAAGATCGCTGTGAATGGTTCTATGAACATCTGCATTCAGGACAGCCAGATTCAGACATGGTGCATAGGCCAGTGAATGAAAATGATATCCTGCTGGTTCACAGAGGTATGCTTAACAAAGAAGCTGATGTATGTGTGAACCACAAAGTGCTTGTTATTGTAAGTTTTAATATGTAAAATTAACCAATGCTACATATTTAGATTCTATTTTTAGGAGTAGCTGTGAAGTTGTGTCAAAAGCAAATTGTGCAAAGCTAAAGCAAGGGATTGCTGTACGGTTCCATGGAGAAGAAGGCATGGTGGGTATAAAAGATGATGATGTAGAAATCACTGTATGTAAAGAAAGATTGAAATGCCTTTTGAATAAAGTTTAATGTTTAGTTGATAAAGGAAGAAACTTTATATTTAAATTTTATTTAGAAAAAAATTTCCCAATATAACATATTTCTGTTGATGCTTAATTTTATTTCTTGAATTCAGGGTCAAGGTGTTGTGCGTGAATGGTTTGATATTCTGTCCAATGAGATAGTCAATCCTGATTATGCATTGTTTACCCAGTCAGCTGATGGTAAGTTGTACGGTCTAGATGACTTTTTCTGCAACTTGTCACAGTTTTCACACTATTTCAGTACATTTTATTTTTGATTTCCACAGCAGACCTGTGAGCTAGGTGGGATATTCTTATTTTATAGATGAGAAAACTGAAATTCAGAGTTTTTATCTGCATTCACACAGTTAATAAGTAGTAGAATCATAAGTGGAACCTGACTCAGTCTAACATTTTTTCCTCTTAACAGTTGGTTCCCAGATGCTTACCTCAAGGACTAGTGTTGGCCCCAAGGAGGTTTCTTATCAGTCCTTTATAAAATAAAACTAAATTTGTTCAATTTAAGGATTATCCTTTAGTCTACTTTTTTTGAGTTAAATTTTTCATTTCATTAAAATTAATGGTGCTTGTAGATGGCCTTAAACAAATACAAGTCCCTATTTGGAAAAATAAAAATTTGCTAACTCTATTTGAGTTTCCAAGTTTTAAAATATATTGGTTAGGAAAACCAAAGTCTAGAAATCATGATGTAAAGTTTCAACTCTTAATCTATTTATATATACTAACTTTATTTTCAGTCATTTTAAGAGATCAAGACCTGGCTACTATAAAGCTCTTATTTAACCATATACAACAGATAATTAACCCTCCTTGTTGAAATGGTGCTTGTGACCTATAGAGTTGTAATTTGCTATTGTAGACTAAATGGAAATAGTTATCTCATTTGTGTGAGGCATATTTGAGAGCTCTCTAACTTAATAAAGACATATTCCAAGTGAAGTTGGGATTTCAGTTTTCAAATGCTTTGCACAGTCGCTCGTTTTTCCTGAAAATCTTTTCTTTCCCCAAATGTTTACATTCTTTTATCAGGAGAGAATACTTCATTAATGGTAGCTTCTGATTGCTTCCAACCAAACTAACAGCAAATCCCTATTTGATAAGAAGGATGATTTTAAGGGAGGCATGTGGGAGTGGGCTGCAACAGAGCTAGGCTGCTGCAGGCATTCATCCCTGTGATGGGCTTCTTGGATACACTTTGAGTATTTGCAGTTGCATAGGAACATGGAACTGCCCACTTTAACTTGGTAACCTTTGATTCTTTGCTCTGAGGTGAATTTGGTGTCTTTGTGAATGACAAGTTCAATGAACCCCTGAGTTTAATTATTGAGGCCTAATCGTTGAAGCTAGATCTAGCATTATATTTTAGACTTATATTTTAGTCTTATATTTTAGACTATTTTAGACTCTTTATATCCTTTATTCTAAGTCTACTTAGCTTAATATCTGAAAAACAGATTTGGTGTGGAATCATTAGTTGAGGTACTTCCTTAATGTTATAGATTTGTAGCAGAGCAAATGTTGAAGTACATAGACCCATAAAGTTGTTGTTGTTTTTTTTTTTTCCTTTGAGACAGAATCTCACTCTGTCACCCAGGCTGGAGGGCAGTGGCGCGATCTTGGATCACTGCAGCCTTGACCTCCTGGGCTCAAGGAACTGTCTCACCTCAGCCTCCCGAGTAGCTGGTATGGCTAAGTGGGAGGATCACCTGAGCTGGGAGACCAGTCATGGTGCCTGGCTAGTTTTTGTATTTTGTAATTTCTCTATTCTTTCTGTGGAGACGAGGTTTCACGATGCTGCCCAGACTGGCCTCAAACTCCTGAGCTCATGCTATCTACCCGCCTCGGATTACAGGTGTAAGCCACTATGTCTGGCCAAACATTTTGATTTATGTCTTTTGTAAGCCATATCGGTCTCCTCTTTGGGGTCATAGTATTAATAAATTAAAATCAAGCTGAAATATTTTCACACTCTTAGGTTTAGTTGACAAAGAGAATTACATATAGGAATCAAGAATTTCTAAATGTGGCGAATGTTTGGGTAGACCCGATATCTATAATAATTTTTTTAAAAACTTGTTTTCTAATGAAATTAAGATGCTTACAGTAGTGAAATAGTATAGTTGTTATGAATTTGTCATTTGGGTTTATACATGGTGAGAATCTTGACTGCTGTTCTTTTGATATGATCTTGGGGCCAGTAAACTTAATTTTCTGCACTTTCGTGTCCTCATTTAAAAATGGTGATACCTGGCTGGGTACAGTGGCTCACGCCTGTAATCCGAGCACTTTGAGAGGCCGAGGTGGGCAGATGACAAGGTCAAGAGATTGAGACCATCCTGGTCAACATGGTAAAACGCCATCTCTAACTAAAAATACAAAAATTAACTGTGCATAGTGGCATGTGCTTGTAGTCCCAGCTACTTGGTAGGGTGAGGCAGGAGAATTGCTTGAACCCAAGAGGCGGAGGTTGTAGTGAGCCGAGGTTGCGCCACTGCATTCCAGCCTGGTGACGCGGCGAGACTCCGTCTCAAAAAAAAAAAAAAAAAAAAAAAAAAAAGATGATAACCTGTGTTTTGTAATGTGGTAAGAATTCAGTTAGCTAATATGTGAAAATGCTTTGTCGGTGCCTGGCATATAGAAAGTATAAATATTATATGCTATTATTATCATTACATGAAAATGATATTATTGTATACTAGGATTTTTCTGAGAGCATGAAAACAGTTGGGGGAGTAACAGCTATATATATGTTTTTTGAACTTAAAATTTATCATAAACTTTTAATTCTATTTAGAATTTTCAAGTTAAAAACTGTTACTCCTTTTCTGAAGATTTTCTCCCTATATGTTTCCTTTTTTTTTTTAAAAAAAAGTCTCCTTATCCTTTTTAAGTATCTAGATTTCTCAGAAAGTAATTAGAGAGGGAATTAAACACAGAGCTAGGGGAGGAAAATAGAGTCATCAAAAATCTTTGTAGCCCTAATCATTCATTGTTTTAACAGGTAAAAAATATTTGTGGTTATTCTCAGAATATTATATTTTTGGGATTATGATTATATTTGTCTTTGAAGTCTGCCTTTATCTCACAAAGCTTTGCTTTGGCTTTTAATATCAAGTCTTGCTTCATGACAGGGAATTATTCTCCAAAGGTCCTTAACGGTGAATGATGAGACTCACATGACTTATTAATACCATAGGCTTCCAAATTTGTACCTTAATATCTAAATAAACTAGTCAACAGTTTAACCTGGTGTCAGCACTGAGAAATCAAAGATCAATGAAACACAGAGTGAATTATTGTCAAAATGACTAAACATTTAACTTTCCAGCACATTTCTACCTTTTATTTTTCTTTGATGCTATTTCATTAGGTTTATCAGTTACTTCTTTTAGCCCAGGCATTTACAATAGTAGTATGTAGCATGAGCTCATTATGTCTTTGTTGAATGAATGAGTGAATTTGTAATATGAATTAGTGGCCATCACGGAAAAATAGGAAAAGAAAGTTATTTAAAGTTGAGGTTTTGGCATTAGGTTTTAACTTTTAACTAGTAGTATTTTTTTTTGAGACTTTTCTTTTTTTATGGTGGTGAAATACACATAAAATTTACCATTTATATTGTTTGAAAGTGTACAATTCAGTGGCATTTAAGTACATTTAGTGTTGTGCAACCATCGGGCACTATCTATTTTCAGAGCTTTTTCATCACCCCAAGCAGAAATTCTGTACCCATCAAGCAGTCTCTCCCATATCCCCTTTCCTCAGCCTGAGGTAACTGCTAATCTACTTTACCTATCTATAAATTTGCCTATTCTAGATGTTTTATAAAAGTGGATTCATATTCCATTGCACTGGATTTTCATTGTAATTGGTAACTATTGCCCCGCATGTTTACTTTCACCTCAGAGGTAATTGTTAGAAAGACTTGGTTACCTTGTGGACTGAGGTGATTTTCTAATCATTGTTAACAGGCATCAAGTTCGTTGACTAGGCCTGTCACTTAACAGTTGTACATTTACAATTTTTAGTTATTCTCATAGCGTTCTACTCCTGAAGAAGCAAAAAATACTTACTGCACTGGCACATACAGATGAATGGGATAATGTCTGTCCTAGCGAACAGCCTATTGCCATACTGCCTAGGAAACTGTGTATATGTGCTTGTGTGTGTGTGTGTGTGTGTGCAGTCCTCTGCTGTATTATTTCCGGAGTGTCTCTAATGATCATCCAACTAATTTCAGTCAAAAGTACTCTAAAATTTTCTCTCTGCTGTAGATTACTGTGATAAATATGTGTGAATTAATGGTTATCTATACTTACAATTCTACTTACCACCTGTTATATATTCCACAAAGAACATTTCTCTGGAAGTTTGTACACAATGTCACCTTAGCTTTGCTGAAGTTGTATGTGAATTAGTTTATCTGCATTGAAGTGATCTTTCTTCTGCATATAGATTCTTAATAATATATTATTTTGTATTTATTTCAATAGGAACAACTTTTCAGCCTAATAGCAACTCTTACGTAAATCCTGATCACTTGAACTATTTTCGGTTTGCTGGGCAGATCTTGGGATTAGCATTGAACCATAGGCAGCTGGTCAATATTTACTTCACACGATCCTTCTACAAGCACATTCTTGGTATGGCTCTATTATTATTTCTGTAGACATTTATTTATATTGTTTTCCTTTCAGTTTGAGGAAAACTAGATAAGCAGTAGCATTTTGGATAAGATAATTTTTATTTTGATTGGAGACCATCTATATATGTAAGGCATTTGAGGTTTGAAGGAGAAAAAAAATGACCTACCTTTTTTTTTTCCAAACACTTTCAGCTAAGTTAGTTTTTTTTTTCAATTTTAGTGTGTGTATGTTTATGCTAAGAATACATTTCAATATGAATATACTTAAGATAATTGGCACTTTTGAAGTTTATAATAACTTCCTGAATAGCTATTTCAAAGAAAGATTACATTGTAACAATGTGAAAGAAACACAGGCTTAATTTAACAGACTTTCAAATTCAGGAATCCATTTAAAATATGCTGTGAATAGGATTATATTATATTTTGCAGTTTTGCAGAATATCTGTAGAGGGCAGTATTTTACCATTAAATAGATAAGGGAAGGCAGAAACAGACTATAATGTTGTATGTTTGCATTTTTTAGGTATTCCTGTAAATTACCAAGATGTGGCATCCATTGATCCAGAATATGCCAAAAATTTGCAATGGATTTTAGATAATGATATAAGTGATCTGGGTCTAGAACTAACTTTTTCTGTTGAGACTGATGTATTTGGAGCAATGGAAGAGGTGCCTTTGAAACCTGGGGGTGGGAGTATTCTTGTGACACAGAATAACAAAGTGAGTATTTCAGTTTTTACCTTAACCATTGTTTGTAACTTGGCTCTGATAGTTTGCTAGTTACTCTAAATTCTTCTGGCGCTTGTAGAAAAACTACAGTATCATAACAGATAAAACATTTAAGTTAATAAAACCATCAAATGTTAGATTTTGAATTAGAAAGGATTATTTTGATAATTGTGCTAGCTGTGCTGAGGTGGTTCCTAAAAAAGTCTAGAGCACTTCAGCTGATAATATAAATTGGGCATACACATTTTGAGAAATTTGATTAGAAATGTAAACTTAAATGAAGATAATATTTGCAAAAATTGCTCTTTCATGTTTTTAAAGTGTGATATTAAATAATTCTAATAGAGAAAAGAAATGCCAGTGTTTAAGCTTTCCACATACTTTTGGGATCCAGTAATTTTGTTCGACCTTTTGATATTTTTTTGACTTTATAACTTGATTATTTATTTATTGAGATGAAGTCTCACTCTGTCGCCCAGGCTGGAGTGCAGTGGTGTGATCTCGGCTCAGTGCAACCTCTGCCTCCTGGGTTCAAGCGATTCTCCTGCCTTGGCCTCCTCAGTAGCTGGGATTATGGGGGTGCACCACCATGCCCAGATAATTTTTGTATTTTTAGTAGAGACGGGGTTTCACCATGTTGGCCAGGCTGGTCTCAAACTCCTGACCCCAGGTGATCTGTCCGCCTCAGCCTCCCAAAGTGCTGGGATTACAGGTATGAGCCACCACGCCTGGCCTTCTTTTTATTTATTATTACATCTCCTCTATACGTTTTATTTAAAAATCTTTACATGTGTTTTAAATTTCACTGTTCAAAGTCATAATATGACTTTAAGATTTAATACTGTTTGATGTTTTAATATGTTATATGGGATATTTGGAATTAGAAAATATCGTATAATTTCTAGTTCTGTTGCTTACAAGTAGCAACTTCTGGTTAAACAATGCTGAACTCCCCTTTTTTAAGCTGAATTATAATTCCAAGACATCTTCAGAATCAATTAGCTATAAGAAACAATGTTCACTGAGCCATTTTTAAAACTATAGATTTAGTAAAATGTGGATTATTTTAAAAAGGGTTATGTTTAACAATTCTTCGAATTCAGTTTTCTGTAGAGTTGGGATAATAGTACCTCCCATACAGAATTGTTATTAGCATTTTGTAAAATGGAAAACACAACACAAAAATTAGTTGTATTGGGTAGTTTTCTATAAAAATAGGTTCTTAGTTTCAGATATATAAAGGGAATTAGAAACTTATTAGCAAGCTATGTAATTTTACCTTTTGAAACTTAAGATAGTATAGTATACAAAAAAAATGAGATTGAATTCTTGGAAATAAAGTCAGGAGCTGAGTTCTTTCACATTCATACTTAGAAATTTTAAATTCTACTCTCTCATTTTACATGAAATGACACTAGGCCTAAAGAATTAGTGGCAAAACTGGGGCCAAAACCCAAGCCTCCTAATTTCAAGTCTAACGTTCTTCATACTGTATGCAAAATTAGTTGTGTCGAGGAAGAACTTACTTGATTTTTAATGTAAATCATGTTAAGCTGTAGAAGATTACAATAGTAAAACACTTAAATTAATTTTTAAACCTATATGATTTGCCAGTGAATGAAAATATTTTTAGAATCTTTTTTTAGATTGTTCACCTTGTAGCATGTTTATTTTTTTATTTTACACTGGAGACCTACCCTCCGTTAAGGGTAATGAAGTCACAGAATCTTTATTAAGCAAATGATTGTCTTTGATAAGAGAACTATAAACATGATTCTTACCTGTGAATACTATATCTGGGTGAGATTTGTCACTCCTTTCAGTTATATTTTATATGACAAAGTAGAAAGATCCAGTAACAATGATATTCCAGTGCTTTGGGAGGCAGAGGGATTGCTTGTGGCCAGGAGTTCCAGACAAGCCTGGGCAACATAGTGAGACCTTGTCTCTACAAAAAATAAAAAAAATTAGCCAGGCTTAGTTTTATGTGACTACAGTCCTAGCTATTCTGAAGGCTGAGGTGGGAGGATCACTTGAGCCCTGGAGCTCGAGGCTACAATGAGCCAAGATGACACCACTGCCCTCCAGCCTGAGTAACAGAGCAAGATCCTGTCTCTTAAAAAAGAAAAAAAATGTTTGTATGAGGTATATCTATATTTGTACTTGCATCTCCTAGCAGCACCCCCTCTTACTGTGACATGATTTTTGTTTAGATTTTTAAAATATTGTTAATTTTTTATATTTGTGTATTTTAATGAAATCTAGAAAGAAGGAAAATATTGACTAAATAAGAATAAGAATATGCTCACATTCCTCAATGTGAGCCTTCACATTCCTCAATATACCCTTCATTGTGCATCTCACCAGAGGCGGGAATACTATTTTAATATTAAAGAGCTTGAAACTTTAGTTTCTCAGTTTAATACTTTATATATTTACATTTTGTTTAATTGCTTGTGATTAGAGGCTAACTTTTTTAAATAATTAGGAGTGTTAATAGCAGGGTCTTGATTATTAATGTTATACATTCTCAGCTTTCATTTTTTTTGGTATAAACATTTCTTGCAATAAATTGAGCCTCTTTTTTCTAATGTTACCAGTATAGTAATTGTGTATCAAATTATTGAGGTTTCAACATATAGTGCTTATTTAATAAGCAACCTGATTCATATAAAACTCTTAAAAATCTTTAGAAACACATCACATTTTACCTTGCTTAAAATTGTTAAGATATTCAATTTAAAAAATGTTACTTTAAAATTTTCAAACCCTGTTTCTTAGAAATACTATTGATTTTTGGTTCTTTTTTTTTTTTTTTTTGCTTATACATTCTGTTATGAACTTTTCTGTTTCTTTAGAGTCAGCTTTTTACTTTATAGGTAGAAAGTTTTTTCGTCATGTTTAGAGTTCAACTTTTGTAATTTTGAACTATTGAACCTTAAATGACTTGCTAAACTTGTTAGAGGGCCTGTGTAAACTGATCTCCACGTGGGGGAGGCACTTATTCCCAAGTTTTATTAAAAGACTTTGGTGATTATAAAGTGAAACTAAATAGATGAAAATACCTTTAATTTAAAAAGCAATATGTTAAATAAATACAAGTAATATAGGCAGATGTATATATATATTAGTTCCACATTTGAAATAGAATCTCTTAGTTAGAATATGGCCTCTTTTGCTCATATTTTCAATTCTAGTGTTTAAAATTGAAGCTATACGGGTTTAAATGTTAGCTTCACTTTTATAATATTAGTCATAAAGTTCTTCCAGACTGGGAGGAAAAAAAAAGAAGATAGGAGTAAGATGGAATGGGGCAGGATATCAGGGAATGGATGAAGTGGTATGGAAGTTGAATTACAGAGGTGAAACATTAAGTAGTCAAGTAGGAGTAAGGATGGGAAAAAGGAAATGCTCTGGGCTTACAGGAAGGCACAGAGGTGACAGAGCATGCTGTGTTTGGGAAACCACAAGTAGATCAGAGTTGTGGAGCTTAGCTTAGATTGTAAAGTAAGCAAGTAGAAAAAGATGATGTGGGGAAGGGAGAAAGTGGCCAAATTCTGAAAGACTTTGCATCCACAAGTAGTACTTTGAAAATTATTCTGAAGTCTGTGGAGATGATTGCAGATGTTAAAGAGGGAAGTGACATGATCAAATTTCAGTTAAAAAAAAAAGAAAGAAACAACCAAACTCAGCTTTGAGTGTGAAGAATGGGTTGAAATGGGGTGGTACTGGAGTCAGGACAACTGAGAGGAGGCTGTGGCATTTTGGTTTGGGGAAGCATGCATGAGGAATTATGTAAGGCAAGTGGCAGTGAAGATGGAGAAAATGGGATAGCTTTTAAGCTTTTGAGGATAATAGAATTTATAGAACTTGGTAATCGGGAAGATGAGAAAGAGGAAGGACTCAAGGATAACTGTCACTGTTGTGGATTGGGCCACCTAATGTCTGATAGTGTTGTCATCCTACTCTTCATCAACTTCATTATCATTAGTTCTGTTTTTTAGTGATAATAATTACTACTTATTGAGTACTTTGTGTGTTTCATATATCTGAACCATGTTCTTTGTGTTTCTCATTTCTTGTAACAGCCTCTTGAGATAGCTATTTCTCTCTATTTAGTGTGGAAACAGCCTTAATATTAAAACATTTGACATTTATTAGGTTTTTATAATGTGCTAGGCACTGTTTGATGTGCCTTATGGGTATTATACTTAACTCTGTGAGGTGGAGATACCCCTTTCTACATGTGAGGAAACAGAAGCGTATAGGAGCTAAGTAGCTTTCTCCATGCAGTCTGCAAATTTCAAGCCTGCTTGTGCAGGGGCCATCCTAGTCTTCTCTGTATGGTTCCAATATTAGCATATGTGCTGCTGAGGCAAGCACTCAAGCCTGCTTGTAACTACAACACTGCTTTTCTTTAGAAATTAAATAACTGCCCAAGGGCACAAAACTTGTAACTGATGTTTTCTTATTTTAAATGGATGTCTGTAAGACAGTGTAACTGCTAGGTTTCTCATTTACTAAGGCAGTGAATATGAGCAAAGTAGCAAATACAAATTTAGTATGTTTTGTCGATTTCATTTTAATATGGTTTTATTGCTAGTCTTATATGATTAAATTTTTAATGCTAGCTTTGCATGATTTATTTAACATACACTTTTAATGCACATACAAGCACAAAATACAGACTTTTATCCATAGATTATTGACTTAAAGTGGATTCTTTATATGCATCTTTAGAAAAGTATACAGGTTGAGCATCCATAATTCAGAGTACCCCAGAGTCTGAAACTTCTTGAGGACTGACATGAAGCCATAAGTGGTAAATCCCATACTTGATCTCGTATGACCGGGGGCACTCAGAACACAAGCATACAACATACAGTTCTTTCAGCATCCCCAAAGGGAAAAAGACCCTCCCAGCCCCCTTGTGCTGCATATATATTTTTCCTTCAACACACCGAGATTCCCTCATGCAAGCATGCCCACAAGGGTAATAAAATGACACACGTGCAGGATGGATATGCCAAGCGCTGGTTCCCCACAGTGCCCCATGTGGGGCCAAGTCCTGTGTGCATTTGTGCATTACTCACATATTTTATTTTATTTTGCTTATATTCTGTTCTGTGGTGCAGAGATATTGTTGGGAATGTCAAAAAGGCCTGCAGATACCCCTGTGGGTAACAGTGACAGGAAAAAGAGGGAGCATTTGTCTTTATCCATAGCACAGAAAGTCAAGCTGTTGGAGAAACTGGACAGCGATATAAATGTGAAATGTCCTACAGAAGAGTATGGTGTTGGAATGACCACACTATATGACTTGAAGAAACAAAAGAATAAACTATTGAAGTTTTGTGCCAAACTTGATGAAAAGAAGTTAATGAAAAATAGAATAACACTGCATAAAGCTAAAACTGAAGATCTCAATTACGTATTTAAAGAGTGGATTTGTCAGCATAACAGTAAACAAATGCCACTTAATGGTATGCCGATCATAAAACAAGCAAAGATCTATCATAATGAAGTGCAAATTGAAGGGAACTGTGACTTTTCAACAGGCTGGTTGCAGAAATTTAAGAAAAGACATGATATTCATTTTTTAAAGATTTGTGGCAATAGAGCTTCTGCTGATCACAAAACAGGGGTGAAATTCATTGAGGAATTTGCCATGGTCATTGCTGATGAAAATCTGATGCCAGAACAAGTCTATATTGCTGTTAAAATATCACTGTTTTGTTGTTGTTGACTCAGAAGGACACTGACTACAGCTAATGAGACAGCCCCTACGGTGATTAAGGCTACCAAGGACAGAATAAATGTGCAGGGATGTGCTAGTGCAACCTGCAAATGTTTAAGTGTAAATTTGCTGTGATAGGAAAAAGCTTGTGTTCTCAATCTCTTCAAGGAATAAATTTCTTACCAGTCCATTATTATGCTAGCAAAAAGGCATGGATCACCAGGGAAAATACTTTATACCAGTGGCTTGTGTTTACTGCAGGGAAGCTGGACTGCATGATGACTGCAAGACTTTGTTATTCCCAAACAACTGCTCTGCTCATCATCCAGCTGAAATTCGCATCAAAAATAATGTTTTTGCCATGTACTTTCCCTCAAATGTGACTTCATTAATTCAGCCATGTGACTGAATCAGTCACATTAGATCAATGAAAAACAAATATAACATTTTATTGCATAGACTGCTAGCATCAGTGAACAGAATTGTAATTATGCAAGGTTTTCAAAGGGAGTTTAATATGAAGGATGTTGTATATGCTGTTGCCAGTGCTTGGAACACAGTGAGTAAAGACACAATTGTGCATGCCTGGCATAATCTCTGGCCTGCAACTATGTTCAGTGATGTTGATGAGCAAAGGTGTGACTTTGAAGGATTCTGTATGTCAAGTGAAAGAAACGATGTCTGACCACCCTACATATCCAAAAAAATATACCTTCAGAGTTTGTTAGTGAGCAGAAAGAAGTGGATATTGAACAAGTTTGTAACACTGGTTATGAGGCTCCAATTGCTCATTCATTGATGATGAAATAACCAAAATTGTTCTGAATGAAGGTGGTGGTGATAATAGTGATGATGAAGATAATGTTAAAACTGAAGAAGTGCCTATAGTTGACATGGTGAAAATACGGCATTCACAACAACAAGAAATCATGTTAGTTTATAAAATCAAAGAGAGGTTTCTAAGGCAAACACCATTGTTTTTTTTTTTTTTTTTTTTTTTTTTTTTTTTTTTTTTTTTTTTTTTTGAGACGGAGTCTCGCTCTGTCGCCCAGGCTGGAGTGCAGTGGCCGGATCTCAGCTCACTGCAAGCTCCGCCTCCCGGGTTCACGCCATTCTCTGGCCTCAGCCTCCCGAGTAGCTGGGACTACAGGCGCTGCCACCTCGCCCGGCTATTTTTTGTATTTCTTAGTAGAGACGGGGTTTCACCGTGTTAGCCAGGATGGTCTCGATCTCCTGACCTCGTGATCCGCCCATCTCGGCCTCCCAAAGTGCTGGGATTACAGGCTTGAGCCACCGCGCCCGGCCGGCAAACACCATTGTTAATGAGGCAGATAACCCTAGAGGAAACATTTAAAAATTCATACAGCAGAATGACTCCTCATTCCTAGAAGACCCACTTGCTGTTCTCTCAATTGCTTCTTCTCACCTTAAAACATAAAATAGTGTACAGACCGGGCACAGTGGCTCACACCTGTAATCCCAGCACTTTGGGAGGCCGAGGTGAGTGGATCACCTGAGGTCGAGTTTGAGACCAGTCTGACCAACATGGTGAATCTCCGTCTCTACTAAAAATACAAAAATTAGCTGGGCATGGTAATGCATGCTTGTAATCCCAGCTTCTCGGAAGGCTGAGGCAGGAGAATTGCTTGAACCCAGGAGGCAAAGGTTGCAGTGAACCGAGATCACAGCGCCACTGCACTCCAGCCTGGGCAACACAGTGAGACTCTGTCTCAAAAATAAAAAGTAAATAAGCGGTGTACAGTACTTTTTTTTTCTCCAAGATAAAGTCTTGCTGTGTCACCCAGGCTGGAGTGCGGTGGTGTGATCTCTACTCACTGCAACCTTTGCCTCCTGGGTTCAAGCAGTTCTGCCTCAGCCTCTCAAGTAGCTAGGATTATAGGCGCCCACCACCACACCTGGCTAATTTTTGTGTTTTTAATAGGAATGAGTTTTCACCATCTAGGCCAGGCTGGTCTCGATATCCTGACCTCAAGTGATCCTCCCACCTCAGCCTCCCAAAGTGCTGGGATTACAGGCATGAGCCACTGAGCCTGACCTACAGTACCTTCTAATCAAAACAAAGCATTCCAAGTGGAGACGGAAAGCCTGCTGTTTTTTGTTGCTTCTGTTTAACAGCTGGCACAGATATTCTGGTGATGCCTCTGTGCTGCTTTAGCTACCCTGAACATGTGATGTTTTTCACTGTATTAATGGTATGCTTTTTTTATTTTTTATTTATTTTTTTAACCATTAAGTAGTTAGGTGTGAGTAAGTATAAGAAAATGGTTGCTTATTGGTAGCAGGTAAATTCGGTCAGGAATGATGGTAATGTCAAACAACCACAGATTGTGTCCACATGGGTGGCTGAGATAGTGATGCCTTTACTTTCTGATGGTTCAATGAAACAAATTCATGTAATTTAGACTTGGGTGTCGTTCCCAAGATAACTCATTTTGTATATACAGATATTCCAAAATCCAAAACACTTTGAAATCTGAAATGCTTATGGTCCCAAGCATTTTGGATAAGGGATACTCAATCTGTACTATGAGATTTGTTCTTTTACTACTCTGAAACTTTTAAAACAGATAGTGTAAGTCTACAGTTTTTCATGTTGAGTATACGTGTGTGTTATTAGGTGGATTTGAATGATTTTTTGGTATCTTCCGGTCAACAATGAAAACACATTTTCCTTGCATTTTAGATAGTATATTCTAGAAATTCACTTTAAAAATCACCAAATCTATAAAATGGTAACCTGATCAGTATTTTCTTTTTTATTTGCTAGGAAATTTTTTATTTCTTATTTGACTGATTCTTTTTTTTTTTTTGACGGAGTCTTGCTCTGTCGCCCAGGCTGGAATCTGTCATTGGTGTGATCTCGGCTCACTGCAAGCTCCGCCTCCCAGGTTCATGCCATTCTCCTGCCTCAGGCTCCTGAGTAGCTGGGACTACAGGTGCCTGCCACCACGCCTAGCTAATTTTTTGTATTTTTAGTAGAGATGAGGTTTCACTGTGTTAGCCAGGATGGTCTTGATCTCCTGACCTCGTGATCCGCCCGCCTCGGCCTCCCAAAGTGCTGGGATGACAGGCATGAGCCACCACACCTGGCCTTTTTAAAAAAATTATACTTTAAGTTCTGGGTTACAGGTGCAGAATGTGCAGGTTTGTTACATAGGTATACACGTGCCATGGTGGTTTGCTGCACCCATCAGACCCTCACCTACTTTAGGTATTTCTCGTAATGTTATCTCTCCCCTAGCCCCCCACCCCCAGCAGGCCTTGGTGTGTGATGTTCCCCTCCCTGTGTCCATGTGTTCGCATTGTTCAACTCCCACTTATGAGTGAGAACATGCGGTATTTGATTTTCTGTCCTTGTGATAGTTTGCTGAGAATGATGGTTTCCAGCTTCATCCGTGTTCCTGCAAAGGACATGAACTCATTTTTTATGGCTGCATACTATTCCATGGTGTATATGTGCCACATTTTCTTAATCCAGTCTATCATTGATGGACATTTGGGTTGGTTCCAAGTATTTGCTATTGTGAACAGTGTCGCAGTAAACATAAGTGTGTATGTGTCTTTATAATGGCATGATTTATAATCCTTTGGGTGTATGCCCAGTAATGGGATTGCTGGGTCAAATGGTATTTCTAGTTCTAGATCCTTGAGGAATCGCCACACTGTCTTCCACAATGGTTGAACTAATTTATACTCCCACCAAAGTGTAAAAGTGTTCCTGTTTTTCCACAGCGTCTCCAGCATCTGTTGTTTCCTGACTTTTTAATGTTTGCCATTCTAATTGGTGTGAGATGGTATCTCATTGTGGTTTTGATTTGCATTTCTCTGATGACCAGTGATGATGAGCATTTTTTCATGTCTGTTGACTGCGTAAATGTCTTCTTTTGAGAAGTGTCTGTTCATATCCTTTGCCCATTTTTTATTGGGGTTGTTTTTTTCTCGTAAATTTGTTTAAGTTCTTTGTAGAGTCTGAATATTAACCCTTTGTCAGATGGATAGATTGCAAAAATTTTCTCCCATTCTGTAGGTTGCCTGTTCACTCTGATGGTAGTTTCTTTTGCAGTGCAGAAGTTCTTTAATTAGATCCCATTTGTCAATTTTGGCTTTTGTTGCCATTGCTTTTGGTGTTTTAGACATGAAGTCTTTGCCCATGCCTATGTCCTGAATGGTATTGACTAGGTTTTCTTGTAGAATTTTATGGTCCTAGGTCTTACGTTTAAGTCTTTGATCTATCTTGAGTTGATTTTTGTATAAGGTGTAAGTAACGGGTCCAGTTTCAGTTGTCTGCATATGGCTAGCCAGTTTTCCCCAAACCATTTATTAAAAAGGGAATCTTTTCCATTGCTTGTGTGTGTCAGGTTTGTCAAAGATCAGATGGTATTAGATGTGTGGTGTTACTTCTGAGGCATCTGTTCTGTTCCATTGGTCTATATATGTGTTTTGGTACCAGTACCTTTCTGTTTTGGTTACCGTAGCCTTGTAGTATAATTTGAAGTCTAGTAGCGTGATGCCTCCAGCTTTGTTCTTCTTGCCCAGGATTGTCTTGGCTATGCGGGCTCTTTTTTGGTTCCATGTGAAGTTTAAAGTAGTTTTTTCCAGTTCCGTGAAAAAAGTGAATGGTAGCTTGATGGAGATAGCATTGAATCTATAAATTACTTTGGGCAGTAAGGCCATTTTTACAATATTGATTCTTCCTATCCATGAGCATTGAATGTTTTTCCATTTGTTTGTGTCCTCTCTTACTTCCTTAAAGCAGCAGTTTGTAGTTCTCCTTGAAGAAGTTCTTCACATCCCTTGTAAGTTGTATTCCTAGGTATTTTATTCTCTTAATAGCAATTGTGAATGGGAGTTCACTCATGATTTGGCTCTCTGTTTGTCTGTTACTGGTGTATAGGAATGCTTCTGATTTTTACACATTGATTTTGTATCCTGAGACTTTGCTGAAGTTGCTTATCAGCTTAAGGAGATTTTGGGCTGAGACAATGGGGTTTTCTAAATATACAATCATGTCATCTGCAAACAGAGACAATTTGATTTCCTCTCTTCCTATTTGAATACCCTTTATTGCTTTCTCTTGCCTGATTGCCCTGGCCAGAATTTCCAATACTATGTTGAATTGGAGTGGTGAGTGATGGCATCCTTGTCTTGTGTGAGTTTTCAAAGGGAATGCTTCCTGTTTTTCCCTATTCAGTATGATATTGGCTGTGGGTTTGTCATAAATAGCTCTTACTATTTTGAGATACATTCCATCAATTCTTAGTTTATTGAGAGTTTTTAGCATGAAAGGCTGTTGAATTTTGTCGAAGGCCTTTTCCGCATCTATTGAGATAATCGTGGCTTTTGCCGTTGGTTCTGTTTATGTGGATTACGTTTATTGATTTGTGTGTGTTGAATCAGCCTTGCATCCCAGGGATGAAGCTGACTTGATCGTGGTGGATAAACTTTTTGATGTGCTGCTGGATTTGGTTTGCCAGTATTTTATTGAGTATTTTTGCATTGATTTTCATCAGGGATATTGGTCTGAAATTCTCTTTTGTTGTGTCTCTGCCAGGTTTGGTGTCAGGATGATGCTGGCCTCATAAAATGAGTTGGGGGGATTCCCTCTTTTTCTATTGATTGGAATAGTTTCAGAAGGAATGGTACCAGCTCCTCTTTGTACCTCTGGTAGAATTCGGCTGTGAATCCGTCTGGTCCTGGACTTTTTTTTGATTGGTAGGCTATTAATTATTGTCTCAATTTCAGAACCTGTTATTGATGTATTCAGAGATTCAACTTCTTCCTGGTTTAGTCTTGGGAGGGTGTATGTGTCTAGGAATTTATCCATTTCTTCTAGATTTTCTGGTTTATTTGCATAGAGATGTTTATAGTATTCTCTGATGGTAGTTTGTATTTGTGTAGGATTGTTGGTGATATCCCCTTTATAATTTTATTGCATGTATTTTATTCTTCTGTTTTTCTTCTTTATTAGTCTTGCTAGTGGTCTGTTTATTTTGTCGATCTTTTCAAAAAACCAGCTCCTGGATTTATTGATTTTTTTGAAGGGTTTTTCGTATTCCTATCTCCTTCAATCCTGCTCTGATTTTAGTTATTTTTTGTATTCTGCTAGCTTTTGGATTTGTTTGCTCTTGCTTCTCTAGTTCTTTTAATTGTGATGTTAGGGTGTTGATTTTAGATCTCGCCTGCTTTCTCTTGTGGGCGTTTAGTGCTATAAATTTCCCTCTACACACTGCTTTAAATGTGTCCCAGAGATTCTGGGACGTTGTGTCTTTGTTCTCATTGGTTTCAACGAACATTTTTATTTCTAACTTACTTTCATTATTTACCCCATAGTCATTCAGGAGCAGGTTGTTCAGTTTCCATGTATTTGTGCGGTTTTGAGTGAGTTTCTTAATCCTGTGTTCTAATTTGATTGCACTGTGCTCTGAAAGACAGTTTATTGTGTTTTCTGTTGTTTTACATTTCCTGAGGAGTGTTTTACTTTCAATTATGTGGTCAGTTTTAGAAAAAGTGCAGTGTGGTGCTGAGAAGAATGTATATTCTGTTGATTTAGGGTGGAGAGTTCTGTAGATGTTTATTAGGTCTGCTTGGTACAGAGCTAAGTTCAAGTCCTGGATAACCTTGTTAACCTTCTGTCTCGATCTGTCTAATATTGACAGTTGGGTGTTAAAGTCTCCCATTATTATTGTGTGGGAATCTAAGTCTCTTTGTATGTCTCTAAGGACTTGCTTTATGAATCTGGGTGCTCCTGTATTGGGTACATATATATTTAGGATATTTAGCTCTTCTTGTTGCATTCATCCCTTTACCATTATGTAATGCCCTTCCTTGTCTGTTTTGATCTTCTTTGGTCTAATGTCTGTTTTATCAGAGATCAGGATTACAACCCCTGCTTTTTTTTTTTTTTTTTTGCTTTCTATTTGCTTGGTATATCTTCCCCCATCCCTCTTTTTTGAGCCTTCGTGTCTTTGCAGGTGAGATGGGTCTCCTGAATACAGCACGCTGATGTGTCTTGACTCTTTATCCAATTTGCCCGTCTGTGTCTTTTAATTGGGGCATTTAGCCCATTTACGTTTAAGTTGTATTGTTATGTGTGAATTTGATCCTGTCATTATGAAGCTAGCTGGTTATTTCACCTGTTAATTGATGCAGATTCTTCATAGCGTCGATGGTTTTCACAGTTTGGCTTGTTTTTGCAGTGACTGGTACCAGTTGTTACTTTCCATGTTTAGTGCTTCCTTCAGGAGCTCTTGCAAGTCAGGCCTGGTGGTGACGGAGTCTCTCAGCATTTGCTTGTCTGTAAAGGATTTTATTTCTCTTTCACTTATGAAGCTTAGTTTGGCTGGATATGAAATGCTGGGTTGAAAATTCTTTTCTTTAAGAATACTGAATATTGGACCCCACTCTCTTCTGCTTTGTAGGGTTTCTGCAGAGAGATCCACTGTTAGTCTTTGTGGGTAACCTGACCTTTCTCTCTGGCTGCCCTTAACATTTTTTCCTTCATTTCAACCTTGGTGGATCTGACAATTAATGTCTTGGGGTTGCTCTTCTCGAGGAGTATCTTTGTGGTGGTCTCTGTATTTCCTGAATTTGAATGTTGGCCTGCCTTGCTAGGTTGGGGTTCTCCTAGATAATATCCTGAAGAGTGTTTTCTTTTTTTTTTAAATTATACTTTAAATTCTAGGGTACATGTGTGCAACATGCAGGTTTGTTTACATATGTATACTTGTGCTGCACCCATTAACTCGTTATTTACATTAGGTATATCTCCTAATGCTATCCCTCTCCTCTCCCCGCACCCCACGACAAGCCCCAGTGTGTGATGTTCCCCTTCCTGTGTCCAAGTGTTCTCATTGTTCAGTTCCCACCTGTGAGTGAGAACATGCGGTGTTTGGTTTTCTGTTCTTGCGATAGTTTGCTGAGAATGATGGTTTTAGTTTGCTGAGAATGATGGTTTCCAGCTGCATCCATGTCCCTACAAAGGACACAAACTTATCCTTTTTTATGGCTGCATAGTATTCCATGGTGTATATGTGCCACATTTTCTTAATCCAGTCTGTCATTGATGGACATTTGGGTTGGTTCCAAGTCTTTGCTATTGTGAATAGTACTGCAATAAACATACGTGTCCATGTGTCTTTACAGCAGCATGATTTATAATCCTTTGGGTATATACCCAGTAATGGGATGGCTGGGTCAAATGGTATTTCTAGTTCTATATCCTTGAGGAATCACCACACTGTCTTCCACAATGGTTCAACTAGTTTACAGTCCCACCAACAATATAAAAGTGTTCCTATGTCTCCATATCCTCTCCAGCACCTGTTGTTTCCTGACTTTTTAATGGTTGTCATTCTAACTGGTGTGAGATGGTATCGCATTATGGTTTTGATTTGCATTTCTCTGATAGCGAGTGATGATGAGCATTTTTTCATGTGTCTGTTGGCTGCATAAATGTCTTCTTTTGAGAAGTATGTGTTCATATCCTTTGCCCACTTTTTGATGGGGTTGTTTTTTTCTTGTAAATTTGTTTGAGTTCTTTGTGGGTTCTGGATATTAGCCTTTTGTCAGACGGGTAGATTGCAAAAATTTTCTCCCATTCTATACGTTGCCTGTTCACGAAGAGTGTTTTCTAACTTGGTTCCATTCTCCCGGTCACTTTCAGGCGCACCACTCCAACATATACTTGGTCTTTTCACATAGTCCTGTATTTCTTGGAGGCTTTGTTAGTTTCTTTTCTTTTTTTCTCTAATCTTGTCTTTTCACTTTATTTCATTAATTTGATCTTCAATCCCTGATATCTTTTCTTGGACTTGATCGAATCGGCTATTGAAGCTTGTGTATGCTTTACAAAGTTCTCATACTGTGGTTTTCAGCTCCATCAGGTCATTTAAGCTCTTCTCTACACTGGTTATTCTAGTTAGCCATTCATTTAGCCTTTTTTTCAAGGTTTTTAGCTTCCTTGTGATAGGTTAGAACATGCTCCTTTAACTTGGAGAAGTTTGTTATTACCGACCTTCTGAAGCCTACTTCTACCAGTTCATCAAACTCATTCTCTATCCAGTTTTGTTCCGTTGCTGGCTAGGGGTTGTGTTCCTTTGGAGGCAAGGAGGTGTTCTGGTTTTTGGAATTTTCAGCCTTTCTGCTCTGGTTTCTCCCTGTCTTTGTGGTTTTATCTTCCTTTGGTCTTTGATGTTGGTGACCTATGAATGGGGTTTTGGTGTAGATGTCCTTTTTGTTGATGTTGTTGCTCTTCCTGTTTGTTAGTGTTCATTCTAACAGACAGGCCCCTTAGCTGCAGGTCTGTCGGAGTTTGCTGGAGGTCTACTGCAGACCCTGTTTGCCTGGGTATCACTTGCGGAGACTGCAGAACAGCAAATATCGCTGCCTGTTCCTTCCTCTGGAAGCCTCGCCACAGAGGGGCACCCGCCTGTGTGAGGTGTCCAGTCAGGCTACACAGGAGTCAGGGACCCACTTGAGGAGGCAGTCTGTCCATTCTCAGAGCTCAGATGCCATGCTGTGGGAACCACTGCTCTCTTCAGAGCTGTCAGGCAGGGATGCTTAAGTCTGGAGTAGCTGTCTGCTGCTTTTTGTTCAAATATGTCCTGTCCCCAGAAGTGGAATCTAGAGAGGCAGTAGGCCTTGCTGAGCTGTGATGGGCTCCGCCCAGTTCGAGCTTCCCTGCCTCTTTGTTAATACTGTGAGCATAGAACCTCCTACTCAAGCCTCAGCAATGGCGGACACCCCTTTCCCCACCAAGCTCCAGTGACCCAGGTCGATCTCAGACTGCTGTGCTGGCAGCAAGCAAGGCTCCATGGGCATGGGACTCTCTGAGCCAGGCACAGGAGGGAATCTCCTGGTCTGCTGATTGCGAAGACCGCGGGGAAAACGGATTATTTGGGCAGGAGTGTACCATTCCTCCAGGTACAGTTAGTCACAAGTTCCCTTGGCTAGGAAAGGGAAATCCCCTGACGCCTTGCGCTTCCTGGATGAGGTGACACCCTGCCCTGCTTTGTCTCGCCCTCCGTGGGCTGCACCCACTGTCCAACCAGTCCCAATGAATTGAACCACTCACCTCAATTGGAAATGCAGACATCACCCATCTTCTGTGTCAGTCTCGCTGGGAGCTGTAGACCAGAGCTGTTCCTACTTGGCCATCTTGTAAGCGACTCTTCGATCACTATTTTCAGTGACTGAATTTGTTCTAATGAAACTGAAGTAATCAGATTTTTATCAGACGATCAATTCTTATAACTACTTTGTGACTTCAATAATAAGTGTATACTGATAAAGAATAAATTGTTGAAAAATGTTACATCTTTAAAAAGTGCCTCTCCTTTTTCTTGTATCTATGTACAATTATGTCATGTAAAAGAAACATGACATAATTTTGAGTTCCCATTGGAGGAATTTTTTTTGTTTTTTGGAGATGGAGTCTCGCTCTGTCACCCAGGCTGGAGTGCAGTGGCACGATCTCAGCTCACTGCAACCTCCACCTCCCGGGTTCAAGTGATTCTCCTGCCTCAGCCTCCTGAGTAGCTGGAATTATAGGCGCATGCCACCACACCCAGCTAATTTTTGTATTTTAGTAGACACGGGGTTTTACCATGTTGGCCAGGCTGGTCTCAAACTCCTGACCTCAGGTGATCTGCCTGCCTCGGCCTCCCAAAGTGCTGCAATTACAGGCATGAGTCACCACATCCAGCCTTGATTCTAGTATTTTATGCCTTAAAAACTCAGGTGGGAGCAAATATGATTTTCCTAGGATATGCCATCTGTTAGAGATGAAAGATACCCTACCGCCAACTGTTATCAGCTCTTTATCTTTTAAAAATGTTTATTTTTAATTGTAAGTGGACAAATTATAGTTGTATTTATGGGGCAAAAGTGATTTTGTGTCTTAGGAGTACAGTGTGGATTAATTAAATCAAGCTAATTAACATATTCATCACCTCAACTGTAGTGGACCCTTGGTATCCCTGGGAGTTTGGTTCCAGAATTCTGTTTATCAAAATCCACGGATGCTCAAGTCCCTTTTAGAATGTGGTGTGGTATTTGCATGTAATCTACATACATCCTTCTAATACCTAATACAATATAAATGCTGTGTAAATAGTTGTTATAATATATCGTTTATGGAATAATGACAAGGCAGAAGGTCTGTACATGTTCAGTGCAAATGTAACCATCCATTTTTTTCCCCTGAATATTCCTGTCTTGAATTTGGTTGAATCCATAGATGCAGAACCCACGGATACAGAGGGCTGACATTAATCATGTTTTTTGATGTTGAGAATATATAAACTTTTAATTATCTTAGAATGAAGTGAGATGATAGGCTTGGTTTATATTTAATGTTTAATCATGCAACTCTTTGTGCCAGTGTTTTATGGACTAATTGTCATCTACATGTGCACACTCTTTCCTTTTAAAAGCATATATGCAATACTTGGGATAGTTATGCAAAGGCCTAAAGTCGCTTGGGTACGTTCATAAGCAGTGGAAGTGTAGCTCATGTATTTCTTTTTTTTTATTTTCTTCAACTTCTATTTTAAGTTCAGGGGGTACATGTGCAGGATGTGCAGGTTTGTCACCTAGTTAAACGTGTTCCATGGTGGTGTGCTGCACAGATCAACCCATCACCTAGGTATTAAGCCCAGCATCCATTAGCTATTCTTCTGGATGTTCTGCTGACCCCCATTCTCCCACTCTGACAGGCCCCACTGTGTGTTGTTCCCTCCCATGTGTCCATGTGTTCTCATCATTAAGCTCCCACTTCTGTAAGTGAGAACATGTGGTATTTGGTTTTCTGTTCCTGCATTAAGTTTGCTGGGGATAATGGCTTCCAGTTCTGTGTCCCTGCAGAGGACATGATCTGGTTCCTTTTTATGACTGCATAGTATTCCATGGTGTATATGTACTACATTTTCTTTATCCAATCAGTCTATCATTGATGGGCTTTTAAGTTGATTCTATGTCTTTGCTATTGTGAATAGTGCTGGAGTGAACATACACGAACATGTATCTCCACAGTAGAATGATTTGTATTCATTTGCGTATATACCCAGTAATGGGATTGTTAGGTCAAATGCTATTTCTGCCTCTAGGTCTTTGAGGAATCCCCATACTGTCTTCCATAGTGATTGAACTGATTAATTTACATTCTCACCAACAGTGTAAAAGGGTTCCCTTTTCTCTGCAACCTTGCCAGCATCTGTTGTTTTTTGACTTTTTAATAGTAGCCATTCTGACTGGCATGAGATGGTATCATTGTGGTTTTGATTTGTATTTCTCATGATCAATGATGTTAAACTTTTTTCCATATGTTTGCTGGCCACATGGCCACTTCTTTTGAGAAGTGTCTGTTTATGTCATCTGCTCACTTTTTAATGGGGTTGTTTTTTTTCTTGTAAATTTCAGTTCCTTGTAGACTCTGATATTAGACCTTTGTCAGATGAATAGATTGCAAAAATGTTCTGCCATTCTGTAGGTTGTCTGTTCACTCTGATAGTTACTTTTGCTGTACAGAAGCTCTTTAGTTTAAATAGGTGCCATTTGTCAATTTTTGCTTTTGTTGCAATTGCTTTTAGTGTATTCATCATGAAATCTTTGCCTGTGCCTATGTCCTGAATGGAATTGCCTAGATTTACTTCTAGGGTTTTTATAGTTTGGAGTTTTACATTTAAGTCTTTAATCCATCTTGAGATATGGTGTAAGGAAGGGGTTCGGTTTCAATTTTCTGCACTCAGCCAGCACTCAGCACCATTTGTTAAACAGGGAGTCTTTTCTCATTGCTTTTGTTGAGTTTGTCAAAGATCACATGGTGGTTGTAGGTGTGTGATCTTATTTCTGAGTTCTCTATTCTGTTCCTTGGTCTATGTGACTGTATCCTTGTATAGTTTGAAATCTGGTAGCACGATGCCTCCAACTTTGTTCTTTTTGCTTAGGATTGCCTTAGCTATTTGGGCTCTTTTTTGGTTCCATATGAATTTTAATGTAGTAATTTCTAATTCTGTGAAAAATGCCAATTGTAATTTAATGGGAATAGCATTGAATCTATAAATTACTTTGGGCAGTATGGCCATTTTCACAGTCTTGATTCTTCCTATCCATGAACATGGAATGTTTCTCCATTTGTTTGTGTCCTCTGTGATTTCTTTTGAGTAGTGGTTTATAGTTCTCCTTGAAGAGGTCCTCATTTTCCTTATTAAGCTGTATTCCTAGGTATTTTATTCTTTTGGTAGCAGTTGTGAATGGGAGTTCATTCATGATTTGGCTGTCTGCTTGCCTGTTGTTGGTGTATAGGGATGCTAGCAATTTTTGCACATTGATTTTATATCCTGAGACTTTGCTGAAGTTACTTATCGCTTAAGAAGCTTTTTGGCCTAGATGATGAGGTTTTCTAGCTATAGGATCATGTCATCTGCAAATAAAGATAATTCAGCTTCCCCTCTTCCTATTTGAATACCTTTATTTCTTTCTTTTGCTTGATTGCTCTGGTCAGAATTTTTAATACTTTGTTGGATAGGAGTGATGAGAGAGGGCATCCTTGTCTAGTGCTGGTTTTCAAGGAGACTCCTTTCAGCTTTTACCCATTCAGTATGATGTTGATTATGGGTTTGTCATAGATGTCTCTTACTATTTTGAAGTATGTTCCTTCAATGTCTAGTTTATTGAGAGTTTCTAACATGAAAGGATGTTGAATTTTATTGAAGGCCTTTTCTGTGTGTATTGAGATAATCATGTGGTTTTTGTCTTTAGTTCTGTTTATGTGATGAATCACATTTATTGATTTGCATATGTTGAACCAACCTTGCATTCTGGTGATGAAGCAGACTTGATCATGGTGGATAATCTTTTTGATGTGCTGCTGGATTTGATTTGCCAGTACTTTATTGAGGATTTTTTGCATTGATGTTCATCAGGGATATTGGCCTGAAGTTTTCTTTTTTTGTTGTGTCTCTGCCAGGTTTTGGTATCAGGATGATGCTGGCCTCATAAAATGAGTTAGGGAGGAGTCCCTTTTTTTTCCCCCAGTTTTTTGGAATAATTTCAGTAGAAATGGTACCAGCTCTTTTTTGTACATCTGGTGGAATTCAGCTGTGAATCCAGCTGGTCCTGGGCTTTTTTTTAGTTGGTAGGCTATTTATTACTGCGTCATTTCAGAACTCATTATTTTTGATCTATTCAGAGATTCAGTTTCTTCTTGGTTCAGTCTTGGGAGGGTATGTGTCCTCCCAAGGTATGTGTCCAGGAGTTTATCCATTTCTTCTAGATTTTCTGGTTTATGTGCATACAAGTATTTACAGTATTCTCTGATGGTTGTTTGTTTATTTATTTATTTATTTTGAGATGGAGTCTTGCTCTGTTGTTCGGTCTGGAGTGCAGTGGCGTGACCTCAGCTCACGACAACCTCTGCCTGCCAGGTTCAAACAATTCTCCTGCCTCAGCCTCACGAGTAGCTGAGACTACAGGCATGCACCACCATGCCTGGCTAATTTTTTTGTGCTTTTAGTAAAGAAGAGGTTTCACCATGCTGGCCTGGCTGTTCTAGAACTCTTGACCTTGTGATCCACCCGCCTTAGCCTCCCAAAGTGCTGGGATTACAGGTGTGAGCCACTGTGCCTGGCCAGTTTATATTTCTTTGGGGTCAGTGGTGATATCTACCTTATAATTTCTAATTGTGTTTATCTCATTCTTTTCACTTTTCTTCATTAGTTTAGCTAGAGGTCTATCTTATTTTATTAATGTTTTCAAAAAATCAGCTCCTGGATTCATTGAATTTTTTGAAGGGTTGTTTTGTGTCTCTGTCTTCTTCAGTTCACCTCTGATCTTGGTTATTGTCTTCTGCCAGCATTGGGGTCTGTTTGCTCTTGGCTCTCTAGTTCTTTAGTTGAGATGTCAGGTAGTTAACTTGAGATCTTTCTAGCTTTTTGATATGGGCATTTAGTGCTATAAATTTCCCTCTTAACACTGCTTTAGCTGCATCCCAGAGATTCTGGCACATTGTCTCTTTGTTCTCATTAGTTTCAGATAACTTCTTGGTTTCTCCCATAATTTTGTTGTTTACCCAAGAGTCACTCAGGAGCAGGTTGTTCAATTTCTATGTAGTTGTGTGGTTTTGAGTGAATTTCTTAATCGTGAGTTCTAATTTGATTGTGCTGTGGTCTGAGAGACTGTTTGTTATGATTTCATTTCTTTTGCATTTGCCAAGGAAAGTTTTACTTCTGATTATGTGATCGATTTCAGAATAAGTGTCATGTGGTGATGAGAAGAATGTATATTCTGTTGAATTTGGGTGGGAAGTTCTGTAGATATCTATCAGGTCCAGTTGATATGGAGCTGAGTTCAGGTCCAGAATATATTTGTTAAATTTCTGTCTTGATGATCTAATATTGTTAGTGGGGTGTTAAAGTCTCTCACTATTATTGTGTGGGAGTCTAAGTCTCTTTGCAGTTCTCTAAGCACTTGTTTTATGAATTTGGGTGCTTCTGTGTTGGGTGCGTATATATTTATGATAGCTCTTCTTGTTGATTGAACCTTTTACCATTATGTAATGCCCTTGTCTTTTTTTTAATCTTTGTTGGTTTAAAGTCTCTTTTGTCAGAATCTAGGGTTGCAACTCCTGCTTTTTTCTGTTATCCATTTGCTTGGTAAATTTCCCTCCATCCCTTTGTTTAGAGCTTGTGTGTGTCTTGAGGATAGCATACTGATGGGTCTTGGCTCTTCATCCAGCTTGCCATTCTTGGTCTTTTAATTGGGGCATTTAACCCATTTACATTTAACGTTAGTATTGTTATGTATGAATTTGATCCTGTCTTGATGATGCTAGCTGGTTATTTTGCTGGCTTGGTTTATGTGATTGCTTCATAGTGTCACTGGTCTGTGTACTTCAGTGTGTTTTTGTAGTGGCTGGTAACAATTTTTCCTTTCCATATTTAGTTCTTTTTTCAGGAGCTCTTGTAAGGCAGGACTGGTAGTAACAAATTCCCTCACCTTTCACTTGTCTGAAAAGGAACTGATTTCTCCTTTGTTTATAAAGCTTAGTTTGGTCAGATATGAAATTCTCAGTTGGAGATTCTTTTCTTTAAGAATGTTGAATATTGGCCACCAGTCTCTTCTGGCTTGCAGGGTTTTTGCTGAGAGGTTTGCTGTTAGTCTGATGGATTTCCCTTTGTAGGTGACCTGGCCTTTGTCTCTGGCTGCCCTTAACAGCTTTTCTTTCATTTGGACCTTGGGGATCTGGTGGCCTTGGGGAATCTGATGGGAAGACATCTGATTATATGTCTTGAGGTTGATCTTTTTGTGGAGTATCTTACTGGGGTTCTCTGCATTTCCTGAATTTGAATATTGACCTGTCCTGATAACCTGGGGAAGTTCTTCTATATGATATTCTGAAGTATGTTTTCCAACTGGGTTCCATTCTCCTTATCTCTTTCAGATACCCCAATCAGTTGTAGGTTTGGTCTCTTTACATAATCCCATATTTCTTGGAGGTTTTATTCATTCCTTTTTGTTCCTTTTTCTCTATTGTTGTCTGCCTGTCTTATTTTGGAAAGATAGTCTTCAAGCTCTGAGGTTCTTTCCTCCGCTTGGTCTGTTCTGCTGTTGATACTTGTAATTTTGTTGTGAAGTTCTCAAGTTGTGTTTTTCAGCTCCATCAGGTCTGTTACGTTCCTCTCTGAACTGACTGTTGTGGCTACCAGCTCCCGTATTGTTTTATCATGATTCTTAGCTTCTTTGCATTGGGTTAAAGCATGCTCCTTTAGCTCAGTGTAGTTTATTATTACCCACCTTCTGAAGCCTATTTCTGTCAATTCAGCCATCTCAGCCTCAGACCAGTTCTGTGCTTTTGCTGGAGAGGCGTTGCGGTCATTTGGAGGAGAAGAGGCACTCTGGCTTTTTGAGTTTTCAGCATTTTTGTGTTGATTCTTTCTAATCTTTTTGGCCTTAATCTACCTTTGTTCTTTGAGGTTGCTGACCTTTAACTGAGGTTTTTGTGGAGTCTTTTTGTTGATGATGTTGTTTTCTGTTCATTTGTTTTTCTTTTAGTAGTCTGGCCACTTTACTGTATGTCGGGCTGCTGTGGTTTGCTGGGGGTCCTCTCCAGACCCCAGTTGCCTTGGTTTCTCCCATACCTGGAGGTATCAGCAGAGAAGGCCATGAAGCAGCAAAGATGGCAGGCAGGTCCTTCCTCTGGAAGCTCTGTCCCAGGGGGTAGGTACTTACCTGTTGTTGGCCTGCATGCACCTATAAGAGGTAGCTGGAGACCCCTGTTGGGAGATCTCCACAAGTCACAAGGAATGGGATCAGGGACTTGCCAAAAGAAGCAGTCTGGCTGCTTTTTGGTAGAGCGTATGTGCTGCATTAAAGGGGACACTACCTTTTCTGTACCGCCTGTATTCTCCAAAGCCGGCAGACTGGAGCAGCTGAGTTGACTGAACCCCAGACATGGCAGTCACCCCTCGCCCCCGGAGCTTGGTCCCAGTGAGATGCCAAAGCTCTGCCCTTAGAACCCTTAGCCAGTGTATTTCTATACGACATGAACACTTGAAATGTTAATGGGTAACAGTAGTGGGTGTTTATAGTAATATTCGTATTGTCAAGATAATATTAATTTGTTTTATTCTGTTTGAAGATGTACTGTTTAGCGAGGCAGGGAAACATTTTAGAAGCAGTTTGACTTAGATTTTTCCATTAAACACAGCTATCTTTCAACTATTTGAAAAACTCTTATATTACTGAAAAATTAAGGGTTTATGATAGCTAGGATTTCATTATTTTATTGAAAAATAATTTAGTTCAACTGCCATTCACATTTAAATTACTTAATTAGCATGAAGACTGGGATGTGAAGGAACTGATTTTCACAAATTGATATCAATAGCTATGAACTGGGTTACTGAAATACATGTGGAAAATAACAAATACTAAAAGAAATGGAAGGAAAAGTGTGATGAAAGTATATTTGTAAAAATTAATTTAAAAATAGACTGTAGAAGGAAATAATAGGAATTAATTGGTAAAAAAAAGAATATATATTATTCTGATAGATATGGAATGCAATTAAAATAGGTAACGTTCACATGAGCAATTCATAAATCTTTTATTTGTATGCTTCATGACTTGTTAAGGTCTTCCACAGAGATTATTGAGTCGCACTTTAAGATTGTAAAGCCAGAACCTCTTGGGAAAAAGTCTTTTTAGGGAAGAGTAGGGTCTTTCCTGGCATCTTAAAAAACACAGATGCATAATTAATTATATGAATGGGGCAGAAAACTTTTAGTACATCCAGTGAACAATGTTAGTGAGAGTAGACATAAACTAAAATATAATCATGTGCTAATGCAGATATCACTGCTATAATCACTATAAAATATTTTATATATGTTATTTCTCGGGTTGGACTCTAGAAATTTAGTGTATGTTTCTGTTTGACTGTTGGGTACACATTTCTGTCTCCCTCTCTATAATAACTGCCTGTATGTGACTTGTAGCTGATTAATTCCTATGTAATAGAGAAAAACTTGCACCTTTGGTTGGTGGGAAGTGGGATTTGGGGTGAGACTAGATTGAATAGCAGAGATGGTAGCTTTCCTTGTGTTAAATTGTACAAGGAGCCACACAGGGTTTCGGGAGAGCTGTGAGGAGTCTACTGTGACACTTTTGTAGCTCTGAGGGCTGTGAAGAGTTCATAGCTAGCAGTCATACAGAACTTGCTGGCTCAGTGCCTTTTTTTTTTGGTCTTTTTTCCCCATTTTTTGTTTGATTGGGTTTTTTGTTTGTTTGTTTGTTTCTGAACAGAGCGTCAGATGAGTGCCAAAAAAAGAATAAAGGAAGAGGGCTAAAACAGACTTTCTTCCCTGTTAGGGTCTTAATTCCTGGTAGGTGGGAGCTATATACCTGCTACAGCATATTGTTTTTAACTCACAAAGTTTCACTTATACGGATTTAAAAACTGTATAAATGATAACATCTCATAGTTTGTATATGTATACACACACATACTCTTTCTCTCTGTATATAATTCATTTTGTTCTAAGCCAAAATACAGTTTTTAAATTACCAGTTAACTTCTTAAATTTTTTTTCTTTAAGAGACAGGATCTTGCCCTGTTGCCTGGGTTGGAGTGTGGTGGCACGGTCATAGTTCACTGCATACTTGAACTCCTGGACTCAAGCAATGTTTCCACCTCAGCCTCCCCTAGTAACTGGGAATACAGGCATGTGCCACCATGCCCTCTGCTCATTACCAGTTACATTTTAAGTAACAATATTTTCTATGGTTATGATGTATATTAAAATAAAATGAGTGAATACATAGCTTACCTTAACTCAGAATTAAATTGGCTATGCTACAAAGAGCCATTTTATCAAGTTCTAAGTATGTGTTAAGTGAATTTGATGATGGTGTGCATTCATTCATGACATACTTTTTGAATACTTTCAAAGTGGCAGCCACTTTTTAGGAGTTGGTATATATCCGGGTAAAACAAAGCCCCTGTGTGCAGAGAGATTACATTCTAATGAGACATTTCAATGAGAATGACCTAGAAGTATAAACACACTGAGGCCCGGACAAGTTTGTGTTTTGGAAATAGCCAGAAGGCCGGTGAAACTAGAATAAGTGAATGAATGAACTAGGGGGAGAATGAAAGAAGTGAGATCAGAGAGCAAAGCTGAGGCCAGATCATTTGGGGCCTTAGAGACTAGGAAAGGAATTTGGATGTTACTCCAGATGTCACGAGAAGTCATTATAGGGTTTTAAGCAAGAGAGTTGCCTGATCTGAGTTATTTACATATACATACACACACACACATACATATCTGTGTGTATATATACATATATATTTTTTAAAATCACTCTGGCTAAGATGTAGAGAAGCATCAGTACAGGGGCAAAAATGGAAACAGGGACACCAGATGTTGCAGTAATTCAGATGAGAAGTAATGATAGCTTGGACCAGGGTACCGAAATGAAGGTAGTGAGACAAGGTCAGATTGAAAATAGTTTTTTAAAGGTAAATCTGATAGTATCAGCTGAAATAGGGTGTGAGAGAAGTCATGGATGATTGATTCCCTAGAATTTTTGCCTGAACAGCTTAGTGAATGGTGGCTTGCTGATTTGCTGAGATGTATGAGTGTTGGTGTCAGTTTTATTTTAAATCTTTACCTCTTAAATAAGAAATGTATTAACATTAAGTATGTAAAATATTTTTTAAAAGTCGTTATGAAAACTTCTTTTTCAATAGGCGGAGTACGTCCAGCTTGTTACTGAACTTCGAATGACAAGAGCCATTCAGCCTCAGATCAATGCCTTTTTACAGGGCTTTCATATGTTCATTCCACCCTCCCTTATACAGCTTTTTGATGAATATGAATTGGTAAGGAAAAATATCAGTTCTTATGTTGTAACACAACAACACAAAACTCTAGTGATGTAATTCAGAAATAATTGTGGAGTACGATAATGAATGAAATAATGTATAAATGAGAAAAAATTGTTTAATGTCCATTTTTAGAGATTTGATATAAAATTTATGGATGTGCCTTCTCTTAAGCTTAATAACCAGATAAGCAACTCCTTAATGTGAAGTGAGGTGAGGTGGTGACAAACTAAAATGGAATATATTCCTATTTCTTCTATATGGGAGATGTTGAAGGCCAGTCTTCCTATATGTGCAGTATTCTACATTATTTCTGAATTTTTTATTTGATCACATGACATAAAGGGTGCTGATACTACTTAAACTTCTAAAGAGAATTAAGAAGGTTTTTCTTATTGTATAGTATTTTCTTCTCCAGTTTCTTATATTGCCATATATATAATTTTATAATTCTTTATTTGAAACCTATGGAGTCCATCGTCTTTGCTGTCCTGTAGTCCCTAATGAATGTTTTGTTTTGCTACTTTAATTTGCCTTTATTGTACTGTGATCCAACAGGATTTCTAATTTTATATGATTTATGTCGCATTTTTCTCCATTTTCTTTTTCTCTTTAGTTTTGGTAATTTGGAGAATTATTTTTAAACTCTTTGAGTTGTCTAAATCTAAATAAAGCACAGTATTTTAAATAGAATATAGCTGCTTTCTTATCTAAAAAAATATAATTTGGAATAGTAAGTCCCAGATCAGTGGAAATATTTTATTTAGTTTTTATTCTGTCTCAGAAAATTAGTTTTACCTTATACCTTTCATTTTAGTATATGGATACAGATACTGATATATACCTTTAATTTTACATATGTATCAGTATTTTAAATTTATCATTCATAGTATATGTTAGCAGTGAACAAAATTTGCTAATTAATTTTGAAGTCCATTTTGATTTAGTTTCATTAAATGTAAGTTTTGAGGTTTTTTTGATTGTTTTTTAGCTGTACAGTTAATGACTTCAGTTAGCGTAGATTCATCTAGTTTTTATGTAACAGTAGAAGTTATTTTCAGCATTTAAAAATGGAGGACTATTTGAGCTATTATATTATTAGACCTGACTGAAATCTGACTTTTCCTGTACTGTGCTTGGATTAAATTAGCCTTTTGAAATTCAAAACAGAGAATTAATTATTTGCTGGACCTTTATGTATGTAAAAAACAAATAGCAACAACAAAAATAATTGATGAAAACTTTGCCTTATAATTTACTGAAATCAGTAAGTTTATAAAACTTTGAATTATAATATACATGCAGAAAAGGACACACCTCATAAATGTATAGCTTGATAAATTTTAACAAACTGAACATACCCATGAAACTAACACCCAGATGAAGAAACAGAAATCCTAGCACCCCATATGTCACTCTGTCATCCCCCTCCGGTCATTCTCCCACTTTAACAGTAACCATTCTCTTGACTTCTGAAATCATAGATGAGATTTGCCTATTTTAGAACTATGTAGATAGAATTTATCTGGCTTTCTTAGCTCAACTTTTTGTGTGTGGGAATCATACATATTGTTGCATGCAGTTGGTAATTTGTTCATTTTTATTGCTGAATAGCATTTCAGTTTCCTTTAGTCTTTTCTATTCTTGAACATTTAGTGGGTACTTTTCAGTTTCAGGCTCTTTCAAGTACTGCTGCTACAAACATGCCTTTAGGAAAACCTAAGTATGCATTCTGTAGGTTATATGCATTGGAGTGGAATTGCTGGGACACAGGCTGTGCATGTATCCCATTTCAGTAGATGTGAGCAGATAGTTTCCCAAGTGATGCATCAATTTACACTCCCATTAGTAGGTGTGAGAGTTCTGGGTGTTCTGCATTCTCACTAGCATTTGATAATTTTCCATCTTTTTCATTTCCTTACTGGTAATTCAGTAGTGGTCTTTCCTTGAGATTTTAATTTGTGTTTATGTGATAGCTAATGAAGTTACACACCTTTTATGATTACAGCCATTTGTGTACTCTGTTTTCAAAGTGTCTATTTAAGTAATTTGTCCATTTTTCTATTGTGTTTTCTGTTTTATTTTTTCTTTTTACTGACTTGTAGGACTCTTTATGTATTCTTTCATAAGAGTCTTTTGTCAGATATATGTATTATGAATATTTTCTACTCAGGTCTTTTCAGTGAATAAAAATTTTGGGGTTTAACATAATTCAGTTTATCAGTTGTTTTTTTTTTTTTAATGGAAGAAACTTTTTGTGTCTTGTTTAAGAAACTGTTTCTTTCCCCAAGGCTGTGAAGATATTGTTCTGTGTTTTCTTTTAAAAGCTTTATTCCTTTATCTTTCACATTTAGGTCTGTTACTGGTAAGTTTTTAATTGTGGCTCTTACATTAAAATTTAGATCAGGATTCCTAGTTTGTCTTGGACTCTGACTTTACTAAGTTGAGCTGATTCACATTTGGGAAGAGCAACATTGTAGGCATGGTCTTGATTTATGCAGTGGTAATAATTATTATTAAGCGTTTAGTATTTGCCAAGTATTTTATATGTATTAATTTAAAAAACCCACAAAAAATCTCTTGAGGTGAGTACGATTGCCCCCATTTTACATATGAGAAAACTAGGCCAAAGAAGATACGGAACTTGTTCATGGTCATAGAGCATGTGTTAGTGGTAGGCTATGAACCCATGTTCCCTGACCTCAGATCTCATCAGTGTTGCCAGTCTGCTTCTTGGTGGCATGAGTAATCAGAGGGACTTGGCTTCAGAACCTTTTGTGTGACTTTGTGTCTTTCATAGGGGAGCGCTATGCTACACTGAGAACGGAAACTTGTAAAAAAATTTGGTGCAAACGTCTAAGCTAGATGTGCATCTGAGTTAAAAGATTCAGGTTAAATTCTAGAGTTTTAGTGAGGAGAAGGTATCGAATAGCTCCAATGTACTGAACTGGAGGTATAGTCATCCATTGTAGATAGAAGGCAGTCGTAAGTCAAGAGATGAGTATGGGCTGTTCTTCCATACTGTGCTGCTTGTGAATTTATCCATGAAAGAACCAGAATATAAAAACATTGAGTCATGTGATGCTGGGTAAGCTGATGGCTATGAATACTTGCATGATTCAGTTTCTAACTATTAGTATGAGTTATATAACTTACAGTTCCAACAGATGAATTCAGTTATTTTGTTGTATTAAAAAGATTGATTGGGACTTAAAATGTTTATTATATGTACTTTTTATTCTGGAATTCTCATTTCATCTATTTGTTTTTGGTCAATTTAGTAACTTTTTTTGCCCAGTTCTTAGGTGGAATAATAAAGATCCTTTCGTTGTCGTCTTCAAAAAAAAAATTGTAACAATGTGATATTCATGAAGTGCTTCAAATTTCTTGAGAGAATGTAGTATTAGTCATTTTTATTCATAATTATGAATAATGAAAGCATACTTAATATTATTAAAAGCTTATCTTCAGCCTAGAAGGGAAAAGGATTAAACTCATGAACTGTAAGACATGCGTAAAGCCTATCCCACTCCCTTTTAGCAAACCTGTATCAGAGTCCTGCCAGGGAACAGAATTTCTCCAGATGGTTCAAATATTGAAACTTTAACAAAGGGACTATTACACAGGTATGGGCAGTGTTAAGAATAAACAAGGTCTAGTGAGACATCCACAGACTGGAAACAGGGAAAGCCTTTATCGTCCCTAGGACTGAAGAGACAGGTAGAGGAATTACGGTGAAGAGCCCCGTGGGAGCCTGAACTACCAAGGAGGGCCCACCTGGTGGTAGCCATACTTGAGGAGCCATAGCTACTGCAAAGAGGTGCTGCAACAGTGGGGGAGCAGAGAGTACCCTCACCTCCAAACTAACTGCCTGTGTTTCCCTGGCTCCAAACCCAATCCAAAGCCAGATGGCAAGAGAACCAGCAGGCAAAGCAGCCAGTCTACAGTGCAAAGGAAGCTAGAGAATGTATTTGGGGGTGGTCAATGTAGACTAACTAGACTGTCTTCATCTAGGAAGAGGATTCTATAATACTGTTACTAAGAGGACTAAAACACATCCTATACTAGCAGTTCTAAAACTTTTCGGTCTTAGGACCCCTTGCAACAAAAGAGTTTTTGTTTATGTGGGTTATGTCAATCTATATTTACTGTACTTGAAATTAAAACAGAAATGTAAAATATTTTATTCACATAAAATAATCCATTATTATGTTAACATAGAGAACATTTGAAAAACTAAAATTGCATTTTCTAGAACAAAACAGAAATAATGGGAAGACTGGTACTATTTTACAGTTTTGCAAATTTCTTTAATGTCTAGCTTAATAGAAGACAAATGGGCCCTTATAACTGCTTTTGTGTATAATCTGTTTTGATATGTTGTTTGGTTGAAATATATGAAGAAAATCCAACCTCATACAGATAAGTTGGAAAAGGGAGAACCTCATGGACCCACAGAAAAATCTCGGAAACCCTCAAGAGTTCTCACATGTTGCCTTGTATCTATCTTATTTAAGGTACAAGGTCAGCTATATGTTATGAGTATTTACTATAGGAAACGTGATTTTGAATCACATGGTATCTACATCCCTCTAATAAGAAATCCTGGCTGGGTGCGGTGGTTCACACCTGTAGTCCCAGCACTTTTGGGAGGCTGAGGTGGGCGGATCACAAGGTCAGGAGATTGAGACCATCCTGGCTAACATGGTGAAACTCCGTCTCTACTAAATATACAAAAAAATTAGCCGGGCGTGGTGGTGGGCACCTGTAGTCCCAGCTACTTGGGAGGCTGAGGCAGGAGAATGGTGTGAACCCGGGAGGTGGAGCTAGCAGTGAACCAAGATCGCAGTGCCACTGCACTCCATCCTGGGCAACAGAGCAAGACTCCATCTCAAAAAAAAAAAAAAAAAAAAGGCAATCCTGATGGATGTTCTGGCTCATCAGTGTAAAGTGTAGGCCAATCATTGCCTCCCCTGTCTATGTAAGCATATCTAACTGTGAAATAGGGACTGATTCAGAGAAGTGGACAGGCTCTTTTCATGTCCTCTTTTCCCTTGGAAAACAAAAAGGCAAATACTTTGCTGTTCTTAATTTCATTTTTACTTACATGATTGAGATTTTGTGTCTTTGATTATCTTCCTGTATGAAAGAAACTTATCAAGTCATTAGGAAAATTGCTTTTTTTTTTTTTTTTTTGACTTTGGAGAAAATTGACTTTAAAGGATCCAAATTATTCCAGAATAGAATTCCTAAAAGGCCTAAATATTTTTTAAAAATCATAACTATTTTTATATTACCTCCTTTTTCCTCATGATAAGGATTTCTTGATGCTTTTCCCCTTGTTTAGTCAAGTATTTATTCAGGTCTTTGTTGTCACTTCCATGTTGAGAATACTGTCCCCTTACAGAAGTTAATAAATTTGCAAAGAATTGTAAAAATATAAAGTAAATCAAAGATAATGTTCATAAAACTTTTGCACGTAAAAAAAAAAAAAAAAAACTTTTGCACGCATAAACTGTTGTTGCATATGTTCACACATAAACATATAAACTATAATCTCTTATGTTTTAATGAAGTTTTGTCAATGTGGAAACATCTCCACATCTTACAATATTTGAGATTATCAGCGTCAAGGATTTTGTCTCATGTAATGCTTGTTATTGATGACATGCAGGAACTGTCACTAAAATGTATCAGTTTCATGTGAGATTAGTTTCTAATTAAGGCAAATTTACCATTTAAATGTAATAACTTTTTTCCCTAAAGAAAATTATTGAAATATTTTTCTTCTTCCCCCAAGGAGCTACTGCTTTCTGGCATGCCAGAAATTGATGTGAGTGATTGGATAAAAAATACAGAATACACAAGTGGCTATGAAAGAGAAGATCCAGTTATTCAGGTAAAATTTCTCTAGAGCTTAGAATGAAGTTAAGTTTTGCCGTTTAATTTTGTAAGCTTTTCAGCACTATTGAATGAAAACTTACATTAATTAACAAAGTGAAGTATTTCCCCAAATTATTCTTGTGGGAACAGTGCATATGAAAGCTTTGCATGAAATCATTTTTGGTAAATGACTTTCATAGAATAAAATGTGCTTTATGAATATTACATATTTCTCTGGTATTGAGAAGTCTGCAGTTGCTCTGAAATATGAGCTAAGTTTTTTTTGTTGTTGTTAGTGGTTCTGGGAAGTTGTAGAAGACATTACTCAAGAGGAGAGAGTTCTTCTCTTGCAGTTTGTTACTGGCAGGTAAGCAGTATTTTTATGATAATATGGAAATAATTTAATGTATTCTGCTTTTAATGGCTTAGAGATAACTAAAATGAGGAGTTATTACTCTGAATTGTCAGTAACTTACCACCCTTTCCACTGTTTTAGATATTAAAGATTTATTTTGGTATTAAAGATAAGACATTTATAGTAGTGATCAATCATGTTTATTTGATATATTAAAAAGGATCGCCAATTAGGACTATTAGTATATTGCACTTTATAATTTGGAAATCTTTTTGCTCTGCAGGTCGGTCAAGGATAGTAGCCAAATGTTTAATATTTGTATATTGCTGGTTTGGTTTAATAGTAAGGCAGTTCAGTTTATCCTGGGTAACTCATACACATACTCTATGTTACCCATACACAACAGTTTTTCTGTAATTCAAAGTAAACTTTAAAGTGTCAAGATTCATGGCCTAAAAAATAATTTGTGGTACCACACTTCTATGAAAAGTTCACTTTTGAAACCAGTTAAATATAATAGATATTAGAAAACTAGATGATTTAACCATCTTTTAGCTTATATTTCTGAAAGATGTAAAAAAAAGTCTGATTTTCATTTTGGATAACAGAATTTTATCTTCTATTTATGAAAATGTAGTTTAGTTTTTTTCATTATAAATGTACATATTTCTCCTAGGAAAGTTACAAAACAAAGTTAGAATAAGAAAAACCACAGTCCATCAGCCGTAACCACTATAAACAATTTGATATATTTACTTCTTTGTTTTTTTTGCATATTTAAAAACCATAATTGTGAATATATATCTATATAAAATATATATATATAATTTTTTTTTTTTTTTTTGAGACAGAGTCTCACTCTGTCCCTCAGGCTGGAGTGCAGTGGCTTGATCTTGGCTCACTGCAACTTCCACCCCCTGGGTTCAAGCGATTCTGCTGCCTCAGCCTCCCAAGTAGTTGGGAGTACAGGCGCCTGCCAACACGCACGGCTAATTTTTGTATTTTTTTATTTTTAGTAGAGATGAGGTTTCACCATCTTGGCCAGGCTGGTCTTAAACTCCTGACCTCATGATCCACCTATCTTGGCCTCTCAAAGTGCTGAGATTACAGGCGTGAGCCACCATGCCTGGCCTATAATTTTTAAAATCTATATTTTTTTTATTTTAAAAGTAATGTTTAATCATTGTAGAAACTTTAGACAATGGAGAAAATAGGAGAAAATTAAAATCCTTAATGTTAAGTGATCCCACTATTCAGAGATAACTACAATTAACATTTTGCTTTTTTTTTTAGTCTTCTTACTGTATAGTTAGAAAAATAGTTGGAGCCACACTGTAGATCTAATTTTAAAGAATAAATGAATAGTCTGGGTACGGTACTTCTCTTGCAGTTTAGTTTGTTACTGGCAAGTAAGCAGTATTTTTATGATAATATGGAAATAATTTAATATATTCTGTTTTTATGGCTTAGAGATAACTAAAATGAGGAGTTATTACTCTGAATTGTCAATAACTTACCACCCTTTCCACTGTTTTAGGTATTAAAGATTTATTTTGGTATTAAAGATAAGACATTTATAGTAGTGCCTGTAATCCTAGCACTTTGAGAGGCTGAGGCGGGCAGGTCACTTGAGCTCAGGCGTTTGAGACCAACCTAGGCTACATGGCGAAACCCTGTCTCTACAAAAATACAAAAATTAGCCAGGCATGGTGGCACATGCCTGTAGTCCCAGCTACTCAGGAGTCTGAGGTGGGAGGATCACTTGAGCCTGGGAGGTGGAGATTGCAGTGAGCTGAGATTGCGCCACTGCACTCTAGCCAGGGTGACAGAGTGAGATCCTGTCTCAAAAAAAATAATAAAAAATAAATAAGAAATAAATAAGACATAACAATTAACAGGTTATAGACTAAAAATATAAAAGAAAAACTTGTTTTTTTGGTTTTGTTTTTTGCCTCTGAATGCCAAGAAGTACTCAGAGACTTGAATAACTTAATAGAAAGGATGAAAAAATCATTATATTTTTTATGTAAGAAAGTTGACAATTTGACAATTCAGATAGGAGAAAAAAACCCACCTCCAATCTATTCCTAAAAATAATCACTGATAACATTTTTGTTATTCTTCTAGAATTTTTAACATATATAATTTTTACTTTTAAAACCATTGTTATTTTATAACTTTTTGAATTTAGCAATATGTTACTAAATTGTTCAATTTATAGATCTATGTAATTTTTAGTGGCTTTCTAGTTTTCTTTTTAGGGACTTCCTTTAATTGATTCTTTATTGCTAAATTTTCCTATTTATGGAATAATGCTGTACAAATAAGGAATTTTTGTGCTTCTGTCCTAGTGGGACAGTCTGATTATAGAAGATAAATTCTTAGAAGGGAAATTTTTTTGTATGAGAATATATAAATTTTTATAATCTTGATACATATTCATTTATCTTCTAGAAGGGTATTGATGTCAGTAGAGAATGAGAGAGCTTACTCCTTTTATCAGCACAGGGTATAGTCATTTTTACTTTCTTTCTTTTTTTTTTTTTTTTTTTTTTTTTTAAAGACAGAGTCTGGCTCTGTCGCCCAGGCTGGAGTGCAGTGGCACAATCTCGGCTCACTGCAAGCTCCACCTCCTGGGTTCACACCATTCTCTTGCCTCAACCTCCTGAGTAGCTGGAACTACAGGTGCCTGCCACCACACCCGCTAATGTTTGTATTTTTAGTAGAGATAGGGTTTCACCTTGTTAGCCAGGATAGTCTCAATCTCCTGACCTCATGGTCCACCCACCTCGGCCTCTCGAAGTGCTGGGATTACAGGTGTGAGACACCGTGCCCGGCCCATTTTTACTTTCATATAATTTCTTTTATGTAATTTTTGTGTGTGTGGTATGAATTACCTGACTTTATTCTTTGTTATTCCACAATCACTTTAAAAATTCAGTTTTAAGTGTTGTTTATATATTAGGGGTATTAACTCTGCAAATAGTTTTCTTGGTTTATCAAAGTTAAATATACAGATTTCCATGTAATTTAAATTTATAACTTGTAAGTTTTAAATTACCGTATTGCCAAGGTGATTATCGTTACTTTCCTTTGTGGTTTTATAAATCGTTCCCTACTTCTAAGATTTTATATATATGTTTATATAAATTTTTTAATGTAAGTTTTACAATTTCTGTTTTTACATTCCAGTTTTTAAGCCATCTGAACCTTATTTTGGTTTATGTTGTCAAGTATATTTTTCTAAATGGTTTATACTTCAACACTATCTAGTGAATTATTATGTTTTCCCCATGATTTGGTCAGTATGAGTCTTTAAGATGCAGAAATCAGTTACTCAAGTTTTTTAGTACTAAGTTGTTTCTTAGGTGGCTGCTCCTGTAGAGTAAAACACTAGAATTAGTAATATACAAGGCTTCTTCACTTTAAATAGTACAGTCATTGCTAGCAATGCTGAAAAGAGGTGTGCTATTCATTATTTAGTTATGAAGTGTGGCAAATCCACACTTGAATGGAGGTGAAAGATGTGGGTGAAGAGTAGAAGCCAAGGAAGCTCAGGGGAAACAACGCGGAGCTAGCTTCACCCCTTGGACGGAAGAATCCACCTTTCAACATTGAGTCTAATTAGAGCTCTGTATTTTGAGTTCAAACTGAGAAAGTTTTAAGCTTTTTAAAATTTTAAATTTTACCTCGAACTCCCAGTCAGTAGTATAGGTATAGTACTTGTCGTTCAAAACCAAAAGTGTAAATTTTTTTCTTTTTTAATTTTTGGAAAATTCTGATTCTGTATTAGTTTTATTTAGATACTGACGTATCTTTCTACAGGTCTGTAGTATAATTTAGTGCAACCTTACTGAAAGATCAAATGTGTTCCAATTGTTGAACCAAGAATTAATACAAAAAGTGATTTTTAAATATTTTTATAGTATTGACATTAATATTTCATAGCTCTATAAGGCCATCTTTAATGTTTTACTGTTTCATTATCCCTTAATCCCTTAAGAATCAGACTTGATGATTTCTTTTTTTTTTTTTTTTTGAGAAAGAGTCTTGCTCTGTTTCTTAGGCTGGAGTGCTGTGGCACAATCTCAGCTCAGTGCAACCCCCGCCTCCCAGGTTCAAGTGATTCTCCTGCCTCAGCCCTCCCGAGTAGCTGGGATTATAGGCACCTACCACCACGCCTGGCTAGTTTTGTATTTTTAGTAGACATGGAGTTTCACCATGTTGGCCAGGCTGGTCTCGATCTCCTGACCTCAAGTGATCCACCTGCCTCGGCCTCCCAAAGTGCTGGGATTACAGCTGCGAGCCTCTGTGTCCGGCTGATTTCTTTTCTTTTCTTTTTTTTCTTTCTTTCTTTTTTTTTTTTGAGATGAAGTCTTGCTCTATTGCCCAGGCTGGAGTGTAGTAGCTTGATCTCAGCTCACTGCAACTTCCACCTTCTGGGTTCAAGTGACTCTCCTTCCTTAGCCTCCAATTACAGGTGCACACACCACTTTGCCTGGCTAATTTTTGTATTTTTAGTAGTGACGGGGTTTCACCATGTAGGCCAGGCTGGTCTCTAACTACTGATCTCAAGTGATCCACCAGCCTCAACCTCTCAAAGTGGTGGGATTACAGGCGTGAGCCACCGCGCCCGGCCAATTACTTTTTAAATAAAATAGAAGTATGCCATTTTTGTTTACTGTAATTTATACTGTATAATCTAAGTGTCATAATATTCAACCAAAGACTTTATTTTTCTCATACATACTTACGCCTGATGAATTATTATCTTAACATGATCAGATCTAATTATATAAGTAGGGGGCCAGCCATATTTATTCATAGTGTAGGAAAAGAGGAGTAAGGTTTCAGGAATGGCTCATGAATAACAGCTTATAGAATAATTTTAATTAAGATGTTAAAACTAGAGGATCTTCTGAATTTTTAGCTTACTGTTCAAAATTTACTTGTGTGAAGGACATTAGATTGATCATACTTATATTGAAATACTGTGCTATAATTTGTATAAAAATCAATGTCAACATTTATTTTCTCATCTTGATAAAATAGTTACATTTAATTTGAAATTCTACAACACAGGATATTCAGAACGGCTTGATTTTTATCCCTTTTTATGTTTGGTCACCTTGTTAATTTTTTGGGCAAAAGTTAAATATATAAATTAACTAATGTTGAATTTTATTTCAACTTACAAAGAGATATAGCCAGATGTTCTTTATATATTCTCTTGCTATTAGTAGGAATTGTTTATGCATTAGTGTCTTATAAGCAAGATTCAGGCATACTTTTAATATTGCCTTAGTTTACTAAGGTAAGCTCAAGAATTTCATCAGTAAACCAAACCAGACGACTTCCCAGATAGAAGAGAAAATTGCTGTTTTTAGGGATTCTTTCATATTGGATTGTTAAACATTTTTTTCCCTGAGGATGTATACATATCATCAGTGATTTCAAATAGACAATCCTGGTACATTTTTTCAACTTTGTGTGTGTGTGTGTGTGTGCGCGCACGTGTGTGTAAATGCATATCATAAAATCATTTAAACAATTTTTAAGTGTGCACTTTTGTGGCATTAAGTATTCACATTAATGTGTGACTATCACCACCGTCCATCTCCTGAATTTTTTCATCTTTCCCAACTGAAACTCTGTACTCATTAAACACTAACTCCCCATCCTCCTTCCCTACCCACCTCTAACAACCACCTATTTTATGTCTATGAATTTGACTACTCTAAGAACTTCATATAAGTGGAATCATACAATATTTGTCTTTTTGTGATTGCTTTATTTCACTTAGCATAAAGTCTTCAAGATTCATCCATTTTGTAGCACATGTCAAAATTTCCTTCATTTTTAAGGCTAAATAATACCCCCTTGTATATATACACCACACTTTGCTTATCCAGCCATCTGTTGATGGAGACTCGGGTTGCTTCTACCATTTGGCTATTGTGAATAATGCTGCTATGAACATGGATGCACAGATACTTTTTTGAGTCTGTGCTTTCAGTTCTTTTGGATATATACCCAGAAGTGGAATTGCCTGATTGTATGGTAATTCTGTATTGTAATTCTGTTAATTTTGTTGAGGAACCTACATGTTGTTTTCCACAGAGGCTGATCATTTTACATTCCCAGCAGCAATTTCTCCACATCCTTGCTAATACTTGTGACTTTCTGTATTTTGTTTTTTTGATGTTTTGCCGATAGTCATCTTAATGAGTGTGAAGTGGTTTTGATTGGCATTGCCCTAGTAAATAGTGATGTTGAGCATCTTCATGTGCTTATTGGGCATTTGTTTATCTTTTTTTGGAGAAATGTCTATTTCAATTCTTTGCACATTTTTAATCAGGCTGTTTTGGTTTTTTTTGTTTGTTTTGGTTTTTTGCTATGGGAATTCTTTATATGTTCTCAATATCAATTTGGTGTCATATTCAATAAATCATTGCCAAATCCGGTGTTATGAAGCTTTTCCCTTATATTTTCTTCTAAGAGTTTTGTAGTATTAGCTCTTACATTGAGGTCTTCAATCCATTTTGAGTTAGTTTTTAAGTTACTTAGTGTAAAGTAAGGGTCCAACTTCATTTTCGTTGTAGTGAATATTCAGTTTTCCCAACACACTTCGTTGAAAAGACTCTTTTCCCCTTTGAATGTTGTTGGCACTCTAGTTGAAAATCATTTCATTATGTATGTGAGGGGTTATTTCTGGCCTCTATTCTCTTCTACTGGTTCATGTGTCTCTTTTCTTGGCAGTATCACACTATTTTGATTACCACAGCTTTGTAATAAGTTTTGAAATCAGGATATGTGAGTCTGCCACCTTTGTTGTTTTTTTCCTAGACTGTTTAGGCTATTTGAGGTTCAACTTTTTTTTTTAAGTGAACTAAACTGTGCTTTATTTTATAAATCATTTTTTTTTTTTTTTTTTGAGACCGGAGTCTCGCTCTGTCACCCAGGCTGGAGTGCAGTGGCCAGATCTCAGCTCACTGCAAGCTCCGCCTCCCGGGTTTACGCCATTCTCCTGCCTCAGCCTCCCGAGTAGCTGGGACTACAGGCGCCTGCCACCTCGCCCGGCTAAGTTTTTTTGTATTTTTAGTAGAGACGGGGTTTCACCGTGTTAGCCAGGATGGTCTCGATCTCCTGACCTCGTGATCCGCCCGTCTCGGCCTCCCAAAGTGCTGGGATTACAGGCTTGAGCCACCGCGGCCGGCCTATAAATCATATTTTTAAGAAAGTATTTTAAATTTTATTCAGATGTTTGCAAGTATGTATTTAGTAATCTATACACTAAGTGTTCCTTTGTCATTATTCTTATTTATCCAAAAAGCACTGTAGCACCTCATTTTAAAAGCAATAGAATGTTTTTTAGTATCGGTTTAATCATGATACATACACAGGCTAACTTTAGAAGAAATATTAATTTTATTTTCGATGTATATATAACTTGAGAAGTTGTAATTACATCCTCTACAGTCATGTACCCAAGATTAAATTTTCTACTGATGTGTTATGCATTGTATGTTAACCTTCCTGTGGTCTCTTTATGTTTGGTGATGTTTGAAAAATATGTTTGATATTCTGAATATCAAATCAAAGAGGAATATAAAGAATTTTTCAGTTTTTCCACTATGAAAAACAAAACAAAACACCTTTAGGGCCTAGATATTTTTCACAAACAAGGAAATCATTTGGATTACATGTCAGAGCATTTATTGCTTGAATTAATCAAATATTAATCTATTAACAATTTAATGAATGTCTACTCCAGGCATTTTGCTAGCCCCAGGGATATAGATGTAAATATGACTTGTTTGGGCTCTCAAGCCCCACTTCAGTAGAGAGCCACATGAAAGCAAATAATTGTAAATGTAGCATGCTAAATGCAATATTGAGGTATGTGCTGTGGCCAGTTGCAAGCATAGTGTAGCTATGGAAATGTGGAGAGGTGTCTCCATGGAAGGTTGCTAACTAATCACAAAGCAATTTACAGTAATGAGTTGGGGTTTTGTAGACTAAAAAATGTCATGTTGTCATTGTCCTAGAGTTGGATATATTTCTACCCTAACTTAGAACTTGAAATTGATCTGTCACAAATATCTTTCTTTCATGATTACAATGTATTAAGATATAAACTCTTAGTTCCAGGGTCCCACATGGTGGGTTTGCTAATATCATGGGTGGAAGTGGATTGCAAAACTTTACAATCGCTGCTGTGCCATATACTCCAAATCTTTTACCAACTTCAAGCACATGGTATGTTGAATTGGTTTATTTAAATGCTTTACAAATTGTTTTGATTAATTTTGAATGATCAGAGGTCTAACTGTTGCTGCATTGAGAGGAAAACCTCAGCTGTGATCTCACTCCAGGATTTTGGAATCATTGATAACAAATTATGTAGTTTTTGTGCCCCTGTTTTTGGGAGGGAAAATGTTTGAGGAAACCCTAATTCCCTACAATTTAATTGACTATAGTTCAAGTATCACCAAAGTTACACTATCATAAGTAGCACTGAGTTACACACCATCACTTCAAACTAAATTGCCCTATTGCTTATTTATTTTAAGCTGAAAAGAACTTATTTTCTTCCACTGCATTTGCATGCTGAAAGAAACTGCAGTGCAGCAGATTTTTTCTTCTTTTTAAATACCACTTTAGGGTTTTTCAATTTGAATGCAAATTTGAGAGGATGGTTTTATGTTAATTTTGAGTAGTGTTTTCACTTCTAGACAAAACAATCAGAAATTTTATAGATTTCCTGTTTAATGGTGGTGTATTTTTCTTTTAAAGCATCAACATGCTCAAGTTACCTGAATACCCAAGTAAGGAAATACTCAAGGACAGACTTCTTGTGGCACTACATTGTGGCAGCTATGGTTACACAATGGCATAATGAAGTCTGGAAAACTCATCTGACTACTGATGCACAATTCAGAATGGCAGAAGTAATTTGGGAAAATGTCAACAAAAAAGCAGCCTAAATGCAACCCATAGGCAGGGCTGATGCTTCAAATTTATAAAAGATCATCAGGTTTTCTGTTTCTGTCTTTTCCCTTTTATGTTTTCTCTGTTTGTGATACAATTAGAAAATATAAAATCACAGTAGATTTTATTTTTTAAAATGCTAATTGAAAGTAGTAGAGACTGTCCTTTTTCGTAATTAATTTTATCCAAGATTGTATTAAGGCAAAATCTGATTCTACATTCCACCTCTGCTGTGTAACTGTCTTGTTAAAAGGAGGTTTTCTCCTAATTTCTGATACATTATATGAGGTCATCCAGCTGGTATGTTCTTTTGCATGTAAAGTACCATTTATATTTTAGAAAACTATTGTATAGAATGGATTAATTTAGATTGTCTATAAAGCCACAAATATGTATTTTCCCACAGTGTATTCTATATTACAATGATTTTTTTAGCATTTTAATATTTTAATATACATTGTAAAATTTAGACTAACAGTTGATGAAATGACATCTAGTTTATATATTAAAGCTTACACTATATTGTATGAATTATTTGCATCTTTCAGTGGCCAGTTTTCCATATGTACATATTATGTCCCAATGTTTTTCTTATGCCTTATTTTAATTTATAATGAAGGTAAAATTAAAATGTATTTTACTACATTTCTTTTCATTACTTTTATCTGTGAGCGTTGACACATCTGAAAAAGTAATCTGGTGTGCAAATTATAATTTAAATAGTTAATTTTTTTACTTCTTAAATTTGCTTTTCGTCATTAAATTGTCAAGTTCAAGTGATATGTGCCTAATATCACTTGGGTGTTGGGTTTTTGAATTTTTGGGTAATCAGTTTTATTTTGAAAAGACAGACTTAAATAGTTACAGCATATGTTTGAACAGGAAGTAGGAACATGCATACACGAAGAAATGCTAACGGAAGGATTTGTAATGTTTAGGATCTTCCCTTGGAAACTAAAAATAGTATATTAATGACATTACTGTTTGTAGAATGACATATGCAAATTTTCTCATAAGCAGCCATTATGTTTGTCAGTAACGTTTGAGAGACATGTAAATTGAAAGTTTTGCTAAATTATAAAGCTCCTTTAATACATTGGTTTTGGTTCTCTTGTCTTTTCTAAATGTTAACAAAATATATCTTAACAGATTACATGAATTTAGGAATTATTTAAAAATTACCATTAGCTCTAAAATTAAGATTCAGATGCTTTATTTATAGTAACTGAAGCTAATAATGTTTTATGTTTTGATTTTTTGAAATTTAATTGTAGAAGTCACTGCCTTCTGAGTTTTCCAATAGATAACCACTTTTAATACTATATTGCTTATAATACTAATGTTTACAGATATGTTTCTGTTTATAACCATACAATACATTGGCTCTGTCATATTAGTTTTTTTGCAAGTAGTTATGTAAAAGAGATAGATAATAAAATATTAAATAACTGAGTGTGGTGGCTTATGTCTGTAATCTCAGCGTTTTGAGAGACTGAGGTGGGAGAATTGCTTAAACCCAGGAGTTCAAGACCAGCCTAGACAACATAAGAAGGCCCATCTCTATGAAAAATAAAAATAAGCTGCGCATGGTGGCATGTGCCTGTGGTCGGAAGGCTAGGTGCGAGATAGCTTGAGCCCAGGAGGTCAAGGCTGTGATGAGCCCTGATTGTGTGACTGCACTCCAGCCTGTGAGACTTTGTCTCAAAAAAAAAAAATATATATATATATGTATATATACACACACACACACACACACATATATATAAGAGTATTTTAACCATGAATTTGAATAGTTTAAAATATAGATCTGGTTATTTCAGGATTTATTTTTTCACATTTTTGAGAGTGTAGTTAATATAAAGAGATATTACAAAGATTAAAAATACTATTTGGAGGTAGCATCTTTCTAATTTACTCCATTCTCACAATTTCTTCTATATATGTAGATGGATATGTTGAATGCAAGGTAGTATAGAAAAGTGGTTAGATTTTTACCTTTGGGAAAACCAAGATTATATTAATAGGAAAATGACTCAATTCTTAAAACATGGTAGTTTCATATAAGGAAGAAAACAGAAAACACTCAAAAAGAACATAATATAGGGAATGTACAGGAAACTGATTAATGAAAATATCTGGGCAGAGTAGATTAAGTTATCCAAATAGTTTGAGAGGATAGTTATTAACCACATAGTTAATAAAATCCATTTTCGAGTTAACCCCAAAACAAAATGTAATAGAAGGAAATCCCAGCTTGGAAATAATCTGCTGAACACAGCCTCTACTGTTCAGGCAGTCTTCTGCGTATTGGGGAAACGCAAGCTTTAAAGGGTAGGTCACAAGTTGGAGGCCCAGTAGATGATTCCTACTCACATGTTTTGTTTGTCATACTGTCTGTAAAATTTTGAATGAGTTATCAATATTTTACAAAACCTGAAGATTTCATGCAGAAGTCAGGAGTTTTGGGTCCTTTTGAGCAATGAGGCAATTTGACAATACTGGGTGCATGGGTGCGTATTCCTACAAAGCATTTTTAGTACTCTGGAATTGAGTAAATGCTGCTGCTTTGAATAACTAAATGCCCTATCCAGCTTGCCATTTCCTCTTCTCTCTCTCTGCCTTCTATTTTCTCCCGTTTTTTTTTGTTGTTGTTGTTTGTTTGTTTTTTTGTTGTTTTGTTTTACTCTGTTGCCCAGGCTGGAGTGCAGTGACATGATTTTGGCTCACTGCAACCTCCACCTCCTAGGTTCAAGTGATTCTCGCTCCTCAGCCTCCCAAGTAGCTGGGATTTTAGGCATGCACCATCACACCCGACTAATTTTTGTTTTTTAGTAAAGACGGGGTTTCAGCTTGTTGGTCCGGCTGGTCTTGAACCCCTAAGGACCTCAAGTGATCCGCCGCCTCAGCCTCCCAAAGTGCTGGGATTATGCCACCACGCCCGACCAGTTTGCCATTTTCTTAGCCCAGCATGCTTCACAACTCTATGTTATCTTCCTGGCCATTGAAAGCATTGGAGTCTGCTTTAAAGAATCTATCTTTATCAGAAGTGTTCCCTTGGATTGTAAATTGCTACAGATTGTTTGGAAGACAATTTGGTAGCACCACCAGATTTTTTCAATGTACGCAGAGTCTTTGACACAAAAATTCTAAGAATTTATATCTTAGGGATCCACTTGTTCATGTATATAAGAATATTTGTCCAATAATACTGAAGCCTTGTTTATGATAGAGGAAAACAGAATAACTTCAGTGTCTATCGGTAGGGGGCCGACTAATAATGTGTCACAATCATAGAGTAGAATACTAATTAGTATGTTCAAAGGATGAAATGGATCAATACATACTGATATGTAAATGTTTCTAAGGTATGAGTGAAATAAAGTATATAGGAGAATGACGTGAAATAAAATATATATGGGATTATGGGCAACAAAAATTTCTCAGGAGGTGAATAAGAGGCTTGCTGTATCTGGGAATGAGTTGTATAGTGGGATGGACTTTTCCCGCTTCATAACTTTTTCCCCCTGTTTTCTAAATCATATACCTGTGTTATTTTCTGTATTTTTTTTTATATATATATATATATAAACATTCACTATCTTTAATCCAGAAAAGAAGTATCATTAATAGGTTTTTTGAATCTATAAAGTGCCATAAACAGTATTTTATGTAGTGATAAACAGTATTTTCATAATCACAAAACTTACAATTTTGTTTAATGTGTTTAATTTAAAACGTTTAAACTCTTTGTAAACAGTTAAAAAAAAAAAAAAAAAAAAGGAATGCTCTCTTGCCCACAAAGTTGTTTCCACATTGCCTGATAATTAGCACTGTTTTTAGCTCTCTATAATTCTACCAATTAGAGATTTATGACTTCTCTCCCTTAACTTTTTTAAATAACAAAAGGAGTACTTCATACGGGAACATCTGCAAAGCACAGATTAGTGTACTAACTGGTAAAAAGCAATAAATTATAATTCTACTACCCAACAAATGTGTTATTTTTCTTCTATAGCAATTCATTTTTTACACAGTTGAGTTCATAAAGAATATACCACTTAGTATCTTCTTTATTAGCATTTTGTTTTCAACATTTTTCATGTCATTAAAACTTTTTTAATTAAAAAAATGCTTTATCTAGAGATGGAGGTCTCTCTATATGTTGCCCAGACTGGACTCGAACTCCTGGGCTCAAGTGATCCTCCCACGTCAGCCTTCCTAGTGGTTGGGACTGCAGCTGCATGCTACTGTGCCTGGCTTGTTTGTAAACATTTTGTGGAATGGTGGCATAATGTTCTGTTGTATGGATGCATTGTAATTTACTTGACCATGTCTCTAAAATTAACATTTAGATTTCTAATATTGTTGCTTTTATAAATAACAGGTAGCCTCTCTAAAAACTGCTTATAGTCTAGGAGGGATAATATTGTCTGGGTTATTTGTTGAAATGTCCATCAATTGCTCTGTGGTCATAGAATTACTACTTGAAGGCTCAAGAAAGGGATGTTAGAAGGAGGGACCCTTTGGTAGTGGGACAGCAGCACAGTTAGGGCTAAGTGCCCTACCAGAGTGTAAGAAGTTATTAAGGGAGCCAAAGCTGTGTGATGAATGTAAATTATTTTAATCATTGCCTACCTCCAGTCTCCTACCCAAGAACAGGGGAGGAAACTCATCTTCTTTATGACACAAGCCCCATTCACAGGACTCAGCACTTGAGCCCTTGCTATTATAATATATTGTATAGTTCAGCAATGTCAAGGATCATTTATGCTCTTGTGAGCTGAACTAGGAACTTAGCTTCACTTATAATGTTTCCAAAACTTAGACTTACAAGCTTTTGGGGTGCAACCCTTTTGTCAGTTGGAGAGTGTGTAATAACTTTCTTTATGAATAGGCGCTTAGCTAATAATGAAAATACGAGGCCAGGTGCAGTGGCTCACGCCTGTAATCCTGGCATTTTGGGAGAGCAAGGCAGGAGGATTGCTGAAGGCCAGGAGTTCGAGACCAGCTTGGGCAACATAGACCCCCGTCTATAAAAAATATAGATAAAAATTTGGTTATTTTTACCACAATGTAAGGTACATCAGTGTGTATCAGTAGTCAAGATTTTTTCATGTGAAACATGTTTCTCTGTTCTCCTGCACTTCCGCAGTTCTTAGGCAACAAAATTCACTTTTAAGGTTAACAATAGCAACAGAAATTCCAATGTTATGATTTGTTTTAAGCTATTTTAATGTGAGCAGATTTCTGTTAGAATGTCCTTGTTAAAAGTCTTAGGTACTGAGCTTTTGTAACCTGCTTACTGGTCTGGTGTAAATTGGCACATTCTTATTTCTTCAATTTATAATTAGTCCCTTCATTTTACAGGTGAGAAAATTGGAGACCCGGAGAGGTGGTGACTTGTGCAAGGTTTCCGGGATACTTGTTAACCAAATGAGAATTTAAAACTTAGACTTTCTGATTCTTAGTCCAGTAGGGTTTCTGTTATTCCATGCTGTCTTTTAATGACATAACTGCATTATAAAAAGACTTTTAGAGAAACACCTGCAGCCTATTAATAGTCATGTATGACAAGCCTGTTGAGAAACTATAACTTAATAAGCTGATACTTAAGAGTGATTAATAGGACTGTATTTCTTCTCTCTCACTGTGCCACAACAAGCTAGGGTGGGTATTTTATCATCGCAAAATGAGAAAGAACAGATGTATTGTCAGATCATAGATCATGGGTAGTCATTAACTTTTATTATCTTTATAAAAATGTTCAATTTCAAGCATACTTGGTGCTTCAAAATATATTGTGCATCTAATGTTGCAAAACCATTAAACTATAAACTGAGAATCTAATGACTGTTACTATATGTAGTACTTGTGCGAGTGAATCGAGTCTGTTTGACTGAAACGGAGGAAAGTGGTCCTGAGTGGTTGCTGGATATATAGTTAGTGCAGAAAACTTTTCAAATCAACAAATTCCATTTAGTGCCTCGCATGTACTTAACCCTGGTTTAGGGACTGTGACCCAGTCTCTACCCTTAAAGGAAATAAAATTCACTTGGGTAGGTGAAAAGTGTATTTGAAAGTTTTAAAAACTGTGCAGCATAGCACATGTTTAGGTGTTTAAAATCCAGCTACAGAAACATTGGTGCGGGGGAAGAAGGGCTTGATGTAAACTCTGTGTCCAGTGCAGCTTCAGATATCTGGCTTAAATGAATTACTCCATTATTCTTTAGAGAAAAATAAGTTGATCAACCTGCTGATTGAGCAAATAACTGAAAAGGATAAAAAATGATAACGATAGTAAAATAAGGCTAATGCGTGGCAGTCATTCATAAAATTGTTCTCAAATTTTTTATTGGTGAATTATTAGCTTGCTCACTTCTAGCTTCTGGTCATTCCTTGAGAATTCGATATCCTAGTGGTTTTCATGATTTGGAGACTTATGTGTTCATATTAGCAATCATATTTGGAGATGGCTCTACATTTTTCTCAGAAGATGGGAAAAATCTTGTTTTTTGAAAGAAGCTTATTGTAGGAGTGGGGAGGAGTAATTAAGATGGTGTGTGTACAGTATTCCTTTATATAATATTTCCGTTTTCCTAATATCTAGGAATAGAGAAAAAATAAATTGGTATTCAAATTCCGAGGTTCTATATACAGTGGCCTCTGCATCTTCACTTGGATGTTTTTTAGGAATCTCAAACTTTAAACATGTCCAGAGAGGCGCTCTTGTTTCCATGTGGTCAGCTGTCCTCTGTCACCCCATCCCAATCTTTCCCGTCTCAGCAAATGGGTACCACTTAATTGCTCTAGCCAAAAACCGAGATCATGACATCTTCTCTTCCTCTCATCTAGTACGTCCAACCCATCACCAAGTCTTATTGAACTTACCTGCCTAGTATATATTTTAAATTAGCCAACCTTTATTACCCTTGTCCAGGCCACCCACCTTCAGTTCCTCAGACTGCAATAGTCTAACACAAAAGAGGGCAGTGGAGCAGCATCACTAGGAGCACAGACTGAGGGGCTAGACTCCCTGGATGTGAACTCCAGCTTTGACACTATTAGCTGTTGTCAAGGGCTCAGCTGAGCTGGGAGAGAGATGAGCTGTTAGGTGTTGCAGTAGCCAATTAAGGCAAGCCAAAAATGAAAGAATTAAGTCTTAAATCACTGTGATGGGATAAGCAAGAGGCTAAAACAGGAGAAGGCACCGACTTCCTTTTCCATTTGCCCCAAGGAGCTGTGCACTGGTTGAGGGTTAGGTAGATAAGTACAGACGTGGGCTCATCTCATTGCTGAAGGAGCCCCTGTAGTTTTATGGACTCTGGGGTTGAGGACAGTGAATGACAAGTTGGGTAGGAGGGTGAAGGGGGAGAGCTGGGAGTTGAAAACTACTGTGGACTGAGTCAAAGTGGGGAAACGTGTTTTCAAGCCTCCCCCACCCTCAGTCCCCTCCCCTCCCCTTTTGTTTGAGACGGAGTCCCACTCTGTTGCCCAGGCTGGAGTGCATTGGGGCGATCTCAGCTCACTGAAAGCTCCGCCTCCCGGGTTCGAGAGTTTCTCCTGCCTTGGCATCTCCAGTGGCTGGGATTACAGGCGCGTGCCACCACACTTGGCTAATTTTTTATTTTTAGTAGAGACGAGGTTCAAACTCCTGACCTCCGGTGATCTGCCTCATTGGCCTCCCAAAGTGCTGGGATTACAGGCGTGAACCACCGCGCCCAGCCCAAGATTTCCCCTTCTTAAGAAGGCTTTGACGGAGAAGATCTTTGCCCAAGGCCTCAGATAAAGAGACTTAGGAATGAAGGTGCCTGGGCTAGTAATGCAAATATGTTTGTATAAGAGCATCGCTGGGCCTGGTGCGGTGGCTCACGCCTGTAATCCCAGCACTTTGGGAGGCCGAGGCAGGCGGATCACCTGAGGTCAGGAGTTCTAGACGAGTCTGGCTAACATGGTGAAACCCCATTTCTACTAAAAAAAAAAAATTAGCTGGGCGTGGTGGCACGCGCTTGTAATCCCAGCTACTCAGGAGGCTGAGGCAGGAGAATCGTTTGAACCCGGGAGGCGGAGGTTGCAGTGAGCCGAGATCTCGCCATTGCACTCCAGCCTGGGCAACAAGAGTGAAACTCCGTCTCCGGGGGAGGGGGAGCGGGGAGAAGAGCGTGGCTGCCCAGGAATTTCTGAGTTTGACTGCAGCTCCCTCCAAAGACTGCAATGTATTTGCTGTGCACCAATTCCATATCCGCAGGTTCCACAGGGCCCAGGGCAGAACTTGAGTATTCACAGATTTTGGTATCCTTGGGGGTCCTGGAATCAATCCCCTACAGATACCGAGTGTAACAGAATACTATTCAGCAATAAAAACATACAGGCAACAACATAAAAGAACCTCAAAAGCAAGACACAAAAGACGACATACTGTATGACGTTTTATAAAAGGCCAAATTACTGGAACAAAAACCAGATCAGTTGTCATCAGGGGCTCAAGATTAGGGGAGTACTTTACAAAAGGACACAGGGGACTTTTTAGAATGATGAAAATGTTCTGTGTCTGGATTGTAGTACTGGTCACATGGCTGTGTGCATTTGTAAAAAGACATCAAACTAAACTTTAAAAAGGTAAAGGTGGTCGGGGCGGTGGCTCACGCCTGTAATCCCAACACTCTGGGAGGCTGAGGCGGGCAGATCACGAGGTTAGGAGATCGAGACCATCCGGGCTAACACAGTGAAACCCCGTCTCTACTAAAAAAAAATACAAAAAATTCGGGCGTCGTGGTGGGCGCCTGTAGTCCCAGCTACTCGGGAGGCTGAGGCAGGAGAATGGTGTGAACCAGGGAGGCGGAGTTTGCAGTGAGCCGAGATCGCGCCACTGCACTCCAGCCTGGGCAACAGAGTGAGACTCTGTCTCAAAAAAAAAAAAAAAAAAAAAAAGATAAAGTTTATTTCTGGCCGGGTGCGGTGGCTCACGCCTGTAATCTCAGCACTTTGGGAGGCTGAGGCGGGCGGGTCATGAGGTCAGGAGATCAAAGCCATCCTGGCTAACATGGTGAAACCCTGTCTCTACTAAAAATACAAAGAATTAGCTGAGTGTGGTGGCGCATGCCTGTAGTCCCAGCTACTTGGGAGGCTGAGGCAGGAGAATGGTGTGAACCAGGGAGGCAGGGCTTGCGGTGAGCTCAGATCACCCCACTGCACTCCAGCCTGGGCAACAGAGTGAGACTCTGTAAAAAAAAAAAAAAAAAAAAAAGAAAGAAAGAAAAAGAAAAATCTATCTGCTCAATTCACAGAAAAGGCCTGGAAGTTTCAGAGGTATACAGAGGGAAAATGTGAGCCATAAGCTAGAAAAGAAAGTTTGTTATTTCTGTGCATAAAATATTAACACCTTGTTAACGAAATTATTAAGTAAAGCAATCTCTTTAAGAAATGAGACCTACACACATATAATCAATTGATTTTAAACATGTTCATTACCTCCCAAAGTTTCCTGCCATCTCTTTATTAGTACTTTTATTTTTTGTGGTAAGAACACTTATCCTAAGTTCTACCCTCTATTCAAATATAAGTATACATAGGATACTGTTAGCTATGGACACTGCGTTGTCTGGTAGATCTCCAGAACTTATTTATCTTGCATAACTGAAACTTTGTACCTTTTGACCATGATTTCCACCTACCCCTCACCCCTGTGTTAGTGCTTTTTTTGTCCTATGTCAGAAATCTTTTTAAAAAAACATTTAGTCATGAAGATGTTTTCCAATATTATCTTCTAAAACGTTTTTGGTTTTCCCATTTAGATCTATAATCCACCTGGAATAGGTATTTTTATATCTTTTGTGAGGTAGGATCATGTTTCCTGTCTATTGATTGATCGATCTGTCATCTATTTAGTGTCCATCTGTGCATGGGGCTGCTTCTATTGTGCTGCATTGGTCTATTGTCCTTGCACAGTCTCTTAATTACCATAGCTACATACGTAAGTCTAGACATCTAGTAGTACAGATACTCTTGTCTTCTTTTTCTTTTTGGGATCTTCTTGACTTTTTGCGTTTCTATAGAAATTTTAGAATCAGCTTGCAAAATTTTACAAATGATCCTCTTTTACAGTGAGACTTACAAAACATTTAACAAACAGCCAATTCAAGTATTCTATAAAAGAGGAGATGTAGAAAAGTGCTGACTCATTTTATGAGGCTAGGGCAATTCTGATTCAAATTTCAATAGGATAATTTTTTAAAACTACACGCTTATTATACTTATGGATATGCATATGAAAATTCTAGTGAAATATTGGCTAATTGAATCCAAGAATGATGAATTAGGTTTGAGTTCAGAAGTATATGATGGTTCAGCATTGGAGAATCAGTGTAGTCTGTTATTAATACATTTTTGGAATAGGGAGAAAAATCCTATGATTACATCAGTTGCTGTAGAAATAAACACTTGATAAAACTTCAGCCCCTCTTGTTAATAAAAACTATAATAAAATTCAAAATGTAAAGGCATTTCCTTGATTTTATAAAGACAATATATCACAAATTCTCCATCAAATATCATGTTAATGGGGAAACTGCCCTTCTCATTAAGATCTCATTAAGATTGTTACTAATTGACATAATACTGAAGGCTTGACCAATGCTATGATGTGAGAAAAAGAATTAAGAGTTATCAGGATTGGAAACGAAGAGATGAAATTGATTCTTTGCAGATGTTATGATTTTATGTATATAAGAAATATGTGGAATAAGCAGACTGTTAGAACTGTTGGGAGATAAGAATGATAGCTTTCATCTTTATCAGCAGTAACCAAGCAGAAAATGTAATTGGAAATTAGATACTACCTAAAATAAGGGCAAAAGCTGTAAAGTTTCTAAGAAATAACCTCTCAAAGAATGCAAAAGAATATATACAGATAAAACCTTGAAACTACTTAAAGGAATTATGACATGAGAGTGGGGAAAAACATAAATAAGACTCCAAAAGCACAAACCTTAGGGTGAAAATTGATTACTACAAAATTATGAGGTTTTTTTTTTTTTTCCCCTCACTTGAAGGATATCACAAAGTTAACAGAAGATGGAAGATTGGGAAAGTTATCCATAATGTCTAAGTCCAAACATACAGAATATATAAACAAATCTTGCATAGGGATAAGACAGGAAACTCGATAGGCAAATGGACAAAGGATATGGCTAGGCATTTTATAGAAAGATAAGTCTGACTGGCTAACAAGTATACGAAAAGATGCAACTCAAAAAAGGCAAGTTTAAAATAAAAATTAGATTCCATATCAGAATAGCACATACAGTATTAGAAAATAGAAAATACTAAATTTTTGTGAGGATATAGCACAATGAGAACTCTTGAACCAGCTTTCTAGAGTGTTAACTGGTAGGGCCATTCAGAAAAGAATCCTGAAAAAGTTTAGTGAAATTCAGTATCTATGTACCTATGACCCAGCATCTCATGCTTCATATTTCCCAGAGAAATTTTACACATGTTCACAGGCGGACACTATTATTTGTTTATTGTGGCCTTATTTATGGTTAACATTTAGATTGCCTCCAGTTTTTACTATTAAGACAATATTGCTGGCCGGGCGCAGTGGCTCATGCCTGTAATCCCAGTACTTTGGGAGGCTGAGGTGGGTGGATAATCTGAGGTCAGGAGTTCAAGACCAGCCTGACCAACATGGAGAAACCCCATCTTTACTAAAAATACAAAATTAGCCAGGTGTAGTGGCGCATGCCTGTAGTCTCAGCTACTCGGGAGGCTGAGGCAGTAGAATCGCTTGAACCCGGGAGGTGGATGTTGCAGTGAGCCGAGATCGCGCCATTGCACTCCAGCCTGGGCAACAAGAGCGAAACTCTGTCTCAACAAACAAATAAACAAACAAACCACACACACACACACACAAAAAAAAACAATATTGCTTTGAATATTCTTGTACATCTGTATACATGCCCAAGTTTTTCTGGTGGAATTGCTGAGTCATAGTTAATGTACATCTCCAACTTTAATAGCTGATTCCAATTGTTTTCCAAAGGGGTGATACTCTTTAGCAGTGTCTAAGAGATGTGGTTTTGCTAGATTCTTGCCAGCACTTGAGACTGTCAGATTTACAAAATCTTGCCAATACAGTTGGTGTCAAATGGCATCACTGTATATTTTAATTTTAATTTTCCCAATTACTAAAAAGTTAAGCAGCATTTTTATAATTTACTGGCCATTTGTGCTTCATTCTATGTGTGCTTTGTGGCAAAAAATATAACCTGTATGATATCAATCCTTTAAAATTAGTTGAATTTCGTTTCATGGCCCCGAATGTGTTCAAATTTTTTTTTTTTTTTTCCCTCGAGGCAGAGTCTTGCTCTGTTGCCCAGGCTGGAGTGCAGTGGCATGATCTTCGCTCACTGCAACATCTGCCTCCCGGGTTCCAGCAATTCTCCTGTCTCAGCCTCCTGAGTAGCTGGGATTACAGATGGCCACCACCACAACCAGCTAACTTTTGTATTTTTAGTAGAGACAGGGTCTCACCATGTTAGCCAGGCTGGTCTCGAACTCCTGACCTTGTGATCTGTCTGCCTTGGCCTCCCAAAGTGTGGGGATTACAGGCGTAAGTCACTGTGCCCGGCCAAACGTGTTCAATTTTTATAAATTACTATTTCAGCTTGAAATGCTTCTCTACTCTTTGAGTAAAATGTTCTATATATGTCAACAGGTAAAGTTTGTTAACTGTATTGTTCAAATCTTCTATATCCTTACTGATGTTTTTCTACTTTATTGAGTGAGCTTTCAACCACTGAGGCATGTTAAAATCTTCAGTTTTACTGGTATGTATATATTTTTGCTTGTAATTCTTTTAAGTTTTACTTTATATAGCTGCAAGCTGTATTATTTAGAACTTAGTTTGGAATTTTTATATCTGGATGGTGAATTTAACCTTTTTTCATTATTTAGTTTCATTGTCTTTTGCCTTAAAGTCTATTTTGTGTGATATTAATACAGTAATATCAGCTGTACTTTGTTCATATTTTATATATATATATATATATTTTTAAACAACTTTTAATTTAGGTTCAGGGATACATGTGTGGGTTTGTTATATAGATAAACTCATGGCATAGGGGTCTGTTGTACAGATTATTTCATTACCCAGGTGCTAAGCCTAGTACCCAATAGTTATTTTCTTCTGATTCTCTCTAAAATATGTATCTATTTTCATCCTTCTAGTTTCAACCATTTGTTAGCCTTATGTCACAGGCTTCTTTTTAACATACCTCAATGGTGGATTTAAATTTTTTATTCAATCTGATAATTTTAACTTTTAAATAGGTTTATTTTCCCATTTGGATTTATTTATTGTACATTTATATTTATTTCCACATCTTAATTTATGTTTCTTAATTTGCTCTACTTTTGTATGTTTTTTCTTTAGCAATTTAGGATTTGTCAATCTGATGATTTGAGGCATTCAATCTGGAAAATTCATCCATTACTTCTTTGAATATTGTTTCCTCAAAATTTCCCTATTCTGTCCTTCAGGAATTTCAATTTGACTTTTGTAGATATTTGCACTCTACCACATTTTTCATATTTTACATATGCTTATGTCTCTGTTCTGCATTATGCAAAATATTTTTATTTATCTTCCAGTTCATTAATTCTTTCTTATACTGTATCTATTCTTTTGTTTAACCACCCTTTGAATTTTTAATGAAAATTATTTTTTATTTCTAGAAGTTCTATTTGGTTATTTTTTCCAGATACTTCTCTTCATGTTTTATAGTCTCTTGTTCCTTATTCATATTTTAAATTCTCAAGCAGGTAGTTTCTTGAAGTAATCCCAGGGAACAGGAGTAGGGGACTGGAGAAAGTGAAACAAGGAAGAAGAGAAAGGCAACATGAGAGTGCCTTAGATGTTGTCCACTATGAGCAAGTGGAGCTTAATTTCATCAGGACCTTTTGAAGAGCTGACATCTCGGAATTGTCCACCAAGAATGTAAGATGGGACTTATGGATTAGCTTTCATATCCCATCAATCAAAGATTGCCCCAGGTATGACAACGTCCTTGTGCTTCCAGATAATACATGTATGAGTGCCAAATTATTTCTGAAGGCTTCCTAACTGATAGCAGAGAAGTGCAGGGATAGAGCAAGAAATAAGTGCAAAGCACTACCAGGTTATGCCTGTCATTCTCTATTGTATAATTGCACTACTTGATGTCTTTTGGGGTTTGATTCTTATGATTATCATTCCTATTGGCTCTACACTTATGGTGCTTTGTTTATTTGTGTTTTTTATTAGAGCTTATTCTGCTCTAAGCTTTTATTCTTTGCTAGTTTATCTGTGGGAATTGTTTGATGATTGATTTTAAGTTTGACTCCTTTATAGTAAATTTGCTTTTTGATTCTGCCAGGTGTCTGTCAACCTAATAATGGACAGAGAGAGATTCTCCAAAGACAATGAGTTTATTTGGGAATGTACAGAGGATTTCCAAATTTGGGGTATGTGGACTATGGGGACCAGAGTCATATCCAAAGTGGTTAAGGCAAGGGGAAGGTTTTAAAGGTAGAAGAGAGAAATACACATAATTTGTTTTTGTTTTGAAAGAAAGAGAACATTGGTTACTGGGGCTTATTTCAGGAGTGGAAGTCAGTTCATTAGTGGAGACAGTGTGTCAGGTAAGTGTTCTTTTGCATCCCACTATCTGTCCTTGTGACACAAGTAGCAAGCTGCAATTTTGAAAGTCCTTGGCAAAAGTTTTTGTTACAGGCGTATGTGCATGAGAGCCCTCACTCAGTCGTATCATAGGCTCGCGTATATGAGCCTCTCTTTCCTTAACCTCCTATTATATTTGGGTTTGACACAAGCTATTCCATCTTGATGTCGACAACTTTCACACATCTGAGTGCATTTCCAACAAAGAACCATTGTAAACCACATTCTTAACCTGAAATTCTGGGGGGAGTTTGGATTAGAAACCCAAATGAAAGTCTGTTTTGTTGTTATGAATTCTTTACATTGAGGTCTCTTATTAGACTCCCCGGCTTGGGCAGGCCCTAGACTTTGCCTTGTATCCCCATATCCTATGACCTTATGAAAAACAAAAGCCAGGGTCATCAAGGATCAGTGCATATCATTAGAGTGAAAACTGACTTTGGTGTTCAGCATGCCTCTCTGGGTCCACATTTCCATGTAATTTTAGGCATCTCAGTGTCCCTTACCTTGTTGCCAGCTTATCAGCACATTTTAAAAAGTTTTTTTCTTTTAATTTTATGCATCAATTTTGGGTGTTTTTAGTGGAAGGGTCAATCAAAGTAGGTTGTAATACTGCCTGAAATGAAAATATTCATTATTGTATTGTCAGAAAACTAATGGCATTCCTCATAATTCAGAAAGCCATCTCAAATTCATTATTAGCATCACACTATCGTCAGAGCACAGGTTGGCTAATCAGTTTGCCTAGGATGGAAACTTGGCTCTAATATTTACTAGCTGTGCAGTCACAGGTAAGTTAATCAGTCTCCCATTGTCTTGGTTTTCTCAGCAGAAAAATAGTACCTACTTCATAGGCTTGTGATGAACATTTAATACATTAATATATGTAAAGCACCCAGATTCATGGAAAATATTAAGTGCTCAATATATATTAGGTAGTATAATAATAATTATAATAATAATCATTATTATTTTTTGAGATGGAGTCTTGCTCTGTCGCCCAGGCTGGAGTGCAGTGGCCGGATCTCAGCTCACTGCAAGCTCCGCCTCCCGGGTTCACACCATTCTCCTGCCTCAGCCTCCCGAGTAGCTGGGACTACAGGCGCCCGCCACCATGCCTGGCTAATTTTTTGTATTTTTAGTAGAGATGGGATTTCACCGTGTTAGCAAGGATGGTCTTGATCTCCTGACCTCATGATCCACCCGCCTTGGCCTCCCAAAGTGCTGGGATTACAGGCGTGAGCCACCGTGCCAGGCCATTAGCTAGTGTAATTCTTCTTCTTTCAAGGTTACCTTTGAGCCAATCTACTCTTTCATTGCTCTTTGATTGAATTAAGTGGGTATTATTATTTCTCTTAAAACAATCCTCCAAGTGTTAGTAAGAGGAGGTCATTCTCAAATAACACCTAACCCATCTCTTAGGGAGAATTTTCAACCCTGCCCCCAACCAGACACCACTCAGCAAGCTGCTTCCCCATTTGCTGTCTTGGTTTCCTTATCTAATGGTTTGATAGGGTTGTCTGTGGGAGCAGAGGGACCCCAGCAGCATGACCCCAGTCAGGAACAGGACTCTCAACACTGCTATCCCACTCTATCCCCTTACCCGTTCCCCACCTCATTGTCCTAGCCTGTTTTGTGCTGCTATAACAATACCTGAGTCTGGATAATTTTTTTTTTTTTTTTTTTGAGATGCAGTCTTGCTCTGTCGCCCAGGCCGGAGTGCAGTGGCACGATCTCGGCTCACTTCAAGCTCTGCCTCCCAGGTTCACGCCATTCTCCCACCTCAGCCTCCCAAATAGCTGGGACTACAGGTGCCTACCACCATGCCCAGCTAATCTTTTGTATTTTTAGTAGAGACGGGGTTTCACTGTGTTAGCCAGGATGGTCTCGATCTCCTGACCTCGTGATCCTCCCGTCTCGGCCTCCCAAAGTGCTGGGATTACAGGCTTGAGCCACCGCGCCCGGCCGAGTCTGGATAATTTATAAAGAATATAAATTTATTTCTCACAGTTACAGCGGCAGGGAGATCAAGATCAAGGTGCTGGCAAGTTTGATGTCTGGTAAGGTCCTGGTCTCAGCTTCCAAGGTGACACCTTGAATGCTGTGTTCTCCACCAGTGGAGAAATGCTGTTCCTTACATGGCAGAAGAGCAGAAGGGGATGAACTCACCCTCAAAAGCCTTTTTTTTTTTTTTTTTTCTTGAGACTGAGTCTTGCTGTGTTGCCCAGGCTAGGGTGCAGTGGCATGATCTCGGCTCACTGCAACCTCTGCCTCCCGGGTTCAAGCAATTCTCTAGCTAATTTTTGTATTTTTAGTACAGACAGGATTTCACCATCTTGGCCAGGCTGGTTTTGAACTCCTGACCTCATGATCCACCTGCCTTGGCCTCCCAAAGTGCTAGGATTACAGGTGAGAGCCACCGCGCCCAGCCAAAAGCCCTTTTATTGCAGCATTAATTCACTCACGAAGGCAGAGCCCTCATGACTTAAACATTAGACCTCCAACCCTCAACACTGTTGCATAGCTGATTAAGTTTCCAATACGTGTTTTAGAGGGGACAAACTTCAAACTGTAGTACCCAGTAACACTAACAATAGAACAGAAACTCTAATAATATGATTTAAAGCATTGGAAAGACCTTGAAACCTGAAACCATCAGATCAAAGTTTGAGTCTTAGTTCTGTCACTTACTAATAAGGTAAATGATGTAACTATCTACCCACCTCTCAGTGTTGCTGTGAAAATTAAACAAGGTAAAGTTCTTAAAGTTCTTGGTAACTGCAAAGCCCTACATTAATACAGGTATTATTAAGAGGTTGGAGACCATGTTTAAAAGATAGGAGGTGAGGCTGGGCATGGTAGTTCACATCTGTAATCTCAGCATTTTGGGAGGATGGGGCAGGAGGATCACCTGAGGTCAGGAGTTTGAGACCAGGCTCAGCAACATAGCAAGACCCCAGTCTCTACAAAAAAAATAAGTAAATTAGCCAGGGGTGGTGGCCCATGCCAATCATCTTATCTATGCAAGAAGCCTCAGGAGGATTGCTTGAACCCAGGAGTTTGAGGCTGCTGTAAACTGTGCTCGCACCACAGCACTCCAGCCTGGGCAACACAGTGAGACCCTGCTTCAAGATGAATACATAAATAAAAAGCTAGGAGGTCATTAAAAAAAACCACCACAACCCTTTATTTTCATCTAGAAGAATCAAGCATATTGTTGATCAGTGCTTGTGAGGACAGTGGGTTATGCAACATGAAGCCTAGTTGCTGTAACATCATTAAACATGAATTGACATCACCACACACAAGAGTGTGCTCCTCCACCAGACTAAATGCAGTGATCATTAACTTACGCGCAAGAGGCTAGAGTGTGTGTGTCAACACAGAGTTCAGCTGTATGTACTTATTCCACTAAGTACTTGTGACACGCTATGTCAAGAGTTCAGTGGCTGAGTTTCACATAGGGCAGCGTGACTCATTGGGATTATTAGGATCCTCCTGGAATAACTTCCCTGAGTTGATTGTCTTTGACAGATCAGTTTGCTTAGATTAAAAAGCAATTGCTGCTGTCTAGTCAAATTTAAACACTTTGGCTGGAAGAAGCTGAACTCTCACTCTGTCTAGTCTATAGAAACACCTTAATGTGAAAATTACATCGAATGTAGTGAAGAAAAAAACTGAGTTAGCAAGACTTCAGGGTATGGTTTTGTAATAACATAAGGACGCGTAAGTGCCAAACACAAGTGACCCCAGGCATATGTGAAGGAGGCAGGAGTACATTGCTTTTAATAGCAACTTGATCTGTGCCCAATGTACTGCTAAGTCAATAACAATGTTTGAGGCACCGCTCTGCTCTACGTTCATGTAACATTGACCAGGAGTAGAATCTGGACAGAAAAGATTTGTCTTCTGGGAAGAACAATGAAAGGTATTTGTCTTCTGGGAAGAACAATGAAAGGAGATGGTATAAATCTAGCCATCTCCCTCTTTCCTCTTTCTGAATGGACTCGGGAAGTTGATAGAAGAAACAATAGCATCAAGGGGAATGAAATAGCAGTATGCTAAAATCCAATTCCTGTTTTTAAAAAGCTGAGTGGAACATCCAGTTTAAGTGAAATTTAAGCCTAATGCCTGAAATTACATTCCCAGCCTGCATGAGCTGTAGATGAAATGGAAGCTGAGATGACATTAAGCTGACATCCAACTTATCTGTGGTGGATCAGCAAATAAATAGAGTTTTGAAACTAGTTGAGCAAGATTTCATACATAGCCTCACTTTCATCACAGCCTTCTTTTATGTTTATGTTTCTTGATCTCTTTGACTGTGGAGGCTAACTGGGATGTTCAAAGTGGAGAAGATGAGAAGCTGGGTTTGTTAGGCTCCTCTCCTCTTAGTATTAGATCCCCCAAGAGTGTAATCCTTACATCCAAGGCTACAGAAAGCATTGGTTATACAGAATTTTAATTGTAGTAAATATGGTGTCCATTACCCTCACAACAAAGAGCATTGTTACCCTTTCCATCTGTTAGTATATTCATGGAGTTATGCAACCATCATGATTATCTAAGTCTAGAACATTTTAATCATCAGGAAGAAACCCAGGTATCCATTAGTAGTCACTCTCATCCCCCTTTCCCCAGTCTTAGGCAACAACTAATCTACTTTCTGCCTCCATAGATGTGCTTATTGTGTACATTTCATTTGAGTGGAATAACATAAGATATGCCCTTTTGATACAAGTCTCTTTTACTTAGCATAATGTTCTTATAACTCATCCATGTTTAGCAATGTAGCAGTACTTCATTTCTGTTGCTGAATAATTATACATTAATTGTATGAATTACAGAACATTTTATTTATCTACTTACCAGCTAATAAAAATTTGTATTATTTGGCTACTATGGATAATAGTGCAATGAACACTCATATACATGTTTTTGTGTAGAAGTTTGTTTTCATTTCTCTTGGGTATATACCTAAGAATGTAACTGTTGGTCATATATTAGTAGTAACTCTGTATTTAACTTTTTTGAGCCATGACCAACTGTTTTCCAAAGGGCTAGAGCATTTTACATGTATGAGGGTTCCAATTTCTTCACATTTTTGTCAGCACTTATTATTATCTGTCTTTTTGATTATAGCTATCCTAGTGGGCATGAAATGTTATCTCACAGTGGATTTGATTTGCATTTCTCTCGTGGCTGATGAGGTTGGTTGTGTTAGTCCATTTGCATTGCTATAAAGAAATACCTGAGACTGGATAATTTATAAAGAAAAGAGGTTTATTTGGCTCAAGGTTCTGCAGGCTGTACATGAAGCATAGTGCCGGCATCTACTTCTGGTGAGGGCCTCAGGAAACTTACAATCGTGGAAGAAGGTAAAGGAGAGCCAGTGTGTCACATGGCAAGAGACAGAGCAAGCAGGGGGTTGGGGTTTGGGGTGGGAAGGTGCCATGCTCTTGTAAGCAACCAGATCTCATGTGAACGCATCACTACTCATTACTGCAAGGAGGATACAAAGCCATTCATGACAAATCCACCCTCAAGACCCAATACCACATGTCAGGCCCCACCTCCAACACTGGGGATCACATTTCAACATGAGATTTGGAGGGGACAAATATCCAGACTATATCATTGGATGAACATCTTTTCATATACTTGGTGGCCATTTTACATCTTTTTTTTTTTTGGAGAAATTTCTATTCAAATCCTTTGTCCGTTTTAAAGCTGAGTCGTTTTTATTATTGAGTTGAAAGAGCTCTTTATATATCTTCAATACCAGTTCTTTTATCAGATACATGATTTGCAAGTATTTTCTATCATTCTGTGGTTGTCTTTTCACTATCTTGAAGATATTGGTTTTAGCATAAAAGCTTTAAAATTTGGTGTAGTCCAATTTATCTATATTTTCTTCTGTTGCTTATGCTTTTGGCATTATATCTAAGAAAACATTGTCAACCAAGGACAGAGATTTATATCTAAGTGTTCTTCTGAATTTTATAGTTTTAGCTCTTACATCTAGGCCTATAATTGACTTTGAGTTAATTTTTGTGTGTGGTTTAAGGAAGGAGTACAACTTCTTTTGCTTTTCATGTGGATATCCACTTGTCCCAGGACCATTTGTTGAATAGACTATTCTTTCCCCATAGAATCATCTTGACACCTTTGTTGAAAAATCAATTGGCCATAGATGTATGAGTTTATTTCTGGACTCTCAATTCTATTCCATTGATCTATATTCTTATCCGATTCCAGTCTTGTACTGTCTTGATTACTGTAGCCTTGTGGAAAATTTTGAAATCAGGAAGTGTGAGTTCATCAAAGTTGCTTTTCTTTGTGGAGTTTGTTTTGACTATTCTAGGTCCCTTGCATTTTTATATGAATTTTAGCATTATCTTGTCAATTTTTGCCAAAAATCTACTTGAGATTTGACATGGATTGCATTGAATTTGTAGATAAATTTGAGGACTATTGCCATCTTAACTAGAAACCCACAAATACAGGATGTCTTTCCATTTATTTAGATCTTCTTTATTTTAACAATGTTTTGTGGTTTTCAGTGTACAAGTGTTGCATTTCTTTTGTTAAGTTTATTCTTAAGTACTTTATTCTTTTTGATGCTATTTTAAATGGAATTTTTCCTTAATTTTACTTTCAGAATGCTTATTGCTAGTATATAAAAATTAATACAACCGATTTTTGTATGTTGATCTCAAGTCTTGCAAACTTATTGAACTCATTTGTTATTTCCAATAACTTTTTATGAATTCCTTAGGATTTTATCTACACAAGATCATATTATCTGTGAAGAGAGATAGTTTACTTCTTCTTTTCCAATACGAATGTCTTATTTATTTTTCTTGCCTAATTGCCCTGGCTAGAACCTCCACTATGATGTTGAATAGAAGGGGTGAGAGTGGACATCCTATTCTTGGATGGAAATCCTCATCGATTCTTGCTCTTAGGGGGAAAGCATTCAGTCTTTCATCATTAAGTGTGATATTAACTGTAGGTTTTCATAAATGCTGTTTTTTAAGTTGAGGGAGATACCTCCCGCCATGGGTTGAATGTGTCCCCTCCCAAATTCATGTTTAAACTTAATTTCCATTGTAATAGTATTAAGAGATGAAGCCTTTTGGAAAGTGGTTAAGTCATGAGGGCCTTGCCCTCATCAATGGATTAGTGCCTTATAAAAGGGTAGGGGGGATCTAGCTCAGCAGACCTTTTTGCCGTTCTACCTTCTACCATTTGAGGATACAGCGTTCACCTCTTCTGCCATGCCAGGATGCAGCAAGGAGGTCTTCAGCAGACACCGAATGCAGCCTTCCCAGCCGCTAGAACTGTGAGAAATAAATTTTTATTGTTTATAAATTGCCCAGTCTGTGGCACTTTATTATAGCAGCATAAATGGACTAAGACACCTTCTATTCCCAGTTTGCTAAGTGGTTTTATCCAGAAGGGGTGTTGGACTTTGTTAGATACAATACTTTTACTGTGTCTATTGAAATGATCATGAGGTCTGTGTCATTTATTCTATTTATATGGTTTATTACACTGATTTTTGTTTGCAAACAAACTCTGTTAACTTGCATTACTTGGATAAATCCCACTTGGTCATGGTGTATGATCCTTTTTATATGTTGCTGGGTAAGTTTGCTAGTATTTTGTAGATTTTCTAACTTATATTTACAAGGAAACTTGGCTTATAGTTTTCCTTTTTGTGATGCTTTTGCCTGGTTCTGGTATCATAATAATACTGGCCTCATATAATGAGTTGGGAAGTGTTCCCTCTTGTTCTAGTTTTTTAGAAAACTGCAAAGAATTGGTATTGTTTAAATGAATGGTAGAATTCACTAAGAGAAGCTATCTGGTCCTGAGATTTTCTTCGTGGAAAAATTAAAATTAGTGACTTAAGCTTTTTACTGTTATAGATTTACTCAGATTTTCTATTTCTTCTTGAGTCTTGTTTTGTGTTTGCATTTTCTAGGAATTTTTCCATTTCATCTAAGTTGTCTAATTTAGTGGTATATGGTTTTTCGTAGTATTCCTTTGTAAAACTTTTTATTTCTGTAAGATTGATAGTGATCTTTCCTTTTTTCCTGATTTTGGTAATTTGAGTCTTTGTTTTCTTTGTCAGTCTACACAAAGGTTACAGTAGTAATTTATCTGTAGGACTTTTATGTGTAGAGTTTGCTTTAATACAGGAATTAAACAAAAATTCCTGAAGGCATTTCTTCTGATTTCTTGGTCTCCCCAGAATGTAACTTCCCCCTTTTCTCTCTACCATGCTCATAAGGATTGCTTACTCCTTCCTTTTATCCCCCAGTTATGGCCATCCTCTTCTTTGTCCTTTAAGACACAATTTTGATCCCACATTCCAACATCTAATCAAACCAAGGGGTCCAATGAAGTACATTTCACTGTCTGTGTGTGTTTCTTTGGTGTCTTTGCCGAATCTCGTGTAAAACTACTGACTCCAGCCTTTCTATTTTAAATTATCACAATTCAGAAATTCACTTTACTTCATAGAAGTATTCTACGTTTCATGCTTGGGAAGTCGATTTTGTTCATGCCATTTGAATTCAAAGTTTAACAACGAACTTGCTGCATCATATTTAGACACTCAGGATTTTGTTCCTGGAAGGATTTTAGAGATTATCCAGGATTAAGCAGCAGCCACTCAGTACCAGTCAGTTGTTGCCAGATGGGAATGAGAACCTACTGTGACTAGATCTTCTCATTAAAACAAACAAACATAAATCTGCGTATTTGTGGGAAACCTCCAAATTTTTAAGTGAAAGCAATGAATTAAAAACTCTTAAAACTCTGCTAACGTCAAGGAGCCTGTTCTTTTAGTTTATTTGTATCCTGCTTTGTCTGCTAACGTCAAGAACCCTGTTCTTTTAGTTTATTTGTATCCTGCTTTGCTAACGTCAAGGACCCTGTTCTTTTAGTTTATTTGCATCCTGCTTTGTCTTCAGCATGCAGTGGAGCGGTGATGTTGCTGAAGAGTTTAGCTGAAGGAACTCTAGGAGATTATAGGTCTTGCTGTATCTTAAGAATGACATAAACAAAAAAAAAAAGTTATTATCTTCAGCCTTTTAACATAAATATAGACTATCTGGAACCAGATGGGTATTAAGAAGCTATGTGAGTGAACTGTCTTCCATCCTTAAACTTTTACACTTGATTAGCCAGTCATTTATGAAGTTGGATCTTCAAAGACAGTTTATATTAGCCCTGGGAGTAGTCCCTTCTACTTAGCTAGAAATTGAAGTGATACTTTAAAATTAAGCATCTGTTCTCCTATTCAGCTCAAGTTTTAAGGACTGGTGCCTTCTGGAAGTGGGGTGCCCATAAAGAAGCATCCTGGGCAATTTGACATTCAAAGAAAATGGCCTGGAAAACACGCCCACGAGGATTCCAGCACCAGTATTCAAGGCAAAGCTGTCAACATGTTTAAAGCCATCCTGGGAAGTGACTAAAGGCACTCACATTTTTAAAACTGAAAATGAGTGCTATTTGTTTTGGAGATAGAGATAGAATATCCCTTTTGATCTTTTTCTTTTTCTCACTGGCTGATCTCAGGATTTGGTTTCTCTATTCAGAAAAAGAGCGTGGTTGAACATTTGCTCTCTTAAGAGTTTTGAGCCCTTTACAGCTGACTGGCATAGTCCATAGTTTCCTGATACCTTTCTTAAGATTTCCTTCCTGAGGAAACTGTGTCTCACAGAGGAGGAATGACGCCTTTGACCACATCCTGCTGTTCTTGTGGCTGAGCAGTTTTTTTTCAGATCTCAGGGAAAGGCAAGGTGAAGTCACCTCCTAACACTTCTCTTTTTTCCCTATAGACGTTTAGAACTAGAAGCCTTTGAGCCAGCACAACTGTGCGTGTAAATACGTTTTGCCAAGTAAGGAGATCCATTTAAACAGGGCCCATTTAACGGGGAAAATGAAAATCTTGAACATTCAGCCTGGGAGATGACTGATGCTGGAGCACGCCAATAAGTGTAGTATAAAAATCTCTCTATTGAAAAACCGAAGTGCTTTTACATCCTTGTCTGTGACTTCTGTTTTTAATTCATTTAGGCAATGTTGATTTTTTTCCCTCTTAATGAATAGCAATTGAGCTGTACATTTTACATACCAGTAAGTGACTATGAGATGCTTTTGAAAATTAGCCACTAGCAAGTACATTTCACATCTGAAGCAACATTTTGGCAGATGAACTCAGCTTAAAATTGGGACTGCCGTGAACAGTTAATTCCATGTGGAACGCCACCAAACCTTTAGGCATTAAACGGAGCATGGTGTAAATCCTCGATGTGTACATTGCACTTGATGAGATGGCTGGCCATCCTAATAAAAAGTGAGTCCAGAGGCTAGACATCTGGTATGGTTGTTTTTGCAAAATAGTTTGTCACACTGCAGCATATAGAAAAATAATAATTGTCATTCTCTTTGCCACCATTCCTCCCAGGACTGTGTTTTTGTCTGCTCTCCTGTCAGAATTATGTTAAACAGTAAAAATAAAAAATATGCTCCATAGTTTTCCAAACTTATCTTTCTCAGTTGGTTGCTCTTAAGGAATGTGACTTACGACCTCTACTTTTGGATGCTGCAGTTTCTTTCTTTCTCACACATATAAGTAAGATCTGCTGAAAGGGTAAAGGAGGAGGATGTATGTTTTTCAAATGCTGACTTTCTTTTACTACCTGCTTGTATCTATGTCAAAGAACATGTTGTATTTCCTCCTTTTCTGAAAGTCACTTACTCTGCTTCATTTTGCTTTCCAGTTCTGGTTAATATTTATTATTTTGAAGTCTTAGTTTTATTTTTGTAAACATTGAGATCTGTGGCTTCAAATTATTATTCATTTACCCATTATAAGTATCTTTTTTTTTTTTTTAAAGACAGTCTAGCTCTGTCGCCAGGCTGGATGATAGTGGTGCAATCTTGGCTCACTGCCACCTCTGCCTCTCGGGTTCAAGTGATTCTTGTGCCTCAGCCTCCCGAGTAGCTGGGATTACAGGTGTGCGCCACCATGCCCAGGTAATTTTTGTATTTTTCGTAGAGACAGGGCTTTGCCATGTTCGCTAGGCTGGTCTCGAACTCCTGGCCATGAGTGATCTGCCTGCCTGGGCCTCCCAAAGTGCTGGGACTACAAGCATGAGCCACTGGGCCCAGCCCATTATAAATATCTTTTAAGTGTTTAATTTACTGGAGCATCAAAATACTTAAATTGGTGAAGCTAGTATGGCTTGTTTACCATGCATTCTAACTTTGAGATGTTCTGAATGTGAAGTTAAGTAGAATGTAATGATTTGACCCATATATCTCACCTCTTCAGTCCAAGGTCTGTAGGTTAGAAGTTAGAATGGGAAAGGGGTAGTGGTGTTTTTTCACCTCTCTTCTGTCTGGAAAACTTCTAACCCTTTCCCTTTGTACATTTGTCAAATCCTACTTGTCCTTCAAGCATCTTGATACACTGGTAGCATTAATTATGTATTCTACAACTCCTTACACTTGAGGCACAATGAAAAGCTTCTTTCATGCAATGTTTCTTTAAATATAGGAAGTTTTAAATGGACATTTGGGGCTGTGCTTTCAATTACACTTTGAAAAGACTTTCCCCAAATTGCTACTGTCAAAGACAACCCTATGTTAAAAAAGAGAGGACAGAGCAATTTATATCAATGAAAAAAATATCTACACTTTATTGAAATCACTGTATTGTTCACCAACAAAAAGGTAGACTGTATTCTGAAGGCTTCTTCTAGAGACTGAGCTGCCATTTGGCTGAATTGCCCTGGCCTCACTGGGAGTGAATCTCTGCCCCTACAATGAAATCTCTTCCTTACTTACAAGTAAGTAATACTTACGAGTATGTACTGTGGTTGTAAGTGTTTGTTCTTTCCTAATAAATCTAGCCCAAAGACATTGCTTTCCTGTAAATTTGCCTCCACAGAAGTGCTCGTAAACAGAATCTGCCTCCACTACCTGTGGTAGACCCAGGTTCGACCATTTTGTAGAGTAAGCATATGCACTAAGAATCAATATGTGTTTTATTAGCACCAAGAGACTCATTGGATTGATTTTTTTTCTCTTTTTACCTTTATGGGCAATCGCTATAAAAAGGTAAATTAAAAAGTTAACCATCTGCTACCTGACTTTTCATTTAAAATCTTTTATTTGATTACTCTTTCCAGGTAATCAATGCTTTCTACTTTGCTATTATACTAGGTAGTGAATGAAGGTGGTTTTAATTTATAGCTTTTATTTATCTTACAGTATTGTCAGAGTCACAATCTTTATGCGTCCTATTAGTAGTCTGGAAAATATTTCTTACTACATCGAAACAGAACAGAATTCAATTTAGAAATATAATTTCCTGCCATGGAGACACTTGATAACAGGGGGGAGATTAATGGAGCCCAGTGACAGAAACTTGATTTAAAGCAGGAGATTAATACTGCTTTATCAGCCTACACTGCAAGTGAATTGGCTCCTAAAGAAAAAAAAATCTGTTTGAAGTTGCTGAGTTGTCTGCCTGTCGGCTGGAAAAAGGTCCCTGGACATCTATTTTGTTATTGCCGAGTATTTGCTGCAAGCTTGTCCATTTGACAACATAGGAACAAACCTGCACACAACACCAGTCTTGCTTATTTTACAGTAGTAACATGTTTCTTATTATTCCTTTTGATCCCACAGGAAGCTTGGATGCTGTGGAGGTCAGCCTCTGACTTAAGGGGATTATATTCAGTAAATCATGTCAAAATTAACGAATAGAATTGCGCTGACACTTCAGTGTGGTTGGATTTAGGTAAAATGTTTAAATGGTATTTTTAATTGCAAAGCTCCTGCCCCTAAGTCCCATTAAAAATATTTTTTTTTTTCTATCCTTGACAGAAGTCATTAATTTCCTTTCCCAACTAGAAAAGTACGAATCTTCCGGAAGAACCTCAAGTAAATCTGAAGATTACCTTAATAGATTGAAACGCTCACTATATATGTTCTGAAACAAAATTTGGAGCTTAGAGAACTGTTAGAAATAAGTGCTAAAGGAAGTGGGTCCAAATTTTGAGTTTGATTCCTGGGAAATGAAAGCGTTTATATTGCTGGAATTAAATTTTCAAACTTGCACTTGAGCTATGTGAGTTTTTAACTTGATATTTGTCTGGAAAATAAAAAAGACATAGAAGGAGTTCGTCACCCAGCGGCTTCACAATAACGACCGTGTGTCTTTCAAAAGCTAGACATTTTAAATTAATAGCTAAGCTAGAAGTTTTAAATTCATAGCTTAGTTACCTTATTACTGAGGGAAAGAGAAATGTTTAACAACTTCTGCTTGGTTTTACTGACTTTGAAATTTTGTAGAAATGAACGGAAAATGTTTTTCATTAACTTTATTAAGTTCTGTAATGGACTATTTTGCCAGAAGTCAGAATATCTAGATTTTGTTCTAGGACACTTAACAACTTTTTGGGTTCTTATGGTCATTTTTAAACCACTTTCTATTTCCAAGAGAGCTGACGGGTAATAATAATACTTACCTTCCCACATCACACAGTTATTGAGAATATCAAATGAAATGATTTCTGCAAAATATTTAGACATAGAAAGGGCTATAGGAATATAAACAGTGTTATCTAAAATATCATTAGTATGTATAAACTACTTTAAATATGTTGCATTTGGGATTTTCTTAGGGGAAGATGCATAATTTCACAGACATCTACCTTAATTTTATGTTGATGTGACTGAGACCATTAGTAGTTATTGGAATTGATCCACTGAAGGTTGCTTACATTTTTAAAAATACCTGGAGAATAACCTGTAGTGCATTTCTCCTTAGAACCAAGTATGTGGAATAACTGAAATAAGAGAAATGTGGCGTCCATTTCATTTGCTCGCTGTGAGCTCGCAGTACATGGAAAGCAGGAATGGTATGACTGAATAATACTGAAAATGACCAGCCTGGTGGACATGAGTTCTAAGGACTCCAGGCCAGATTCTTTGGGTGCTGCCCTGTCTGATGTCACCTGTGTGATCTCTTTAGGCTTCAATAGCTTGTCCACTTCGTTTGGTGCTTGAAGAAACACATAAGCCTGCAGGGAACATTAGGCCCTGTTAAAACTATTTTCCTGGCTTGCAGGCACATACCAAACTCCCAGGTAAAGCACATTAAAGTGGCTAAACATTCACTCAGAGGGGAAGGAGTTGCTTTCAGGAATTTAAAATTATTTCTAAGCCTTAGAATTCAGCAGAGGACGACTAAAACCGTTTTTAATTTCAATGAACATGCATATGCTTTTCTTTCCTCTTGTTTCACTGATCCAGAGGGACCCTCAGCGAATATGCCCCTTTGACCTTTTCCTAGTCATGCAATTACCCTCATCCTGCTTTTTCTCTTTTGCACTTCCTTTCCCAAATGGCCTTTCTTTGGTGGCGTGGTTTAAATTGTGCAGCGCCTACTTCAGACATGGCCGCCTGGATTAACTTTAATCCTCCACTCTGACTTGGCTGGGACCTGACCATCAAGGACACTGCCCTCTTGGGAGCCAGTGTGGGTTTTGCCTGAGGTTCACAGTAACCCCAAATATTTACAAACATTGTGTTTTCCATCCTTGGGAATGCAGTATGGAAGATTTTACTTTCTCTTTTGTTTTTCTTTTTTAACTCCCTCTTCTCTGTGCTGAGTGACATTTGGGAACAAGAGAACCAGGTATGAAGATTACCAACTGCAACAGCTCAGCAGTGGTTATGAGTTTGGGCTGGCAAGTCAGGCCCAGGAGACACAATAGGCTTTAACCTAACACCACTTTTATTCAGCTTTCTGGAAGGAAACAAGGCAGGAGACACAGCAAAAAGATTCAGGATTGTCATCATGGGGAGGTGCACCAGCTACATTAGTGACAGCTTTCTTTTTTTTTTTTTTTTCTGTCTTTTCTCCCACACATGGCCAAGGTGTGACGGCCAAGGTGTGTGGGGTAACCTTGTCACAGAGAGGCCAGCCCCCTTGCCCCACCAATGTTGTGTATGGTTTTCATCAACCCCGAGGTCTGCATGCCAGCTTGCAGATCCCTCGACTTGGGTTTTTTTTTTTTTCACACAATAAGGAGGGAGAGACCCTCATTTATCTCAACTCTACTGTTTCCAAGGAAACAGGGCCATGCAAGCTGAGGTCATTCTCAAGCAGGCCTGCCTTAGCCGAGGCCTGATGTTAACCCTTTATTTATACTCACGCCTACTGCTGTAGAAATGGTAGCATCACCATGTACAATGCTAATGCTCAGCTTCCATGTGCTAGTAGAATGTCTTTAATATCAACTTTATCGCTATCTCTTTTCTAGGGCAATAAATGGAAAGGAAAAGGCTGAGATAGAGATCCATTCATCTATCCCTTCATCCAACCATTCAGCTCTCCAGTTACTGACTGTATGTTACATGCCTCACCTGAGTGTAGGGACTGAGGATGAAAAAATGGGCAGGATGCAGACCTGACCACTGAATGCTTCATAATCAGCAGGGCAACCTCTCTGCATGCGGGTTACTGTACTGCCAATCTCCAAGTTCCATACAAAACAGAGTGCTGTGAGAGCACAGAGAAGAAAGCAACTCATTTTTTGGCCAGCATTTTGTATCTTATAGACTTTATTCAGCATTTCCTTAACATGTCCATATAGAATAGAAACTGATCTCCACAATGGTAACTCTGGGATATTGCAAGATCCTAGGGTGCCCTCCAAATCACTGAAAAAAGACTTTAGAGTTATCTGTATTTTATTATATTCTAGGCCATAAATATTAAAATAAATTTTGTATTCCCTCCAAGAACATTAACATAGTATTATGTGTCTAGGAAATAAATGATAAAGGTTTGTTGAGTTAAGTCTAAATAATACCGCTAGGGGCATTTCCTGATATTCAAGACATGTAGTTATGGACAAATAAATAAGATATACTTCAAATTCAAACTTTTGGAGGTTATATCTTCCAAGAGTTCATATCTACTGAGAAAAGATAACATTATTAAAAAAATATGTTAAGGCTGGGGGCAGTGGCTCACACCTGTAATCCTAGTACTTTGGAAGGCCGAGGTGGGAGAATTGCTTGAGGTCAGGAGTTCAAGACCAGCCTGGACAACATAGCAAGACTCCATCTCTACAAAAACAAACAAATAAAAACACGTTAGATAAGTCCATTAATTGTTCTTCTGTAATAGGCTATGGGAGAGTAGTACTGAGGCATGTTACATTTCCAACTTTGAAACAGACGTCAAGGGCGTAACCGCTCCCTTCTACAACACGGTTCTTGATGCCATCATCAGATGCAGTTCTAAGCTGAGGAAGCCATTGATCTGATCCAGTCATTCTGATTTCATTACATAGGATACTTGTTTGTGACATTCACATATATTTTTTCCTTTTATTATTTTCTCTGAATACAATACAAATTCATGAGTCTTTTGCCAGCTTTGGGGAGAATCCAAGTTTAATGTTAGCTGATAATATGATTAATATCCATGTTTAGTTTCAACAAAGAAAGGAGGATAAAATTAAAGAAATCAGCCAGAATGTAGACCAAAAATAATTTAAATAAAATTTAAAATACCCTAAATTTAGGGTTATGCATTTCCAGAATCCAAGAGCTCATGAACCCATGGGAGTGTTAAGGGACTCCAACTAATCTGGAAAACAGTTTTTCATTGCCTGTGGAGTGGAAAGTAGGCATAACATAAGGAATAGTGCTATCATAACAAGACCAACAGCCTCATATGACCATTTAAACTATATGCAGTATAACTTCATTAACAATAGATCATTTTAAAGAATGCTATTAATAGTTGCTTGCTTTTCATAATAATAATTACTCTTACTGAAGACCTTCTGTCTGTTAGGCATGGAGACAAATTTTTTTGAGACATTATTTGTAGGTTTTATATGACCCTGGAATTGAATTATTATCATCAACATTTACAGAGACAAAAGCTACCCCTAAGAGAAGTTAAATGACTTTTCTAATACTACATCTATCTTGCTGTAAAGCTCACTCTCTGGCCAGGTGTGGTGGCTCATGTCTGTAATCTCAGCACTTTGGGAGGTCAAAGCAGGGGGACGGGGGTGGGGGGGATCACCTGAGATCAGGAGTTCAAGACCAGCCTGATCAACATGGTGGAACCCTGTCTCTCCTAGGGTGTGGTGGCAGGTGCTTGTAATCCCAGCTACTCTGGAGGCTGAGGCAGGAGAATTGCTTTAACTCAGGAGATGGAAGTTGCAGCGAGCCGAGATCATGCCGTTGTGCTCCAGCCTGTACGACATGAGTGAAACTCCGTCTCAAAGAAAAAATAAACATAAAAAATAAAATAAATAAATAAAGCTCACTCTCTGTCCTCCAGACCAGTCCTTATTCCTCTGAGGTAGTTCCCTAGGACCTAACTTAGGAATATTCCTTTTATTGGATTCCTGGGAACTGAGGCTCACTTAACTTTGCTGTGTGACATACATTCATGATGGTGGCAGCAATAACAGGATATTCTGAATTTGATCACAAGAAGTGACAACTTTGTTCTCTTCTCTTCTAGCAGCTGGAGGCATTTAGAGGGCTTTTCTGATGGCCACTGAAGGAGAGAGAGCCCTCAGATGTCAGGGGACTTCCCAGTAGAGAAAGATACTGAGTCGAACTACAAGGGTGGATGGCAAGTGTCAACATGTGGATGAACTATGGCTTTTGATTCCCTTTTTTGGTGAGCTAGTTTCAGACTGCTGGGTTCTGTACAGGCAACTTCTAAGTAAACTAGAACTGACAGATAATAAACATATAGCTAGGGCTGTAGCAACAGAAATCAATGCATTTCAAGTTCCACATAAGAGAAAGCAGTCAAGGTGTTTCAAGCCCTTTTAGAGTGATGAATGCAATTTACACAATAAGCGAGAAAACATGATTGGGACTAGATGGTGTAAGATCCCATCTAGGAAAAGGAAAAGAAGTGTCTGATGGGGTGATGTTGTTAACCTTAGAAACCGCTGGCAAAATCAGCTCTGACAGTTATCAGAAAGACAAACACACACGAAACTTTGTGAATATAAGCCACAGAAATGGAAAAATTCGGGGTGTGTGTTGATCCACATCACGCTTATGAAAGATAGGGCCCAGCCTGGAACGTGCAGTTGACTGCATTTGTTTTAAGCGAGTCTACCTTTCTTGCCTGATAGACTTGGAACCAAATGACATCCATGTCTAGAGACACATAAAGACATTTTATGCGAGTAGGGGGCAAGTGGACCCTGTATGTTTCCAGAGAGCTTTTGCCATGTCACTGCCAAATCTTAGACTAGTAGCCAATCAGAATGGCACAGTCCTCTGATGGAAGGCCTTATGGGGTACAAAATAAACACACTGAAGTTGTTTTTTATAATGACATCTCTTACAAAATAGGCCTCATGTATCCCCCGAACTGTAATGTACTGCAATCATCTAATAACAGAGTGATGGGAGTTGAGGGAGATGTCCCCCTATGCCCTCCAAAGACCAAACTCCCAACGTGGGGGTAAATCCTTCCCTTTCCTCTTCTGCAGAGGGAGCTTTTCAAGGAGGCAATAGCGTGTCCCTTGGGCTGAGCCTGGGCTTAGTAGAGAGACTCTGTGTGTAATTTGGGATCAGCATCCCTGCTCTGCTCTTCTGTGACCTTGGGCAAATTTCCTCACCTCTCTGAAGGAGAGTATCATCTGTTGTCAATGGGGATCATGTGATCCCCTCCTTCAGAGCATGACTGTGAGTATTCAGTGGGGTAATGCGTATGGAACACGCAGCAGAGCCTGCACACAGTCAGCGCTCAATAGATGTTACCTTTATAAAGCTACGTCATTATTCTAAGCTTCCCTTCCTAACTTTTAAACTGGGCATAATACAAGCCCCCCGCCCCTGACCATGGAGCTGTATGTGAGATTCAAGCTAGTGTAGGTGGGGAGTCTGGCTCACGATCAGCCCTTGATGAATGGTGGTCGTTATTCCTTGGCCCTGTAAACCCTATCAGAGGTTAGACATGCAAAAGGAAGCCGGGTGCCATGGCTCATGCCTGTAATCCCAGCACTTTGGGAGGCCAAGGCGGGTGGATCACTTGAGGTCAGTAGTTAGAGATTATGTTAGAGACGGTGAAACACGGTCTCTACTAAAAATACAAAAATTAGACAGGCATGGTGGTGGGCACCTGTAATCCCAGCTACTCGGGAGGCAAGGTTGCAGTGAGCCAAGATTGCACCACTGCACTCCAGCCTGGGCAACAGAGCGAGACTCCATCTCAAAAAAAGAATTGCAAAAGGATTCAGCAGTCTGAAGGTTGATCCCAGGACACACACAAACTGAATGAAGATGAATTAGGTGAATAAAGTTCTGTCTCTCTTCACTCTTTACCTCATTCAATTAGGCTCCTCACGTTGATGCACCACTGGTTCATCTGGCTTCAGGTTCAGGCTCCATCCCAGGAGTGACTTGTCAAGACGTGCTTGTTTCCTGGGTCCCAGGGCTATGTGCTCTCCTCAATTATCTCGCGTTCTTGCTTAATAGCTAATAGCTGGAGAAAAATGGTCTAAAGAAGTGTTTCCACCTGTCCCTACTTGCGCCTGTCTTGTTTACTGCACATAAAAGATTAAGAACTCATGGTTTAAAAAATCAAATCTGGTCTGACATAGTCCCGTGTTCCAAATCACTATTGTTTTGTAAAAAATCAGCCTAAAACTTTAAGGCTTAGAACATTGACAACCGATTTATTATCCTGCTGATCAGGACTTGAGAAGGGTTCAGGTGGGCAGGTCTGGCTCTGGGTTTCTCACATGCTTGCAGTCAAACTGTGGCTGGAGTCTCAGTACTTCTCCATCTGGGCTCTTTGAGTGCGAGTGCTCGCAGGCGGGCTTTAGCTCTCCGGCAGGAGTGTTCCAGAGACCCAGGAGGAAGCTGCATCACCATTTATGTATGACACAGCCTCCGAAGCAGGACTGATTATATACTTCGTGGGCCTAAGGCAAGGTGAAAACGTGGGCCCCTTGTTCAAAAATTCTTAAGAAGCTCGAGTGCAACAGCAGAGCATTAAACCAAGTGCAGGGCTCTTCTGACCATGGGGCCTCTATGATTTCATAGGTCTCATGCCTATGAAAGTCACATGGTGTCACTCTAAACATACTTTATTGGTTTGCCAGTCACTAAAGTCAGATTTGAGGGGGAAGGGATTCAGAACCTACATTTTAAAAAAATTAATTTTTGTTGATACATAGTAGGTATATACATTTATAGGGTACACAAGATATTTTGAGACAGATATACAATGTGTAATAATCACATCAGGGTAAATGGGGTATCCATTACCTCAAGCATTTATCCTTTGTATTACAAACAGTTCAATTGTTTACTTATTTCAAGTGTGAAATTAAGTTATTTTTTACTATTGTCACCCTGATGTGCTATTAAATACTAGATCTTTTTTATTCTATTTTTTTAATCCATTAACCATCCCCACTTCCCCCTCTTCCCACCACCCTATTACCCTTCCCAGCCTCTGGTAACCATCATTCTACTCCCTATCTCCATGCATTGAATTATTTTACTTTTTAGCTCCCAAAAATAAATGAGAAAATGTGAAGTTCATCTCTCTCTGTTTGACTTTTTTTTTTTTTTTTTGAGATGGAGTCTTGCTTTGTTGCCCAGGCTGGAGTGCAGTGGCTCGATCTTCGCTCACTGCAAGCTCCGCCTCCCGGATTTACGCCATTCTCCTGCCTCAGCCTCCCGGGTAGCTGGGACTACAGGCGCCCGCCACCGCACCCGGCTAGTTTTTCGTATTTTTTAGTAGAGACGGGGTTTCAGCATGTTAACCAGGATGGTCTCGATCTCCTGACCTTGTGATCTGCCGTCTTGGCCTCCCAAAGTGCTGGGATTACAGGCTTGAGCCACCGCGCCCGGCCTCTCTGTTTGTCTTACTCCACTCAACATAATGACCTCCAGTTCCATCCATGTTGTTGCAAATGATAGAATCTCTTTTTATTTATTTATTCATTTTTTGTGGCTGAATAGTGCTCCTTTGTGTATATGGAACACTTTCTCCCCATCCATTCATTTGTTGATGGACATTTAGGTTACTTCCAAATCTTGGCTATTGTAAACGGAGCTGCTACAAACATGGGTGTGCAGATAATCTCTTTGATATACTGATTTCCTTTCTCTTGGGTATATAGCTAGCAGTGGGATTGCTGGATCAGATGGTAGCCCTATCTTTAGTTTGCAGAACCTCCAAATTGTTCTCTATAGTGCTTGTGCTAATTTACAATCCCACCAACAGAGTATGAAGAGAACTCGCCTTTTGCAGACAGGAGTATCGAATAATTTACAGAGATGTATTATAATCTTCACATCCAGTTTCCTGTGATGCCGCTTCTCTTTTACTTTTCTGTCTTTTGCTGATCATTCTCTGTTTTACATTAATTCTTGCTGCCTGTGGCTCATCGTTTCCTCATACAGTCGGCCCTCCATATCTGCAGGTTCTATATCCTCAGATTCCACATCCTCTGATACAACCAACTACTGATGGAAAGTATTTTGGAAAGAAAAAAACCGATATAACAATAAAAATAATACAAATCAAAAACAATATAATATAACAACTATTTTCATGGCCTTTACATTGTTCCAGGTATTATAAGTAATTTAGAGAACATGCATAGATGATATGCAAACACTATGCCATTTTATACCAGGGATTTGAGCATCTGTGGATTTCAATATCCTTGGCGGTTCCTGGATCCAATCCCTCGAGAAGACAGAGGGATGACTTTATTAGCGTCCTTAGTACTAATCTGCACATTTTTTTTTTTTCAGTTTTCATATTCAATTCATTAAATAGCAAGCCTTTAACAACTTTATGGAAATATGACTTTCTAATTTCCTTGACAAAATGCTTCCCACCTACCTGGAAAAGGCTTGTCAGAGTTTTCTGCCTTTCACTGAGCGCTCTGCTCCATGGCCAGCTGCCTCTGGGCTGTGTCCCTTTGTGTTTAACATCTGCCAGTATAGAGGGAGAGGTTGAATTCATTGAATTACTCAAAGAGAAAGAATAACTTCTTTATTGGGGTTCAAACTGAAAAGAAAAAATGTATGCGTTCTGCCCCCACCCCAGCGTGCACGCACACACACACACACACACACACACACCACCCTTTGGACAGATGTGTGAACAGTGCTCTCTACTTGGACACATTGAGCATCTTTGTCTGCTGCAGCTGAGGGGTCTATTTAATCTTCATTGTCATATGGCCTTCATTAAGATTTTCCAGATTATTTTCTTCCACCCAGGTCACTGAGTTTCTAACTTCTTAAAAATTAATTAGATATTAACTAGCTTGTTTATGTCACTTTAAGTTTGCATGGCATTAAATTCTTAGAAATTAATTAGATGTTAACTAGCACGTTTATGTCACTTTAAGTTTATACAATACTTTCAGCTATATTACCCAATTGCAACCTCAAATGAAACCACTGTCTTGTTTGTCCCTATTGATAGTTGAGAAACTCGAGGTTCAAAAGTGTAAGTGCCCTTTTCAAGATCACACAGCTTTTAAGACGTGGAACTGGGAGCTAAAGCATGTCTTCTAACTCCAAGTACCTACTGTGCATATGCACTGTATCATGCTAGTGCTACTGAATTTCAGTGCAAACTTCTTCATTATTTGTGTCAACAAGGCTCAGTGGTGCTGACAATGGATAGTCTGCCCGAATATTTCAAGGCCTTGCTTAACATTTTTTCTTTCTTAATTTTTTGATAGATAATATGTGAACATGATAAAAAATTTAAAAAATACAAGTTTTCCTCCATCCTTGATCCTAAAATATACATATATAGCTGTATACATATATGCCTAATACACATGCAAATGGTAGAATACTGTATGTTTTGTTCTACACCTTGATTTGTTTCACATAATGGTATAACTTGGAGTTCATTCAGCACACCTAGAGCTATCTCACTCCTGTTAATGACTGTAGAATCTTTTTCTTTCTTTCTTCCCTTCCTCTTCCCTACCTCCTTTCCTCCCTCCCTCCCTTCCTTCCTTTTCTTCTTCCCTTCCTAGCTTCCTCCTTTCTTTCATTCCCTTCCTTCCCCTCCTTCTCCCCCTTCCCCTCTTCCTCCTCTAATTTTTAAGAAGTTACAAATTCAGTGGCCTGGGTGGAAGAAATAATCTGGAAAATCTTAATGAAGGCCATATGACAATGAAGATTAAATAGACCCCTCAGCTTTCCCTTCCTCCCTCCCCTACCTCTCTTTTCCTTTCTTTTCTTTTCTTTTAAGACAGGGTCTTGTTCTGTCACCCAGGATGGAGTGTACTGGTGTGATCATAGCTCACCGCCCCCTCAAATTCCTGTGCTCAAGAGATCCTCTCGCCTTGGCCTCCTAAAGTGCTGGGACTACAGGCATGCACCACCTCGCCTGGCTACTCTTTAAATATTTTGTAGAGATGGGGTCTTATTTTTCTGCCCATGCTGGTCTTGAACGCCGCATCAGGCTCCCAAAGTTCTGGGATTACAGGCCACCATGCCTGACCAAGATTATTTCATTGCATGTATGTGCTATCACTTACTTAATCAGTCTCCAACTGAAGGATATTTGATTTGTATTATTTTATATTATCAAAAAATATTGCATTAATTTCCCTTTTTTGTATACATGTGAAAATATTTTTATTAGATATACTAGGATCAGAATATGTATATATAAAGGTTTCACAGATATTTAATTTTGATGTAAGTAGAATTTGTGGGTCAAAAATATGTACATTTATATTTTTGACAGATACTCCCAAATTTCCTTGTATAAAGATTGTTCTAATCACCTTCTCACCAACATTGTATAAGAGCCCTTGTTTCACTTTTCTAATATGTAATCACATTTTTGTTTTTCACCAATGTGATAGTTAAAAATGGTATCTTATAGTGTTTTTTGAGTTTCACTTATTTTGAGTAAGGTTGACTACTTTCTAATGTGCTGGAAAGCCATTTGTATTTCATTTTTGTGAGTTACTGTCTTTACCCATATTTTCTTATTGATTTGTTGGAATATTTTTATACATTGCAAATAATTTTTGCTGTTTGTTATATGTAAGCTGGAGAAAGAACATTTTCAGGCAGAAGAAATGGCAAATGAAAATATCTTGAGGCATACAAGAAGAAAAGAAGTAACCACAGGGTTATTTTTCTCCATGCTGTGGTTTCTTTACATGTAGACATTAAAAATATTGTATAGTCAAATTCATTTTTTTAATATTACAGCAGATTCTACATAGTTTCAAGACCACCTGATTTTGAGGTTGTAAAAATTTATCCCATGTTTCCTTTTAGCAATTTTAATGGCTTCATTTTGTACGTTGAAATCTATCTATCCATCAATAATTTATTTTTTGTGAAAGGTCAAAAGTCAAAATGTGTTTCCCTCAGATGGCTATTCAGTTGTTCTGACAGTTATTGGACAATCCATCTTTTACCTACTGATTTGAAATGACACTTTGATCATATCTTAAATTCCTGCATGTATTTGAGTCCATTCCAGGACTCCCTGTTGTGCCCTATTGTTCTGTTCTTCCAGGCATAATATCATATTGTTTTAATTAGTATAGCTTTATAATATCTTTTGCTCTCTACTTGGACTTACCTTCTCATTACTCACTTTTCTCAGAATATTCTTGACTGTTCATTTTTCCATATTAACCTTAGAGCTCATTTTTCCATGTTAACCTTAGAATCAGCTGGTTTCATTCTAAATATTCCTGTTGGTGCCTTTATGGAGATAACTTTGAATGGACATGTTTAATTTAATATTGAGTCTTACTAGTTATTCCTCTGAATTTTAAGATGAGTTTTTTTGAAGTCAACAACTATATGAGGACAAGCATTAATACTATTCTCATTTTACAGAGGCAACAGAAATCTTCTGAGAGGTTGAAAACATTTCTTATTCCTCAAGTTCACAAAACTGACAAGCCTTGGAAAGGGCCTAGGCCCAGATGGTCTCCCTTATACGCTTGATCTTCCATCTACTCAGTCTCATCTAGCCCTTATGACAGGGAGAGGCAGCTCCTGGAAACCAATGACACATCTGTTGTGGCATGCAGTCAGACAAACCAGCACGGGGTGGCAAAACAGCATGGGCTTTGTGCCTAGCAAGATCCCAGTTTCCTTCATGACTTTGTTATTTCCTATCTGTGAGACCTTGCAGAAACTCTTTCTTAGACAGTACTTGATTTGCAGAGGATTAGGAGACTACGCCCTACCTAATACTTGGCACTTGGAGGCACTCAGTCAATGGTATGTTCCCCAGATCCCTTCAGAAAGGTGTTAAATTCTTTTCCCATGTGACACGGATCTTAGTGATCCCTTTGTAATGTTAAACTTACCAGACTGGTGATTTTCCCTTACGGATGAAGTTTCAGGCTACATAATAAGGGGATAATCTTTAGGCCACATAGGGAAAGGGGCTCTGCTTAGGGTGGCATGTGGCCTTGCTCTCCACAGCTTCCCCACGCAGCTGTGCTAAGGCCTCTTGTCTGCCCCTTTAGGATCCTTTTTGGGGGTCTTCATTGGAGGCTTTCCCCTGCTCCCCCACCCTTTCTCTAGGGATAATTTTTAATAGAAAACAGCCATTTAAAATGAATCCACTTAGAATAGGGACCAAAACTTTATAGTAAATAGGGAAAAATGTCTAAATTGGTTATTGGTTATCTTGGAAAATAAATCTAAAAATTATAAAAAGTTCTCTTTCTGGGATAAAATTAACACAATAATTACACGTTTAGAGTGAACAGAGAATGAATCATGACTGATTCATTTTTGGTATAAAATGTTTCAAAGATAATTGTATGATTATATATATTTATATCACATTTTTGCATCACAAGGAAAAAGTTGAGCACTTCATTAGTTTTCCTAAGGGTCTCTCTTCATCAGGAAGAATTTCAGTAACACTGGCTTTGCTGGATTGAAGAGTTCCGTCTCTGCAGGAGGCTCATTTGTCAATGGCTTTGATCGTAATTCCAGCGGCTCTCACCCATAACTTTGGTCAACTTTATGAATTCATTCACCTTTTGCAAGTTTGGCAATTGCACATTGCAATTGCGTCGCATGAATTTGTACCGATTTTTAAAATGAAGTTCGTGGCATGTGAGAGCCAGTGTAGTAAACTGAAATAATTGTCCCCCAGTCATGTCCATGTTCTAGTTCCTGGAACTGGTGAATGTTACCTTATAGACAAAGGGGACTTTGCAGATACGATTAAATTAATAATCTTGAGATCTTAAGGATCTTATCCTGGATTATCTAGGTGGGTCTGATGTAACACAAAGGTTCTTAGAAGAGGGGGACAGGAGATCAGAATGAATAATAGGAGATGTGTTCATAAAAGCAAGAGATTGAAATGAGAGATCAGAAGAGGCTGGAATTTCCCATCAGCCAGGAAAAGCCCACAGCCTCTAGAAGTTAGAAGAAACAAGGAACAGATTTTCTCCTGGAACTTTCAGAAAGAACAAACTCTGCCAATCCCTTCATCTTAGGCCTAGAATTCTTTCCAGACTTCTGACCTTCAGAACTGTAAGAGAATAAATTTGTGTGGCCTTAAACCACTGACTAAGTTTGTCTAATTTGTCTCAGCAACAATGTGAAACTAATGCTGTCAAATAGTAACCAAAGTTCTGATGAGAGCACAGGAGTGAATAAATCTTGTCACGAGGAGTGTCAGTCCAAACTGAATACTTTAATGACTTTGTCTTCTTCATATAGCCTATTGTGATGTATGTGTCTGTAGGTGTACACGTGTGTGTGTGTGTGTGTGTCTGTGTGTGTGTACAAAGGAAAAGTAATATTCAAAGGGCAATTGGTATAAACTTTTCCTTTCTTCTGTCTTGTCAGGAGTGAGGATTCTTCCTCGCAGAATGCCTGTATCCAGTTAGGGAAATGGTTGAAGACAAAAACTGAAGAAGCCACGGAAGACTGGTGATTGCACTTAAGAAACAGCCTGAAACTACGTGAGGTCTGAAGGAAGATGCTGACAGGTTAGTGAGACGTCCAGCCAAGTGATGCTAGAATATTTTCAGAGACAGAGAATGAGAATAGGTGCAGCTGCACCAAGAGGGAGGACTCGGGGGGGGGGGGGGGGGGGGAGCAGAGAGAAGTCAGGAGGATTTCAGAAAGTTTTACTGTGTGTTGTGTATTGTAACTTATACCTCTGCTGCTGCCCAGCCAGCCCCCCCTTCATGGAAATCTTTAATAACGATCCAGGGTTAGGCTTTTGTTTATTTTTAAAAATAGCTCTGGAGTGCAGCTGGTCCTAAAGTAGGAGGAGGCACGATTTTATCTGGATGGCATGTTATGAAAAACTTTTATTATTTCTTACCAGAGGCTTCTCAGCCTGGTCTCTCTGACCTATAATCTAGGCTGGGACCCAGAATGCCTGCAGCTCTGGTCTTTAGCATTTTGAGTAAAGCCTTCTTGTTGGCTGTCTTCTTACAGGCTGCCTTCATGGCAATTTGTTCTTTCTGAGCAGCTGCTTTGTGGGAAAGGCCTTCGAGAGAGAAGCCTTTTGAACCTCAGCTTTATGCTTCTGTTTCTCATTTTCTCTGCATTTCTGAACTTGTAACAAACATCTGTCATTTTGGAACTCCTTTCTCTGGCTACAATCTTTTTGGTTTATCTTGTAACTGACTGTTTTGGATGGATACTTCTTTCTGGGGCAGCTTCTATCCTGTTTGATGAGCACCGTGTGGAGATTTGCGAGTAAAGTCAATGAACTGTGTATGTTTGCACACCAAAAGCTCACATCATTATACTACTTCATACACCATCAACCAAGGTTCAGTTCTGATCAATAATAATGATAATTGCAACCAGTCTCCCAGCAGGTAGCCCACAGGAAATGCAGACACCCCGGCCAGCTTCCATATAGTGTTTGGTGACTTCCAGCCTGAAGCGCTGGAGGCTTCTGTGCAGTTTCAGTTAGATGTCTCCTTTACTGTGTCCCTGCCTTGGCCCCAGAGAGAATTAAATATGCTTTTCGACTTTGAAATATCCTCTGCATGTTATTGGGCTTGTGGGTTCTGCTTGAAATTATCCTAAAATGTGCTATGTGATTTGAGTGGTTTAATTTTATTACTACTTTTTCCCCAATTGAAGTTCGGCTGAATGATTAACAGTTGGCTAGAGAGGTCATTCAGGAGGCACAACTCACTGGGAATTCCACTGCAGATCCTCACGTGTTCAGCTTCCCATTCCAGCAACGACTTCCTCCCTGGAAAGAGGGGCTCTGTCCATGTATTTATGATCTGAGCGGATCAAGTCAGGGAGAACATAATGGGATTTATTTTTCTCTGGGGTCTGAAAGTCCTGCACTGCAGTGTCCATATGGACCATCTTGCCTTGCCAGTGCTCCATGAAATGTGGCTGAGTCCAAAGAACTGGGGCCTCCAACTGGCCCATGTACCAGGAGGCAGGCACGTGGTGTGGCTGGTGTATGGAAGTTTTATGACTTTGAGAGTATAATTAAGGCCTGAGTGATGACTGCAGAAAACTAATAGCTCTGGAAGCGCAAAATAAGAAAGGAGTCTTTAGCATAAACGAAAAGCAAGGACTTGTTTCAGGAAATTTTTGACAAAGGTGAAACAAATGGACAAGCCTGAGTTACTTTTTTTTTTTTTTTTTTTTTTAAATAGATTTGGTGAGCAGAGGAATCTGTCACCCAACAGAATCATTTACTAAGCAAAGATGAAAATTCTTAGATAAATATCTATGTTTTGCCTGGTAGCTGGCATGCGAGGATTATTTTGACAGAAAGTAAATAGCAGGGTAATATGTGTGACTTGAGAGAAAAAAATTTGGGTCAACTCATGTTACTCTGTGAAAAGATCCAATCAATTTCACTCCCATTGCCAGAGGAAGAGGTTATGGAGCCACACTGGGTAAGGCTCACAAATTACTCTACAATCAAGAAGTAAATAATATCTAAACCCTACAAATGGAATTTTTATTAAGAAATTCATCTCTGCTTACCTCAGGGTTTATACAATCTTTTAGAGCTTGTAGAGAAAGGCAATATATCTCAATGTGCAAAACCAGATTGATTGGGGTGAGGAATTTTAATTCTTAGGGTCAGGAATATGCCTCACCTTTTAAAACAGGCTTAATGAGAAAGGAGCAGACAAATGTTGCTTTAAAAGCGATTCTAATTCTTCTTGTGTTGTCTTTTATCTATATTACCACTCCTGTTGCTAGTTTCATGTAGTTTACAAATTGGGATTAATGGCTTTTTTTTTGCATAAGAGTTTCAAGGTCACGATTTCATAAATTGAGTAAATAAATAAATCCCTCTCTATCATTGACTTTCTGTGTACTTAACATCTATATATTTGTTACTTTCTGCATTCGTAAGATGCCAGTACTGCTATTAATAAAATCTGTATTTCCTGTACCAGGGCTTGTTGTTTAATCAAAAAATATAAGTGGCAAGGCTTACCATAACATTTGTCAAAGATGAACAAGTGAAAATGTTTATTCTGCTTTGCGCTGCCCATTGTCAGATTCTCTTCTATAAGAATGGATGATAAAAATAACAGCTACAGTTTGAGAAATTATGTGAAAGGTATTTTGCTTGTAGGTGCTCATTTAAGAAAGGTATTATTATTCCTATTCTATGGTGAAGGAAACTGAGATTGAGAGAGTTTAAGGAACTTGTCTGTGTAATTAAGGGTGGTTTCAGAGCCAAATTTTGAATGCTGGGCTGTGTTGACTCTGAAAGCCTGTCTCTTTCTACAATTTCCCATCATATTTCAAAAACTATATCCCTTTTGACCTATGATTTAGGTCATATATCCCTTTACAGCTCTGCCCTTGACCTCTTCCCTGACCTCTACGAGTTACAGAGGTCTGTGTCATGGAGCATTGTTGAGCAAGACTTTCTGATGTGGTATCAGTCAGGGTAGGCTGGATTATGCTGTGGTATAAGCAACCCTCCTATCTCAGTGGTTTGAGATAGCAGAGACTTATTGCCTGTCATGTGTCCAAACTACATGTCCAACTTGGAAGTGTCTCTGATTCAGGATTTCCCCAGGATCAGGCTGTTGGAGCCTCCAACATATGGTACATTGCTGGACCCTGTGACAGGGTGAGGGAACAGGGTCAATCAGGCATGGGCTCTTCAAGGCTTCTGACGGGAAGTGACACATGGACTTCCTCTCTCATGTCCTTGTCCAGAGCATTTCACTTGGCCCCACCTAACTTCACAGGGGCAGGCATGGTACTACTGTATCTCCAGAAGGGAGGGAACAAGCAATGTCAGTGAATGGCACACTACTATGTATATCCAAAATAAAGCTATGTTGATCTTAAAATAAATACATGGTAGCTTTAAAAAATTGCAATACATAATAGTTACAATTTAAAGAGTTCCCTAGACCCATTCCTAAGGACCAGAAAAGACATGACTGCTCCAGAGATTGTTCTAATTCGGTAACCTACATTAATGACTTCCTTATAGCAGAACTGAGAGGTGACATGTTTTCCTTCTCTAAAAAGGTACTATTTATAACGATTTGTTTGTTAGCTGGATTTTAAGGAAGAGATAGTGGTAGATTTAAAAGTAACCAGCACAGATGTGTTGCAAAAATAATTGAAAGGACAGAAAAATTTTCCTAGTTCATCTGGGCTTCTCCCCAAGGGTTCCCATTTATATAATCCATATAAGACTGAAAACTGGAATTTAGTGTTTTAATTCAAATGAGATAAATCGCTAGGTACCTTCTTCTAGATTGTTTTTGTAAAATAAGAAGGTGTAAATTAACTCTCAGGTGTCAATTTGAACGAGCCCATGAGGCAAATGACAGGAAGATTGGTTAGAGAAATTTCCCCAGCAGAGAGGACTACGTTGGTTGGGGCTTGGAGGCAAGAGAAACCTTAGCTGTCCTAAATAAAAATTCTATGCAGTGATTGCAATTAATAGTCCATCACGTGAAAATAGAATGAAATCACCTGGAACTCTGTCCTGTAGTTGAGTTCAGAATTTGTGATTTTTAACTTTGGCATTTTAATTTTGTGCTGCTTTCAACAAAAGCTAAGCATAGCAATTCCACAAAGGCATAATATAACTACTGGAGCTCTTAGCTTCTACCTTGCAGTGTCTGGCAATGCTCTTGCATGCTCTGTGAAAGATGCAATCACACAATCAAAGTAATATTTTCCCTGAGGTTCCCTGGGGCAGACTGGTTCTGCAATTTTCCAGTAATTGTTTTAGAAGGACAGCCTGGATTTGGTTTTACTATTAGATCTTTCCCCCTGGATTCTCCACACTGTGGGTCCTGGCTTCTCTGTTACCAGTCTCACTAAGTACCAGAGATTGGGGTGGAATGGTATGTACCATTAATTACCCAGTGGGATTTGGTGCTTCTCTGAATGGACTCCCTAATCCACAAATCCCCACTATCTGTGCAGGCTGGAACATAAGTATCTTCCCGAAGTAGGTGATAAGGTTAAATAATTCTTGGGCATCTGGATTCTGTGGTATGAGGAGTGAGTTGCTCTTTAAGATTAATATACTTTCTTTTGAGTTCACATCCCCAGAAATAACTAAGGTTTGTGCTTATAGACCTTTTTTTCCCTTTTATTTATCAGCCTCCATAGCAAACCTTGAAGTTGATAAGCCACATACCATTGCTGTGATTACTATTTTTTCTTTCCATTTCATAGGTAAGAAAATAAATGGAGGCTCTGGGTGTTTGGCCAAGTCAAAAAGCTACAAAATGCTAGAATCTGGCTTTTCAGACTCCAAGTCCTGTGCTCTTTTCTTATATAATGCTTGTTAGTATTCTGGCCATGAAGTTTAATAACACGGGAATAATAATAAGAATCCAGTGTCCCCTCCCTTCATTGTCCCCAGAGTTACCAGTGGTTACAACAGACCCGGACTTCCTGTGAGGCGCCGCTGGTGGTCTGGTGCCCTCTGCTGGTGAAGCCGCCTGGCTTTCTTGTTGCTTGGTTTCCTCTGGATTTTTATCTCCATCTTCCTGGCGCAACATCTTTCAGCAGAGTGTGCCGTTCTTATACGAAGGTAAGAAGCCATTCTGCTGGGCACCTTACTTGAAGAAACACTCAGAGAGAATCAAAGAAAGCAGGACTTGGCATTTCTTCGACAGTATACCCCTGTGTGTGAACGCTCCCTTTTTCCTGCCATCCGCCGAGGGGGAACTTTCAAGTACTCAGTTCCCAATGTGGCCCTTGCCCCGCTCAGCTCTGGCATTCTTTTAATTCCCTTTGAAAGAGAGTGTACATTCTTCTCCAGAACACACAAGAGGAGGCAGCCAAGAAGAAGAGAAGTCTGGGAGCCCTGGAAGAAGTTAGGCAGGAGCGCCTCATCCTCAGGGAGCCAAGATGGAGACGACCCATGACTCGACCCTAGAAAGGCAGGTCAGCTTCTGCAGGGTGGTAGTGAGCGCAGGCTCATGGTGGAAAGAGGCAGGTCTTCTTGGACTGGGGCCAAGTCCAACAGATCAGCTGAGACGACAAGTCAGGCAAGTAGAAATTGAGTCGAAGTGCTTAAGCCAGAGACAGATGAGTGACTCAACTGGTTAAGATTTGGTTGGTAAAAGGCTAGGGTTCTCACATGCTCCCTTGAAATTTTTGTTCCATAGTCTTCTCTGGGAAAATAGAAAATAAATTGTGCGGTGGCCCTGCTGCTGTCAAAAGGAGTTGTCAATTTGCATCAGTTGTCAGTTTGCATAGTTTATAATACACTGTCTAGAGGTTGTTATTAATAATTAGGATTTTCACTCTGATGAGTCATGGAGCAATTTATGTAAATTATAACACACAACATTATCTGGAACAAGTATCAGAAGAAAGGTGGCAAATTACCTGTATCAGTGGTTCTTAAAGTGTGGTCCCTGGACCACCATCATCATCATCATCTGGGAACACATTAGAAATGCAAATTCTTAGGCCCCATGCCAGACCCATTGAATCAGAAACTCTGGAGGTGGGCCTAGCAATCTGCGGTTTAACAAGCCCTCCAGGCGATTCTGATGCACACTCAAATGTGAACAGCACTGCCTTAGATTATAGTATAAGTGATGAATACTAGATCATTTTCACTAAGGAAGGCCTATAAATGTGATGGTTGGAGGGAAAGGAGGCAGGAATATGAGGCAACAATTTGAAAGACACATGTCTGCTATGTACTGAATAGTAAAGATTGCTTGAAGTTTGACCGTGAGATAAATTGAGCTAATAACAATACCATATAGCTTAAAGTTAAATTGCCACGATCACAAAAGGACAAGGTGGAGAGTCTGAAAGAAATGATGATAACTGGGATTGATCAGGTCCATTCTGTGATTGTTCTAGGGCATTGCTGTGAGGCTGCCCTGTGTTCTGACACTGTGACCTTCTTTGATAGAAATGCAGGAAAATTATATCTTCTTGAAAAGGTCAAGACCAAAACGATTTCCTAGAAATTAATTTTCTTAGGGGGAAAAAGGAATTGACAATGTCATGTGAAAATTTTATTGAAAAATGTTTATTCAATTTAGGTAATAGTAAATGATAAAGCATCAGAAATGTCTTCTTTGATCTTTTATTAAAAGTATGATTCATAAGACTTCAATGAAAAAAGATACAAAAGGCCCATAAGCATTATTCTCATCTTCACCATCTAGTTATTTCTTTCTTGAAAAAACAGCATTTCTTTAACATAGTGTGAGATAATAGAGGGCTTCTGGAGAATTTAGTCCTTATGGCTGAGATTCCTGAAATTGCCAAATAAGTCACTGATTGTCATTTTGTGTGAAAGAGATGAAGAAAAACCTGTTCTCAATTACTGGGCAGCTGGTATGTTTTAATTGTTTGCTTTTTACAAGCAGTAAAATAGAAGGAGTATTCCTTAAGTATCCTTATATGCTATTAATGCAGTGCTTCTCACACGCATTGTGCATCATGATCCCCAGGGAACTTGTTAAAAATGCAGATTGGTCGCCTTTTGAGGTTTTGATTTAGTAGGGATATGATTTTTAACAAGCATCCAAATGATTTTGGTGTAGGTGGTTTGAGGACCACACTTTTAAAAACCCTGCCCAGAGCCTACCCATAATTTATGTGCTCATTATTTGAGCGTATCTGAAAGTGACTGACAATTTATAAAATGCCAGTTTAGTGTAGATAAAGACTTAACAGTGAGCAACAGCTGCTTATTCCAATAGAGCCTTGTTGTTTGGCATTGGGGGAAAATGAGCATTATACATAAGATAATGTTTTAAAATTAATACATTATTTGTTTAGAGCAGTTTTAGGTTTACAGGAATTTGAGCAGATAGCACAGAGAGTTCCCACATATTTCCTCTCACCTACGTCTCAGTTTCCCTGGGTACACTTGTTACTGTTGTACACTAACACTTGTTAGTTTTGAACTGATACTGATACCTTATTATTAAATGAAGTTCAGAGTTTAGGGTTCACTCTTTGTGCTGTATATTCTATGGGTTTTGAGAAATGTATAATGCTCTGTATCCACCATTACAGTGCCCTACAGAATAGTTCCAGTGCCCTCAGAATCCCCTGTGCTCCACCTATTCATCTCTTACCCACTTCCCCGTTCCAAACTTTTGGCAACTATTGGTCTTTTCATTGTCGCTATCCTTTTGGCTATTTCAGAGTGTCTTCTTGTTGGGGTTCCATCAGGTTGGTGGGAAAAATATTAAAGATATAGTAATAGTCAAAAACTCTCTTGGAAGGCCTGAGAGTTTTTGACTATTACTATAACTATCTTTAAAGGCCTGAGAGTTTTTGACTATTACTATAACTATATTTAGTATGTTTCCCACCAGCCTGATTGAAACCCAACATCTTCTATAGTTGAATCATATAGTATAGTATATGTATAGTATGGTAGCCTTTTCAGGTGGTTTCTTTTCACTAGGTAACATGAGTTTAAGATTGCTTTATGTCTTTAAGTGGCTTGATAGCTCGTTTCTTTTACTGCTGAATAATACTCCATTATATGGATATACCACAGTTTGTTTATCCATTTACCTTTTGAAGGACATCTTAGTTGATTTCAGTTTTTTTGCAATTATGAGTAAAGCTACTATAAACATTTGTGGGCAGGTTTTTGTGTGGACTTGAGTTTTCAACTTATTTGGGTAAATATCTAGTTGTGCAATTGCTGAATAGTATGGATAAGTTAAGCTTTGTTAAGAAACTGCGAAGCTATCTTCTGAAGCGGCTGTACCATTTTGCATTCCCACTATCAATGCATGAGATGTTGTTCCACATCCTTGCCAGCATTTGATATTGTTAGCTTTTTTTGGGTTTTCACCATTCTAATAGGTATGTGGTAGTATCCCACTGTTATTTTTTATTTTACATTTTTACTTTTCTTTTTGAGACAGAATCTTACTTTGTCACCCAGGCTGGAGTGCAGTGGTGTGATCTTGGCTCACTGCAACCTCCGCCTCCCGAGTTCTAGATTCTTCTGCCTCAGCCCCACGAGTAGTTGGGATTACAGGCACCTGCCACTGCGCCCAGCCAATTTTTGTGGAGACGGGGTTTCACTATCTTGGCCAGCCTGGTCTTGAACTCCTGACCTCATGATCTACCCATCTCGGCCTCCCAAAGTGCTGGGGTTACAGGAGTGAGCCACCGCGCCCGGCCTATCCCACTATTATTTTAATTTACAATTCCCTAGTAATATATGTTGAATATCTTTGCATATATTTATTTACCATCTGTATATCTTTTTTAGTGAGGTGTCTGTTCAGATATTTTGACCATTTTGTAATTAAGTTGTTTGTTTTCTTATTGAGTATTGAGTTCTTTGTGGATTTTGAATACAAGTCTCTTATCGGATATGGTTTGCAAATATTTTCTCTCAATCTGTGGCTTGCTTTTCATTCTCTCAATAGTTTCTTTTGTAGAGCAGAGTTTTTAATCTTCATGAAGCCCAACTTACCAATTTTTTATTTCATTGATTATGCTTTTGGTGTTGTATCTAAAAAATTATTACCATACAAAATGTCATCTAGATTTTCTCCAATTTTTATTTCTAGGAGTTTTATAGTTTTGCATTTTACATTTAGCTCTATGATCCATTCTGAGTTAATTTTTGTGAGGGTGTAAGGTCTTTGTCTGGCTTCATTTTTTTTTATACATGTGGATGTCCAGTTGTTACAGCACCATTTATTGAAAAGACTATCCTTTCTCCATTGAATTATCTTTTGCTATTTAGTTTAATATCAGTTGACTATATTTGGGTGGGTCTATTTTTGGGGTCTCTGTTCTGTTCCCATGATCTATTTGTCTGTTCTTATACAAATACCACACTGTTTTGATTATTGTAGCTTTACAGTAAGTCACAGAGTCAGGTAATGTCAGCCCTCCAACTTTGTTCTTTTTCAGTATTGGCTTTTGTAGTCTTTTGTCTTTTCATTTAAACTTTAGTTTACATGTTTGTCGATACACAAAATCAGTTGTTGGGATTTTGATTGGGATTGTGCTGAATTTATGTTAGGAAGAACTAACATTTTAACAATACTGAGTATTCCTATCCAGATACGTTTTTTAATATGTGAAAACATTTCTCTGTAAGCTTTAAACTTTTAAATATCACAGCATTTTACCTAATACTTATAAAATATCTTTATTTCCTTAACTTTCCAAAAGTTTATGAAACAAAACTTGACCTTTTCCTTATGACTTAGGATCATCCCTGTAAGCTTTATTGCGTTAGATGTTAATACAGTTGTATCTACTGCTTATTCTTCTGTCTCTCAATTAGGTGTTTAGTTATCATTGTGGTTGTTTGGGTGTCTCTGCCACTAGCTGCACTGTGGGCTCCTTCAAGGCTAGGATCATATTTTGGCTGTTGATGCTTCCCCAGTCCAGTAGACATTTTATACTTGTTCGTTGAATGAATTGTGATTGTCTCCAACATCCGTTTATCTCTTCTTATTTTTCAGCTTCTAATCTGTTGTACTCTAGAGAAACAGAAAAACTTCATTAAGAACTGTATGTTTAAAAAGAGTCAATTAGGTTCAAAACAAAGCCCCTTGTACAATATTTGTGAGAGTTATTGTGGCTTTTAGAGAAGTACAGTGCTAGTGTGTATCTTCAAACATATAGAAAATTTGAATATCCATATGTCTTCCATCTAAAAAAAATTGCTTATGTCTTGTCATATTTTCATGTCTCCTTTGCAATATATTAATACATACATATACATGTGCTGTGCCGTGTGAAAACTAGTAATGAGTTGTAAAGTCCCATATAGTTGAAAATGCATCATCTAAGAATAAATATGGTGGAAATACTTTACTATACTTAAGAAATTAATCATAATGATGTAATATCATGTAGTAGACATTCCATATTTAATTTTTTTCAGTTGTTACAATAATATATTTTTTTGTGATCCATCCTAAATTCCCACATTGCAGTTGGCAGGTGTGTTGTGTTGTGTGGTGTGATGTGTTAGGTGGTATGATATGTTGGTTGTGCTGTGTAACCTTTCCTAAGTCCCTTAACATCCCTGGTAGTATAGATGATCTCTAGTGTTATTTTGAGTTCTAAGAGTCTGCGAGTCTATAATTATAGGCCATTTTAGTTCTATAATGTTGTGATTTTATTTATTTATTTATTTATTAGAGACAGGAACTTGCTCCGTTGCTCTGAAGTGCAATGGTTTGATAAGAGCTCACTGCAACCTCAAACTTGTGGGCTCAAGGAATCCTCCTGCCTTAGACTCACAAGTAGTTGGGACTACAGGCGGCATGGATCACCATGCCTGGTTAATATAAAAAAATGTTTTGTAGAGAACAGGTCTCGCTATATTTGCCTAGGCTGATCTCAAACTCCTGGCAAAACTCCCACCTCAGCTTCCCAGAGTGTTGGGATTACAGGCAGGAGCCACTGTGGCAGCTTTTGTGATTTATTTTATTTTATTTTTATTTTTCTTTTCTTTTTTTAAAAATTATACTTTAAGTTCTGGGATAAACGTGTAGAACGTGCAGGTTTGTTACATAGGTATACATGTGCCATGGTGGTTTGCTGCACCCATCAAATGGTTATCTACATTAGGTATTTCTCCTAATGCTATCCTTCCCCTTGCCCCCCACCCCCTGACAGGCCCCCGTGTGTGATAGTCCCCTCCCTGTGCCCATATGTTCTCATTGTTCAATTCCCACATGTAAGTGAGAACATGCAGTGTTTGGTTTTCTGTTCCTGTGTTAGTTTGCTGAGAATGATGGTTTCCAGCTTCATCCATGTCCCTGCAAAGGACATAAACTCATTCTTTTTCATGGCTGCATAGTATTCCATGGTGTATACATGCCACATTTTCTTTAGCCAATCTAACATTGATGAGCATTTGGGTTGGTTCCAAGTCTTTGCTATTGCTAATAGTACTGCAGTAAACATATGTGTGCATATGTCTTTATAGTAGAATGATTTATAATTCTTTGGGTATATACCCAGTAATGGGATTGCTGGGTCAAATGGTATTTCTAATTCTAGATCCCTGAGGAATCACCACACTGTGTTCCACAATGGTTGAACTAATTTACACTCCCACCAACAGTGTAAAAGCGTTCGTATTTCTCCACATCTTCTCCAGCATCTATTATTTCCTGACTTTTTAATGATCGCCATTCTAACTGGTATGGGATGGTATCTCATTGTAGTTTTGATTTGCATGTCTCTAATGACCAGTGATGATGAGTTTTTTTTCATATGTTTGTTGGCTGCATAAATGTCTTCTTTTGCAAAACATCTGTTTATATCCTTTGTCCACTTTTTGATGGGGTTGTTTGTTTTTTTTCTTGTGAATTTGTTTAAGTTCCTTGTGGATCCTGGATATTGGCCCTTTGTCAGATGGATAGATTGCAAAAATATTCTCCCATTCTGTAGGTTGTCTGTTCACTCTGATGATAGTTTCTTTTGCTGTGCAGAAGATCTTTAGTTTAATTAGATCATATTTGTCAATTTTGCCTTTTGTTGCCATTGCTTTTGATGTTTATTCATGAAGTCTTTGCCCATGCCTATGGCCTAGGTTTTTTTCTAGGGTTTTTCTTTTTATGGTTTTAGGTTTTACATTTAAATCTTTAATCCATCTTCAGTTAATTTTTGTATAAGGTGTAAGGAAGTGGTCCAGTTTCAGTTTTCTGCACATGCTAACCAGTTTTCCCAACACCATTTATTAAATAGGGAATCTTTTCCCCATTGCTTGTTTTTTTCAGGTTTGTCAAAGATCAGATGGTTGTAGATGTGTGGTGTTATTTCTGATGCCTCTGTTCTGTTCCATTGGTCTATATATCTGTTTTGGTACTAGTACTGTGTCCGGAATTGGTGGGTTCTTGGTCTCACTGACTTCAAGAATGAAGCCCGGTTTTGGTTTGTTTTGTTTCTCCCCCAGCCAAGAACCCGCAATGGTCCCTGGACCCTGCTGATCAGAATAGTTGTGCTCACCGATGCAGCAGCAGAAACACTAGCTTTTCCCCCAGACCACATGGAGGACCGAGGAAGGTCGGATTTAGTGGCCCTTACTGACGCATTCTCGAAAGCCTGCACCCTTGCCTGTCCACCCAGACCACATGGTGGACCGGACCAAGAAAAATCGGATTTAGTGGCCCTTACCGACGCATTCCCGAAAACTTGTACCTGTTAGAGTCCTAAGCATTCTCCTGTTAGTATTGGGGCTTTACCCCCATCCTATAAAGATGTTATACCCCAAAAATGAAGTGGAGGGCCATACCCTGAGGGAGGGAAGGGATCTCCAGGGTTGGAAGAGTGACACCTTTTGTCCTCACTTATATGAATAGGAAGGATACAATTGCTGAGGCTCCCCATATCCTAGCTTCAGGAATAGCTTTTGTTAGGCCTGTTAGTCTGAGGAGGGACTCTAAAATTCCAGATAGTCCTCCCTACAACAGGGATTTGGGCAAAAATTATGTTTTTCTGATTGGTGAGCTTGGGTGCCTAAAGAAGGTAACAGAGTCCTGGAGTTCATACTAGAAGTCATTCTTATAGGAGGAACTAGAAAAGCACCAGAGACAGGGAGCGATTTTTAGAAGCAGGACTAACCTCGGAGAAGAGAGGCAAGAAGAAGTTTGTCTGGCAGGCCTATTAGGACCCAGGAGGCAAGGGTCAGGGTAGATAGAATAGATAGGTGAGTCTTGTTTGGGCGACATGTCTTTGAGAGTTCCGCTCATGGCCACAGGGTCAACCAACTTGTTATCGGGACCCTGGAGCTGCACGGCTTTCCTCTCAGTCGACCCTCGGCTCAGCCCAGAAGTACAGGAAAAGTGGAAGCTGGTTCTAGGCAAACCAACACTCCCAACTCTGAAGAGTCGGGGGTTGTTAGAGAGCTCTTTCCCAGAAAGCCTGACACCCGTGTCTTAAGTCTGGTGGCTACGCTAGTTGCTTTTAACTGGCTGACAGGTGCCCGGTATTTAGCCCCCGATTACTAAGGAAAAATAGGACAGAATAGCAAGCGAAAGGGGTCCATTGGTGCTCACCACTCAGCGATAGTCGATGTCCCACTGCTTGACGATAGGCGAAAGTCTTACCGCGTGGCGATAGCTGATAGTCCCATCTGGGTCACCAAAATGTGTCTGGAATTGGTGGGTTCTTGGTCTCACTGACTTCAAGAATGAAGCTGCAGACCCTCGCGGTGAGTGTTACAGTTCTTAAAGATGGTGTGTCCAGAGTTTGTTCCTTCAGATGTTCAGATGTGTCTGGAGCTTCTTCCTTCTGGTGGGTTCGTGGTCTTGCTGTCAGGAGTGAAGCTGCAGACCTTCGCGGTGAGTGTTACAGCTCATAACGGCAGCGTGGACCCAAAGAGTGAGCAGCAGCAACATTTATTGCAAAGAGCAAAAGAACAAAGCTTCCACAGTGTGGACAGGGACCGGAGCGGGTTGCCACTACTGGCTCGGGCAGCCTGCTTTTATTCCCTTATCTGACCCCACCCACATCCTGCTGATTGGTCCATTTTACAGAGAGCTGATTGGTCTATTTTACAGAGAGCTGATTGGTCCGTTTTGACAGAGTGCTGATTGGTGCATTTACAATCCTTGAGCTAGACACAGAGTCACAGAGTGCTAGTTAGCTAGATACAGAGTTAGCTAGATACAGAGTACCAATTGGTGTATTTACAAACCTTGGGCTAGACACAGAGTGCTGATTGGTGTATTTACAAACCCTGAGCTAGACACAGAGTGCTGATTGGTGCACATATGATCCCCTGGCTAGATATGATATCAGCTGTGGGTTTGTGATAAATAGCTGTTAGTATTTTGAGATATGTTCTATCAATACCTAGTTTATTGAGTGTTTTTTAGCATGAAGGGGTATTGAATTTTATCAAAGGCCCTTTCTGCATCTATTGAGATAATCATGTGGTTTTTCTCATTGGTTCTGTTTACATGATGGATTACGTTTATTGATTTGCATGTGTTGAACTAGTCTTGCATCCCAGGGATGAAGCCAATTTGATCATGGTGGATAAACTTTTTTATGGGCTGCTGAATTCAGTTTGCCAGTAACTGAATTGAGGATTTTCACATTGATGTTCACAGGGATGTTGGCCTAAAAGGTTGTTGTTGTTGTATCTTTGCCAGGTTTTGGTATCAGGATGATGCTGGCCTCATAAAATGAGTTAGGGAGGGGTCTTTCTTTTTCCACCGTTTGGAATAATTTCAGAAGAAATGGTACCAGCTCCTCTTTATACCTCTGGTAGAAATTGGCTGTGAAGCCATCTGGTCCTGGGGTTTGTTTTTTGGTTGGTAGGCTATTAACTACTGCCTCAGTTTCAGAACTTATTATTGGTCTATTCAGAGATTTGACTTCTTCCCGGTTTAGTCTTGGGGGAGGGTGTATGTGTCCAGGAATTTATCCATTTCTTCTAGATTTTCTAGTTTATTTGCATAGAGGTGTTTATAGCATTCTCTGATGATAGTTTGTATTTCTGTGGGATCAGTGGTGATATCCCCTCTATTATTTTTTATTGTGTCTATTTGATTCTTCTATCTTTTCTTCTTTATTAGTCTGACTAGTGGTCTATCTATTTTGTTAATCTTTTCAAAAAATCACCTCCTGGATTCATTGATTTTTTGAAGGGTTTTTCATGTCCCTCTCTCCTTCAATTCTGCTCTGATTTCTTGTCTTCTGCTAGCTTTTGATTTTGTTTGCTCTTGCTTCTCTAGTTCTTTTAATTGTGATGTTAGGGTGTCTATTTTAGATCTTTCCAGCTCTCTGATGTGGGCATTTAGTGCTATAAATTTTCCTCTAAACACTGCCTTAGCTGTGTCCCAGAGATCCTGGTATGCTGTGTCTTTGTTCTTATTGGTTTCAAAGAACTTATTTAATTCTGCCTTAATTTTGTTATTTACCCACTAGTCATTCAGGAGCAGGTTGTTCAGTTTCCATGTAGTTGTGTGGTTCTGAGTGAGTTTCTTAATCTTGAGTTTTAATTTGGTTGCACTGCAGTCTGAGAGACTGTTTGTTATGATTTCAGTTCTTTTGCATTTGCTGAGGAGTGTTTTACTTCCAATTATGTGGTTGATTTTAGAATAAGTGCTATGTGGTGCTGAGAAGAATGTATATTCTGTTGATTTGGGGTGGAGAGTTCTGTAGATGTAGATGTCTATTAGGTCCGCTTGAGTTGAGTTCAAGTCCTGAATATCCTTGTTAATTTTCTGTTTTGTTGTTCTGTCTAATATTGACAGTGGGGTGTTAAAGTCTCCCACTATTATTGTGTGGGAGTCTATGTCTCTTTGTAAGTCTCTAAGAACTTGTTTTATGAATCTGGGTGCTCCTGTATTGGGTGCATATATATTTAAGGTAGTTAGTTCTTCTTGTTGCATTGATCCCTTTACTATTATGTAATGCCCTTTTTCTGTTTTGATCTTTGTTGGTCTAAAGTCTGTTTTATCAGAGCAGGATTGCAACCCCTGCTTTTTTTCTGCTTTCCATTTGCTTGGTAAATCTTCATCCGTCTCTTTATTTTGATTCTATGAGTGTCTTTGCACGTGAGATGGGTCTCCTGAATATAGCACACAGACGGGTCTTGACTCTATCCAATTTGCCAGTCTGTGCCTTTTAAATTAGGCATTTAGCCCATTTACATTTAAGGTTAATATTGTTATGTGTGAATCTGATCCCGTCATTATGATGCTAGCTGGTGACTTTGCCCAATAGTTGATGCAGTTTTTTCATAGTGTCAATGGTCTTTACATTTTGGTTTGTTTTGCAGTGGCTGGTACCACTTTTTCCTTTTCGTATTTAGAGCTTCCTTCAGGAGCTCTTGTAAGGCAGGCCTGGTAGTGACAAAATCAGTCAGCATTTGCTTATCTGTAAATAATTTTATTTCTCTTTCACTTATGAAACTTAATTTGGCTAGATATAAAATTCTGGGTTGAAAATTTGAAAATTCTTTTCTTTAAGAATTTTGAATATTGGCCGCCACTCTTTTCTGGCTTGCAGGGTTCCTGCAGAGAGATCCGCTGTTAGTCTAATGGGCTTCCCTTTGTGGGTAACCTGATTTTCCTCTCTGGTTGACCTCAATATTTTTTCCTTCATTTCAACCTTGGTGAATCTGACAATTATGTGTCTTGGGGTTGCTCCTCTTGAGGAGTATCTTTGTGGTGTTCTCTGTATTTCCTGAATTTGAATGTTGGCCTGTCTTGCTAGGTTGGGGAAGTTCTCCTGGGTAATACCCTGAAGAGTGTTTTCCAGCTTGGTTCCATTCTCCCCATCATTTTCAGGTATACCAGTCAAACATAGGTTTGGTTTTTTCACATAGTCCTGTATTTCTTGGAGGCTTTGTTTGTTCCTTTTCATTCTTTTTTCTCTAATCTTGTCTTCATGCTTTATTTCATTAAGTTGATCTTCAGTCTCTGATATCCTTTCTTCTGTTTGATTGATTTGACTATTGATACTTGTGTATGCTTCATGAAGTTCTTGTGCTGTGTTTTTCAGCTCCATCAGGTCATTTATATTTTTCTCTAAACTGTTTATTCTAGTTAGCAATCACTCTAGCCTTTTATCAAGGTTCTTAGATTCCTTGCATTGGGTGAGAACATGCTCCTTTAGCTTAGAGCAGTTTGTTACTACCCACCTTCTGAAGCCTACTTCTATCAATTCATCAAACTCATTCTCCGTCCAGTATTGTTCCCTTGCTGGCGAGGAGTTGTGATCCTTTGGAGGAGAAGAGGTATTCTGGTTTTTGGTATTTTCAGCCTTTTTGCACTGGTTTTTCCTCATCTTCATGGATTTATTTACCTTTGGTCTTTGCTGTTGGTGACATTCGGATGGAGTCTTTGTGTGGTCGTCCTTTTTGTTGATGTTGATGCTATTGCTTTCTGTTTGTTAGTTTTCCTTCCAACAGTCAGGCCGCTCTTCTGTAGGTCTGCTGGAGATTGCTGGGTGTCCACTCCAGACCCTGTTTGCCTGGGTATCACCAGCAGAGCCTGCAGAACAGCAAAGATTGCTGCCTGCTCCTTTGTCTGGAAACTTGGTCCTGCCAGATGCCAGTGGGAACTCTCCTGTATGACATGTCTGTCGACCCGCCCTGGGACGTGTCTCCCCATCAGGAGGCACAGGGGTCAGGGACCCACTTGAGGAGGCAGTCTGTCTCTTAGCAGAGCTCGAGCCCTGTGCTGGGAGATCCACTGCTCTCTTCAGAGCCAGCAGGCAGGAATGTTTAAGTCTGCTGAAGCTGCGCCCACAGTTACCCCTTCCCCCAGGTGCTCTGTCCCAGGGAGATGGGGGTTTTATCTATAAGCCCCTGGCTGGGGCTGCTGCCTTTCTTTCAGAGATGTCCTGCCCAGAGAGGTGGAATCTGGAGAGGCAGTCTGGCTACAGCAACTTTGTGGTGCTGCAGTGGGCTCAGTCCAAATTTCCTGGTGGCTTTGTTTACACTGTGAGGGGAAAACTGCCTATTCAAGCCTCAGTAATGATGAATTTCCCTCTGCCCACCAATCTTGAGCGTTCCAGGTTGACTTCAGACTGCTGTGCTGGCAGTGAGAATTTCAAGCCAGTGGATCTTAACTTGCTGGGCTCCGTGGGGTCAGATCTGCTGAGTCAGACCACTTGGCTCCCTGGTTTCAGGCTCCTTTCCAGGGGAGTGAATGGCTCTGTCTCGCTGGTGTTCCAGGTGCCACTGGGATATGTAAAAAAAAAAAAAAAAACAAACAACTGCAGCTAACTCAGTGTCTGCCCAAACTGTCACCCAGTTTTGTGCTTGAAACCCAGGACTCTGGTGGTGTAGGTACCCGAGGGAATCTTCTGGTCTGTGGGTTTCAAAGATCGTGGGAAAAGCATAGTAACTGGGCCAGGTTGCACCATTCCTCATGGCACAGTCCCTCATGGCTTCCCTTGGGTTGGGGAGGGAGTTCCCCAAACCCTTGCACTTTCTGGGTGAGGCGATGCGTCACCCTGCTTCTGCTTGCCTTCTGTGGGCTGCACCCACTGTCTAACCAGTCCCAGTGAGATGAGCTGGGTACCTCAGTTGGAAATGCAGAAATCACCTGCCTTCTGCATTGGTCTCTTTGGGAGCTGCAGACTGGAGCTCTTCCTATTTGGCCATCTTGCCCGGGAATCCCTGATTTATTTATTTACTTATTTATTTAGACAGAATCTCATTCTGTTGCCCAGGCTGAAGTGCAGTGGCACAATCATGGCTCACTGCAGCCTCAAGTTTTCAGGCTCAGATGGTGATCCTCCTGCCTCGGCCTCCCGGGAAGCTGGGACTACAGGTCATACCACCATGTCTAGCAACTTTTTTTTTTTTTTCCACAGAGATGGGGTCTCACCATGTTGCCAGGCTGGTCTTAAACTCCCAGGCTCAAGTGATCTGCCCACCTCAGCCTCCTGAAGTATTAGAATTACAGGCAAGAGTCACTGCTCCCAGCCTGTGATTTATTTTTTAAGGAATCATAGATGTTGAAATGTTATGCAGTAATTTGACAGGAATTGATAAACTACCAAGTAAAAGAGCAATGTATTAAATAAGATTCCAAATAACCAAACTCAGGCTTATCTCCATGGGATTTTTAAATATTTCTTTTAGGTGGAACTCAGCTATATGAAAATAAAAATATATCTATTTATTGATGTCTTTAAAGACTACAGAGAATCAAGAAGAGAATTGAGGCCACCGACCACTTATGGAAGCTTTTTCTCCAGTACACTAACCATTTTAACTACATTATGACCCTGTTGAGAAAATAAAAATTTTTTTAGGCGATTGAATTGATTCCTCATGCTAAAATAATAATAATTTTTTTTTTTTTTTTAGCTAAAAATTTTCTCTCTCTCTCTTTTTTTCTTAAAAGTCCAGCTTTTAAGTTCAGGGGTACCTGTGCAGGATGTGCAGATTTGTTATATAGGTAAATGTGTGCCATGGTGGTTTGCTGCACTGATCATCCCATCACCCGGGTATTTAGCCCAGCATTCATTAACTATTCTTCCTGATGCTCTCCCTCCTCCCACACACAACCCTCTGATAGTCCCCAGTGTGAGTTTTTCCCTGCCATGTGTCCATGTATTCTCATCATTCAGAGGAATATGGAAGGACTAGACTGGCTAAGTCTTCTGGCCTCCATCTTTCTGCATTATTGGATACTACCTGCTCTCGAACATTGGACTCCAGGTTTTCAGCTTTTGGACTCTTGGACCTACACCAGGGGTCTCAGGCCTTCAGCCACAGGTGGAAGGCTGCACTGTCGGCTTCCCTGCTTTTGAGGTTTTTGGACTCAAACTGGCTTCCTTGCTCTTCAGCTTACTGTGGAACTTCACAGCTTACTGTGGAACTTCACCTTCTGATCATATGAGTCAATATTCCTTAAGAAACTCCATTTCATACATATTTCTTTCTCTTGTCTAATTGTCCTGACTGGAACTTCCAATACTATGTTGGATAGGAGTGGTGAGAGAGGGGATCCTTGTCTTGTGCTGGTTTTCAAGGGGAGTACTTCCAGCTTTTGCCCATTCAGTATGATATTGGCTATGGGTTGTCACAGATGGCTCTTATTATTTTGAGGTATGTTCCTTCAATACCTAGTTTATTGAGAGTTGTTAACATGAAGCGATGTTGAATTTTATCAAAGGCCTTTTCTGCATGTATTGAGATAATCATGTGGTTTTTGTCTTTAGTTCTGTTTATGTGATGAATCATATTTATTGATTTGCATATGTTGAATCAGACCTTCATTCCAGGGATGAAGCCTACTTGATCGTGGTGGATAAGCTTTTTTATGTGCTGCTGGATTCGGTTTGCCAGCATATTGTTGAGGATTTCTGCATCAATGCACATCAAGGATATTGGCCTGAAGTTTTCTTTTTTTCGTTGTATCTTTGCCAGGTTTCAGAATCAGGGTGGTGCTGGCCTCATAGAATGAGTTAATGAGGAGTCCCTTCTCCTTGATTTTTTGGAATAGTTTCAGTAGGAATGGTAGCAGCTTTTCTTTGTACCTCTGGTAGAATTCAGTTGTGAATTCATCTGGTCCTGGGCTTTTTTTTGGCTGGTAGGCTGTTTATTGCTGCCTCATTTCAGAACTTGTTGTTGGCCTATCGAGGGGTATGATTTCTTTCTGCTTCAGTCTTGAGAGGGTGTATGTGTCCAGGAATTTATTAATTTCTTCTAGATTTTCTACTTTATGTGCATAGAGTTGCTTATAGTATTCTCTGATGGTTGTTTGTATTTTTGTGGGGTCAGTGGTGATATCCCCCTTATCATTTTTGATTGTGTTTGTTTGAATCTTTTCTTTTTTCTTTTATGTTGGTCTAGTTAGCAGTCTATCTATTTTATTATTTTTTTCAAAAGTCCAGCTCCTGGATTTGTTAATTTTTTGATGGGGTTTTCATGTCCTTACCTCCTTCAATTCAGCTCTGATCTTGGCTATTTCTTGTCTTCTGTTAGCTTTGGCATTTGTTTGCTCTTGGTTCTCTAGTTCTTTTAATTGTGATGTTAGGTTGTTCATTTGAGATCTTTCTAACTTTTTGATGTGGGCATTTAGTACTATAAATTTCCCTGTTAATGTTGCTTTAGCTGTGTCCCAGATTCTGGTACATTGTATCTTTGTTCTCATTAGTTTCAAATAACTTACTGATTTCTGCCTCAATTTTATTATTTACCTAAAAGTCATTCAGGAGCAGGTTGTTCAATTTCCATGTGGTTGTGTGGTTTTGAGTGAATTTCTTAATCTTGAGTTCTAATTTGCTTGCTGTGGTCTGAGAACTGTTATGATTTCAGTTCTTTTGCATTTGCTGAGAAGTGTTTTACTTCTGATTATGTGATCAATTTTAGAATAAATGACATTTAGTGATAAGAAGAATATATATTCTGTTGAATTTGGGTAGAGAGTTCTGTAGATATCTATCAGGTCCACTTGATCCAGCACTGAGTTCAGGTCCAGATTATCTTTGTTAATTTTCCGTCTCAATGATCTGTCTAATATTGTCAGTGGGGTGTTAAAATCTCCCACTATCATTGTGTGGGAGTCTAAGTCTCTGTAGGTCTCTAAGCCCTTGTTTTATGAATCTGGGTGCTCCTGTGTTGGGTAAATACATATTTATGATAGTTAGCTCTTCTTATTGAACTGAGCCCTTTATCACTTTGTAATGTCCTTTGTCTTTTTTGATCTTCGTTGGTTTAAAGTCTGTTTGGTCAGAAACTAGGATTGCAACCCCTGCTTTTTTTGTTTTTGGTTTGCTTGGTAAACTTTCCTCCTTTTCTTTATTTTGAGCCCATGTGTGCCTTTGCATGTGAGATGGGTTGCTTGAAGACAACATACCAATGGGCCTTGACTCTTTATCCAGCTTGCCATCCTGTGTCTTTTTTTATATTTTATTTTATTATTTCAATAGTTTCTCAGGAAGAGGTGGTGTTTGTTTTACATGAATAAGTTTTTAGTGGTGATTTTTGAGATTTTGGTGTTCTTATCACTTGAGCATGGTACACTGCACTTAATGTGTAGTCTTTTATCCCTGACCCCCTCCCACACTTCCTCCTGAGTCCCCAGAGTCCATTATATTATTCTTATGCCTTTGCTTTCTCATAGCTTAGGTTCCACTTACAAGTGAGAACATAGGATGTTTGGTTTTCCACTTTTGAGTTACTTCAGTTAGAATAATGGTCTCCACCCCCATCCAGGTTGCTGTTAATGCCATTATTTAATTCCTTTTTATGTCTGAGTAGAATTCCATGATGAATATATGCCACATTCTGTATCCACTCATTGGTTGAAGGGCATTAAAGCTGGTTCCATAGTTTTGCAATTGCAAATTGTGCTGCTATAAATATGCATGTACAAGTTTCTTTTTCATATAATGATTTATTTTCCTCTGGGTAGATACCCAGTAGTGGGATTGCTGGATCAAATCATAGTCCTACTTTTAATTCTTTAAGGAACCTCCATACTCTTTTCCACAGTGGTTGTACTAGTTTACATCCCCACCAGCAGTGTAAAAGTGTTCTCTTTTCACCACATTCATGCCAATAGTTGTTATTTTTTGATTTTCTAATTATGGCCATTCTTGCAAGAGTAAGGTGGTATTACATTGTGATTTTGATTTGCATTTCCCTGATAATTAGTGATGTTGCATATTTTTTCATATGTTTGTTTGCCATTTGTATATCTTCTTTTGTGAATTGTCTGTTCTTGTCTTAGTCCACTTTTTGATGGGATTTTCTGTTTTTTATTCTTGCTGATTTGTTTGAGTTCCTTGAGATTCTAGATATTAGTCCTTGTTTGGATGCATAGTTTGTGAATATTTTCTTGCATTCTTTGGGTTGTCTGTTTACTCCACTGATTATTTCTTTTGCTGTGTAGAAGCTTTTTAGATTAATTAAGTCCCATCTATTATATTTATCTTAGTTTCTGTTGCATTTGCTTTTGGGTTCTTGGTCATAAACTCTGCCTAAATCAGTGTCTACAAGAGTTTTCCTGATGTTATCTTCTAGAATTGTTATGGTTTCAGGTCTTAGATGTAAGTTTTTGATCCATCTCAAGTTGATGTTTTTATAAGATGAGAGATGAGAATCCAGTTTCATTCTTCTCTGTGCTTGCCAATTATCCCAGCACCATTTGTTGAGTAGGGTGCCCTTTTCCCACTTTATGGTTTTTGTTTGCTTTCTTAAAGATCAGTTGGCTGTATTTGGCTCTATTTCTGTGTTCTCTAATCTGTTCCATTGGTCTACGGGCCTGTTTTCATACCAGTGCCATGCTGTTTTGATAAATATAGCCTTGTAGTATAGTTTGAAGTCTGGTAATGTGATGCCTCCAGATTTGTACTTTTTTCTCAGTCTTGTTTTGGATATGTGGGCTCTTTTTTTGTTCTATATGAATTTTAGGGTTGATTTTTCTAGTTCTGTGAAGAACAATGATGTTATTTTGATGAAAATTGCATTGAAATTATAGATTGCTTTTGGCAATATGGTCATTTCCCCAAGTGATTCTACCCATCCATGAGCATGAACATGGGATGTGTTTCCATTTGTTTGTGTCTTCTATGATTTCTTTCAGCAGTGTTTTGTAGTTCTCGTAGAGGTCTTTCACCTCCTTGGTTAGGTGTATTCCTAAGTATTTTATTATTATTATTTTTTGCAGCTGTTGTAAAAGGGGTTGAGTTCTTAATTTGATTCTCAGCTTGGTCACTGTTAGAGTATAGCAATACTACTGGTTTGTGTACATTGATTTTGTATCTTCAAACTTTACTGAATTTATTTTTCAGATCTAGGAGCTTTTTGGATGAGTCTTTAGGGTTTTCTAGGTATACAATCATATTACCAGTGGCAGAGGACGGTTTGACTTCCTTTTTACTGATTTAATGCCTTTGTTTCTTTCTGTTGTTGATTGCTCTGGCTAGGACTTCCAGTACTATGTTGAATGGAAGTGGTGAAAGTGGGTATCCTTGGCTTGTTTCAGTTCTCAGGGGGAATGCTGTCAACTTTTCCCCTTTCAGTATAATGTTGGCTGTGTGTTTGTCATAGATGGCTTTTATTACTTCAAGGTATGTCCCTTCTATGCCAATTTAACTGAGGGTTTTAATCATAAAGATGCTGGATTTTGTCAAATGCTTTTCCTGCATATATTAAGATGATAATGTAATCTTTGTTTTTAATTGTTTATGTGGTGTATCACATTTATTGACTTGGATATGTTAAACCAACCCTGAGTCCCTGTTTGACCATGGTGAATTACCTTTTTGATATGATTTTGGATTTGGTTAGCTAGTATTTTGTTGAGGATTTTTCCGTCTGTGTTCATCAGGGAAATTGGCCTATAATTTTCTTTTATTTGTTATGTCCTTTCTTCGTTTTGGTATTATGGTAATACAGGCTTCATAGAATAATTTAGGGAGGATTCTCTATTTCTCTATCTTTTGGAATAGTATTAGTAGGATTGGAACAAATGCTTCTTTGAATGTCTGGTAGAATTCAGCTTTGAATCCACCTGGTCCTGGATATTTTTTTGTTGGCAATTTAAAAATTACTGCTTCAATCTTGCTGCTTGTCATTGGTCTGTTCAGGGTTTCTGTTGCTTCCTGGTTTAATCTAGAAGGGTTGTATATTTCCATGAATTTATCTGTCTCCTCTAGGTTTTCTCGTTTGTGCACATAAAGGTGTTTGTAGTAGCTTTGAATGATCTTTTGTATTTCTGTGGTATTGGTTGTAATATCTCCTGTTTCATTTCTAATTGAGGTTAATTGGACCTTTTCTCTTCTTTTTTTTTTTTGGTTAATCTTACTAATGGTCTACTGATATGTTTATCTTTTCAAAGAATCAGCTTTTTGTTTCATTTATCTTCTATGTATTTCTTCCAATTTCATTTAGTTGTGCTCTGGCCTTGGTTATTTCTTTTCTTCTGCTGGGTTTGGATTTTATTTGTTCTTATTTCTCTAGTTCCTTGAGGTTGGAGCTCAGATTGTCTGTTTGTGCTCTTTAAGACTTTTTGATGTAGGCATTTAATGCTATGAGCTTTCCTTTTAGTATTGCTTTTACTGTATCCCAGTGGTTTTGGTAGGTTGTGTCACTATTAGCATTCATCTCAAATAATTTTTAAATTTCCATCTTGATTTCACTGTTGACCCAAAGTTCATTCAGGAGCAGATTATTTAATTTCCATGTATTTGTATAGTCTTGAGGATTCCTTTTGGAGTTCATTTCCAATTTTATTCCACTATGATTTGAGAGAGTATTTGATAAAATTTTGATTTTTAAAAATTTATTGCCTTGTTTTGTGGCCTATCATATGGTCTGTCTTGGCGAGTATCCCATGTGCTGATGAAAAGAATGTATATTCTGCAGTTGTTGGATAGATTGTTCTATAAATATCTGTTAAGTCCATTTGTTCTAGGGGATAGTTTAAATTCATAGTTTCTTTGTTGACTTTCTGTTTTGATGACCTCTCAAGTGCTGTCAGTGAAGTATTGAGGTCCGCCACTATTATTGTTGTGCTGTCTATCTTATTTCTTAGTTCTAATAGTAATTGTTTTATGAATTTGGGAGCTCCACTACTAGTTATATGTATATTTAGGATTGTGATATTTTCCTGTTGGACTACTCCTTTTATCATTATATAACATCCCTCTTTGTCTTTTTAAACTGTTGTTGCTTTGAAGTCTGTTTAGTCTGACATAAGAATAGCTACATCTGCTCACTTTTGGTTTACATTTGCATAGACTATCTTTTCTATCTTTTTTCACCCCTTTATCTTAAATTTATGTGTGTCCTTATGTGTTAGGTAAGTCTCTTGAAGAATGCAGATACTTGGTTGGTGGGTTTTTATCCATTCTGCCATTCTGTATCTTTTAAGTGGAGCATTTAGGTCATTTACATTCAATATTAGTATTGAGGTGTGAGGTACTGTTCTATTCATCATGCTAGTTGTTGTTGTCTTTTTTTAATCTTGTGTTGTTGTTTTATAGGCCCTGTGAGATTTATGCTTTGAGTAGGTTTGAATTTGGTGTATTTCAAGATTTTGTTTCGATATTTAAAACCCCTTTTAGCATTTCTTGTAGTGCTGGCTTGGTAGTAACGAATTCTGTCAGCATTCGTTTGTCTGAAAAAGATTTTTATCTCTCCTTCATTTATGAAGCTTAGTTTCATTGGATAGAAAATTCTTGGCTGGTAATTATTTTGTTTCAGGAGGCTAAAAATAGGACCCCAATCCTTTCTGGCTTGTAGGGTTTCTGCTGAGAAATCTGCTGTTAATCTGATAGGTTTTCCTTTATAGGTTACCTGTTGCATTTGCCCCACAGTTCTTAAGATTCTTTTATTCATCTTGACTTTAGATAACCTGATGATTATGTGCCTAGGTGATGATCTTTTTGCAATGAATTTCCTGAGGGTTCTTTGAGCATTTTGTATTTGGATGTCTGGATCTCTAGCCAGATCAGAAAATTTTTCCTTGAATATTCCCTCAAATATTTTTTCCAAACTTTTATATTTCTCTTCTTCCTCAGGAACACCAATTATTCTTGTGTTTGGTAACTTAACATAATCCCAAATTTCTTGGAGGCTTTGTTCATTTTTTAAAATTCTTTTTTCTTTGTCTTTGTCAGGTTGGGTTAATTCAAAAGCCTTGTCTTTGAGCTAGGAAGTTCTTGTTTGATTCTATTAACTTTCCAGTGTATTTTGCATTTCTCTAAGTTTGTCTTTCATTTCCAGAACTTGCAGTTGTCTTCTTTATGACATCTATTTCTCTGGAGACTTTTTAATGCATATCTTGTATTGTTTTTAAATTTTCTTTAAGTTGTTTTTCATCTTTCTCTGGTACCTCCTTGAATAGCTTAATAGTCAACCTTCTGAATCTTATCTGGCAATTCAGAGATTTTTTTCTTGGTTTGGATCCATTGCTGGAGAGCTAGTATGATCTTTTGCAGAGTCACAGAATCTTGTTTTCTCATATTACCAGAATTACTTTTCTGGTTCCATCTCATTTGGGTAGACTGTTTCAGTAGAAAGATATGGAACTCAAGGGCTACTGTTCAGATTCTTTTGTCCTACAGAGTGATCCTTTGATGGGGTGCTCTCCCCCTTACCCCAGAGATAAGGCTTCCTGAGAGCCAGACTGCAGTGAGGGAGTTTGCTATTGCCCTTCTGGGTCTAGCCATTCATCGGGGCTACCAGGCTCCAGGCTGGTGCCAGGGCATGTATGCAAAGAATCCTGTGATATGATCTGTCTTTAGGTTGTTCAGCCATGGATACCAGCACCTGCTCCAGTGGAGGTTGTAAGGGAGTGAAGTGGAATCTGTGGAAGTCCTCGGTTGTAGTTTTGTTTAGTGCACTGGTTTTCTTGAATGCTGGTTATGCTAGCAGTGAAGTTGTCACATGGACAGATTCAGGACCTCTGGTTAGTCAGGATGTTGCAGATGATGGAATTAGCTGTTGTTTTCTCCTTTGGAGCAGGGTTGTCCTGTTATGAGTTGCTGTAATGGCCTGAGTTTGTTGACCTCCAGCCAGGAGTTGATGCTTTCAGGACAACACCAGCTGCAGTAGTTGAAGGGCGATATATTCTTGCCCTACATTAACCAGGTTAAATACTTGGGTTTCTCAGGTGATGGGTGGGGCCATAGAGCTCCCAAGACTTTATGTCTTTTGTCTTTGGCTACCAGGGTTGGTAGCAAAAACCCATAGTGGGGGCAGAGTTAGGCAGGTCTGAGCTCTGACTCTCCTTGGGTGGGGCTTGCTGTGGCTACTGTGGGGGTAGGAGGCGGTTCTCCGGCCAGTAGAGTTATGTTTCCAGGGGATTATGGCTGGCTCTGCTATGTCATGCAGGTCACCAGGGAAGTAAGGGAAAGCTGGCAGTGAGAGGCCTCACTCAGCTGCCATGAAGCCAGCAAGGCGTCTCAGTCCCACCATGCCCTATGAACAGCACAAAGTTCATACCCAGGCAGCTGGTCAGCACGGCTGAGATCTTGCCCTAGGTTATAAGCCTCCCGGCTGAGAAAGGAAGCAGAGCTCTCAGCCCCCACCCCTCTCCACCTGCCTGCACCTTTGGCTGTGGCTTCTGTGCTCATATCTGCACTTCCTGTTTGCCTCCTGAGTCCTGCTCAGAAAAATTCATGCTTAGTTGAAGTTATTATAAAGTTCAGCTAGAAGCTTCCTTCACCCTGTGGCCCCTCCCCAGTTCTACTGGTGGCCTTTCCTGAGGGTTGCCTGTGAGATAAGGCAAGGGATGGCTTCGCTGGGTTCGAGCTGGGGACCAGGACTGCCTGCAGGGCTCTTGCCACTGCTTCTTCTACTTTTATATTTTGCTTGGCTCCCTAAATCCATGTCAGCTCTAGGTAAGGTTAAATTCTTCTCTTGTGGTCTGGATTTTTAGGTTCCCCAGTGGGGACTGTGTTTGGAAGCAAATGTTTTCCCTCTCATACTTTGGGAACTCACAGTTTTTTGCATAATGAAGTTTGCAGCAGCAAGTCACTGCTTTCAAAGGGGCCGTGAATTTTTTCCGTTTCTCTGGTATGTTCCTGCAGTGTTTCTTGGAGCAAAAGTTCACAGTGCGAGTCTCCACATGACCCTCCACAGTTCTATCTGTCCAAGTGGGAGCTGCAGGTTAGTCCTGTCTCCTATCTGCCATTTTTCTGGCTGTGATTTCTTCCATTCTGTGTCTTTTTATTGGGGGATTAAACCCGTTTAGATTTAAGATTATAATTGTTATGTGTGGATTTGATCCTGTCATCACAATGCTAATTGGTTATTTTGCAAACTTTTTTATGTGGTTGCTTCATGGTATCACTGGTCTGTGTACTTCATTGTCTTTTTGTAGTGGTTGGGAATGGTTTTTCCTTTCCATATTTAGTGCTTCCTTCAGGAGCTCTTGTAAGGCAGGTCTAGTGGTAATGAATTCCCTCTAGACAAGCATTTGCTTGTCTGAAAAGGATCTTATTTCTCCTTCACTTATGAAGCTTAGTTTGGCCAGATATGAAATTCTAGGTTGGAAAATCTTTTCTTTAAGAATGTTGAATATTGGTCCTCAATCTCTTCTGGCTTGTAGGGTTTCTGCTAAGAGGTCCACTGTTAGTCTGATGGACTCCCCTTTGTGGGTGACCTGGCCTTTCTCTGTGGCTGCCCTTAACAGTTATTCTTTCATTTTGACCTTGGAGAATGTGATGATTATGTGTCTTGGGAATGATATTGTGGTGCATCTTACTGGGGTTCTCTGCATTTCCTAAATTTGAATGTTGGCCTGTTTTGCTAGGTTGGGGAAGTTACCCTGGATGATATCCTGAAGTATGTTTTACAACTTGGTTCTGTTCTCCCTGTCTCTTTTAGGTACTCCAATCAGTCATAGTTTCAGTCTCTTTACATGATCCCATATTTCTTGCAAGTTTTGTTCATTTCTTTTCATTCTTTTTTTTTTTTTTTTTTTGAGACAGAGTCTCGCTCTGTCACCCAGGCTGGAATGCAGTGGCATGATCTCGGCTCACTGCAAGCTCCACCTCCTGGGTTCCCACCATTCTCCTGCCTCAGCCTCCTGAGTAGCTGGGACTACAGGTGCCTGCCACTACGCCCGGCTAATTTTTTTCGTATTTTTAGTAGAGATGGGGTTTCACCATGTTAGCCAGTTTGCTCTCGATCTCCTGATCTCGTGATCCACCCACCTCAGCCTCCCAAAGTGCTGGGATTACAGGCATGAGCCACAACTCCTAGCCTCTTTTCATTCTTTTTTTGCCTATTGTTGTCTGCCTGTCTTATTTCAGAAAGATAGTCTTCAAGCTCTGAGGTTCTTTCCTCTGCTTGGTCTATTCTGCTATTAATACTTGTGATTGCATTGAAAAGTTCTTGTAGTATGTTTTTCAGCTCTATCAGGTCAGTTCTTTTCCTGTCTAAACTGGCATTTGACTGTCAGCTCCTGCATTGTTTATCTTAATTCTTAGCTTCTTTGCATTGGGTTACATCGTGTTCCTTTAGCTCAGGAAAGTTCATTTTTATCCACATTCCGAAGCCTACTTCTGTCATTTCAGCCTAGTTCTGAGCCCTTGCTGGAGAGGTATTGCAGTCATTTGGGGGAAAGGGAGCAGTCTGGCTTTTTGAATTTTCAGATTTTTGAGTTGATTCTTTTGTGGCCTTATCATCTAGCTTTGATCTTTGAAGTTGCTGACCTTTGGATGGAGTTTTTTTTTTTATTTATTTTGGGTGTGTGTGTGTGTGTGTGTTTTGTTGTTGTTTTTCTCTGTTTGTTTGCTTTTCTTTTAACAGTCTGGCCACTCTTCTGTAGGGCTGCTGTGGTTTGCTGGGAGTCCGTTGCAAACTGTAGTCACCTTGGTTTTTCCCACACCTGGAGGTATCACCAGTGAAGGTTGTGAAATAGCAAATATGGCAGCCTGCCACTTCCTCTGGAAGCTCTGTCCCAGGGGGGTACTGACCTGTTGCTGGCCCACACACACCTGTAGGAGGTATCTGGAGACCCTGGTTGGGAGGTCTCACCCAGTCAGGAGGAACTGGATTAGGGACCTGCCCAAAGATGCAGTCTGGCTGCTTTTTTATAGAGCAACTGTGCTGTTTTCAGGGTCCGTTCAGACCCTGATTAGTTTGGGCTCTCCAAGGCCCACAGGGTGGACTGGCTAAGATGCTCAAACAGCTAAGGTGGTGGCCTGCCCTGCTTTCTGGGCATTCCATCCCAGGGAGAAATTAGACCTCTGTCGGCCATAGAACATGGGTGGAGGTGGCTGGAGGTCCCAACTGGGAGGACCTGCCCTCTGAGGAGGAGTGGATCAGAGTCCCACTCAAAGAAGCAGTCTGGCCACACCTTAACAAAACAGCTGGGGAACTGCCTCAGCTGTCATGTTGGGGAACTGCCTCTGCCTCTGTTGGCTTGGACTCTCCAAAGCCTGCAGACTGGAAAGTCTGAGTCCTCCAAACAACCAAGGTGGCAGCCTGCTCCTCCTCCTGCACTCTGTCCCAGGGAGAGATCAGAGCTCTGACAATAGAATACTGGTGGGGCGGTGGCTGGAGGTCAGGGCTGGGAGGTCCTGCCCAGTGAGGAGAAATGAACCCGGGTCCCACTTAAAGAAGCAGTCTGGTCATGTTCTGGCAAAGTAGTGGTTCTGCTGAACTTGGTTTGCTCATATTTTTTGTTGTAGTTGTTTTGTTTTTTGGGGACAGGGTCTCACTCTGTCACCCAGGCTAGAGTGCAGTGGTGTGATCATGACTCACTCCAGGCTCAGGCAACCTTTTTCTCTCAGCCTCCTGAGTAGCTGGGACTACAGGCACACACCATCACACCCAGCTAATTTTTCTATTTTTTGTAGAGACGGGGTTTAGCCACGTTGCCCAGGCTGATCTCAAAATCCTGGGCTCAAGCAATCCTCCTGCCTTGGCCTCCCAAAGGGCTGGGATTATAGGCATGAGCCACTGTGCCTAGTCAGTTTGCTATTTTGTTGAGAATTTTTGCACTGATGTTCATCAAAGATATTGGCCTGAAGTTTTCTTGTTTTGTTGTGTCTCTGCCAGATTTTGGTATCAGGATGATGCTGGCCTCATATCATGAGTTAGGAAGGAGTGCCTCCTCCTCAGTTTTTTGAAATAGTTTCAGTAGGAATGATACCAGCTCTTCCTTATACAACTGGTAGAATTTGGCTGTGAATCTATCTGATCCTGGGCTTTTTCTGGTTTTTATGACTGCTTATGTACCCTCCACCTGGACCCTCCAGATGTTTACATTTTGCATAGCTACAGTACATTTATCAAAAGTCATTCAAATTGTCCTTAAAGAAAATAGTTTCTTTTTTAACTTAAGGAATAGCTCCATTCAGTTTCATATTAGGCTGTCTGCTAATCTTGTACTTTAGAGATCTCATGCCCACTTTCTAGCCTGTGTAAGACTGTTCTTTATCATATCTTCATAGTTATCTCTAAAAGTTCTAATCTCATCTCCCAAATTCTTCATTACAAGGAGCTAGAAAGACACTAAAAACATGAGAGGGTGGGTTCTGAATAATTTGCTTTTGGATTAAGCTTAAGGTTTTGTTCTGGAGAACTCCCCTTAGAGCATAACACAGGGACAAAAAAATTAGTAAGGCACTTGTGTGACAAAATTGGCTCTAAACTTCAGAAATGAATGTTGACATCTCAGCTTTTTCACAGTTTGAATTTTTAAAAATAGCTATTGCCCAGGGATGCTTAAGAGATTATGGCCTTTACTTTCTCATTTAGGAGCTAAAAAGTCCTTAGAATAATTTATATTCAAACTGCTTATTTTTGTTACTTTTGACAGGAATATGTAATGTTTAAATAGTGTTGGGTAGTGGTGTCCCCTAAACTCCCTGCAACTATACTATACTGTTATATATTTCATACATAAGCATTTCATTTTTATTTTAATATGATCCAGACTAAATAAGTCTAACGTCCTCAAGCAAAACATTTAAAGTCTAATTGCAATTAACCTTGACTTGTGTTATGATTTGTAATTAACACAGGCCTTTCAATTACTCTAGTTGATTTTATGAATTCTGACACTTGTCTTGATAAAGTTCACACAGAGAGACATTTGGAAGTGGTATTGATGAAAAGATGGCAGAAAATGTAGAAATTTTGGTAGGAAGTTATATAAATTCAATGTCATTCCTTTTTATTTTTATGTATACAATTTAATCATTTCAAAATTTAATAGAATATTTTTATATGAAGTTCACCATTATGTTCATCTTCCTTAGGGGATTAGTGAAATTTAGGGAATAATGTTAACTCAAAGCTAAGAAATTAAACTGTGAAAGCCAAACAGTCAGGCTTCGAGGAGTTGCTGTAATGAAAGTTTACGAAAAAAAAAATTGAGATAAGAATTAGAAAGCTTCCACCTATAACTCATTTTTTTTCTTTCTCTTTATTTTAAATAGGGGAAAAGGATCTTTGGTTAAAATTAATGTGTTTGGCTATCAAAAAACACCACTGATTTTTCTATGGCCTTAAAAATATAATTTGTTCCCTATAGGTATAGTAATCACATATCTTTGATAAGGACACTTTCTTATAGTAGATTCCCAAGGTAAAATATAAAACATGAAGATAAATTTATGTCTACCACTGAGGAAAACTAACCTCTACCTATAAAAAAAAAGTCAGTAACAATGAAATTATGTTAAGAATATTTAAAATGTTGGCTGGGTGGAAGAAGAAAGGGGTAACAGAGAGAACTAATCTATATGTACCAGTTTGAATGAGTTTAGCTTAGTGACAGAAAACCCTGACTCAAAATAACTTCAGCAATGAGGAAGATTTGTTATCTAACGCAACAGGAAGTCTGAATGTGGAACAGCCCCAGATTGATTCAGTTGCTCATTACTAGCAGACCCCTAAATTCTTCGCATCTTTCTGTTTTGCCATGCTAGACCTGTTGACTTAGTTTCCCCACATGGTTGCAAGATGGCTGCCACAGCTCTGGGAATCATATGGGCACAATGACATCAGCAGCAGAGGATATTGATCTTCAATTATCCTTTTTTTTCTGTTAATAAGAAGAGCCTTTTTTATATCTCCTATACAGTATCCAGAATTAAATCACATGCCCACATCCGAACAAATCCTTGGCAGTAGGAACAGGAAATCAGGGCATGGGAAGTGTGCCCCCCATCCCTGAGCACCAGCATATATGGAAGAGTGGGGACAGCCAAACAGCACGGGCACTCTTAGCAAGGGGGAAGAGAGAACTTTTTGGGTTAGTAGTGTCTCTTCTATTATTGGTAACTTCATTTTTCCCATCTCTAACAAAACGAATATTTGATATGAAGGAATTAGGAAGAACTATCAAATGAATTGGCCATATATGGGCCTACAGGTTAATGTTCTCAAATGAACTCAGCTTAAAGACATTGATGGAAAGAAAGAAATGGGAACTGATTCAGTCAGTGATTTTTAAAAGTTCAGCTGTGCTCTGAGGCTGAAGCACATCAGTGCTATGACCCACAAAAGAGTGGTTAACCTTGTTCATCTCAAAATCTTTCTTTAGTTATCTCTAGAAGACATTTTCTATTTTAAGCTGCAAAGCCTTCTGCAAAATATCTGGCCATGGAGTTTATGAAAAGGACTCAGAAAAAATGATGTGTTTGGTCTTATCTTAATAATACATACTATCCTGAGGCTCATTTGAAGTTGGTAAATAGAAATATGTATTTCCAAAAGAGATTTTGGTATATATACCTATATGAGAAATGTGGAAATTTTAAATACTTCTGAAGTGTAAAAATATAGCTCATTACTTATCAAAGTATATTGATGACAGGAAATGTGACTGATGCTTTTTACCCTTTACTTTGAAACTATATTGCATGGCTTGGCCCATACTTCTTGTTCTTCCACTTAATATAACAGTAACATAAATAATCTGATAGGACTCTTGACTTCACTGCCCATTCATGTATAATGAATCACATAATTTTGCTTAATTGCTTTTCCATCCCCACTAGACTCTAAGCTCTAATGATAGTTTCTGAATTTTTATATAGATGGGCTTGGGGACAGCAATCCATTTGAAGGGGAGGGGTGTGTACAGGCTTGAAGTTTTGTTTTCCCAATGCTAAAATAATTATGAAAAATCAAAATAATGGTAGAGAGGGTAGGTATGGGGTTAGTTGAGATTGGGGTTTAAAGTACCCCTCAAACTACACCTTAGCTTATGGTGAGCTCTTGAAAGGCAGGGTCTATGTCAGCCTTGTTATCCCCAGTGCCAAGCAGTGTGATTCAGCTGTATTCTCTAAACACTTGCCGAATGACAGAATTACCAGAATCCATTCATATTTGCCGAAAGCAGACACTTAGTAACTTGCTACATGAAGAAGTGAGTGCTAATCTTTGTTTTCCTAATTGTAAACTTCCTAAAAGAGGAATGACAGATATTTTTTTCAACTTGAGAGACTCAATTGTGTAGACAGTCCCATTCCCCCCCTTTCTGGCATAAGCTTCATGCAGTTTGTTGTTGTTGTTGTTGTTTTGTTTTTTTTTGAATCAATTTCCTCTCTGATTTTTTTATTTTTATTTTTTTTTGAGATGGAGTCTTGCTTTGTTGCCCAGGCTGGAGTGCAGTGGCATGATCTCTGCTCACTGCAACCTCAGCCTACCAAGTTCAAGCGATTCTCCTGCCTCAGCCTCCCGAGTAGCTTGGATTACAGGTGCATGTTACCACGCCTGGCTCATTTTTGTATTTTGAATACAGACGGGGTTTCACCATGTTGGCCAGGCTGGTCTCAAACTCCTAAGCTCAGGTGATCTACCCACCTTGGCCTCCCAAAGGGCTGGGATTACAGACATGAGCCACCACACCTGGCCTTCTCTCTGAATTTGAGGTCATTGTTTTGCTATCTTCTAGCATTTAGTGCAACTGATATGTATATAAATATATATGGTCTGTCTTCGAAATTGTCTTTGGTCAAAGGAGCTACCTGTGAATTCAAATAAAGATCTGTCAGAGCTGACATAGTCGATGGAGACAAGAGTCTTCATAATGCAAGTTCAAAATCACAGGATAGAACAAGCAATAGAGTTTAGTGGTTGTGAACATGACCTTTGGAGTCAGACAGACCTAGCTTTGGGCCTTAGTGTCCCTACTTCTTACTAACTATGTTACCTTAGGAAATTACTTAATCTGTAAGTCTTAATGTCCTCATGCATAAAATGTAGGAGATAATAGTATCTATATCATAATCATTGTGACAATTCAATGGGAGTGCTCAATAAGCCTTTAGCACATAAAAAACCCGCAGTAAAATGTAGCCATTATTCGTTGTTACTGTTATAATTAATAATAAGAATACTTACATAAATATCTTGATTAGAATTTATGAAGCAGCCCACCTATACAAGGAGCACATTTCTTTTTAAATTCTAAAAATGCATGTGAACATTGAAGTAAAAATTCAGGCAGTATGAATGTGAATAAAATAAAAAGACTTTGTTGCCCTACAAACTTAACCAGAGGAAGCCACTAAAACTTGTTTTAAGATTAATTTTTATGCAAAGTATGTGCCAACATTCATTGAGATGATTTATCAACTTTAAGCATCAAGTGTTTTTATGGCTAGTGTCAGTTGACTTCATGCCATAAAAACTGGTGAATGTTACCTGCTTATACATATTCTTCTTTACCCTCACCCATACCCATTAGGGCTATTATATTTTAGCTTTTCAGTTGATTACTTTTGTAGCTTTAAATTATTTACATAAGTCCTATTTATTTGTCTGTCAAACATTAGGCAAAATCCTCTATCCCCACTATACTAAGAGGAAATTAGCACTTCTGTTCTTTCCAATTCCCCTTCCCCTACACCCAACTCCCAACTATCGTCAGCTATGTTATTACTTTTCTATTGTCAAGATATGTCAGAGTTATATTCTGTCTGGTAATTCTATTTATATCTTCTCTCTTTTATGGGTTGATGCTGAAAATGGAAAATCAATAAATAATTTTTATAATGTTATGATTATATAAATATTCTCTGCAGTACCAAATTATGTATGATTGAACCTATAGAGAAGACAAAATCTTAATGTGGCAAAGCTTGTGTTGTTCAAAGAAACCATTCTAAGTATAAAACCCAAATAGATTTTAATATTTAAAAATCTTATCAATTTTTCAAAATCATGCCACTGTTTCTTTGGTCAACAAACTTTTCTGCATTTGTTTGTTTCTCCTGTTATTTCTAATTCTTTTTCTTTTCTTTTTTTTTTTTAAACATGAGAAAGGCATCATATCTTAAGGGTGTTTAGCTGCTTAATCACAATATTTCTTTAATGTATGCTAACCATATTAGGTACATATTAGGGCACAGGGGAAATAAGTTTGTCAGTAATTTTATGTCTGAAAATATCTATCTTCCCCCCACATTTTGTAGGATGCCTTAGTATTGGATTTCAGATTTAAAATTAATTCCTCTGAATTTGAGGCTATTGCTGGCTATCTTATAGTGTTGAGTGCAATAGATAATGGATCTGATGCCATTGTGGTTCTCATTCCTGTGTAAGAAACCTGTTTTTTGTTGGTTTGTTTTATCCCAAGGAAGGACTTTTGGAACTTTTGCTTTGTCTTTGGGATTTTTAATTTCCCAAGGATTTGTTCATGTCTTCTGTGTGGTTCTCTCTGGGACTATCAGTATGAGGGCCCAGGTCTTTCTTCAGTTCTGGGAGATATTCTTCAGTTATTTATTTTATTATTTCATCTCCATTTCTTTTTCTGGTCTTTCTTCTCAGAACTTTTATTTGATGAAAGTGTGTTATTGAAGATTTATCTCCTATGTTTCAACTTTTATTTCATATTTTTGGTATCTTTTTTTTTTTGATTCTGCAATATGTATATATTCGTTAAACATATTTTTACTTTTCAAGAGCACTTTGTTTTCTCTTTCCTTAGTGTTTTGGAGGGTGTGCTATCATCTATCATCTCAAATATCACTGGGAATATTAAGTAGTCTTCTTTCATATTGGGTAGATTGCTTTCCTTGCTCACGTTGGTCCTTCTCTTTTGGATTGTTGAGGCTCCACAGACACTGTTAATGCTTGATCGTTCAGATTCATGGATAAAGAGCAAAGTTGATCAGTATAGGTAGCCGATGTGAGTTTTCTTTATCACTGTGATGAGACACTGATTTTAAAAAAATCTTAAATTAAAAATTTTTTTCAGAGACAAGGATTTGCTCTGTTGCCAAGGCTGGAGTGCAGTGGTGCAATCATAGCTCACTGTAACTTCAGACTCCTGGGCTCAAGCATCCTCTTGTTTCAGCCTTCCAAGTAGTTGGGGCTACAGACATGTGCCACCATGTCTGACTAATTTTTATTTTACTTTATTGTGGAGATGGGGTCTTGCTATATTGCGCAGGCTGGTCTCAGATGCCTGGCCTCCAGTTATCCTCCTGCCTCAAGCTCCCAAAATGTTGAGATTACATATATGAGCCACCACACCTGGCCAAAAAAATCTTTCTGTAATTAAAAAATTAATGTGAACCAAGATAAGAAAACTAAAAGTAAAAAGGATATATAATAAAAAGTAAATTTTTGTCTTATCCAAAATTACCAATTTGTCAGAAATCCAATAAACCACTGTTACTAGTTTCCTTTGTCTTCTAGAATATCTCTAAGTAAATAGAGAAATATACATTTTCTTGTCTGTCTGCCTGCCTATCTATCTATAGCTATCTATCTGTCTGTCTATCTTTCCATCTATCTGTCTATCTATCTATCTATCTATCTATCTATCTATCTATCTATCTATCCATCCATCCATCCAAGTACGTACACATTTCGCAAAAAGTGGTAACATGCTGTATATATATTTTAATTTTTTTGTAAAACAGTTTATCTTGCAGAGCATTTTGTTTGTGGCTATATTATTCTTTATCATGGTTGCAGAGTTTTACGCTGAGTGGATGTGCTAGAATTTATTGAACCATTCTCCTATTGGAGAGAAACTAGATCCCATCTAATCTTTTATATTACAGACGTTACTGCACCAAATATCCTTATACAGACTTGTTGGCATTTATTTGTACATATATTTGAAAGAGAAATATCTGGGTCACAGGGTATGCATATTTGAAGAATAGGTTAGAAAACCTGCAATTCATATTATATTTAACTTCTTGAATATGTAATGCACATTTATTGGACAAAAACCCTGAATGTACAAAAGAATATAGTAAAAATTAAATATCCTTTTTAACCCTTCTTTGACTATTTGCCCCCTCTGCTGCTCTTCTCAGTCTCAACTATTGTTATTATGTGTGTGAGTCTGTGTGTGTGTATGTGTGTGTGTGTGTGTCTATGTCTGTGTATTTCCTTTTTGGGTTAAATTCTTATAGCTGAGTGAAAGCCTTGGGAGGTGTTCCTTTTTAAAAGTGAGTACATATTTTCTGTGAAGGGTTTTCAAATTTGACTACTTTTAAATTGAGCTGTTTGAGCCCTCCCAGGAGTGTGCCATGAGATGGGTCCTGAGAGTTCCTCCTATGCCTCCTTCCTTCACTGCAGCTGACCGAGCCCCACATTCTATCTGTATGCCAAGGATTTTTCCAGGAACACACTTTATCCTTACCAGTATCAGAACAGAGAAGATACTTATGATTTTATAATCTCTACTTCTTCCTTCTAGTGTTGGAATCCATGGCACATGACAATAATAAAGAAATGACGCTTGGCTTCTTTGGTCCTCTCTTCAGCATTATAGAAGGTAAATAGTGCAGTTAGGTTTTTGCATGACAGTATAAAGAGGCCAATGTTTGATGTTGGGCAGCTTTCTGTGCAGAACATTGTAATTGCTGAAAGCTGTTTGTCTTCCTACTTTTTCATTACTATCATTTTTGTTCAGTTCCAGTGCCTTTTACAAGCTTTCATTTCTCCGTCTTCAAATAGTCTTGGTATATCAAGTTTATAATAACACTGATCTACAGAGAGGCAGATGCCCCTTATTATAGCTCTAAAAGAGAATGATATCACCAAGGAAGCATAGCTTTTGCACTGAAATCCTCAAAGATGGGTAGTTTATTTTATTAATTTCCATTGTGAGTTTTGGTGAACAATGTGGAGGTTTACATTAGTAAATAAAGCATGACTGGGTAGTAAAATGTTATTGGGATTTTAAAATCAGAAGATCTGGGAGTGAAAACCATCTGTATTTGTGTAAAGTAGTTGAAAGAGATTTAGTTTTTATGGTATGATATGTGTGACCTTGGGAAAGTCAAAATAATATCCTTGGGCTTCGATTTCCTAATTTGCAAATGTTCACAGGATTGTTATATGGATTAAAGAGATAATATAAGCAAAGTACTTTGTCAAGTGCTATGAAGTGTTATGTAATATTATAATCATAATGTTAAAGTGAGAAATGGGCAGGCTTATTCAACTCAACAGGAATAATTTTCGTTAAAGCTTCCAACATTGCACATCATACTGGAGTTGCAGCTTCAGAAATGTTGTGTTTTTATAACTCAATAAGTGGAGAATAAGAAAGGCCGTACTCTTTTTTTCTGGATGGGGCATCTCAGTGATTCAGATTCTTCTTGGTCTTAATAAATGTTGCAAGCTGCCCATTAGGATTAGAGCATAGGGTAATGTATTGGTCTGTTCTCACACTGCTTATAAAGACATACTGGAGATTGGGCAATTTATAAAGGAAAGAGGTTTAATGGACTCACAGTTCCACATGGCTGGGGAGGTCTCACAATCATGGTGGAAAGCAAAGGAGAAGCTAAGGCACATCTTACATGGCAGCAGGCATGAGAGCTTGTGTAGGGGAACTTCCCTTTGTAAAACCATCAGATCTTGTGAGACTTAATCACTATCATGAGAGCAGCATGAGAAAGACCTGTCCCCATGATTCAGTTACCTCCCACCAGGTCCCTCCCATGACACGTGGGAATTATAGGAGCTAGAATTCAAAATAAGATTTAGGTGGGGACACAGCCAAACCATATCAGGTAGGTATACAGGTATAGAGGGAGACAAGTTCAGAAGGACTTATGAAGCCAAACTAGAAAGGTCTGGAATGCCAACCCAAAGGAGTGTGGGTCTTAATTGTTGGGTACTGCAGATCTATGGGGCTGTCACTTTGGGAGAGTGTTGTAGCATATAGAAAGATGACAGCAGATGTGGTGAGATGATAAAAAGTCCTTCAGAGGCAAAGGATCCACAAACATATCCATCTGGAAGTATAGTTCTCCTCAGTATCCATGAAGAATTGGTTCTAGGACCCCTGCAGACTCCAAAATCCACAGATGTACAAGTCGCTTGTATAAAATGGCATAATATTTGCATATAACCTACGAACATTCTTTCATATACTGTAAATCATCTCTAAATTACTTATAATACCTAATACAATGTAAATACTATGTACATAGCTGTTATACTGTAGTTTAAAATTGGTATTTTTTTAATTTTTAAAAATTATTATGTTTGATCCATGGTTGGTTGGATCTGTAGGTTCTGCATCCTAGGTACAGAGGGCTGATGATAGCTATGAAAGCAGGAGACTGTTTGGTGTGTTCCCCAGGTGGAGACATGGGTCTCCCAAAGTTCATACAAAAGACACTTTGGATTCTCCTGGCTGAATTCTCACTCACAGAAATAGATTCAGCAGCAGCAGAGCTACTTCTGTGGGTGAGAATTCAGCCAGGAGGTAGAAGCTTACCCTTGCATTCTCAGGGGATTTTATAGCCTCCTGGCCACCTGCCTGTTCAGAAGACTCTGGCTCTAGCCCCACCTGCTCAGCAGGCGCAAGAAACTATTGCCAAACAATCTCAGCACATCCCTGATTCTTTAATGGAGACACTGGGTGGTAGAGTGAGGCACCTCAGCAGACTCAGGCTGTAGGTCTCTAAGTCTATTCCTGTAGGGTGCGAGAAAGTTTGTAAGAAGGAAAACACACAATCCCAGAGTACAATGCACTGATTGAGGAGGAGGCTGGGAGCAGGGAGATTGCTGAGAACCACTGCCATGGGCCAAGCATGAAGCAGCAATGTCTTAAGTTGGAAGGTGGTAGTGGACATAGGAAGACACAGGCAGATGGCAGAAACAGTGTGAGCACGAAGACCCACTATTATCTATAAAGGAGAAACTAGAGGGAGGAGTCAAGGATTGTGTCAGGGTTTCCCACTTTAATGGGTGGGAGAATGAAAACATTATTATACAGTAATGGAAAATTGAGGGCAGTTGGACACACAGAAGTAAAGTTCGTAGGGTATGCAGAGTTAGGGAGATAGGAAACAGATTTGCAAGGTTTCCATTTAGAAGCCATAAGAAAAGTCTTGGTGGTAGGAAGTTCTTCACGTTATACTACAGTGAAATAAACATTTTACTTTCATGGAAAAGTTTATTTAAATGATCCAAGATGCAATCTGAGAGAGGAACTTCAGCAACCTGTGCTGGCTCAGCCAGTTCCCTTTCCTTCCTGTAGTCCCACCGCAAGGATATATCAGAGCACTCAACAGTACTCGTTGAATGAGTCAGTGGAGCTGCCCTGGCTGGCAGACCTAGAAAGTAGCAATTCGCGTTAGGTGGAACCCATCAATTTTGAGTAGTCACTTAGCCACCATCTATACCAGTGGTGCTCATCTTTGCTGCATGTTAAGAGTCACCTAGGCCGGGCGCGGTGGCTCAAGCCTGTAATCCCAGCACTTTGGGAGGCCGAGACGGGCGGATCACGAGGTCAGGAGATCGAGACCATCCTGGCTAACACAGTGAAACCCCGTCTCTACTAAGCAATACAAAAAACTAGTCAGGCGAGGTGGCAGGCGCCTGTAGTCCCAGCTACTCGGGAGGCTGAGGCCGGAGAATGGCGTGAACCCGGGAGGCGGAGCTTGCAGTGAGCTGAGATCCGGCCACTGCACTCCAGCCTGGGCTACAGAGCGAGACTCCGTCTCAAAAAAAAAAAAAAAAAAAAAAAAAAAAAAAAAAAAAAAAGAGTCACCTAAAGCCGGGCGCGGTGGCTCACGCCTGTAATCCCGGCACTTTGGGAGGCCGAGGCGGGTGGATCACGAGGTCAGGAGATCAAGACCATCCTGGCTAACACGGTGAAACCCCGTCTCTACTAAAAAAATACAAAAAAATTAGCCAGGTGTGGTGGCGGGTGCCTGTAGTCCCAGCTACTCGGGAGGCTGAGGCAGGAGAATGGCGTGAACCCGGGAGGCGGAGCTTGCAGTGAGCCGAGATGGCGCCACTGCACTCCAGCCTGGGTGACAGAGTGAGACTCCACCTCAAAAAAAATAAAAATAAAAATAAAAAAAATAAAAAAAATAAAAATAAAAATAAAAATAAAAAAAAGTCACCTGAGGGGCTTTTAAATAATCCTAAGGCTAGGATATAGCTCAGACCAATTAAAATCCGACCCCTTTCCCAGATGATTTTATTGTGCATTCAAGGATCAGAAACACTGCCACATCTCTTCCTTTGCCTGCAAAGTACTGTTGGTGCTTATCTTAAACAACATTGTCCTCTGAAAAGGTGCCCCCGTGGAATTCGTTTTCCAGGCCTTCTCTCCATATCAACCTCCCACACGTGTGGCTGACTGCATCACCAAGGTAGTGTAGAAAAGTGCAGGAAGTAAAGAGGAGGAAGAGGAACTGGTGAAGGAATAGTCAACGAGGGAAGAAGAGAAACAGGAAAACACCATGTCATGGAAACCAAGAGAGGGGACTTCTAGGAGTGTCAGCCACTGATGTGAAATGCTATGGCAATTTGGGGATGGTAAGGACTGAGAAGGAGCCAGAGAGGGTTGCAGTGAGTTTCAGCATGGTGGTGTGACTGGAAGCTGGACTGCAAAGCAAGTAAGGAGTAGGACTCTGAGGACACGGAGGTAGCAAGGGTAGGCAGAGGCAACAGACTGGGTGACCACGGGCCTCACAGATGTGCTTTGATTGAGGTCCACAGAGTGTTCAAAGATTTTTAAAAAATTAGTTATCAACATTTACAAATTGGGAGGTTTTATATAAACCACAACTTCCGATTTCTCTTGAAAAACTGGGAGATCTGACAACACTAGGACTTTGTTCCGTCTTGGCACCAAAAGGAATTGGTTGTCCACCTTAGGAATGACATCCTTTCTCCCCACTCATCACACAGTCTCCATGCCCGGAAGTTATCCTTTAAACCCAGTTCACTTATCTCACTTGCATGACCTCCATGGCTTCGGTAGGCAAGTGAATTTGGGACTTGGACTTGATCCAAATAGCTGTTAGGTGGTTTGTGAGAAAGGAAAAGAGAAGTCCTGATCACCTTTGTACGATGGGGGGAATAGGCAGAAGGGAAGATGGAATAAAGGAAAAGCTTCTCAAGGTTAGTCTGGAACAGGAAGGACCCACAACTGGGGAAGAAGTAGAGAATGCATGAAGACATGAAGAGATTTTGGGGAGGAGAGAATGGAAATGAAAGGCTGTTAGTAGCAGTAAAATGAGTGAATCACTGCAAGTTAGGTGGGAGATAGCACTGAGGTCTGAGCAATATGAAAAATATTTGGAACAATCAGAATAGGAACTAATGAAAAGAAAAACTTGGGGGCAGTTGGTGGGGTGGAAGGAACTGAGTACTGAAGAGAACTGAGTACATAAAGATTTCAGATGACTTATTTAGAAGCAGATTTTTCTTATTTATTTGGCGAAAGCAATTTTAAAGTAGAAAATTTTCTAGCTTTTGGAGTTATGTTATTTTTAAAACCAATCTTTTTCAAATATATAATTTCAAGAGCACTAAGGAATAAATCCCATATAAATCATTCATAGCATAATGAAGCTTAATTATCACTCAATTGTATGTTGCAAAGTTTTCTGTTTCATTATTTTTCCAATGGTAGTACAATTTTTATTAAATCATGCAAAGGAATGGTTTAAAAACACTTGTGCCAAAGTATTCAAGTGTTGTGGTTCAGTGCCAGTGTTTATGTTTGACTGACCCCTTTCAGATAACAGAAAAGCAATTCGTTTTTATTGAATGGAACAAATGTTTGTTTGTTTCTTAGAGAATTTTTTTTGTTGTTATTCAGGTCTGCTTATTTTTAGAGATGGAAGGCATTATATATAGTTGAAATGGTGTTGCATTAAAATTATCCTTCATCAATTTGTTTTACATCACTTATTTTTAATTGATGCTGGCAGCACCTGGGTTGCTCCTGGGTAAATTTGTTTTGCTGATTTAAGTATTTGGAGATTGTTACATGGAGTCTGGAGAGCATTACAAATGCTAAGTCTGTAGTCAAGGAGGCTATGGTTTATAGAAAAACAGGATGGTCAAAAATTATATTGTTTTATCGAAGACTTTATAAGTTAGGGAGAAAACTGACTTTCATAGTACAAGTTTACACATCTACTTTTTTCTTCCCCTCAGAATGGTGTTACAAAGTGTACCATTTAACTTGCTTCATAAGGAGAGAGATTTTTCTATGATTTACAAGGCAGTCTCTAAATTACATAATTTAAGGGATGTTGGGTTTGGGGATTTTGGGGGGCCAATTAGTCCATTCCATCTCTCCTCTGAGTTCTGAACCAGTTGACACAGGAAATAGACGTAGGAAATAGACACTGAGACTAGAACACAGAAATAGACATAGGAATTTTATGATGACTAAAACTGAAGAATGTGGCTTTGATATGGGCCAAAATGGGCTTCCTATTCCCCTTCCCCATAAGTTTAGTTGGTGCGATCCTCATGGGAGATGGGTTGGGTCTGCAGAGTGATATTCCTCTAGCCATCTTCTTGAAGGACTATGGCCTGACTCACACCCATTGTGCTCAGAGAACCTAAGTGAGAGGCCATTCATGGATAACAATCACGAGCCCCCAATTCACCCAACAGAGAAGAGTCGAACAATGGATGTCAGATTCTCAGCACAACACAGAAAAATTGCTCCTTCTGTGAGGAGGACCCAGGTAGTTGCAGTGTCCATGTAATCTTTCTGTTAGAGCAGAAGTTCTTAGCTTCTGAGCCAGCAGCAATGTTAGGATGTGAAACGAAGTTTCACCTTACATTCTAGGAAACTCAACTACTTACCTCCAAACTAAGTGCCACACTGCACAAAGTTTTACATTTAGACATGAATACCTTTGGGCTAAATATTACCATTTTTATCCCTGTGATTCATTTAACATGAATTAATGGAGAGAAGGGCAGTCACAGAGAAGAGAGAGAATCACCATACTGTGTGTTTGGTAGCTTTTTCACATGTTGGGAGAAGATAATGTAGCAGGAGATATGGATTGTTTGCTCTTTTCTTTCCTTCCTATTTCCCACTCTTCTACTGCTCTTCTGGCTGTATTGCTGAGGCAGGTGCAAATCCACTACCTTCTGGGTCCCCTAGCCCTAATTCAAAGCTCATTTCTGTGACCTGGTTATTGGGTCTTGTTATGGTGAGGCTTTTGATTCTTGCCCTGATTGAACAGTTGCCCATGATTTTATAAAACAAAGAGGCGAAGACACTGGAAAAAACAAACAAAACAAAACTGTGATGAAAAAGTCATTTTATCAACTTATCTGTTGCCAACATTTTATTTAATGAAACACGATCTGGTGGCTACACAAAGCACTTATTAATGATAATCAGCCAAACTCAGACTTATCCTGTGTTTCCTAGCTGGTCCCCTGGCCCCCTTCAAATCTTCTTCCACAATCCACCAGGAAAAGCTACCAAATGATATGGGAAAGCAATCATAAAGTTCAGAATAGTGGTTACTTTGGGGTAGGTGAGTGAGTGTGGGCATTTGTAGAATTTGGGGAAGTCTTATGGGGATATCAGAGGCACTGGTAGATTTTTTAAAAAATTGGGTGGTGTATTAGGCCGTTCTTGGGCTGCTATAAAGAAATACATGAGACTGGGTAATTTATAAAGAAAAGACGCTTAATTGACTCATGGTTCTGCAGGCTGTCTAGGAAACATGGCTTCTGGTGAGACTTCAGGAAGCTTTTACTTGTGGCAGAAGGTGAGGTGGGAGCTTCTATGTCACATGGCAAAATCAGGAGCAAGAGATGGTGGGAGGGAGGTGCCACACACCTTTAAATGGCCAGATCTTGTGTGAACTCAGAGGGAGAACTTTACTTGCACTAAGGGGATGGCCCAAACCATTCATTAGGAATCTGTTCCCATGATCCAAATCCCTCCCACCAGGCCCCACCTCCAACATTGGAGATTAAAATTCAGTATGAGATCTGGAGGGGACAAATGTCTAAACTATATTAGATAGTTAAGTATATACATTCATTCTACTGGTACTTTTCTACATTTCACAAGTATTATTTATATCTTTTATACATATTTTAAAATAAAAAAATTTATAATTTAAAATTATGAAAATGATTTTAGAAATAATCCAGATTGCTTTTCTTCTTGGCTCTCTGAAGCCTCTGTTCACCAGCCTCTGGAGGTATGAATTTAAAAACTTCCTTATTAATCCACATATGCCTAGCATATGAGGCTGTACCATTCAGTACTCTGGTTGCAAGTGACAGAAATCCAACTCAAATTATTTAAGCTCTCCGCCAACTCAAAGAGAAAAAGAAAAAAAGGAGAAATTGTTGACTTATGTAACAAAGAAGGACAGGTGTGTGGTTAATTTTGGATCTTGCCGCACTTAGGAGCTCAACAACAATGTTAGTTCTCTCTTTCTTTCTCTCAGCTATGTTTCTCTTTGCATGTTGGCTTTGATTTCTCTTACTATAGATGACTTAATCCATCTGGCTGGGCAAGATAGTCACATGCAACTCCAGCTCACATTGTCCTTATAACTCGGGGTCCTAGAAGTAAATAAAGGATCTTTCCTGATAGCCAGAGCCTTAGCAACATAAGTTGTGGGGTCCCATGTTCAAAAAGCAGGAAAAAAGTGTGCTAAATATACTAAACTGGAAAGTTTTTTCTTTTTTTCTGTATTCTTTTAGTTTGTCACGGTGTTTTAAAAATTTCCCATTGAATGTCTATGTAAAGAAAAATTAAAAATTTAAATTATGAACATGAATCTTATCATTTATATTGTGCAGTGCCAGTTTCCAATGCAAATATAAGAGCCTTTAATTCATATATGGAATCACTGAAATTACACAATTTATATTTGGCATATGTATTTTGTTCTTACTAGAACAGTGGAAATGATTGCAAAACTAACTTAACTGTTTATATTTCAGTTCCCGATGCACTTACATCTACCTGTTCTCTTCAGCTTACTGATGAGTAAGGAAGGACTGAAAGGGAAAGGAACTATGGGTGGCCCTATCTTTCTCTCTTCTTCTATGCCATCATTTTCAGTGAGCTTGTCTAATAAAGAGAACTAACACAAGTGAGAAAAGGATATGATAAAGTTATTTGTAGTTGTTTCTTAAAACACCATTGCTTGTCTTCTGCATTGGGAGCAAGTTCTGGTTTGAATGGAAGACATGACCCTCTTGGGGCTGTCTGCACCACCATTTATTCAGTTTTAAATATAACATACTTATTTGCACTCACCCAGCGTCTTGTGGTACTTCCATGCAAAGCGAGTCTACTGCTCTGCTGTGCTCACAGGGTGTCATAAATGCTATATTGCAAGTGAAGTGTGTATTTCCTTGCTCATGTGCATTCCCTATTGTCCCATTGGACATCACTTACAAAACATAAGATCAAAGCTGAAATTATTGAGAATTTCAAAATGGCAACAGCAGAGCAGTAAACCAAGCGGAAGACTCTTCTAAGCACAGGGGCTTTGCAACTAACAGGTCACATGCATGAAGCTGGACCTGCTGATAACGCTGATGGGGATTCTGATTGTCCCAGTTTGGGTCATGCGTCTATGCGTGATCCTATTACTTGATCTAAGTGTATATGGAGCACTCAGATTGGCCAGGCCTGGCTCACTTGCCCACAGCTGGAGCTGAAAGCAAGGTGTTATCAGCCTCCTAACTAGGAGGAGTAGGGGAGTGCTTCCTCAAAAAAGTTAACAATGGGCAGACAACATATGTTTACTGTAAGGAACCTTACATCTACCCCTTCCTGCCCTTCACTTTCATTTCCTGCCAGTATTTTAATCCTCAAACATTTCACATGATTGTTTCAGGGACTCTTTCTTGATTGTTCCTAAGACAACCGGGTTCTTGTATGACTGTGCTGTTGTACATGCTGTTCCTTCTTGGAACGTATTTCCTCATCTCCTGGAAGACTAACAATTCTCTGGCACTCAGTTCAAATTCAGTTCCTTTCTGGGGTCTCCTCTGACTTCCTCAGGCATAATAGTTACTCAGACCTTAAATACTTACAGTTAAAAAAATTTTTTTTGAGTTACAGCATTTATTGCTTCTATTTCAAAGTACCTGTTTTCTTGTCTACACCCCAGACCACCCCCCACTCCCACCACCACTGGTCTCTGGGCTCCTTGAGAGCAGGAACTGTGTCTTATCCTTTTTTAAAATCAATGCCCAGGGTAAAGCAAATGCCTGTTGCATGACAGGTACATGTCTGTTGAATAAAGAAATGAAAGAGTGTCATCAAATAGTGTTTTCAAGTTACCGTCTCTAACATTAATCCCGTACCCTAGATGAATTGCACATTTAGAATATCACTGGGAGCATCAGAGAATTTTCAGATTCTTCTTTCTCAAACACTGGACTGTCTTCTGATTAAACGGAAGTATTTCTTGGTTAAAACGCTGAAAGGAAACCAATTAAATGTACAACTCAGAGAAGTAATATTTTGAATTCAAATAAATCTCCAAGAGTCTGTTTCCTAAGATGAAGCACACTGTCTAAGGGTTGGTCCTTGGGTACTGGATGAGACGTCAGGATGTGTACTCTCTGCAGACGGGCAGAGGAGGTTGTTTCCCACCTTGCTCACTAAGCAGATCAGCCTGGGCTTTCGGGAACTCAGCAGCTACACTGTCATGAATATGAGACCCGCCATATGTCACTTTTTGTCTTGATGTTCATTCTCACATAATGTGCTTTTTTTTTTTTTTTTTTTTGTATCAGTGCCATCTAGGGGGTGTGAGAAAACACACATGAACCTGTGTTTACCTTGAGACCCTCTTTCCAGACACTGTATAGTTAGAAACTCCAGTCCAGCACGTGCCAACATGAAAGACCTGCTCCTCAAAATTCTGCCTTTGGAAAATGTTCTTTAGGAAAGGAGCAGCCATTGGAACTATGGGAGCAATTTTCTTATGTGAGAAACGGGGTTAAGCTGGGAGTCTGGAAGATCTTCTGAAACTGACTGTATAATTCCTGGGTTCTAATAGAAAGGATTAAAACATGGATCTAAGGTGTGCAAGAAGAAAGAGGCAAAAAACAGAATGACATAATAAAAATGAATTGATTAGCCATAAGATAATGGTATACGTGTGAATTAGGCTGAAGAGTGAAAACAACAAAAAGAAATATGACAATTCAGAATTGTGGAAAGGAAGAAAAAATTTTTATTGTCACAGTATCTGTTCTGCTTAGCAAAATCTTGATCTATTTCTTTCTACTGTACTTTAGGTTTAATCTTTAAATCTTGACTGTGTTCTGAGAAAATGAAACATACAGATCATTTTATACAGTTCTACTTAAAATATTGTTTTCTCTGGATAAATCACACTACTAGCTATTGTTTGCAGTTTGGCATCACATTAAAGTGCAGAAAAAGCTCCACATTTTGAACTTATTTTTCAGTGCATAATAATGGTAAAAACAAGCTGATAAAAGAAACCCTTAAATATAAACTAAACCATGGAGTTTATAATTAAAAGATTGCCGGAATTTTAAAAACATTAAAATCAAGCTGGTCTTGTCTCTGCTCCCATATCTCTAGTCCTGAATACTTTTTTTTTTGCCAGTTTATTGATTCATAAACGGTTCACGATCCATCATACCTATAAGAAAACTGTAAACCATGATTAATGCACCCTGTAAACATTCCATTTGATTGGTCAGGATACTGTACCCTCATAGAAAAATTAATCACTTAAATCAATATCAAATTGAGATATATGGTTAGGATATTTTAAAAACCGCTGCCTCTAATCATTATTTGGTGATTTTTCTAGTCCTGAAAGAAGATGAATGTTGTATCAGCTAATGACATCTGATTCAGGGCATCTTGTAAATAACAGCCCCAAGGAGAGAAAGTCCACTAAAGGATGTTGTTTTAAAGGGAAAGGAATGAATATGACAAAAAAAATTTAGAGGTGCCAAAAAAAAAATAGGCTGTAAATTGATAGTAATGAATGTAAAGTTTTCCTCTTACTTGGCAACAATAATCTATCACCTCCCAGACCCTTCTCGGATGAAAAGCCTAATTGGCCTTGGAGGTAACTTCCACTAAATGTAGTGTCAGAATAACAGGTGGTTAGAAATGTGTTAAATAGCACACTACTTCAATTGGTGCCCATTCATTTTCAAAAATTTAAAACTTACTATGAAATGAATGATTGCATACATTTGAAGAAATGCATGGCTTTTTTTTTTTTTTTTTTTTTTTTTTTGAGACGGAGTTTTGCTCTGTCGCCCAGGCTGAAGTGCAGTGGCATGATCTTGGTTCACTGCAACCTCTGCCTCTTGGGTTCAAGCAATTCTCCTGCCTCAGTCTCCTAAGCAGCTGGGACTACAGGCATGTGCCACCATGCCCGACTAATTTTGATATAGTAGAGATGGGGCTTCTCCATATTGGTTAGGCTGGTATTGAACTCCCGACCTCAAGTGATCTGCCTTCCTCAGCCTTCCAAAGTGTTGGGATTACAGGCATGAGCCACTGTGCCTGGCCTTTTTTTTTTTTTTTTCTTTTTTGTAAAATGGAGACACCCTAAATTCAAATACAATAAAAAATTCTCCATTCCTGACTTTATGCTGTTCAGAATACCTATCTGTATTCTTAAGTTGGTAATTAAAGTAAAACTCACTTTTTAACCTTTTGATACTTTATGACAATAAAAAGAATTCTTGGGTGAAAAAAAGTTGAGTTGAACCACTGAACACTCAAAGGCTTTGTGTATCCATGTGAATGTTGAGTACATACAATCAAGTAAATATTACGACATTGTCCTACTATGATTACATTTAGCATATACATGAACACCAGGCATGAGTAAACATTTTTTACTTTCAAGTTTGGCCATCATTTAGCCTGGTCTTTATGTTTTGGAATTCTATATTTCAAGTAATTCCTTCATTAATACAATAAAATGTGAGACCCTGCTGTGTATAAGACTATTCTTTTTCTAGAAAATACGTTTCAGAGGAGGATGAATTACCTAATTCCACTTGATTCTGAATGTAGAATTCTGGTTCCCAGGTATATTGATACTAACAGGAAAAAGGGTTCTGTGCTGTACTGATTTTGCAAAAATACCTGGTAAAAACTAAGGTGAGATAAACAAGTTTCTCTAACATATCACTTCTTAGAGCCTACAGTATGACTGGGGCACATTTTGACTCTCTGAGAAGGAGATAGGGTACTTAGCATTGCCCTAAGTGTTTTGAACATGAAACTCTGCACAGTGGAATCCTTGACTGCAGGATGGAGGAACGTATTACCCAAAACCAATTTTCCTATTTGTCTCCCTCAGAGGAGGGTAAAACCTGAATTGTGAGTGAGGAAAGGGACACCTGCCTATTAAGCCAGCACCCCTAGGCTGGACTCTGAAGTGTTTTCCTTACACATAGGATGATACACATGGATGATACAGATGGGTATTCCGAACAGCGCGAAGTCAGGAATAGAAGAGGCTGGGTGAGGTGGAAGGAGACCCTTCCTCCATGTTACAGTTTGAGCTGTCCTTTCAGTTTCATATAATTTATTCTGTAGTATTTACATTGTATCAATTCTTTATATTTATCTATCAATGATGATTAATACATAAAAGAAAGAATGGTGAGCACAAACCAGGGCCTGATCCTAATGGACAAGCTGATGGCCAATTCTTTGGTCTGAGGAGGTTGAGAGCTGCCCCCAGAACAGTCTTCTCTTCATTCTGTGGGACTTCCATGCACCATCTACTCAGCGCTCCCTCGGCCAACCGTATCACTCAGAAATACTTTGAACTGCTTTTCATTCATTGCTACCCATTTTTGTATCCCTTGTTAAGATCTCAAATGTTTTCCTATGTTTCTCCAGTATTATTTCTACCTCCAGTGACACTATTTGTGGCAGTGATTTGTGTCGTAGGATTATTTCTTAGTACATCTCCCACATTGGCCCCTAAAAGTGGCCCACCAAGGGCAGTGGTGGGAGCTGTTGGCCTCCGGTACAGTCAGTTAGCGGGTGCATTGTCTGCAGAAAATTTAAAAACAATAATAAAACCAGGTTGGTCTGCTTTTTATTGTCATAATGCTCCAGTGATTCTAAACAATGCCAGTATAAAAATATTCCTACCTGCAGGGGCAGATGCCCCCTCCCCACAAATGGCTCTCTATTAGAAACTTGTGTTGGAGAAATTAAGCATAATTTATATTTTATGCTTTCCCTTTACCTATGTCAAGGACAATTTAGTTTATCTTACTTGGTAAAATGGAATTATTTAAAATTAGGAATCTTAGCCACGCAAATCTAAACCCAGTTCGTCATTATGTTGTGTCTCTCCTTGATTACTTTTCTGAAGGAAAAAGAACTGATGTAATTAAAAAAAAACTAGGCTTGAAATTCATTAAATCCTAGGCTTTTTTTTTTTCTTTCAAAGAGGCAGGGCTGGCACAGTGGCTTAGCTCTGTAATCCCAACACTTTGGGAGGCTGAGGTAGGAGGATTGCTTGAGCCAGGAGTTCGAGACCAGCCTGAGTACCACGGCAATACTCTCTCTACAAAAAGTTAAAAAATTAAAAATAAAAAAAATTAGCTGGGTGTGGTGGTGTGAACCTGTAGTCCCAGCTGCTTGGGAGGCTGAAGCGGGAGGATTATTTGAGCCTGGGAGTTCGAGACTGTAGGGAGTTGTGATTGTGCCATTGCACTCCAGCTGGGTGACAGAGTGAAACCCTATCTCATATAAATTAAATAAATAAATAAAATAAAAGAGGCAGCATTATATAGTAGGATTTACTCTTGAATGCAAAGACCTTACCGATCCAGGGGATGGCATTAGATCTCTGGGTCTTAGTTTCCCTCTTTTAAAGTTAGGCTGATGTACTTAAAGGTCATTAGTGAAGGAAATAGCCAGATTCTTTAACAACATGGTCAATCCAACTGATTATGCCAAATTAAGGTAATTTTTAAATATCTGGATTGAAGGAATAATTGATTATATAGCCATTACAGCCTTGTCCATTTTCAGAAATATAAATATGTAAGGCCTACCAATTCTCAAATACTAAACTCTTGGCATTTGAAGATGGTCTGTCAGATTTCTTAAACTCTTAAATGGGAAGTGATATGGTTTGGCTGTGTCTCCACCCAAATCTCATTTTGAATTGTATTTCCCATAATCCTCACCTGTTATGGGAGGGACCTGGTGGGAGGTAATTTAATCATGGGGGCAGTTACCCTCATGCTGTTCTCATGATAGCGAGTGAATTCTCATGAGATCTGATAGTGTTATAAGTGGCTTTCCCCCTTTTGCTCGGTACTTCACCTTCCTGTGGCCATGCGAAGAAGTACATGTTGGCTTCCCCTTCTGCCATGATTGTAAGTTTCCTGAGGCCTCCCCAGCCATGCTGAACTGTGAGTCAATTAAACCTCTTTCCTTTATAAATTACCCAGTCTCGGGCATGTCTTTATTAGCAGTATGAGAAGGGACTAAAACAGGGAGAGAAGGAATTCCTTTATGACCCAGAAATTCTCTTGTAGACTTTAGGAGGTAAAAGCCCTCAGAAAGGCTTGTTGTTGGCAGGTGGCAGATGCATTATAATCAGGCTGAAATTGGGCCACCATAAAGATTTTGCTACTCTTGCTGCCTCCGTATTTTGCTGCGTTGTTTTCTTTAAAGTTTCTCCCAGATCACTTCTCTATTTTGGAACCCTCCAGAGTATACAAAAGTATTCAGAATCCATGGTGGACATCACTGAATCTTTCTAGTTTTCACCTGGGGACTGGAAGCTTTAGACATGGTTCCCAAGGATCCGTGAATGGTGGCTGCTTTTTTTTCAGTGATTGAAAAGACTGATGTTTATTCACTCATTAAAAAGGAAATTGCTTGCTTAGTTTGTGCCAACACCACTGTAGGGGCTGCAATACAACAGGGAGCAAGTTCTCTGCCTTTGAGGAACTTGCTTTCTCCTTATGGGATGGGTATAGCAAAAAACAGATGGAGCCAAGATGTGCAAAGGTAGTTTTTAGATTCATTTAGAGTCCTTACACAATAAACCATACCCGCCTCCCCACCCAAACATTGAGCATAGCAATGTAAAAGTAATGTAGTTTTAGGGGTCAAAGTCCCTATAAACATTTCCAGATGTCAGTTGTACCTTATAGTTTTGACTTAAACTGGGCAGCCTCCCTGCCTACCTTTCAGGTCACGCCAGTCCAAATTCCCTAGGTCTGGCCTTCATCACTTTCCCTAAGTCAATATGGTCAGAAGCTTTGTTTCTTGTTCTGTATCAGTGCTTCCCAAACTTGGCTATGCCTCAGAATTACATATAAAGTCACTCAAGGTACCAGTTTAAAAAATATGTATTATAAATATATATGTGTTATATATTTAAATAATATGCATATTATTAATTTTTTAGGCATGTGAATTGGAATTTCTAGGAAAGAGGGACCTGGGATCTGTATTAGCCACGGTGCTCCAGGTGATTCTGATTAATCCAGCTGGCTTTCTTTTTTCTTTTTTCTTTTTTCTTTTTTTGAGATGGAGTCTTGCTGTGTCGCCAGGCTGGAGTATAATGGCACAATCTTGGCTCACTGAAACCTCCCTCTCCCAGGTTCAAGCAGTTCTCCTGCCTCAGCCTCCCAAGTAGCTGGGACTATAGGCATGCACTACCATGCCCAGCTAATTTTTTTTGGTGTTTTTAGTAGAGACGGAGTTTCACCATGTTAGCCAGGATGGTCTCAATCTCCTGACCTCGTGATTTGCCCACCTCAGCCTCCCAAAGGGCTGGAATTACAAGTGTGAGCCACCGTGCCTGGCCGGCTTTATTTTTCAAACCAGATTTTAGGAGCCAGTCACTACCAGATTAGTTTTTTCAGTGCAAGGTTCCTCCAATATTCTCTTCTGAATGCTCAGGACTTTACTATGCTATAAGGGATGGGGTATTTGAGGAGTTCTGCCTACCCTTCTAATGCCATCTCTCGTTGCTTCATTACTGGTGCCCTCTGCTTCAGGGAAATCCACTTGTTGACTTTTTTTGGATGCCATCTGCCCTCCTGCTTTCAGAAAGTCTTCTTCATGCCTTTCCTCACATCCTCAACATCCTCTTCCGTCTTCTCTAGTCTCATCCATTTTTCAAGACCCACTCAAGTCTGACCTCTGAAATGATAACCTTGCCACCCTGCCAACCTGCATATCATTATTTTTGGATTTCCCTAACCTTTATCCTTTGGGTCACTCACTTGTCATTATATTGTAGAAATTCGTGATCATGAGTTTTAGTTCAACCTTGGGAAGGCTTGTAAGTGACGTATACACAGCATATCATTTCTAGCATATCATTAATTATAAAGGAGTAAAGAACGTTTATCAGTACTCTTTAGAAATGAGTGATTCTATTTTGTATTTCTAAAAGCATTTTATAAATTCAGCAAAGGCATGCACTATCCCTGTCTTATTCACTAGAACAGTCTATAATTATTTGTTGAACTAAGTTAGGAAAAAGCCTGTATTATTGTTTCAAAATCTTTGGGGTTGCTTTTTGTTAATTTTGTGGTGCCTGCCATCATGAGAGTTTGAAGCTTTTCTTTCCACTCTTGTGTTGTTGTTATTTCCTTTTTAGCACCCAGCAGGAGTTGAAGCTGCCCACTTGACTCTATGCCTGGTTGCTGTCCCGGAATGATGCTGTTTATCATGACTTCAGAAGGTACAGAGAGTAACCTAAATTATCCTGTTATTAAAGTAATAGATAAACCTAGAGGCTACTCCACAATGAACATTCCATTAGCTCAAAAAACCCACTGTGCTCCATAAAACTGATCTTGTTGGCTATCTGGGCTTGTTTACTGTTATGGGATTTAAGGCAACTTTGAAGATCTGACTTTGATTCACTAGAGAAATTTCTGTTTTATATTCTTTCCAAGTACACTAACTTAAATTCTTCTGATTTTAATTTTGTTCATGCCTTGTACTCTATCTTCATTGGATTTGATCTTTCTGATAACTATCAGAAATAGCCCCGGGTATATTTGAAAGCAGACATTCTATCAATTCTCACAGTAAATTGCATAAGAAAAAAAAAAAACTTGGGAAAGCAGTAGCCTACACATACCTGGGTTTAGAGGGCATCTTTTGCCGTCAACTTTGTAGTTCTAAGTATTCTTCTGTTACACACATACCTCCTGTGAATGGCAGCCAGACTTTCCTTACTTTGGTGTGCATATTTACTGGAAGCAGAAAAGCGGTTTCTTGACATATGTTGCCTGTTTGCTAAACTACACAATGACCACAGTTTGATTCTACATAGACCCTTGAGATTCAGGCTGGTTAATGCAGAGCTGAAAGCATATACCCTGATACTTTACCTGACAGCAACTGAAGGTATCATTCATTAATTTATTCAATATTTATTTGTGGGGTGTCTTTTCTTGGTCAGATACCATGGGAGGACCTATGATGCAAAGATGAACTAGATAGGTACATCTTTGTCCCAAGGAAGTTATAGTTTATCCACATAGACATGAAGCAGGGGATTGTACTAGTAATAATTTAGTTACTCTTGTGATAGTGGTATGAAGTTAAAAATCTAGTGCATAATGAGAAAATATAATAAGAAGCCCCAACCTCATTGGAGATGGTGAGTTGCAGGGAGGAGTGAGAGTGGGAAGTGTTCAGAACAGCTTCCCAGAATGGGTATTATTTACTCTAGGGGTTGAAAAATAAGTAGGAAACAGCAAGGCGGAGAGAGGAGTTAGCAGCTCCACAAATGTGAGAATAACGAATGCTTAGAAAACCTACATTGTTATGATAAAATCTCAGTTATGCTTATCTAATCCTATATTTGTTCTGCCACTGATACTAAGTGAGAAGGACTGTATGATCTGTAAAATCTGTTTAACCTGGTTAGAATAAATTGTGAAGAACAAGAGTGGTGTTAAGGAAACTTTGAAGGTCAGGAGATGAGGCAGAGATTATAAATGTTTGTAAGAAAAAACTTCCTGTTATAGATATCCCGTGAGGGTTCTAACCCATTCCAAACAATTATTTACACTAAACAAGTGAATTTTTTTTGATATATTTGTTGACATATGTGGATTATAATATAATTTAGCACTATAGATCAAATTGAACCTAATATATTATCCAACTATAACAAAATACGTAGCATTTTGGGTGTTTAATAATGTAACTATTGCATTCTCTGTATGTCTAAAATAATATAAGAAAGAAAAACAGAAAGAAGGAAAGTCAGATACAAAGGAAAGTCAGACAGAAGGAAAGAAATAAACAAGATGGGTAGATTTAACATTTTATGAAAAATGTGTTTTAAATCAAGTAACGTCATTTTTAATTCTCCCACTGAAAGTTAAATACTCATTAAGAACTGGAATCATTTTACATTGACAAGAACAATAAACATATGTTAACTGGAAAATAATGTATAATTTTCTCTATCCCTCACTTTGTAGCTACTAACCCTTTAGGTGAATCCAAAATACAGTTCCTATGTAAAATTCACTGTGTTGCCTCTCAATTATGGATGCTTTACCCGGTTTAAGGGCCGAGAGAGAGAAAAGGAAAATAGTATTGTAGTTGCAGTCAAATGTCGGCTGGAGCTAACTACTTTACTTATGTTATTGAACTTAATTATAATGGCAACTTCATTTTTTTACATGTGGGAAAACCAAAGGTCAGGGAGATTAACTAATTTGCTGAACATTTGAGCTAGAATTCAAATGCAGTCCAAAGCCCATTTTATATCTTCTAAATTAAAGAAAAAAATTTTTTCCCCCTGGAGAAAGACTGCCTGATTTTCTTTATTATTTGGGGATTAGTGGCTGTCTATAAAATTCTGGAAGGTCTCATAAAGGTAAACTTACATCTGGTGTGTGGTTCAAAGAGAATTTTCTTAACTAGACGGTAAAATGTTCCTTCAAAGGGCTGAGCATAGAAACATTGCTAATGACTTTTAGTTCATATTTCCTCTTAAATTATTTTCATTACAATTATAAATGTTTATTCTAGAAAATTAGAAATACATAAGTGCACAAAGAAAACCTCAACATGTCAAAGATAACCATTAAAAAAAGTGATAACATTTTATCCTATCCTATTTCCTTTGAATACATATTTCTAAAGATGTATTAGAGACTAAATGTAAAATTTTGTATTATCTTTCACTTAATACCATAAGACTTTTTATCTATTGCCAGAAACTGTTTATAAATATAACTTTTAATTTGTGCATATTGTTTCATTGTATAACTTAGAAATATGGGAAATACTTTATAAATCAATTCTTATGACTTATGTTTAGAACTATTAAGGGAAATATAAAGTATAATTAGATTTAATATTTTCTTTGAGTGAAACGCTTCTGAAAATAATTAACTTGTTTCAGATTAGGTCATTTGCCAAATGGGTTGAATTTGCAGCAAACCTCCTCAGTCAGGCTGTGTATCTTTCATCCATGTTTTTGGAGAAAATTTTGACTTTCAATTCTTTTTTTTTTGAACGGAGTCTCGCTCTGTCACCCAGGCTGGAGTGCAGTGGCTTGGTCTTGGCTCACTGCATGCTCTGCCTTCCGGGTTCACGCCATTCTCCTGCCTCAGCCTCCCGAGTAGCTGGGACTACAGGTGACTGCCACCACGCCCGGATAATTTTTTTTGTATTTTTTAGTAGAGACAGGGTTTCACCGTGTTAGCCAGGATGGTCTTGATCTCCTGACCTCATGATCCAACCGCCTCGGCCTCCCAAAGTGCTGGGATTACAGGTATGAGCCACTGCGCCTGGCCATGACTTTCAATTCTTTAAACTTTACTGTGATTTGGGACAAGGCATTGCTCATTTTTTTTCTGCTTCTTAAGATATATTGGGAAGCAATGCTTTTTATTTTTTGCTTTTTGCTTCCATAAAGCAAATAATTCAGCGATTATATTAACAGAAAATAAGAAGCGTATCATTTTCTTGACTTATAATCAGCAAATATTTTATCCAGGAATACCTGAAGCATTAAGATCCATTTCATATATATAGTTCTACCTATAGTCTGACATTTCCTTAACTGGCTACTGAGTAAAAGCTGGATTCTAGAATAAGACAGCCTGGTTCTACCACCTAGGCATTGTGTGAATTTGAGCAAGTTACTCAAACTCTGACCTTATCTCCTTGCTGTAATGTAAGTATAACAACCATTAGCTACCTCTGAGGAATCCTGTGAGGGTTAAATAGGTTAATACATGGAAAGGATTTTAAATAGCACCTGGTATTCCATAAGTGCACAATAAATATCAACTATTATTATTGTATGATGCCCTTATCTTTCATTTGGTAATGAAAATTTTGTTATGCTGATCTTTGGTTAAAACATACCATTTTCAGATTAAAGCCTGAGCCAGTCTGTAATGCCTTTGAGGGCACAGAATTTATATCCCTCAGATGGGCTATTCATTGTTTAGCTCAGTACCTGGTGTTGGGTGTCTATTTCTAGATGTTTCTTTCTGAGATTACTCTTAGGCGGAGTTGCTAATTTGATTATCTACAATATGATTTTAGCTTCTGGGACTCACTGTAATGGTGCAGAGACATCCCTTGGGTAATGGAGCTGATTCTCTAGCAGAACTGATTCTCCAGCAAAACTTCTGCTGGGCCCTATCTCCACCTGGGGGGAAAGGGGAAAGCATGAACTAAGGACAATGATTATGCTAGTCTGGTTGGGGTAAAGGCTTTGTTATGGGGAAGGTAGGGTATGGATTGCGACTAGATGATAGAGGACCTTGACACTGCATGGGCAAAGCCATTGGATTCTGTTCTTTACAGTATGGTGAAAAATAAGGGAAAAGGGGGCATCTTTCCGTAGGACCCAGAGTCTGAGTCCAATCTGTTTATACTCACAAGTCTCCTGATTCTTGCATTTTTAAATTTGATTCATTTCTTTCTCAGTTGCAGTATGTCGGAGGGCATTGTTTTCACATTTCTGCTAATAACCAAGTGGCCTGGTCATTGAGGAAAAAATGTGGGGGACAGATAGTTCTTCCACAGTCCTGAAGTCATCATATACAGATGGTGGCCTCTTTTGTTCCTGTAGTGTTGGCCTTGGCCCCCAATGATTTTTTGTAAAATTTCTGTTCTTTAGGAGCCCCCAAAATTGAGATTTGACTGTTACAGATGCATGATTATGTAGATGATCATTATTCAATCCTTTAACGATAGAAAATGTTATTTTTATGAGTAGTTATTTGCTAGGCTATACATACTACATACACATGCAAAACAGATGCTCTGTATTTTCTAAGTACTGTCGTCAGAATCCCTGAGAGTTGTGCCTAGCAGTAAGTGGCCATAGTAGTCTAAAAGGTTAATTATTTTATCAGCTAAAGAAGTTCTCAAGCATCTTCCAGAACAGACATGTCCATATGACAATCTTGCTGGATAATGATGGGAAACATTTGCATTAATAATATAGTGTGGGAACTGGGAGGCAACTGAAATGAGGTTAAAGGATAAGGACAAAATGCCAGAAGGATGTAGTTAATCGAAAGGCTATCTAATTTTTATTGTGTTTGCAACAAATTCTGTGGAGATTTTATAAACCACCTCAGACAGAAAATGGCAGAAATTAATTATATCCAGCTCTGTATTTTCACAATTTGTTCATGCCCTCTTTTTAGCCCTTCTACATCATGTTATAATTTCATATCATGTCAATCAAGTTATATCTGTCTTCCCCACTAGATTGCTGATCCTTTACCTTGGAGATGGACCACTTATTTTGTGGTCCCCAGCACCTGACATAAGAATGGCACATAGTAAGTGCTAAAATGCCTGATTCTTGCTGATTGAGAATCTGTACTTATGAAAGTTGATATAAAATAATAGATGTTTGCCACCAGTCAGTAGTGACAGCAGCTTAAAAGAAAACAATCCTCATTACAGAGAGTCTGCTTTAGAAACTCAGTATTCCACAGGGGCATGGTCAGCAGTGAGGGGGGCTGAAACTGACATGTGATCTATTCTCTGTGACTAAGAAGTAGATCTACTGGGTTACATCCACAAATTATGTCATGCGGCATTTTGGTGAAAAGTATGTATAAATGACATAAGAGGCTGACACAGGCTTAGGAGTGGATCAGGACTGCTCTTTCCATGGAGACTGACTGAGTTCCTTCACGAGACAGCAAAGAGGCAGCAGTTGGAGTAGAAATTGGCTGCAGCTTTGTCCCATGTCCAGAATTCCTGGGGTCCCTAGAACTACTAAATACAGGGTAGCACTCTGCTGTCCCTGGACTGGAGTTGGTCTGGGACGCCCACATGAAAATGCTCCCCCAGGAGTTCCTGCCACAGGTCGTTCCTGTCATTCCACACATACTCTCTGACTCAGACAGTCTTTGGGTCCTGCCCTGCTGCATGGCGTGAGAATAGATGTCCTGCCTACAGTTGTGCCCTGGGGGTAGGTATAGAAAACCTGTTGCAGGCAATGATAGGCAAAGGAAAGGGAACTAATCATTATAGCATGCTCTAACAGACTCAAACTGAGATTCACTGAAATTCTGTCCACCATTTCCATCTTTACCACCAGCTCTAGTCTCATCCACCATCACCCATATGTTAATGGTGCTTGCTATGTGCTTAGCTGCTGTGTGATGTTCTTGATGGAGATTGCTGCATTGAATCCAGACAGGGACCTTGTGGAGGAGAAGGACCCCATCCATACCTCTAGGATCATGGCAAAATTGGTCATTATGAGTCCAGAGAGCAAGTGTTCTATCAAAGAATAAAAAATTAGGCTGGGCGTGATGGCTTATGCCTGTAATCCCAGCACTTTGGGAGGCTGAGGCGGGTGGATCACTTGAGGCTAGGAGTTTGAGACCAGCTGGCCATCAAGGTGAAACCCTGTCTCTACTAAAAATACAAAAATTAGCATGGTGTGGTAGCACATACCTGTAATCCCAGCTACTTGGGAGGCTGAAGGACGAGAATCACTTGAACCCGGAGGCAGAGGTTGCAGTGAGCCATAATTGCACCACTGCAGTCCAGCCTGGGCCACAGAGTGAGACTCTGTCTCAAAAAAACAAAAACAAAAACAAAACAACAACCACAAAAAAAACCCCAAACCCAAAATTAATTAATTAAAAAACAATCTAGAATGGCCTACTCTTTGTACAGCTGGATGCTGATGACAGAGTGCACTCTCGAAGCTCACTTGAGGTTTAGAAAGCAATGTAGCAGTAAGGGACATTTAAGCAGGAGAAAAATCTTATGATTTATGTGTTTTCCTCTTTTCATTTAAAAAGTGCAGATGCTGATCAGGATAAAAACTACACAAGCAAACTCTGGTCCAAAATGTCATTTTACTTCAGTCTCTTTAGTGTTATACAGTGTGGTTGCAAGATATGCTGAAATGGAAATTTAATGCTACTGTATCCTGAGATGTATTTACATGGTATTTTTGTAGTCTGTGCATGCACCTTCTGCTTATTACCAAATAAGCTGTATATTCATCATTGTTGGTTCAATCTAAGACTGATATTGACATTGAAAAGATGAAGCAAGATTGTATCTCAGAGTAAAAACATGCAGGGAAGAAAATGGAAACTCAGAAGTAAATACTGATATCTGTGAATAAAGAAGCAATTTTCAGTTTGCTTTACATGATTCTTAAGGATTGTATCATGTTTATATCTGTGTATGTTATTTATCACTACAAAACTTGTGAATGCTTGTTTAATACCTTCAGATAAAGGTGCAGTTTTAGTGAGGACTTGATTCTTCCAGAAAAGCAAAGAATAATAAGAAAAAAACTCAAACAAACAAATGCATCAAATGACTGCCTGTATTGATTGCAAATAGCTTTTTTCCTCAAAAGAAGGTTTCTGGTTGTTGCAAACCTAGTATCAAAGGAGTGATTTGTTCAGAGCTGTCATTTGTGGAATTTGCCTCTAAATTGTACGCTAAAGATATGTCAGGATATGAATAGAAATATTCTCTTCCTGAGAAACACATATTCATGTTGCATGTGTGATTTGAAACATGCCTATTTGCCCCATAGGTTCTTAATTTTCCTCCATTAACCTCTTCAACTTTTTGTTTCAGATTTACAAAGAAATGAAATAGAACTGAATTTTATATGAAAATGGTGGGAATTTCTTTCTTTCTTTTTCAGAAGTGAAATATTTTTTTTTTTTCCCCAGAGAGATTTGCTGCCATCTGTATCTTTGGGCTTCACCTAGCTGATAAACAGCTCATGGATTATACAAACATCACTGCATTTCCATTACCTACCCTCGACAAATTACAGCCTGCCAATAGAACTGCCATAGCGGAGAGCAGGCATTTGGTTTTAAACTGTCTTCTTTTTCTTAAATCCTTAAAACAAGACCATGATTCTTCATATTCAGTGGAAATAGAAAATGCTCAGGCTCAATGCACACAAGGAAATTGCAACCTCGCTCTCTCCCTCCCCGCCCCCTTTCGTTTGAAAGCAACTCTTTACTGCATTGCAGTCCTGCAGAGCTCTCAGGGAGCCGGAACCACAGGCTGTGGGTGGAACTGCACGACGAGCCCAGCCGCCTCTTTTATAGGCAAACCACAGATTCTCGCTGGAGGTCATCTTTTACATTGTATTTCGATTTTATAGAGCCGCTTTCGATAAAGGGAATACAGACACATTGCTGAGATGTGTGCAGCATGACAGTTTTATAAAAAGAAAAGAAAAACCCAAAGGTTATTCAGTTACCTACCAGTCTCATTCAATGCTGCATTTTGGAAGAGGTAGTGGGACAAAGAAAAGTTCTCATTTCAATGTGTGATGGTAGATACGAGAAGCTGTTTTGGCCTGATTGATTTGGTAATTTTTCTTGAAGAAAATATTTAATAAAAGAGAATGTGTTAGCTATTCTGCTCCCTTTCTTCCTCTCAAAATTTAATTTTTATTTTTTACCTGGTCTGTTTTTGACAATGTGCATTGGTAAGATATTCTTCCACTCTGCCTGGGTTTTCAGGATTGTGGGGTGGGCTGTTTCTCCATCTGGACCCCAGAGGGAAGCCTAATCTCACATTTTCCAGGCTATTGAAGGAGGAGAGGCTCATCCTGGTCATGGGGAAGTTTCCCTGGATTGGCGTCTCCTGCACCCACGTCACCTAGGCAGCCCAGCAAACCCTTGTCACCTGGGTGAGGGTGTATGACTGCATTGGGCCCCCTTCAGTGGCACTGTGCAAAGAGGGATGAATTGCCTAGATGCTAGGACCTTAGTTAAGTCCCTTTACTCTCTGAGCCTTAGTTTCCTTGACTAAATAATTTGGATATTAAATATTAACCCACTTATCACCCAAAGGTGATTGTGAAAATTAAAAGCATGTGGGACAATGCACGAGAAATACCTTCTGTCACAGAATGATCTCATCGAATAGCATTTTTTGAGTTATTTTTGCTGTTATTTGAGGAAATGAATGTTCCTCTCCTTACTTACCCCCCTGAATATATGTGAACCTCTTGTGTAGGCTGGCTCTGCATTCTGAAATTCTTCTTTCTAGCAGGTATCAGAAGGATAAATAAAATATGTGGTTTGTTGCCTGTCCCGCCTGCTAGGTGTGAACTACAGGAGGTGAAGCACAGCATCATTTTGTTTAGCAGAACTGTTTTCTTGCAGCCCAATGCCAGCACATGCTAGGCATTCAGCAAGTATTTGTGGAATGAACTCAGAAAGTTCGTGAATCTACCTGCTGGGTATCAGGATGGCTTCTGTTTTGTTCCTCCACTTTCCCTTTCCTGTAAAGGCTGCCTTACCTTTACTACGGTAAGGGACTGGGAAGATGTACAGATATTTTGGGCAAGTTTGAGATATTGTCTGAAATAGCCTAATGATTTTGCATTTCACCAAAATATTCCCCAGTTCCACTATGGTTTGATTTTCTTAGCACCTACTTTCCTTTCAGGAAAGCAGGCCAAATGTCTGTAGTAAATCATGTGATTTTTAAAAATGCTTCAAGGAATTAAATAATTGAGTGTTTTTATACTTGTTCATTGAAACTAGACCTCTGGCTAAAAATGCTTGTTTCCTCGCTGACTTCTCATCTGAAGCTAGTTCAAGTGAAGCCTAGATTGTTTTTGACGGTTACAATTAACCTCAAGTCATGAATGTGAGAAGAAAGTGATAGAAATGTTCGTTTAATTTCTGTGCAAGCTTAGAACTTCTGGGGACCCGTGTAATAGACTGTGGTCTATAAGTGTAGGACATTTATGATTTGACGGATTTAAAAAGTAATTGTTTTCACTAATATGCGATTATGTTGAAATCTTTTTTTTTTTTTTTTTTTTTTTTTGAGACGGAGTCTGGCTCTGTCGCCCAGGCTGGAGTGCTGTGGCCGGATCTCAGCTCACTGCAAGCTCCGCCTCCCGGGTTTACGTCATTCTCCTGCCTCAGCCTCCGGAGTAGCTGGGACTACAGGCGCCCGCCACCTCGCCCGGCTAGTTTTTTGTATTTTTTTTTAGTAGAGACGGGGTTTCACCGTGTTAGCCAGGATGGTCTCGATCTCCCGACCTCGTGATCCGCCCGTCTCGGCCTCCCAAAGTGCTGGGATTACAAGCTTGAGCCACCGCGCCCGGCCTGAAATCTTAATAAAGTATACAACTTTTATGAACTGTGGAACTGCTGTAATGTTTTGAAAGCTGTTCTTTATTCTGTGTTTCACTGACCGTGTGATACTGCGGAGAGCCTTGTGAGTTTTATATTTGGATATATAAAACTCAGATAATATGTAACACTTTTTAGCTGCCTGTTTGAAGGGCTATAGAGTGAAAAAGACATGATACTTTGCCACTTTATTGCAAATGTTAAATGTAGCCAAATGAATGACATCTCCCTTGTAGCACCCAGAAACAAGGCTTGGTAGGGTAACATTCTGCGTTGAAGGATGGTTAATGGGTTGGCTAATAACCTGGGCCCCTCCAGGCACAGGGTGAACCCCACTGTTAGTGTGGTCATTCCACCCAGAGACCAGGAAGGATTTGAAGACCAGGAGAGTTTCTTTAACTCAAGTTTAAGCCAATAAAGCCATTGATTGAGAATGATTGAATGTATAATGTGGACTATGAGTTGCGTAGACTTTATTTTACTGTTGGCTTATGTGCAATCATATTAAACAAAAATAACAAATGGTATACCAGTGCACTTAGCTATTCATTCCTGGTTCTTCCTGATAAGAAATTGATGCCTCATAATTTTGTATCTCTAATGATGATGCAAATTGTTTCTCTTCTGGTCTGGTTCCAGTTTCTCCTGTTTGGTAGTTCAGCTTCTCTGCATTCTCTTCTCTCTATGGCATTCTGTTCTTTTTCCATTCATTTGTGCTGGAATCAGAATTGTCTTGTTATTAGAACTCTTTTCACTAATTGCAAAGAATTTTCATCGTCTGTATCAGCAGTTACCCTAAGTCTAGATTTGATCTCTTGTGACTTCGTCATCTGTATTGCTTCCATGGGTTACTTCCTCCAACATACTACAAAGTGTTTGTACCCATTATTATTTGAATATAACTTTTCTAACTATTTTCCCAATTCTTCATTTTCTCCACTTCCATTTGAGTCATTCCCTTGTTTACCTTTGTGCTAAAGCGGAGAGGGGTTTATGAATTCTTAGACGTTTTGGTAGGAAGGGTAATTTCTACACTGGGTTTGAGCTGACAATGGGTTTCTTCATTGGGCAGGCATATAGATACCATTACACTTTGGCATAATTATGTTTCACTGTTTATTAAAGGGTTATATAACATGTCTGCCAGTCACAAAAGCTTCAAAAATCTCATGAGTCAAGATACATACATTCATTCTGTATATAATATTTCCATGGAAATAGTGNCTCATGAGTCAAGATACATACATTCATTCTGTATATAATATTTCCATGGAAATAGTGAACATAGGTAAGTTCAATATTTTGCTTTGTCCATGAATATGGATTTTTCACAATGTGTGGTTTTTAAAATGCTTTACTATTTTGGAGAATTTTGTTCAAGAAATAACTGCTTTTGCTGCCTTTCTGTGATCAAAAATAGATGTTGATATACAGAGACTTTGAAAGGCCGTGGTCTAAATGAGAATACAAATGTTGTGCTCGTGTTAGAATCCTGACTCTCTTGCTTTAATGTGGTCTCTAGAACTATAAAATAGGCTTAATGTCAGAAGTCAATCGAGAACACATGTTCTGCTAATTGCATGTTTATGAATAGACTCTAAATTAAATGTTAGATTTTTTCCTCCAATTGCCCATCTTAAATTGAAATTCAAAGAGCAGTTTTTTAAAAAACTTTTATTTTGAAATAATTTTAGATTTACAGAAGCCTTGCAAATACAGTACAAAATTTTTGTATTCCCTTCACCCAGCTTCACCCAATGGTAGCATCTTACATAATGACGGTGTATTTATCAAACAAAGAAATTAACATTGGTACAATACTGTTAATTAAATGACAGACTTTATTTGGATTTTACAAGTTTTTCCTTCTGTAAAGGACAGGCTTTAAAATCATTTTTACTGATAGAATATAGAAAGAATCATTTTATTAAAAAATTCAATAAAATTGTACCTTTAAGAGATTTTTGAGGAGCTTCTCAGAGAATGTTAATGATGCATTTAAATAATTTTATAAGATGAAATATATAAAAATATTGACATCTTAATTTTGATGTACAGAATTGATTATTCTAACCAGTGTAATGAATACAGTATCATTTATATGAATATTTTTTCGAATGAATGCAGTTTTGCTTTTCTTAAAAATTTGGCAGTGAGGATACAAGGAAATTTCTATAGCAATTTCTCCTTTCATTCTGCAGTCTTTAAATTCAGTGACTCTCACAAGCTTTTTCTTGTAAACTTAATAAATTTTGCACATTGTGGAAAATACTGCCAGTTTTGAGAAAAGCTGAAATTATTTTTATTTTTAAGAGTACATAAAAGGAACAACCAACAATCTGATGAATAAAAAAAGATAAATTCAGTAGTTGGGAGGGCCAAGCGTGGTGGCTCACACTTGTAATCCCAGCACTTTGGAGGCTGAGGTGGGCAGATCACCTGAGGTCAGGAGTTCGAGACCAGCCTGGCCGACGTGGCGAAACCCCCATCTGTACTAAAAATACAAAAAACTTAGCCGGGCATGGTGGGCACCTGTAATCCCAGCTACTTGGGAGACTAGGAATCGCTTGAACCCAGGAAGCAGAGGTTGCAGTGAACCAAGATTGCACCACTGCACTCCAGCCTGGGCAACAAGAGCAAAACTCTGTTTCAAACAAAACAAAACAAAACAAAACAACCTTCCAAAAAACCAAAGGTCTGGGAGGAAATAATGTATTATTTAATTTCATTTTCTTCATAAAAAGTCATTATATGAGCCCTGGAACCCATCTTTTAAAAAATTGTATTTGATTGCTTAGTAGCATTATTACATATAAAAAGATCACCATCTCTGCCTCACTTTGCGCTTTGGTGCTCCTTTGTGCTTGGTACAGGCATGATACCTTGAGATCACTAACTTTTCAAATGTTCTGTTTTCATAAATACCTGAGCACTAGGCTCAGTAGAACATAAAGCAACTATGTGAAGCTTTAAAAAAAAAAAAGAAAAATGAATTTCTAACTTTAAAAATCTCCTAATGACTCAATATATGAGGGAGTTGGAGGTTTAGTGTTTGGGGCTTCTGGTAAAATTTGAGGCTTTGCTCTCACCTTTTAAATACAAAGCAAATGCTATATAGCAATGTTGATATTAAAGTGAAATTTATATATATATATGTGTGTATATACATATATTTAAAATACTTCCCAAACTTTAACCCTAGGAGAAACATGGTGATTTTCAATAAGAGAGAAATTTAAAATGTAAATGCTCAAAAGGATTTTCAGCAAGGTAAAAGTGAGGGTTATCAGTGCAAATCTAATGGGCATAGATTAAAAAGTAAATGCCTGAACTTTTATTGAATCTGGCAAAGGAAACTTTAAAATTGAAATTAGATTTCTTCTTTTGTAGATGAAATATATCAAGGAGAGGTTTACAGGAAAAGCATGTTTTTCCATTGCTTCCCACAAAGTTTCATTTGTGAAGGTAAATTTTAAACAATGGCAAGGATGATCGGTGTTGTTAGAGCCAAATTCTAATTTAGGTATTCTTACTTGGCATTCAGTGATTTCACAGCAGAGAGTTTGGCCTTAAATCTATAGCTGTTCCCGGAATGGAAGCCTATTTACAAGAACTGTTGATTATGAAAGGTTGGCTTATATATTGATTTTTATGTAGGCCAGTGTTGTGGAAAGATTTAAACAAAGAGCTGGAAGCATGGGAGTTCTCCAAGGCTTCTCTCCTTTGGATTGGCTCTGTTAGACTGGTTCCCCTCACAGTGAGGCCACGGGGCAAGGGAGGAATGCTTTCCAAGGTCTTTTAAATGTACTTTTTGTTTTTATATTTGGAAGTTCTCCATAGTACAGAACTGCCTGTTTGAATTTACAAAGGCTGATATCACTGGTGGTGCTGTGGTCAAGAAGACCTACTGTGTAATGCCTTGTTGCTGATAGCCAGTGACAGGTGCTATATAGGGGCTGTCTCTTTTGATTAGTATTGTATTTATTTTGGGATGATAGGAGCAACCTTGTACAGGTGCTGGAGAAATTCCTTAGCTTTTCAACAATAAGCAAAGAGGGTTGTCTTAGTCCATTTTCTGTTGCTTATAACAGAATACCTGAAACAGGGTAATTTATAAAGAGAAGGAATGTATTTCTTGCAGATATGGTGGCTAAGTGCAAGATCAAGGTGCGTACGTGTGGTGAGGGCCTTCTTGCTGGTAGGGACTCTGCAGAGTCCTGAGCCAGTGCAGGGCATCGCATGGAGAGGGGGCTGAGTATGCTCTTCATGTCTCTTTTCCTGTTCTTATAAAGCCACGAGTCCCACTCCCACAATAACCCATTAATCCATTAATGCATTAACCCATGAATGGACTAATCCATTCTTGAGGGCTCTATTCACCTCTTAAAGGCCCACCTCTCAACCTGTCAATACTGCCACACTGGGGATTAAGTTTCAAGGTGGATTTTAGAGGGGGCGTTGAAACCACAGCAAGCATGTTATTCACTTACATGCTTATAAGAATAGCTCCTTTTTGGTTCACCTGAACTTAAATTTATATTACGAACATGATGGTGTTTAGTCCAAAAGTAATTCAGTTTGAATTACAAACTCTTAATGATAGTAATTGATTTAATTCTCTTTCCTGGTATTAGTTGGGAGCTTATCATATTTTATTTGCTTCTATGAGTGGTAAAGTCAAGTTGGGATCTTCAGGGGACCACCAAGAAAGAGCTGCTGCTGGAGAGATTGGCTGTAATACTCTGGGGCAGTGGCAGGATGGGGATTTGGTTCCCTTCTTTAGGTGGAGAGGGTGTGGTATCCCTTGGTTGCTTGAGCTTAGCGATGCCCAAACTAACCCCAGAAAAGAAGATCATCAAGATCTGACTGGTTAAGCAAATAATTAAAATTATAGACAATAGTCAGTTTGCTAGGGTTTTACCATGTGATATTGTTATGGGATTATATTAGGAATAAAATAGAATTTAATGACCAACGATTGTTATTATTCTGTAACTTGCCACCTTTGTTCCCAGTCCCACCTTGGTCCCAACCTTCAGCAGATCCTCAAGGAAGAATGGGAGAGACAGAATTTTACCCTATCAGCAGGACCTGGGGGAAAGCATAAAACACCAAAAAGATGAAACCACAACTTGAAAGTATTTTCAAGTATATATTAGTTGTCTGTTGCACCGTAACATGTTACTCCAAAACTTAGCAGCTTAAAGCAACAAACATCTGTTATTTCACTGTATGGGTCAGGAATCCAGATGTGGCTTAGTGAGGTACACCTGCCTCAGTTTCTGTCATGAGGCTGCCATCAAAGTACTGACTGGAAATGCAGTGCTGTCTAAAGTTAAACTGAGAGAAGATCCACTTCCAAACTCACTTAAGTGGTTGTTTAATGGGATTCAGTCTGATGTGGTTTGGCTGTGTCCTCACCCATATCTCACCTTGAATTGAAATAATCCCTGTGTGTCAAGGGCGGGGCCAGGTGGAGATAATTGAATCCTGGGGGCAGTTTCCCTCATACTGTTCTTGTGATAGTGAATAAATCTCACGAGATCTGATGGTTTTATAGATGGGAGTTCCCTTGCACAAGCTCTCTTGCCTCCTGCCATGTAAGATATGTCTTTTCTTCTCCTTTGCCTTTCACCATGATTGTGAGGCCTTCCCAGCCATGTGGAACTGTGAGTCTGTTCAACCTCTTTCCTTTATAAATTACCCAGTCTTGGGTATGTCTTTATTAGCAGCGTGAGAACAGACTAATACACAGTCATTCCTCAATTTCTTGCCACATGGGCCTCTCTGGAAGGCAGCTCATAGCATGGCATCTGACTTCTCTGAGAGAAGCCACATTTTCTGTCTTTTATTTATTGAATCTGTCTCTAGGTCTAACCCACACTTAGGAAAGACAATTACATAAGGGAATACCAGGAGGAGGGGATCCCTGGGGGTCATCTTAGGCTGACCACTGCAGTAATCTACAGCTTGTCCTATTTCAAAAGAAAATGGAACTATTAGTTTACGTAAGTTATCTATGTAAAAGTCACTAATTAAGAAAGTGTCATGTCTGAAGTAAGGTTATTGGGGGAAAATATGGCTAACTCTAGTGGAGTATGTGCTTATAATTGTGCTTGAACTATTTCTATCCCTTTCAGTAAGCAGTTTTCCCTGTTTTCTCCTTCCCCAAGGTCTAGGGCCTGATCTTTAGTCTGAATTCTGGGTCTCCAACCCATTGTATTCTTCCTTCCGCCTTATAATCTATTTTCTCTTCTTTTTCTTTGTTTTACACAGTTCTATAAGGTATTGGGAAAAAAATCTGAGAAATTAATTTGGAATGGGATTTTAGCAAATTACAATTTTTAAAAATGCCTTCACTCCCCAGGTCATAATTATAATTTGGGATGAACTTTCCTTATGAGTACCTGATTGTTCAAGTTTTAATTACTTCAGTGTCACCTCCTCAGAGTGGTGTTTTTTAACCATCCTCCTCAAATGGTTCCCCTATCCCTCTCCCATTTCTCTCTGCATCATTCAGTTTATTAACTTCCTAGTGCTTCCTATTATTTGAGATTGTCTAGTTCATTTCTGTTTATCTATTGTCTATCTCTGCTCAGTATAATTTAAGCTCCACAAAGGTAAGGATATAGTCTCTTTTGTTTGTATTATATCATCAGTGCTTAGAACAGTGCCAAGCCCATAGTAGAGAGTCAAGAAATATTTGTTATGTGAATAAATATGGAATTTCAAGAACTGAAGCAGGAATAGGGAGAACCATTTTTGGCTAGGAAAGCCTTTAGGTACTCTTATCACATCTGTCTCTTTCAACCTTGTACTGGGTTTGTTTGACTCAAATAGTTCAAGAGTGGACAATAAGGTGGTTGGCTGATATCACTGGACCCTTGGGTCTGGCAAGGTCATCTGCAACATGGTGCTAATAATAGCTACTCTCTTTGTAATCAGGAGGCTCATAAAGGTATACTTAGAACACCTTTCAGTTTTAAAGGCTATGAATGTATGATTTTTTTTTTTTTTACCACCACCACCACCACCACCACCATCACCACCACCACCACCACCACCGCTGCCACCACCATCACCACCACCACCGCCGCCACCACCACCACCAACAACAACAAAAGGACAATCAAAAAGAAAATAAAAGGAAAAAAGGCAATGTATAGCTTTGGCAGAAGGAACCACTTAACCTTTGCCATCTAAGTGTCTTCTGTTTGTACAGTGATGGCTCTGGCTCTCAGGTGTGACGACAGTATTCTGGGGACCCTTGAATAATTGTGAGACAACATGGAAAATGACAGAGAATACAAGCAAATCATAAAAAAAGACATTTCAATAAATCTGTGGAAGACAATTGCTTAAGATTGAGATTAAAAAAAAAAATCAGTGAGGATGGTCCTGCCCTGAACAGAATGGCAATTTAAAAAAAAAAACCAACAACTTATTATTTTCTTGCTTTGGTTTCATTTTCACCCAATGTGGAGTGTGACTTGATTGTTGTGTATTGTGGTTTAATACAGCTCATCATCGTGCTTCTTTTCCATAGCAGCAAAGTGGGCTGAAAGCTTGAGGGATTTCTTCTGCATTAATTCCCCAGATCTCATTCCTGGTCAGCACCGTGCAGCTCATTTCCATTAAGCAGATAGTCCTCCTTTCTCTTCTTTGCTTCCAGACTCATAATTCTGTGCTTATCTGCACTGAACTTCATTTGCATTTATTAGCTGGGTAGGTACTTGAAATATCTAAAACCCTTTTATCTGCCTGCTTTGTTTCTCATTATTTGCTGTCTCTTCCAATTTAGTATTAACTGCAAACTTGAAATGTTTCTTCTGAAACTGTTGTTCAAATTCTTTGCATACCAATGTAGCGCCTGGAACTGATGTCTGCAGGGATCCCAGTCAATAACCTGGTTCTGTCTTGAAAAGCTGTAACTTCTCACATTTTACTTTTCTCACTTGACTGACTGAGTGAACTGTTTATGTAGATTCGTGTAGTTCTCTGTTGAACATTTGAACTCTTGAGCTTCCCTACTGTGGCAGACCGTGTGCTAAGGCACACAGCAATGAACAAGAGAGGGGCTTCTTGCCCTCATGGAGTGCATAGCCTCTTCAGTGTAGAGAACTGTGTATGTTGTCCGTATTATTTTGTCCTCCACTCAATTCCCCCAATTTTCTTGAATTGCACTTTGTTAATGCTTTGGGACTTCACTGAAGAATATTATACAGAATGACATTATGCAACTCAGGATTATTTAAAAGATACTATTTATCTCATTTTTTTCTTCACAAAGACTTATGGGAGAAATTTCTTTCAGATTTCAGCATCAGGAATGTTTCTCCTGAACCACTCATTTGTTTTAATATTACACTGTAATTCAAGAATAGATTATACCTGTTTTCTGTGAGTTTAAAAGCAAATTTGTAACCTGCTCCTAGAACACACAACAGATCTCATTACGGAGCTTATCATACTAACTTCACAGGGGTTTTGGCCTGTCTCTTTTTGACTTTCCTATTTTTGCCCCACTTCACAATCTCCATCTTTCAACATTGTATGATTCCTTTATTGGCTTTAAGAAAACTAATGTCTTATTTTAAGTATTTATTCAAACTGTCCTAAACCCTTTCTGTAACAAAATAGGGTATAAGTAAATAGATGACTTATATGAACTTGGAGTGGGATGTGTTCAAGTTTGAGACCTGGGTTCACATTACTTACCCTTCCCAAACTGCTGTTCTGGAATGGGCCTGGACTGCATGAATAACTGTATAAAGTTGAACAAGTCGCTTGACCTCCCTAAGTATTAGGGGTTTCGTGTGCAAATGGAAAGTATTTGTTTGATTAGACTTGTAGTGTTGTCCTCAGCATTAACATTTTGTGTTTGTACAGCAGATTTGTAATTGTGCCATCAACATGACTACTTTTCATCTTAGAACCTAGTTGCCTTCTTAGTAGAGTTTTAGTTGTTGGGTGCCTGATGCTGCGTTGCAGAGTTAAGAGACTCAATTCAGGAATTTGAGCCTACTAAGTAAGACTGAGCAGCAAACCAGCAGTGAGGTTTCTCAGTGATAAGGACTAAAGCAAGGGCAGGCTTCAAGCACCCAAAGGAGGGACCAAACTCAGACTTCAGGAGTTAGGGAAGACATGGGAAGATGGAGATATGAGTAGCATTTAGAAGGGCAAGAAGGAGTTAGGAAGACATTTTTGGCTCCTGGAAACTGCGTTTTCCAGCATGCTGAGGTATGAACAACTAGTTTATATTGATGGCAGAAGTAGAAATTTTGTTCCTTTAGAGATTGGAGATGGTGGGAGATAAAACTGTAGAGTCAGTAGAGACTGGATGTTGAAGGGTTGTCTCTGCTGAGATATTTGGATCTCACTCTAAAGATTATGGTGATCCGCCAGAGAATATTATATGAGGTGAGGAGAGGTGGGCAGATTTGAAATTTAGCAAGACACCCTCTTATATGAGTATAGATGATAGATTCTAGAGGTTTGAAGGGCTATAAGGTTACTTATGTTGGGCTAACTCAGGTAATTTGAAATATAACAATAATAATAATAATTATAGTAGCTAATATTTATTGAATATATATTAAGTGCCAGTTGCCTTATAGGTATGGTCTTATTTAATCCTTGCATTAGCTTTATTATTCCATTTACAGATAAGAAAACTGAAGCTGGAAAGTTTAAGTACCTTGTCCAAGGCCATATAACTGGCAAAGGGTGGAGCCAGCATAATCATCTCTATATCTTACTTTTAACTACAAGCATGTACTGATTTGAGTTTAGGAGAGAGGTCTGGGATGGACATGTGCATTTGGCCTATTATATTGGTTGATGACATGAATGAAGATGGAAGCCTGGTGATATGGTTTGACTCAGTGTTCCCACCCAAATCTCATCTCGAATTGCAATCCCCACATGTTGAGGGAGAGACCTGGTGGGAGTGATTGGATCACTGGGGTAGTTTTCCCATGCTCTTCTCATGATAGTGAGGAAATTCTCACAAGATCTGACGGTTTTAAAATAGCGGTTTCCTGTGGACTTTCTCTCTCTCCTGCTGTCATGTAAGATGTGCCTTGCTTCCTCTTTGCCTTTCTACATGATTGTACGTTTCCTGAGGCCTCCCCAGCCATGTGGAATCGTGAGTCAATTAAACCTCCTTTCTTTATAAATTACCCAGTCTCAGGTAGTATTTTTTTTTTTTTTTTTTTTTGAGATGGAGTCTCATTCTGTCTTCCAGGCTGGAGTGCAGTGGCACAATCTCGGCTCATTGCAACCTCCACCTCCTGGGTTCAAGTGATTCTTGTGTCTCAGCCACCTGAGTAGCTGGTACTACAGATGCACACCACCATGCCCGGCTAATTTTTAGTATTTTTAGTATAGATGGAGTTTCGCTGTGTTGGCCAGGATGGTCTCGAATTCCCGACCTCAGTTGATCTGCCCGCCTCAGCCTCCCAAGATGCCGGGATTACAAGCATGAGCCACCGCACCCAGCCAGGTAGTATCTTTATAGCGGTGTGAGAATGGACTAATACACCCAGGAATCACCAACATATTGGAACCCACTGGAGTAAGAGGGGGCTGTGAATGAGGTTAAGAAATAGAGAAGATATAGGAAGAAAGAAAACTAAGAGAGACAGTATCATGTAGTGCTCAGGGACACTGTTGCCACCAGATACTAGCTATGTCATTGATGGCAATCTGTTTATTGTGTCTGAGCCTTCTGTGTTTTTCCTTCTAAAATGGGGATAATATTACTTTTTTCCTGTTTTAAATAGTGGGTGTATATTTTATGGGATACACGAAATGTTTTGATACAGGCATGCAATGTGTAATAATCACATCATGAAAAATTGGGTATCCATCCCCTCAACCATTTATCCTTTGCATTACCAACAATCCAATTGTACTCATTTAGTTATTTTAAAATGTGCAATTAAATTATTATCGACACATGTTGTGCTATCAAATATTAGGTCTTATTCTTTCTAACTATATTTTTTGTACCAATTGATCATCCTTACTTCCCTCTACCTCCCCATTACTCTTCCCAGCCTCTGGCAACTGGGGATAATATTATTTTAAAAACTTCTCTGAAGTATTAATACAGATATCATTTATCAATATGTTCTATATCTCACAGGAAGTGTTCAGTAAATGGTGGCTGCTGTTATTACTTCAAAGCAGAAAACAACAAAAGAGAGAGTTTTAAGAGGAAGAGAGTAGCCACCACTTTCAAATGCTGCAAGAAAGTAGGTGGGCACGGGGGACAGTATAGCATATGTGTTAGAAAGAAAAAGAACAGAGTCCAGTAGTTTTAATAACTATGAAAACAGCAGGAAAATGTTTCCCTCAGTCATGCATCTGCTATTAATTTTACATTAAAGAGAACAAATATCCCTGGTATCAGTTTTCTTCAAAATCAATCACAGTGAATTCTATGAATTATGAATGCCAATACAAATGAAATGAAATGTCGATCATTTATAATTACTTGAAAATAACATTGCATTGAAAAAGTTTTAAGACACCTTATCATTTAGAACATTAAAACATACTGTACACTGATGACACATGCGGGGCTTTGGCAAATGACAAAAAAGAGTGTAGTTTAAAATTTAAACTTTCCTATCCTCCAATCCGCACTTCCTGGTGTCATTTTTACAGAAGCAAGAGAGGCTCAGGAACCCCAAAATCAGAGAGGCCTTTAGATTTGAGTGGCTATTTTTCCCTTGATTGAGTCCTTGATGTTGGACAATTTCCTTTACCTCCTTGACACAAATTTTCTCGTCTGTGAAATCTGAAGGATGCATTTTGGATTTGATATAAAATATCTCAGTATTAAAATCATGGCAAGTACTAAAAAGTCACCATGGGCTAAACAAATCATGCTGTGGGCAGAATTTGGTTTCCAGACCACCAATTTGAAACCTCTGGCTCACATAGATTTTCAATATAAATCTGAAATTTTAGTTAGAAAGGATTGGGAGCACTCACTCTATGCTTGGCCCACAAAACTGCCAGGCTGACCAGAGGTTAGAGGAAGTTTTAGTCAAAGGTTTTGACCTTAATGGAGTTAAAATATTCTTGGATAGATAAAATTTACCATTGGGAAACTCAGAATTCAGTGTTCTGGAAGAGTGGAATTATAAGGGGGTTGGAGATTAGTTAACCCAAATACCTCTTCTTATAGCTAAGAAATCTAAGTCCGAGAAAGACCAAATTCACAAGGCTAGTGAGTAGCAGAGCTCATTCTTGAACAAGACTTTCTGAGTCCTAGTAAAGGTCTCTTTCTGGTCCTCCAGGTTGCAGTCCACTCCCAGAGCTAGGCACGATAAGGCCAGCTCTGGGAGTCTGGGGAAAAAAAGCAAACGAGAACTACCACTGCAATTAGAACCAACGAATTGCCCCTTCCAGGTTGAAGTACTCTTCTGAATGCTGGCAGAAATAGGGAGCAAATTGGAAAGAACAAGCAAGGTTCTTTTTCTCTCCCAGTCCTTCCCTTAATTCCCTTTATTGGTAGAGCCCACCTGGCAAGGCAGACATATGATTTGCAGAGCCCAATTCTGGTGCTACAAAGCCAAGTTGAGAAGAATGAAGGTGAGGCTTAGAGACAAAGTTTTCAATAATCAGCCCAGTCAGCATAGTGGGCAGCAGTGAGGAGCTTGCCTGGGGTGGGAGCTTCGTGTGCAGCCATGGTGGGAGATAGGGCTGTAGAGCTTGGCTGGGACAGGTGTGGACAATTTAGAATGTTGGGAAAGAGCTATTTAGACTTGGATTTCGTGAGGGACTTATAGACTAGTAAGAAAGGTGGCATTCTGAGTCGTGATTGTATTTTACTCATTCAGTTGGGTTCTCTTGACAAAGCTATTTTTCTGTTTAGGTGACTAGATGGATAAATAGATGTTAGTTTTAAGAGAATGGATCTTTCTCAGGAATCAATTGAAGGAAGCAGTAACAAGTCAAGTCTTGAAGCATGCAAGGAAGGCTTTATATAGCAGAAAGACATAGCCAGAATTTACAAGGCAGAATTTAGCTACAATCTCCTATTATTCTACACATTGACATGTACACTTTCTCCACTAGTCTGTTGGCTTCCAAAGGGAAAAATTATCTCACATTTTACTTTTGTATCTGCTTGGCGCAGAAGATTGTCTGAAACACCAAAAGTCCTAAATAAGTGTTAAGTAGTTCGACTTACATAGTGTTTTGTGAAACATAAGATCTCTACGACAGAGACCATGCTCTGTATCTATCCTGATAAGAATCAGTCTCACTTTAGCTAATGTGAATTTATCATTGGCAGCATAAATAGATTGGATGCAATGCCATATACCAATCAAAATGTGGCAGGCTTCACAAAAGTGTCTTGAATTAATTAGCTTTTGCTGGAAATCTTTCTGTGTATCAAACACTCCTCAAAACTCAATGGTTTTGGGAATAAATAAGGGTTTATTTTTCCTCATGTTACATGTCAGTGGCTGTATGTCAATGTCTTAGCTCTGTGCTTCAGCTCTGATCCAGGTTGGTGGTCAGATTTTGATTGATCTGCTCCACACACTGTATTAATTTTAGGACCAAGATATAGGAGAAGCCCCTGTTTGGAACAAGAACCCATTCTCATAACAGTGGAGAACAGCCAGACTGAGCCAAATCAAACCACAAGGGGACACTGACAAAATTGTCTCAGAATTAGCACATGTCCCATTTGTCAAAGCAAGTCATGTTGTCAAATCACAGAGCAGGAAAGTTTATTTATCTTACTGGGTGTAGGAAGGAATGAATGTTTGCACTCAATAATACCATCTTCCAGACTGGCTAGGCTGTGCTGCCCAGTTGTTTGGTTAAACATTAGTATAGGTGTTGCTGCGAAGGTACTTTGTAGGTATGATTCATATTTACAATCACTTGACTTTAAGTAAAGGAGATTGCTCTGGTTAATGTGGGTGGGTCTTATCCAATCAACTGAAGGTCTTAGAGCAAAAGTTGAGGTTTCTTGGAGAAGAATTCTGCCTCAAAACTGTGATATAGAAATCCTGCCTGAATTTCTAGCTTGCCAACCTGCCTACAGATTTTGGACTGGCCAGCTCCCCCCACCACCCGCCCCCCGCCCCCCGCCCCGGGTTCTATTTCTCTGGAGAACCCTGATGGTTACTCTCTTAAGTTTAGGTGTGCTTTTTTTTTGTTTGTTTGCCCAGTATAAAGCAGAAGCAAAGTATAATCAATAATATTTCTCTTGTACTAGGATCACTTACCTTTAGAGAGTGAAATTTTAGTATTAACAGAATCAAGGATAGAGAAAATGGGCCAGATCCTGACTTAGGCTTAGGTATCAAAGCAGAGCGGAGAACAAGGTAGTTAGTAAACGTGTAAGCTCGGTGAAAAAGTCACCAGTTCTGAGCTGCAATCCGCTAGTAGGAACATGCTACAAACCTAAAAACCAAATACCTGAACTTGTGAATACTATTCTGATTATACCATTACAATACTATTAGTTCCCATCAAACCAAATTCGTATTTAATGAAGTAATATTAGGGTACCTTTGGATAATGACAGGTCAGGAGATCTGCCCTGTTCATCTCCTCTTGGTACCTGACACTGTCTGTGAATGGGTCTTTTGTTTATATATTCATTAATTTATTGTTGAATCAATTAATATTCATTGAGCATTGTTATGTGCAAGGCACTGTCCTAAGGCTGGAGATAGTACATAGAAGGTACACAGTTCCTTCCTTCATGAAGCTGATATTCTAGTGGAAGAGTTAGACATGTGACAATTACACACATTATTAATTGCTGCAGAAAAAGTGGAGATGGCTGGGCCAGAGATGTGTTTCAGGCAGAGGGAATATATAGAAAGCACCAGAGACAGAGCATGATATACTTTCTTTGAGGCACAGAAAGCAGGCAGGTGCAGCTGGAGTTCATAGAATTGGAATGGAGGGGTGAGGAGTGAGGATGCAGGGCTGGCAGGAGCTTTGTTAGGCTCTGTGGACCGAGTAGGGACTGTTGTCTGTATCCTATGGCAACAAGAAAGCCTTTGCAGGATGTTAAGCAGGGGTGTGAAGTGTTTGTTAAGGAATGAATTAATTAGTGAGTAGGGGTTGTTTGAGTTACAGATATGGTAATTGTATTAAGCAACACAGGGAGACTGCAACTTTTGATGATTCTATACAATTGTCTAAATTTTTGAGAATTTTTTTTCCTGGTAGAACATAATGTGTGTATACATAGCATAGTGGAGATATATGTCGTATCTATATCTATATAGATACTTTGTTGTTTTTGGCCTACGTCCAATAAACAGAACGTCTTATATGAGCAAAAACAGAGGTCAAATTTATGATTTATCAAAAATGAAGGATAGTACCACTAATCATAAATAAGGACCAATTATTAAAGAAACACAAGTTTAAATTTTTAGGAAAGATTGATAACGAGGAAGAGTTTTTTTGCCAAAGCAATGATACAAATTTAATTATTGCAAATTAATAATACCAGTAAAGATTCTTCTTTACCCAGCTTTATTGAGATATAACTGACCAATAAAAATGGTATATATTTAATGTATACAACGAGATGTTTGGGTATGCATATACATTGTAAAATGATTACCACAATCAAACCAAGTAACATATCCATCATCATGCAAGGATTCTTAAAAATCTTCTTCAAGGCTGTCAATTTTATTATAAATATTATAAGTCAACATAATGTCTGTACACCGTTCATAATGGATGGTTGAATCACATACAGTTATAGCTAATCAAAAGCCATTACAAATGTATTTACTCTCCTTAAACACTTTCATATTTCATTACAAATGGCCGATTGAACACTTCCACATCCATTACAGTATTATATTTCCATTCAATTTACTATTAAGATTTCTTGAACAGCTACCGTGTAATAGTAGCTATTGTGCAGTATAAATATTTCATCACCTCTCTATGGTAATTCATTTCTCATTTGCTTGCCAAAAGTTATAAAGTGCTTATTAAACATTGATAAATAATATTACAGCACATGATATGAAATATTGTCTTGCAAATCAGCTTATTGGTAAACCTTGAAGTTGGTGATACTTTAATCTGTATTATTTAGTCTTCATAATTCATTATAAACAATGATTATTGCTATGTCATTTGATTGTGGAGAAATGGATCATTGTCAGAGACAGTGTCACCAACTTGAGCAATTTTCTTATTATACAGAGTTAATTAGGTGTGTGCCTGTTAGCCTCTGAGGGAGGGCAAGGAGGGCAGTGCTCTTTTCCATCTAGTCCTTTATTAGAATCATAGGGGATCTGGCCAGCTTTCACTATACATTTTCTTTATTTTGAGTCTCTTTTTTTGCCAAGTTGGGCATCATCCTGTTCAGTATTTCCAAAGCTGGTGGCTTAGACATTCTGCTCTGATTTGAGAGAGACATTTAACCATTTGTGGTAGGTCAAAATCCTGGACAAGAAAAAAAAAATCTGTTGTATGTTGTAGTTAATAGAATCACAGAATGTTATAGTGAAAGATAACTTTAAGAATCATTTAATGTAGTGATAAATTTGTGTGGCAATGTTCCCACATTCCCCTTCCATGGCAGACGTTGCTAATTGAACACAGCACTCTTTCTGGCTGCATCTGGATTCAATTTGAAATTGAAATACAGTCCTCCAGGCTCCCAGTATTAGTTTACTATCAGTGGGGAGTCAGGTGAAGTCTCTTTTCTGTCCTGGACCATGTCCAGCATCTCACTTTACAGGAAAGGAAGTGGATGTTCATAGAAGTGAAATGACTTGGCCAAAGTCACTCTTCTGGTTAGAGACGTAGCTGGGGTCCAAGCCCTTGTCTCCCAACTCCAAAACTAGCATTCAGCCTATCATCGTTGATAAAGCTTTCTTTCCTTCTACTTTTCGCTTCCTTAGGCCTTTCCAAATGACAATCTTTGTATTCTTATGCAATTTCAATGGTGGAAATCATTCTTAGTTTCCTGAATTGCTTGAATTGTGTTGTCACTTTTGCTCCCATTTTTTTTTTTTACTCCCAAACTTGGTGTTTTTTAGAGGAGGCTGTAGATGAATTATGGATGTTTAGCAATACCTATGGTAGGAGAAATATTTCTTCGTGTATTAAATGCATATGTACCTGATACAAAAGTATGTAAGATGTCAATTTTATGTTACTACTTTTAACACCAGAGCCACTTAATTCCAAATTCAAACTCATTTTCTAATGAACAATTGAATGACGGTTTTGCTTTAATTAGTGAAAATATTTTAGGAAAGACAAGTGTGATAATTGTCTTGTTTATTTACAAGAAAAAGGATGACAGGTAATATATAATTCCCTGAGAAAAATATGAGACTTTCGGGAGAAAGATGCTACCTTATCTTTAGTGGAGGATAATGAAGAAACCACTCTGATTTATTTCAATAGATGCCCAGTGTGGTACCAACATTATGGGTCCTGAGAATTGTAATGGGCCTCTTATTAAAAATCACATTAACCCTCTATTGACTTAAATGACTTTTGTCTTTTGTAAGTTGGTATTCTTTCTTTATTCCATATGGGACTCATTACCCTGAGGGAAAGTTAATAAGTTCTTTTCCAGACCTTCTTTGCCATGAAGCCTTGTTAAATTCCAAGACTAATAGGAAATGAATTGAGCCAATGAAAAGATACCTTAACACTTAAAAAACTGAAAAAAAAAAACCAAAAAACAAAAAGGCAATTGGCAATAGCATTAAAGAATAACCTTAAACATTAGCTTCAGAGTTCATAATGATCTAGTTTTTTAAATATACAATCTGCTTGTCTTGATGATGTATGCATACTTCCACCTTATCTGTATTAACTCCATGATTAACTATTTGGAATAACATTCATGGTAACTGGGAGCTAAGAGGTTGCTTGTCAGTTAGCACAAAGTGCTGGTAATTAGCTTCCTAAAGCACCTCTACTGTTCGGTAAAAAATAGGCTCGATAAATTTATACCATGTCATATGGTATGACAGAAGCTCATCCATCCTCTGATTTCAAACAAGGTATTAGAAACAGGTTGAGTTTCTTGAGAAATATAACCTCAAATTGACATTTATATAAGACCAATTCATTTTATAACAGTGATGACTCACTTTGAAAAGGATGTATAGTAACAAACTTAGCAGGTATTTTGAGCTGACTAGAAGTGCAAATTCTTGTAATTTGACATTGTTTCCAGGAACTCTTGGGAAAGTGAAGTCTAAGTCACAGGAGGCCTAGGGACTTTCAGTTGCTATTTGTGGATGCCTGCGGAGCTCAGATGAAGGGGGAATGTCATTTCTGCAATTTGTTGCAGAATGGTTGGCACAAACAGCATGATAGGAATCAGAGGAAAATCAGAAAAAAGAGTTTCCTGTCTTTTGAACTAAAAAGAAATAATTTGATGCTACAATGATTTTTTTAAGGAAAGTTAACAAAAGTAAACATAGAAATATTTCACTTATATCTCCTGTAAGAATGATATAGTCTATAAACACAAACAAGTAAAAGTTAACGTTCTTCTTTAAAAAGCAGACTTTACTGGTCCATTTCTATGGGTACTAAGGCTGTTTCTTGAATCATTGTATTTTCCTCTGAGTAGAGGTGGCAGAAGTTTTAAGTTGCTAAGTGTTCAGCATTGATATTGGCTTGGACATGTGACATAACCTACCTAATTATCAGTTTTTCTCATCTTTTAACTGGAGTCGATAATACCTGCCCTTCTTGTTCCACAAGGCTAGTGTACCACATGAATCAAGATCTATAAAAATAATTGGTGATCAAGGAAGAAGGAGACAATTTTAACAAGAGAGAGAGAGTTCCAGCTGAATCTTATTTTTAGTTGAGGAAGTGCAGTGAGTTTCTCTATAAATTTTTTTCTAACCCATGTCTGTGAGATTCACTGTTCTTATTAAAATATTGCCTTGAAGACAGGCTTAGCAGTTGTAAGATCTGAGACTCTAAATGATCCCATTGTCTATTTCAGATGGATTTCACATATTCCTCCTTGGTTTTCTGCTATCTCTTTGTTATTTATGCTTCATTATAAACCATGTTTTAGATGAACCCACAAACACAGAAGAATCAATAATTCAATATCTTTGGGGAAGTGGGTAGGTTCATTTGTAGCAATGAAAAATGTAGTAGGTATATTCCAGTTGTAAGGTCAGTTATATATTTCAAGTTTGTAGTTACTATAAATAGAAGCCAGAAGGAAAATGAAAACCCCATCTCCAAATCTCAGCATTCCAAAATGCAATCTTGGTGACAACAGGGTTATTGTGGTAGAGGAAAGGGACCTGACTGATATTTTATACTCCTTCCTTTACTTATTGTTGAGTAGACATTGAGGACAGTGATAGAAACAGCAAGTAGCCCCATAGCAATGTCTCATGCCCCTCGTCAAGGGCATCCTAAGTGCCAGGCGCAGTGCTGGGTGTTTACAAGCATTTCAGATTCGCTTTCCTAACATCCCTGTCAGACATTCCTACTCTATTTTACAGACTGGGCGATGAGCTCGGAGAGGTGAAATACCTTACCAAAAGACACACATCAGGCAAGTAGAGATGGCAGGATATGAAGCCAGATTAATTTGATTGCAAAATCTAAACAATTTGAAGCTCTACATTGCACTGTCACCCTTCACCCCCCCGAAACTGTGGATGCCTTTTTAATTTGTATTTCAAAATACTAAATTCTTGTGTAGTTCACTGAAATCTCAGTTCTCTGCATTGTTTCAGGTTTATTTCTTTTTCACAAAAAGAAAGGAAAACAGGAAGGAGGGTAGGGAGAAAGAAAAGCTCACTTAGGTCAAATCAGGTTTTGAGGGTTTTAGTTCTTATTTCTCAACAGGATGATATACTTCTGTTTTAAAAAATTATCTGTTCTCCTTCTGTAACCAATTTGTTAATCATGTTTTGGTGACTGACTTTTGGGCACATTTCCCAGAAACTTTAAGGCAACCCTTTATAAACACTAATAAGTCTGCATGCAGAAGCAGCCTATTATTATTCATGGACAGTATTACGTAGAATTAAACTTTTGGAAACTGCACCAAACACATTCAGCTAGACATGAAAGTAAGCTGAATTTCCATTTGGTTTGCTTCTTGCTGAGCCTTCAAATTATAAAGTGAAGCAAAGCCAAAAGATTAATACAATGAAAACAAAGATTGGGAAATTAAATGACACGATGCAATTTTCTGCCTCATCGGGCTGGCACCAATAATATGCGAAGGAAAGTCTGCTTAGTGTTGGTTAGCTGCTGTATAAATGCAGGACAATCAGTCTCCTTCTCGAGGGAGACTATTTTCTTGAATCATATAGCCATTGACTCTTCCAATTACCAGAGCCCCCACGCACAGTTCGGCTTTATCTATTTTTTTAACTTGCTGCTGTACTCTGCCAAGGTATTATCATTATTAGCGTTTACACAGGTACATGCTTTTACCTTATCTGAAATATTTTAGCGATAGCTTCAGAGCGTATATAAAAACCTGGAGCCTACTGCCACAATTATAATTAAATAATAACAATATTTTGGAAAATGGGTCTTTATGGGCAGTTGGAAGCCATAATGGAGTATCTTTAAATCACAGCTATCAGAGGAACATTAGCTCATGGTTGATGTCTCACATTTGGGCCTCTGTTGACATGCCACTCATAATGTATCATTGCTGATCATTGTCAAGATTTGTTTTAAAGTGATCTGGGTAATAAGAAATGGCTCTAAGCCACCCCTAATGTTATTTGAAATTACTTTTATCACAGTTGTATTCAAAGGCTGTCATGTTTATACTACCAAAATTCTCCAGACCATTCAGAAGTCCTCTGGAGAATTAAATTGTGCATTAACTTTCAAATCTCCCTTTAACTCTGCCAGACAATATAAACCAGTCAACACTAATCCATATTCTGCAAAGTGTGGTGCACCATATTTTATCTGAGGAAGGAAAATAAAGAACAGACTGCTGCAGGCCCCCAGCACCTTGGAGAGAGAGTGTGCTCTCTGATATCACTTCTGGGTAATCTGCAGACAACAAACTTGAGTCTAGAGGACTTGCCCCATGATCCAAGGCCTTCAATAGGCTTCTTGCCCATTTTTTCCAAAGGCAAATTCTTTCTAAAGGGAAACGTGTGTGTGTGTGTGTGTGTGTGTGTGTACGTATTTGTTTTTATCCATTGTAGTAATAGAGGGAAAAATATGCAAAGGAAGTAATATTTACTACAGTTGATAATCAACTCTCTACTTGTTTGGTAGACTCTACTTAGTTATTCCACTCTGGAATTTTCTATAAAAACTCATTTTTAGAAATCAGTTTTAGACTTTTTTTTTCCCCTTTGGATTTCTCAAGTGTCTCTGGAGATACTGATTTCAAATTTTCTATTTAAACAATCAAAATGCTTAAAAGATGTGTAAAGTTCTTTCAAATAATGACAAATGAAAATTAAAGCTGCCCTCTGGTCAAACATCCAGAAATGGAAAGGAAACAATTGGGATGAATCATATGTACTAGAGCAGAGTGAAGAGAAAGGACCATTATAGTTGCCAGATTTTTTTTCCTGTTTCCTTTTACTTTTTGCGGCTTTTTTTTAAAAAATAAAAAGGTAGATATTAGAATTTTAGAATGATTAGCTTAACATTCACTCTATTTTTGTAAAACAATGTGCCTTGTTTTTTTCTGGCTGCCGTCTGATTTGTATCTTGCTTACCTCCCAAATATGGTTGAGATGAAGATAGTCAAAACCATCTGTATTTGAGACTCTCTGATGTGGTAATTTTGAAACATGATAATCAGCCTTGAAAATAATGAAGCTGAAATATTGCATTTCTCATGCTGGCTCTTCTCATTATTATTATTTTTTCTTCTTAATGGAAATAAACCACCTTAACCCTAGAAAAAGAATACTTCACATTTTTTACAAAATTCTGAGATGAATTTAGGAGCGACATTATTTCACTTGAGAGAAATGCACTGAAATGTGTAATCTCACCTTTTGGGGCCTTAATTGAGTGCACAGAGACTGAAGAATTTCTTTTTGGTTTATTATTAAAATGAAAGCTTCAGGTTTGCCTTTCTTGAGACAGTTTGGCATGGGTAAGTGCATGGGTTCTGGAGTATGATGGCCCTGATTTGAATCTGGCCTCCACCACTTAGAGCTATTGGCCTTGGGTGAATTACTACATCTCTCTGTGCCTTGGTTTCTTCAGCTCTCAGATGGGGATAATAACAGAACCTTTATGACAAAGCCGTTGTGAGTACAAATTGAGTTAATACACTTAAAGTGCTTAGAACAGTGTCTGTCTCTTTTCTCAGATGTTTTTCGTGGTCTGAATCTTCCTAAATAATAAAATAGTTCAAGAAAAATAAAGGTTAATAAAATGATGGCAACAAGCCCCTAATGATTAGTAACAGTTTTCTGGGCTGTAAATGTTCTTTTCGATTTTTCTTTATACAATATTTCAGGGGCTCTTGATGCTTTCATTACCTTGGTGGAAGAAAAAGAAGGGATGAAATGCAAAAGCATAATGGGCAAATTTTTAATAGAATGTCTTCCCAGATGAAGGAGCATTACAAGTGCTTCAGTCTTCAACATAATCTATGGTTGCTGAACTTAACAATAAAATGCATTTTGACTGCATCTACTTTTTTTGTTCATTTGAAGAGAAACATGATCCTTGGTGCACCATCAAGAAAAAAGTTTTATAAAATTTCAAGGGACTAAAATGCTTCTACAGTGGTACAAATTTGTTATAAAAAGAATATAATCCCAAGAAGGGAAATAAAATATGGAAAGATTTTGAGACGTTTCTTCACTTTCTGGAGAATATCTAACTATGACCTCTGGTTATTACTAAAAAGCTTTTGTATAGGACCAATGGTAGAAATTGCTATAATTTATTTGATTCCAGCTGAATTTTTGCTAAATCAATTATCTCTAATGTGTGTAACTTGATATGGATGTCCTTATTCTCAGTCCTCGTGAAACGTTTTTCTGTAATGTGTTGATTTTTCTGTTTCTATGACAATGATGAAATTATAAGGATTTTTTCCCCTTGAAAATGTAAAACTATTGGCAGAACCTAAAAGCCCCTAGGATTAATTTTTATTTAAATTAAAATATGTTTTGATGATGACTGTAAATGACACTGGTAAAATCATCACTTGGCTTTTGGCTCATGAAAGCATACTTTGAACTACAATTTCAGGATGCTGATGGTGGTTCAAAAAAGAGAATGCCTCCATTTTCACTTCATTCACATTCCATTGAGCTATAGAAACAGGAGTTAATCCTGCAAGAGTAGTAATTTTCAAGTAAATAACCCCAAGAACCCCGGTCAGACTACCCTAAGGTTTTTTAGTCGTAGTTTATAAAGTTTTGACTTTTGCTTCAATCAGTCCATCAATTACTGAAGGATTAAAGATGAGCTTTGGAAAAGGAAGAGGGGGAGTTTTGGTGGCCATTTCCTCAAGCTTTTAGCATTCCTGCATGGCAGGTTGAGTCACACCCGTCTTTATTAAATGATGCATAATTCAGTGATAAATTGGCTTAGCTCTGCCTGTTACAAGTTGGTCTTGAGGTGTTACGGGGGTCAGCATAGAGGCACCGTGGCTGTTTCATGTCATTAGTTTTCTATGAGTTGCAATGTGTAACTACTCTAACACATGTCTTTCATTAGTGGCTACAATGCATGCTTTGTGTGTGAACATCCTTAGATGGTAAAAGCCAATTTAGAGTGTTCTCACCTTCCTTTTATGCCAGTGAATTCCATCAGCCTCACATGTGTGTGAAGCTAAAGGCTTTTGTGGTGGGGTCAGGTTCATTTCCCATTTGCATTGCATCCTGCCTGGCTGATCCAGGCTAGAAGCTCTCTCTGAAGTTAATGGGTGTTGAGCACTGAATAAGACCATAGTGTCAACTTGCCAAACTTCCTCTTCTGTGGAGTTCAGAAAGCTCTTATAATCCCACTTCGGTTATAAAGCTTTCTTTTGCTAAGTGGAAGACAGTGAATTATTTTCTTCCATTAACTCAGATGTAAAACCCAGACTTTTGTTTTCTATCAACACATACACCCCTTGCCCACCCCCCTACTGGTCCAGATACTAATAACAATGCAATTAGCTTTTGGTAAGGTCTCTGTGTGTGCAAGTAGTTACTTACATGGTAATATGTTCCTTTTGGGCAGATAGATCCTCAGTTACTACAAAGCTAGAACTTGTAAACTCATCTTGTAGAGTGTCTACAGTAATAGTGAACACATGTACATTTTAAAAAATGATGAAGATCATGATTTCTCTGTCACTCAATCTCCACCTCTTCCTTAGACTTGTTTTCCTAGTTTAGACTAGATTTGTTTGGAAAAAGAGAAGTTTAGCTGAAATAGGGGAGTCTCTGTGAGAATATGGCTTTGAGTCAGACCAACAGGGGTTTGCACCCGGGCCCTATCCCTTCTTACCTATGTGGTAATCTCATGTCATTATCCGAGTCTCTGTTTTCTGAGTTGGAAAATGGATATTATAATATTCCTCTCCTGGAGTTGTTGTAACTGTTAAATGAGATATTATACAAAAATGTTCCCAGGGAGGTTCCTGACACACAGTCAGCACTCATTCATTCATTCATTTATCAAGTATTTTGAAGACCATGTTCCAGGCACTGCTCTAAGCAGGGAGGATAAAAGAGACAAAAAGAAAATTATTATAGTGAGATGAGAAAGATAATAAACATAGTAAATAAGTGTACTATATTATATATTAGACAGTAAGTGGTATGCAGACAAACAACATAGATTATGGGTTATGGCAGTTCTAATGCCATAGGAGGTTCAGGAAAGGCTTCTTTGGGGAAACAGCATTTGAGCACAGACTGAGAGGTTGGTAAACTGTGTGGATATGTGGGGGAAGAGCATTCAAGAAAGAGGGAGCAGCTAATGGAAGAAGTGTCCATTGAGGTTGGGGCAAGAGTGCAGAAGATGAGACAAAAGGGGTGGCTTCACTTAGGACTTTTAGGACACTGTGAGGACATGAGCTTTTATTTGAAATGGAGAGTCGTTGGAGAGTTTTGACCAGAGGAATAACATGATTTGATTTCAGTGTGTTCAGTTGAGTTCTCCTAGAAACAGAGTCTGAGATGTATAGTTGCAGGCAGTAGATTTATTTTGGGAATGTTCTTAGGAGCAATACCTCTGAGGGAGTGAGAACACAGGATGGAGCACAGGGAGAAGCTGAAATGGAATATGCTGCTGCAGCAGAGGCTTCCACCAATTCACAGGGAATCCTGTAGCAGAGTCCTCCAGAGTTGTCCCAAATAGAGGCAAAGGGATGGAGCTTTTGTATCATCACATTGACCAGTCATTGTTTACACCTCAGAAAAAGGCATTAACTTCAGGAGGCAGCTCCCTTTGAGTGAAGACAATTCCCAGAAGGGGATTCAAATGTAAGCCATTGGCAGCCAATGCTTTTGGCTGCTGGGGTAGTGAGTGCCTCAGTCCTGAAAGGAGGAATCTGGGTGAGGCCCCACAGCATCAGGTTTTATCAAGACTAGGCTGGCTGCTACCATAGGGGGAAAGGGTGAAAGGAAGATGACCAGTTCATAGGCTATTGCAGAACTCCAGAAGAGAAGTGATAGTGGCTTGGACCAGTGTGGTGGTGTGGTGGAGATGAGATACAGGATTCTGGATACATTTTGAGTGGAGTGCTGACAGGATTTGCTGATGGATTAGATGAAGGGTATGAAAGCAAGAAAGGAGTCAAGGATAATTCCAAGGTTTTTGGCCTGAACAATTGTAAAGATAGTGTTTCCATCAAGGGGTGTGGGGAAGACTGAGAGAAGTAGGCTTGGGAGAGGGGGAATCGGGAGCTCAATTTTAGACAGGTTGAGTCAGACTTGCCTATTAGATATCCAAGTGGGTGTATTCAGTAGGCGTCTGGATAGATGAGTTTGATCTGGAGAGGTATTTTTGGAATCCTTGGCATATACATGGTATTTAAGACTATGAAACTGGATGAGATCACCAAATGCAGTGAATACATAAGACACATTCTAGGAATGCTCCCTGAGATCTAGATTCCTTTGGCTACCTTTATGATTAATAATAAGTTACCACCTTGGGAAAAGAAGATCCTTCCCCCAGCAAGCTATGGGGATCCACTTATAGAAAGATAGTGGTAGATGGAATAATGGTCCCCCCACCCCGCAAAATATTAACGTCCTAATCCCCAGAACTCCTGATTTTTTTTGTTTTTGGTTTTGAGACAGGGTCTCACTTTGTCACCCAGGCTGGAGTGTAGTGGCATGATCTTTGCTCACTGCTGCCTTGACCTCCTGGGCTCAAGTAATCCAACTGCCTCAGCCCACCAAGTAACTGGGCCTACAGGTACACACCACAATGCCTGGCTAACCTTTTTTTTTTTTTTGTATTTTTTGTAGAGATGGGGTTTCACCATGTTGTCAAGGCTAGCCTCGAACTCCGGAGCTCAAGTGATCCTCCCACCTCGGCCTCTCAAAGTGCTAGGACTACAGGTGTGAGCCACACACCTGACTTTGAATGTATTATTTTACATGGCAAAAGGGGCTTTGCAGATGTGGTTCAGTTAAGGATCTTGAGATAGGAAGATTATCCTGGATCATCAGTGCGATCATAAGGTTTCTTGAAGGAGGGCAAGAAGATCAGAGCCAGAGAAGGAAATGTGATGGAAGCAGAGGTTAAAGTGATGTGCTTTGAAGATGGAAGAAAAAGCCACAAAACAAGGAATGCAGACAGTTTCTCTAGGCTGGAAAAGGCTAGAGCTTCCAGAAGGTGGGCAGCTCTTTGAATACCTTGATTTTAGATTATAAAACTAATTTCAGACTTCCAGTCTCCCGAACTGTAGGATAATAAATTTGTATCATTTTAATGTAGTAAGTTGTTACAGCACAAATTGGAAACTATTGAGCTAAATACAATTGGCTTTGCTCTGTCTTGCCACAAAATTTAGGAGCAAAATTTTGTGTTGGGGAATTAGGAATAGGTAACTGTTATGGATCTAAAATATTGATGTTTGCTTGTAAATTAAAATTCCTTTCAAATGTTATATCTCTGGATGTATGTATGTATGTATGTATGTATGTATGTATGTATGTATGTATCTGTCTGTCTATCTGTTGACCTACCTGCCTACATACGTGTCTATCCTCCTATTATCTATCATCTTCCATCCATCCATCCATCCATCCATCCATCCATCCATCCATCCAGCTATATGTCTGATAAATTTAAAAAAACTTAAATAATTGTTACAAATTGCCTAGTTCTCTAGGATAGTAATACCACTTTGTGAATGTAAGACTTACACCATATTGGCTAAAGATCACTACCTCCCTTTTAAATATATTAGATAGATAATACATAAGATCTACAAACAGAGAGAAAATTTAATAACTTACTTTGTGTTTCCATTAGGTGTGCTTTATGATTTACTTACAAAATCTTCATTTGTGTGGGGGTCTTCTCTGAAAGGTATCTAGTCAATTTGTGCTTGCCAACATTAATGATGCTAAAAGTATAATGTAAAATTGGCAGACATCATTTTGCTTTGCATTTTAGTTTAAATTAGTGAGATTTAGTTCTATCGTTGGATTTTGGAAAAGTTTAAAAAAAATTGCATTGGTAACTGCATTTCTTTGCCTTCTAAGAGACTTAGAATTTTTACCTTCCAATTATTCCGAATATGAGACTCAGTGGAGCAAGTGGTTAAGAGCGTAAGTTTTGGAATCAAGTAGTACTAATTTTAGTGCATGATTTTGGCTGTACACTGGCATAGGCAAGTTATTTTTCTGCTCTGAGGCTCAGTTTCCATGTCCATAAAATGGGAATCATAATTTCTTCCATATAGGCGCGTTCCTTATGGGTCAAGTAAGGGAATGTATGTAAGCCCAGTGCTTGGAACATAGTAAATACTTAAGAATGGTGGCTCTAATGATAGTTATTCTTCTTCTTCTATAGTAGCTGAATTAGGAACAGAAGCCTCAAAATCTATCTGAGAATTTATGCCCCCTGTGCCCTTTAATTTTAATAATCCATATATCTGGCCATTGGTATTCTGCTGCCCACCAATTTTATAGGCTGGTTAACGCTGGTTGCTGGGCACTTCCAGCAGCATAACATTGTCATACATGTCACAGACAGTGCAGGGAAAGAAGAGTTCACCGCCTCCAGAGGCACATTATTCACCTGATCCTCTACCATAAAATTTGCTTCATCTCTGAAGGATCCTTTGGTTATATTTTTATTTTATAGCACCCTGCATTGACCATTTTGCAAAATAATGATGCTCTTCTTATCAGCTCATCTTCTGCCAGTGGGTAATTTATCTGAATGGGTTCTTTCAGCATCAATATATACAGTACAGGTGTAGGTGAGGCATTGGCTGTAATAACAGTGAGCCGTGGTGCAGCCGGCAGCATTTAAAGTACCTATTGCTTACACCAGTGAAATGGATGCTAAACAGTGTTTGCTATTTTCTAGAAGGGAAAACATCTGGAACTAGGTACAAATTGTTCCCAGAAGAAAACACCTTTGAATGCTGGTGCTCATTTGGAAGTCTGGCTGGTATCCATATTTAAGCCTGTGCTCTGTTTATATCCTTTATGCTTCATAGAAAGGCAGCTTGGTATAATATAATCAGTTGTGTTTAGTAATTTTAAGGGGGAAAATACCCTAAACTATAACTCTTTTATACCATTATCTTTTTTTCCCCCCATACTGAGAGAAGATAATACTATCAAGACTGCTTCAAGGAAAGGTTTAATTTTTATCCTACCCCCACCTTTCCATCCCCTTTCCAAGTTAAAATAATTTTAAAAGTCCTTTAGGAAGATGCTTAAAGATCATCCTTGTGTCCATTTTCCAGTAGTTACTATAAAGCGAATATTTTTAAAAGCTCTACCTTCCACTGTCTTTGGGTGGGAGGGCAATACAAATTGTAAGGAGAGAAGGAAAGCATGTTGTTGAGGTTGGGGGAAGGTTGTCACTTCCCCAAATTTCTGCATTTCCTCTCTTCTATGGACAGTTGGAAAACCTCTGTTGTAGATGATAAATGGAACTTTATTTTCTGCCGTTACATTTCTCCCCTACCTTTTATGTCTGCTTACTGTTAGCATGGAAAAAGTGAATGCATTTTAAGCTAAAAAAAAATGTGAATTTTAAGTGAAAAAAAGTGAATTTGAAGCTTCCATCTAAGCCTAAAATATTTGAACTCCTTGTGTCAACTTTGATGTCATTGGAGGCCATGCTGATCACCATCATAGCTAATGAAAGTCATTTGGCTTCCAAATATTTCTACATAGGAACATTTTAGTGAAGCTTTATGCATAACGTTTAAATTATCCTTTAACCAATTCCGATGATTAATTTTATCCTTCCAGTATTCTCAGTCCCCATCCCCCTTCCCACCCCCATTCCTGCCCTTCTGCCAGGTTTCCTAACATAGATACTCAGGAACAGCCAATCAAATATGTTACTTGGATCTCGATTTTTCTTAAGGAATTGATCTGCTCTTCTGTCTCACACCCTCTATGGCTACCTTTTGTTCTTCTTTGGCTCTGTAATCATGTTGAATAGAGCAGTAGATTCACAACTTATGATTGCGAGAGTTAAAGAACAGTGTCTCACTGTTAAGGCAAAGGATAATGACTTAAAGCATTTGCCAGTGTTTGTTGTGAATTACACAACAGCAGTTGTACGTGTGGAGGGTTGCAGTGCAACTGCAGAGAGTAATCAAGCTGAGTTTCCCATGGGACAAGACATCATGGGTGTATTTACTAATGAATGGATAGTTTCCTGTACTCCAAGGAGACTGTGACTTCCTTCCAAAGACCTATATGTGTGATCCTCATGGTGAAAAGGAATTTCCCAGAAATGGGAGTCTAGGGAAATAATCATTATTTCTTTATGCTGCAGAGACTTGGGTGAATATTCATCAGGCTTTTTAAAAATTCATAACTTGTGAGAAAAAGTTTTAAGGCAGTTTTTGTTCAGTTGTGAATATAATTATGCCTTCAACTAGCGATTGAGGTATAAATAATTCACTTTTGAACATTTTGTAATTAGTTGAGACATAAATACTGGATCAAGGATTTCAATGATAGAGTTTTCATTAGACTTCATGCTTTGTATTGCTATTTTTCCTCTGATGCAATTAAAACACTACTAAATATACTCAAACATATGTATGGGTATAAACACAAATGCTCACATAAGTAGGAGTATTATGTACTATGTCCAACCTCAAAAAGGCTAAAAATTTAATAAACAGGGCAACCCTGTCATGAATTCTAACTGTTTCCTGATGAGATAAACAATGACTCTTAATTAGAAGCTAAAATTTTTAATGAAGATGATTCTGCAGTAATTATCCCAGTTGTCTGCTTCACTGGATTTTAATGAAAAAGATTGATTAGGTATAAAACTAGTAGCATAATTAAACATTCAGGGTTGCGCTGGCCACTGAGGTGAGAGTAATGTGATTAAACCCTAGCATACATTCCTTAACAAAGTATTTTAGACAGTCATATCTGGTGTAGTGTCTGAAAGCTTCATTTTTATGTGTAGCTTCAACATCTTAAGGTAAAAACAGATTCAGCCACAACTGATTCATTTATGCAAAAATATTTATTGAGCACTTACTATGCGCTGAAGCCATGCAGTGGTGTGAGGCATGATCTTTGGAATTAGATACATTTGTTCAACGTCTCAGTTCTTTTGTTTAGAAGACTTGGGATATTGGAAAGGCCCTATAACCTCTGGGCACAATAGCTGTACTATCTACAAAAGGAGATAATTAATACTTTATATGGCCATTGAGTTTGTAAATGAGTCAGCACATGTTCCTACCACAGTTCTGGTACTGGGTAGATGCCTATAAATAGAGGCTATTATTAGTCTTTCCCTTATTTAAAAAAAAGTTCTATAATTTCTTTCAATCAGTCACAGTAAATATGGTGTGCAGATTCCTACTGGTTTATAGAAAACTTAAGCAGAGACAAAAATGATGTTGATAGGTGATGCTGAGGACTTAAAACATGATGATATTATCTTTGCAACAGTAATAAACAGATGTTAGAAGTTCAACAAGTTAATATTTTCAAAATTTGAAGGAAATTATTTCTCTCTTTTTTGCCTTAGTAAGTCACTTCCTGGAAATGCAGGAAAACTGGCTTCTGGAATTGCTTCATTTTCTTATTTGCTTTAGACTGCAGGGTTTAATGAACAAATTTCTGCATTTGTAAGGATCAATTCACATTATCTCAACTAGTCTCTGTTGGCTGGGGATACTTTGTTTGTCAGGAAGTAGGAATGAGTGAAGAATGTGTGTACAGTATTGGACAGATTAATCCAATCTAGCTTTGTAGATGTATCCTAACTTTATAACCCTGGTCTCCTTGACCCTGTGCTGTAACTATCTGAGTTAGCCACCTACAGACAGAACAAACACTGTGTGACTAGGCATGAGTGAAGAGGAAATTCAGAATAATTGAGGTAGTTAGAGGTTAATCACCAAGTACTTCATAGAGTACAGAGGGAGTTGCAGGCAATGTGGACCATGAGGTGGTACAATTTCTGTGCCAGTGAGGTTCTAAGGCATCCTTAAATATTAAGATTACGAGCACTGCATTTACAGCCAGACCATCAAATCCAGCCTAGACCTAGATTTGAAACTCAGATCCTTGATTTACAAATATTATAAACTTGTGCAAGATAGTTTTCCTTTCTGAGACTTTCTTATCAAATGTAATAATCTATGTAAAAAATAACAAATCATGCAAAACATGATTCATTCATTCCTATATTTGTCAGTTTATTGACTACTATGTATATGGTAGTCAATATATACAATATGTACAATTTATATATATATAAAAACAGTGACCAGCAGTGAAAATTCAAACATAAATGAGACACACCCATGCCTTCAAGGAGCTTTCGGCTGACTACTATATAATTCAACAGGAAATTACCATGTAGAGTGGTAACAACTTGGTCTAACAAGTAGTTAGATCCACTATGGATGGCTTTGGGAGAGAGTGAAGAGCTGTCATTGGCAAGACTTGTTTATAAATGGACAATTAATTCTAAATCTGATGAGTTGTGTGAATCTAGACCAGAGGATGGGGAATATTTTCCTTCTGGGCCTCCTGGGTCACCCAGTTCATGGTGCACAGTAAGCTCCACCAGAATTTCATAAGGATTCCACTAAACTTGAACCCGAGGCTACCACCTGCATATTTGGGGGTTCCTTATGACACTAGGGGAATATATAAAAATGAGGAGTGTGTTTTTGGCTGGTTTGTTAATCTTACCAAGGAGAAATAATACTTCTTGCTTTTTGTAAAAATAAACAAGTACCAGAATCTTAAATAAATATTTTCTAATAGATGTTGCTGTGGCCAGCTCATTAATATTCTTTCACAATTGTATTTTCAGCATGGTGATAGTGATTATGTGACCGTTTGGTCTAAAGGTTACAGAATGACAAAAAACAGGCGTAGATGATTTCATAAGAAACTTAGCGAAGAAATGGATATCACCTAGAGAGAGGTTTTTACGACTGGCAGTCAGCTTCTGAGGAAGCCTGGCCAATTTATCATTGCTAAACTTGACATTAAGTTGCTATCTTCTCGGGGAACATTTGAGACTGTACATATGGTGGTTGAATTATATTAAGGGTGGGACTCTTTTAACCTTCAGAAACAAGATGAAGGTTGCTTGTGTCAAGCACATTGCATGTGCAACACAAAGGAAACCAGGCCATGAGCTAGGAGAGTCCACAAGGAGGTTCTCTTATGAGGTTGGTAGTTCAGTTGCCATGACCTCTGTTACTGAGACAGCAAAGACAAGGAAGCTCAGCTCAGCCTTTTTCTTGTGTGGGCATCTGGACACAGGATGCTGCTGCCCTTTCCATTCTTCTCTCCCATTTTCTGGTATTTCATTTTCAGAAAAGACCATACTCCATACTCATTCTACTTACAAGGTTGCTGCCTGCAAAGCAGAATAGTGGAGGTCAGTAATGTTACTATCCTTTTAAAAAATATTTTACTTTTATAGTTAAAAGACAGAGCCTTATTTGTCACCCAGGCTGGAGTGCAATGGTGCAATCATAGCTCGTTATAATCTTAAACTCCTGGGCTTAAGGGATCCTCCTGCCTCAGCCTCAGGACTACTGGCATGCACCACCACACCCAGCTATTTTTTTTTTTTTTTTTTTTAGAGATGCAGTGTCTCACTGTATTGCCTAAGCTCGAGTGATCCTCCCACCTTGGCCTCCCAAAGTGCTACAATTTCCTGTGGGAGCCACCATGCCCAACTGTTACTATTTTATATGAACTTTTTTTGGAGTAGGTGTTGGTTCATTATTTCAATTTCTGAAATACAGGAAAAGTAATTTAGGAAACCTACTTGAGATGGAAGGATCCCAACATTAGAAGATTCTCAGTAATTCATCAGTTTTGAACTCAAAAGCCACTTACTTTTTGTTATGTTAATATGGAAAAAAAGATGGTTCATAACCTGGTCATTTCTGCTCACAAAATTTTTTAAAATAAATATTCATATCACTTATTTTGCAAAACAGAATATTCCAGCTTGTGGCACTCAACAGTTAATTACTGATACTCCTCTTGTAGGTATCAGCAAATGGGATAACAGATGGGAAGTGAGTGACTGTTTTATATTAGTGCCTAATTAGAATGGAATTTTTATTTATTAATATGAAAGATTACTAATGTGTAGTTATAAATTACAGGCACATGGATATTTTATTAAAGTGCAGAATTGAGGTGTTATTTATAAAAATGTATCTACCATTAATATAACTCTCATAATAACGTTACTGAATTGCAACTGGTTGGAATGTGTCTTTATTTCCTAGCAGTCTGTGAGCTCCCTGAGGCAAGAATAGACATAGTAGACATTCAGTAAATTGTGTAGAAATGAATTGCTTTAAGTTATAATGATGTGCTTGTCATCACAGAATCGCACTTAGAAACCTAATAATTTATATTTAAATTCCTCACATAATTTGTAGCCAGTCTGTTGTTACCTGGGTGGTTGGATAATATGGCATATGAATTTATGTTCTTTTCATATATGACTATGACTTTTTTCTTTTGCTTCAAAATTTTAGCATTAAATATACTTTAATTGATAATATGCTTAACTTAAACATGCTTTATTTCTAATAGTCTCTCAATCTAAATTTACAGGTTTCAAGAAATTTGAATGTTTCATGATCCCTGGTTGCAGCGAACACTATTGATATTGTCAGTATACCTTTAAAAATGTGATTATACTGAATACATGAACTTTAATGACCTGCTATGTACAACTGCTTAAAGGAGTGGCTTTTGAGTGAAGTTAATGTGTATTTACCTTCTTTCCCTGATTATAGTTTTCTCCCATCAATCTAGTCTATAACCCAGTGAGGGCTGTGACTGGATTTATTACAAAAATAAGTAAAATTGTAAAAAATTCAGCTATAACTTGGAGCCACAGGTTAGACACACACATACACACACACACACACACACACACACAGGCTTGAGGAAAATTAAAGGCTTCAGGCAAATTAAAGTTTGAAAACATAAATTATATGCTAAGCTGGTCTCTACATGCAGTGGAGAAAGTTCTGTAAGGATGGCTATGATATTTGGAAGAAACCATTGCTGTGATCTTTCTATGAATAATTAAAAGACCAGAAATATGATACATTTAGGAAAATAAATACCACAGAGACAAAAAAATCTATATTTTCCTTACTGTATAAACAAACGCAGAAATAAGGTGAATTTTTTTTCAGTATGATCTTAGATGCATATAGATTTTATGACTCATTAGTGGGTAGTGTTTATATGTCTGTTCTAAAGGTTTTTAAAAATTTAACTGATGGCTATTGTGTTTACTAAGCACACATGTTGGATAAAAATCAAGTTCTTGGGTTGGGTGTGTTAGCTCATGCCTGTAGTCCTAGCACTTTGGAAGGTTAAGGTGGGAGGATGGCTTGAGGCCAGAAGTTTGAGATAAGCCTCGGCAACATAGGGAGACCTGGTCTCTACAAAAAGTAAAAAAGTCAGCTGGGCATGGTAAAGGTCAGCTACCGATCTGCAGTACCAGCTACTACGGAGGCAGAGGTGGGAGCATAGCTTGAGGCTGGGAAGTGAAGGTTGCAGTGAGGTGTGATTGTGCTACTGCACTCATGCCTGGGTGACAGCACAAGACCTGTCTTGAAAAAAAAAAAAAATTCAAGCTGTCTTTAAAACAATCTTAGTATATATGTTGGGATAAAAATTACTATTAAATCTGACAGAAAACCAAACCAAACCAAACCGACTTTCTTATTGGTGAAAAGAGAACATGTATATGTTTTATTTCTTATACTAGTAATTACTGGAGGTCTTGAAAATAACACAATAAATATGTAAATAAAATTGTGATACTTTGCAAACATCACGAGACATTGTTCCACATTTTCACAAATCATTTCAATATGATCTTCAGTAAGCTATAGAGGTGCATTGAAATGACATGCTTCCCAACAGCCACTTGTGAGGTTTAAATGATTCTAGGGTTGTCAGGGAGGATTGACAGGAAGTGAGTATGCAGAAGGCACTTCCAAGCTCAGGAATGACTTGGACTTAATTTTAGTTGGTTTCTGTCCAGAAATAAAGGAAAAAGATCTTTGTGTAGAATGAAACCCCTTATCTTTGGGATTCAAAGAGGAAATTATAATAACTAGGATTAGACTTAATCTACAATCATCATAGTAATTACACCAATGAAACAAAATGCAGAGTGCAAGATATCATCCCCTTTATCCTGCCAGGCTTCTCAGCTGCTAGCCCTTCAGATCCACCCTTGTGAAAATAACTCAGAGAGAAAGAAGTAATGATTGAACTAGAAGTCAAGTGCTTACTAAATCACTATTCAAAAGCAAGCAACCACCTAGGAAAATCATCACTTTTTGAGTTCCAAAACTAACCACATGGATCCTGAGAAAAATGGTACAATGGCAATACCATTAGACACATTACCCAGTGATGAAAACATTTGATTATTTCCGTCAGCAACTATTTAATGAGTGTACTTTATTCCACTCATTACTTTTGGGGCTGGGTTATTTAACAGTGTGAACCAGATAGCTCAGGTCCTGGCCCTCATGGAGCAGACAGTCTTGCTAGGGGAGAAATCAATAATAAAAAGCAATTATATTGTAATATCTTCAGAAGAGTACTGAAGTGGCACTTAATCTAGAACACAAAAGGGGTTCTAAAAGAAGTGTACTATGTATGAATATCACACGCGGCAGTCACCATCATTAGAAGAACTGATTCTGTGTTGGCTGGGTGGAGGCAATTCACTAGATATACAGAAATAGGTGTGGGAGGAAGAAGGGGAAATAAAATTGTAAAAATCTTGCATAAAAATTAGCCGATGATCAAAAACTATAAAACTCATTTAAAAAATCTGATGTTAAGGAAGAAAGCCAAAATAAAGATGAACATAAACCAAACAATCAGAACTCATTCTGATTAGTTAATTTGAGAGAAGTCTGAGAAAGAATTTGAAATAATTGTTTAAAAAATATAAGGTGTGAGACAAAACCAGAGAGGAATAAAATAATGTGCTGGTAGATAAAAATGATCCAACCAAATATGATGGAAATAAAAATTTAGTCAATGAAACAAAAATGCAATGTATGGGACATACTCTAGAATGAACATAGACAAAAAGAATATTAAACTTGAAGAGGAAGGAAGGACATCCACTATTCAGCACAAATAAAATATATGGGAGAGGAATTAAGAAACATGAAAGATGAGTTGAGTTGCTCCCATATTCAATGAATATGAGCTTCTGAGAGGGAGGGGATATTAGAAAATCAATAAGTGAGAGATAATTGTTAATACCATTTCTAGAATTTAAGATTATCATTCACATATCAGAAGAATACTCTTGAGTATGAAACTATATAAATAAAAATAAATTCACTTTTAGATATATGATAAGGAACTACATTATTAAGAATAAAGGACACTCTTCAAAGCCATCAGGGAAGATATACAAATCATCTAAAAGTTAACAACAATTAGACAAACAGCAGCCTTTTATTCTGAGAAAATTGATGCCAGAGAAAATGCAATATCTTACAAGTGCTGAGGAAAGATATAAGTATATTTAGAGTTCTATACACAAAAATCATGCAAGAATAAAGACAAGGTAAAGAGAATCTGAGATGCATAGAAGGCAAGAGAAATTTGTCATTCATAGGTCCTAAAAACTTTTTCTTTGGCAAGAAAAAAGGTGAATGCAGGAATGCAGAGGGACAATGCCAAGCATGAGAAACAACAGTGGACACAGAAATTAATAAAATATGTTGACCAATGTAATCAACTATCGATGACAAAAAATGCTTTCTTTGTTTAAAAGATAAGTGAAGCTCTATATAAAAATAACCAGATGTGGAGCTGTTCCAGGGTTCAAAATGTGTTATACTCAATGTTTTAATTATAAATAGAATTGATGTACTAAATAATTCTAGATAGTGTTAGAAAACTTTTTGGTTAAGTTTCAATCTTCATATGCTAGAGGGAATCACCAAAACAATAGCAATATAATTTACAGCTTTTAAATTAACAGAAGGAAAAACTAAAGATATAAAAATAATCAATCCAACAATAGTCAGGACAGTGAGGAAAGGACCAGAAAATAAATAAAAAGAAAGCACAAAATCAGATGGTGGAAACAAGTCCAGATGTACCAGCAATGCCATAATCTTAATAAACGTACATTGACTAAACTCTCACTTGTTAGAGTGCGGTGGCTTACGTCTGTAATCCCAGCACTTTGGAAGGCCGAGGTGGGTGGATCACAAAGTAAAGAAATCAAAACCATCCTCGCCAACATGGTGAAACCTCATCTCTACTAAAAGTACAAAAATTAGCCAGGCATGGTGGTGCGCGCCTGTAGTCCCAGGTACTTGGGAGGCTGAGGCAGGAGAAATGCTTGAACCTGGGAGGCAGAGGTTGCAGTGAGCTGAGATTGCGTCACTGCACTCCAACCTGGCGACAGATCGAGACTCTGTCTAAAAAAAAAAAGGTTGTATTATCAACTTGGTACAAAATTCATTCAGCTTTACCTTGCATCCAAGAGAAATTCCAAAACCAAATGACTCTGAAAGGTTGAAATTCTAGGGATACCAAAAGATCTAATGTGCAAATATGAATTACAGAAAGTTGGGGTCCTCAAATGAAACAGAACTTAAAGTTTAAAAAAGGATAAAGGGCTACTCTAAAATAATTTTTAAAAGAAATTATCTTCCAAGGTGTCACAACAATCAATAAATGTGTATATAAAACAGAGCACTCTCAAAAATACATAAAGCAAGAACTAAAAGGAATAACCAACAAACCCTCATTCATAACAAAACTGATAGATTAAGGATATAAAAACAAGATCAAGAAATAAGAAACATCGAAAAGCAAAATTAATTCCATCTGTAACTCTCTATATGCATACACTATAGGTATATATGTATCTCTATATGTCCATCTATATATCTATATATCATCTACAATAATAGAGAATATATATTTTTCTTTTTTTTGACCACAAGTCAGTTAAAAAAAAAGCTAGTTGAAAAATTTCCTTGTATTTGGAAATATTAAAATGTATTTCCAAATAACTTCTGGGTTAAGAAAGAAAACACAATTTAAAAGCTGTACAAAAGTAAAGGTACTATATATCAAAACTTGTAGGAGGCAACTAAGGCAGTATTTGAGGTAACTATTAAAAAGAAAAAATTGTGAAAATAAATGAGTCATGTTCCATTTTGGAAACTAGAAGAATAAAAACAGAATAAATTAAGATTAAAATGATTAAAAGGAATATTAAAAATGAGATCAAATATTACTGAAGTTAAAAACCCCCAAAACATAGATCAACATAATCCAAAACCAGTAATTTGAAAGAACAAATTCAATGCACAAACTTTTAGCAGGACTAATCAAGAAAAAAAAAATACACAAATGAATATTTATGATGTTCATGATGCTTGCTGTCCCGTGGGTAAAAAGTCCTTTAATTCTGACCCTGGAGTCTCACATCTTTTGCTGGCACCCATGAAATTGTGGCAGGCTAAGCTGTTAACTTGTAAGTAGGTTAAAATACACCATGGAAAACTATACAGCCATAAAAAGGATGAGTTCATGTTCTTTGCAGGGACATGGATGAAGCTGGAAACCATCGTTCTCAGCAAACTAACACAGGAGCAGAAAACTAAACACTACATGCTCTCACTCGTAAGTGGGAGTTGAACAATGAGAACACATGGACGCAGGTAGGGGAACAACACACACCGGGGCCTGTCAGGGGGTGGGGAGCTAGCGGAGGGATAGCATTAAGAGAAATACCTAATGTAGATGATGGGTTGATGGGTGCAGCAAACCACCATGGCAGGTGTATATCTATGTAACAAACCTGCACATTCTGCACATGTATCCCAGAACTTAAAGTAATTTAAAAAAAATCTCACATCCTTCACTGTTCTTGACGAAACATAGGACTTTCATTGATAGCTGCGGATTTGGCAAGATCCAAAATTTACTCATGATAAATTTTTTTATAGCAAACTAGGAATCGAAAGGAACTACCTTAACCTACTAAAGCATGTATAGAAAAAACCTACAGTAAACACATGTAATGATAAGATTTTAGAATTATTTCTACTTAGATGGGGATCAAGACAAAGAATTCTGCTATCATTACTTCTATTCAGGCTTATATTGGGTATCTTAGACAATGAAATAAGACAAGACAAAGCAATTAGAGGTATAAGAATGAAAAAGAAATAGAGAAAACTGAGATTAAAGGGAAAAAACTCAAGGTAGTCTACAGGCAGACTAATAAAATCAGTAAGAAGTTTCAGCAAGTGACCTAGCTTTATGAGCAACTTAGGGGAGAGAGAAAGATAGAAATCAGCCTACAACTTAAAGTATAATAATAATAAATAAATTTAAAAAAGAAAAAAAAAAAAAAAAAAAAGAAATCAGCTTTCCCCTGGGAATATTGTTTCCCCTGACCCACACTTTAGCAAAATAGCATTCCAACCTTCCAGCCACTATAACTTCCCTTTTAAAACACATTCCAATTTAGTAGGAAAGGTGAAGATCCTTTATATCATGGAAATGCATTGTACTTACATGGCTTATGTGACATTTTAGAATTTTACTCCAAGTGAAAAATGATGTCAACAAGATTTAGATTCAAATCCTGTAGACATTAGTTGAATACCTACTGTGCCTTTGATCTGCAAGTATAAGCAGTATTTCTTAAAAAGGAAATTCCATCATAAGATTTTGAATAGTCCTTATAATAATAATCAGTTACAGTAAGATATGACCTCTGTTAAGATATATGAGGTATCACTGGAATTGCACTTTTGGGTGACAACCTGTCAAGTTTTCATCCATTCTCTTAGGCAGAAAATTCCTTTGTAAAACAACTTCAGTGAGAAGCTACAATGGTATATAGACACAATAATATCTTCTAATGCCTTTGCCTGTAATAGTTATTACATTAAATTATTAACCATTTTGCCCGGTTAATAATTATTTTCAGTTAGATTTTATAGGGAATAAATATAGAAATATTTTCTTTCTGAAACATTGTGAAATGTTATGGTAATATACAGCTTGAGTTTCTGAAGATCTTTACTGTCCTGGACTGGCTTGGTACCATGTCCAAGGCAACCATCTGTACCATTGCCTCACTCATTTTAAGGGCTGCCAATTCTTCTGGCTGAGGATCCTTTCAACCTTTAAGATAGTTACTAATAAGTCCCAGCACTGGATAGAGGCCAAGACATGCTTTTTAATTTTTCTTCATTGTTAGTTCTTTGGCAGAGGTAGGAAGGGCAGGGTAGAGTCTCTGGGGAATGAGTGGGTATGTTCAGTTTATTATTATTTTTCCATTCCATTATTTCTCCCTCTTTTTAGTTTGAATTTTTGTTTGCTCTCTGGAAAAGAGCCTAAAATAGTATTGGATTGTACCTTCTGTTCTTGTAGATATATTTGCTTGTTCATATGAGATGAAAAATGTGCAGTATTTTTGTCTCCTTTATACAATTCTAGATACTTGATAGTCAATTGAAATTTTAAAATTCAGAAAATTTTATGAGAACTAGAAAGATTGCTTTCTTTTAGCAACTTGTTTCTTTGTCAGACATGAGGTGTAGATGACCATAGCCTTTGCAATCTACTTCCTCTTCTCTTGTCTTTCATGACCATAGCCTTTGTAATCTACTTCCTCTTTTCTTGTCTTTCCTCTCCATGGAGCATTGGCCTGTTTTGTGATTGTTCCTCTTGCAGCTTGACACTTGGTGTGTTTCAGGTGTGTACACCTTAACTGAAGCCTCTTTTACCCTCTGCCCCTTCTTTGGTGCCTCCAATCTCTTGGTTTTAGAATTCTTAAAATATGCTCTGAGATCCATTTTTCCCTGTTAATTTTTATATCATGTGGGTACACTGATAAAGATGTCATTCTTATATAATCAGTTTTGTAGTGATTGAAATGCTAAATGTAATTATTAAGGTTCTGCTATGTGTCAAACCCCAGGCCTGGTGTGGAGGACACACAGATGACCCAGGCAAAGGCTCTGCCCAAGGATTCACTAGTCCAATGGTTGAACCACGGAGCTGACAACGTGAAGCTGGGTTTCAGATCCCATCTGTGAGGATAGGGAAACTTTTCTGCAGGGGTTAGACCTAAATTTATCTTAAAGGGTGAGAACAGATTATTTTAAGTAGGGGAGAGGAGTTGGGCAGAGGGGACAGCTTGAGCAAAGTGGTGGAAGGCACTTGCTATTTGAGACATTTGAGGAATGGCATCTGGCTTAGTCTTCCTGGTTTCCTGGCCTGAGGTGAAGCTGCAGAGCCAGAGGGGTACCAGTGGCTTGAATTCTATCCATATGCTGTGGTTCTCAAACTTTGATATACATCTGGCCTTTTACCACTAATGTACTATTCACAAGAACTCAGCCAGGAAGATCATGTCCCATAAGGAGAGCAGGCCATTCTTGATGAGAAATCACTGTGAGAACTCCCCTTTCTTTGGGACTTTCCTTAGGAAATAGTCATGCTTTTTAGAGGAAAAAAAGAATTTTCAGAAAACCAAAATTTAAATGTAGACAAGAAAGGTTTCCCTTGTTGAACACAAGTAGATTGCCAGACATCATTCTTAGTTAAAACTAAATTTAACTTTCTCTTTAAGAAGCTTCAACCAATGTCATCTATGCAAAAAATTCCCACAAAGGGATACTTCCAATATAACTTTAATTAAAAAGTTTTGTTTATACACTTAATGAAATTTTGTCAAAACATAATTTTGTGAACTGTATTTATTTTTATGACTTATTTTTTTTACTATTTTTAAGACCTCAAGTTGGTTTCTAGGAGTTAAGCATACACTAAAATTTGGCTTCACCTGTAGTATTTGGTGAAATCTGCTATTCAATTTTCACTATGAGATGAGCCTTTAAGGGTGGGTGAAGGGTTGCATGCTTACTTCAATGTCATTTCTAGTACCTTTCAGTTTGTCTGCATGGTTAATGATCAGGTGACTGCATTGGATAACATAAACTCTAAACTTGTAAAAATGTCAATAATACGAATAAAGAATATCTTTAAATTTGTAGTTATCTTTTATTTTTTATTTTCATTTATTTTAATGTATTTCTAATTCCTAGAAACAAACTTGATTCTTAAAAATGTTAAAATTTGTCATAAAAATGAACAATACAATTCAAAAAATTTAATTTAATTTGATCTTAATTTTTAGAGACAGTGTCTTGCTCTGTCACATAGGCTGGAATGCAGTGGCACTGTCATAGCTCACTGTAATCTCAAATTCCTGGGTTCAAGGGATTCTCCTGCTTCAGCCTACAGAATAGCTGGGACTGCAAGGGAATGCCACCATGCCTGGCTAATTACAGCTTTTTTTCTGTACAGATAGTGTCTCACTATGTTGCCTAGGCTGGTCTTGAACTCCTGGCCTCAAGTGACATTCCTACCTTGGCCTCCCAAAGTGCTGGGATAATAGGCATGAGCCACCACACCTGGCCCAGTTAATATCTTAATATTCACTTTTCATCAACTAAGCAACCTAAATGTAACTTAGTGAAAGTATTCTTACAGACTTCATATGTTGAACTCTATCAGTTACTTGAAGTATAAAGTAAAATATAAATCATAGTAGATTGTTATAGCTGTTAACTTTACATAAACAATTAAGATTTTTCTTATGGTTGAATAGAGAGCAAATATATAGATTATGATCACGAGTTTATAGTGTATGATACCTAGATAACTTTAGGAAGAAGACTATATTATTTTTGACCCAAGATACATTTAAAAAAATTAAATAATAAAGTATTAGGAATTATACCATAATTCAAATCATTGTAGAATTCTTATATTTAAGTAATATCTTTAAATAATATAACTTTTAAGAACTGTATTTAATATTTAGTTACTTAATTCCATTTAAGCCACAAGTCTTTCAATAAAAAGTCCTTATTGGCAATTTTTCATATCTTATAGGGATAAGTGAAAGCCATAATATGTCACTTTAAATTTCATGAATGAAGTAATTTCCAGAATATGAACAAAATTATCAGTGATAAATTATCTTTGTTCAGATTTAATAAAGAATATAGAGTAGTTGAAAAAAAAAAGAAGAAAGTATAAGAGAGTAATGAGGTGCTTTAAAAATAGGTCAACCTTGGTTGAAAGTGAGCATCTTTTTGTTTTTACAATGTGCTATAGTGAATGACCTCCGGGAAAAATCTAGTAGTTGACACAGCTGAAAAATTATTTTTTATTATTATACTGTAGTACTTAGAAAACTTAATTATATTTTTTCATAAAATTATAGTAATAATCTTTGGATATAAGTTAGGATTTATTTCCATATTCTAGAAGTTCATTTTTTGATGATGATATTCATCTTTGGCAAAATATTGATTTTAATACTCAGCCACTTGGTATCTGGACAAAATATATATTTGGTGCTCTTTGCTTGGAATGTAACTAATTCAATTTATGCCTATAGAGGTAGAATTTATAGAAGCTCAACTTCCAAATGCTACCCGTCAACAGACTGGGTCTTAAGTTGTGGATTTCCTGTATCTATAATCCATATGAAAACCTCTCAAAGGGAATCTGACAGACTTTGAAACTGGGTCTCAGAGACATTAGGTGTTTTACTCAATGACACCCCTTGGTAAATGACAGATTCACATGTAAGTCTATTAAATTTTAAAGATTGCATTCTTTTTCATTACACTGCATTCATCTTCTACATATCTCTATTGTTGCTTATAGGTATTAATTGTATTATAAATATTATAAGTGTTGTTAATATTTACTATATTAACTGTGTTATAGCTATTGTTAATATGTCTGCATTTTCTGCTAAACTCAAGATGAGGATCATATCTTACTCATCTAGATATACCCAGTATCTAGCACAGTGTCTGGCATATAGTAGATATTGATTAAATTGTTGAGTAAATAATGTATTGGATACCTAATATATGGGAATATGGATCCCTATACTTTCAATTTATACATGAGGATACTGAGACTCAGAGAGACTGAGTGGTATACTCAACCTTACATAGTCTATTATTAGTAGAGAAGATTCAGATATTTGAATCAAATTCCATCCTTTCTATATACCTATGTACTTACTACTTTTGACAGCTTTTTTTGTAAATTAGAGAGGCTAATAATTATTTCATGTGTTCATAGTGCTGATCTGATTTAATAAAACAAAATAAGAACTTTGCTTGAAAGACAATCTTTTGGGACTTTTCTCCTTTCTTTTGTGTCTCCTTTAGATGATATGTTAACAGGCTAATGTAGTTTCCTTTTACTTTAATGTTGAAGACTGTCTTTAACTAGGCACAGTGCCTGGCCATCCATGGAAGGCATGTACTGTGTTGAATGATTCTGGTATCAGCATATTCTTGCCCGAATCATCCCAAGTAATTAGTTTCATGGAATGTTGCCTGGTCGGCATATTCACACCCCTATCTTCTCATTGCTGGCATTTCCAGAAATGCTTGTCATACAGGATAGGTACAATTAGGACAGAATAACATTTTAATACAATACTTGCTATGTTCAGTCAAACCTCTCCACATTCATGCCTCTGCATTTCTGATCCTGGGAATATCTGACAGTCTGCAAGATGGCCAGAGATAGCAGAAGTTATTCTATTCAGACTTCCTGCCCTGTGTAACAGGCTCTTCTGCCTGTGGCTTCTGGTTAGGTTGACCCTATGTCCTTTTTCCTCCCACTTGACCCCAGCAGAAGATTAAGGCAGTCGATGCTCTATGCCTCTGCTGTCCAGTCCAGGAGCCACCACCACTTGTGGCTACTGAGCACTTGAAATGTGGCAAGTCCAAAATGAGATGTGCTGTGAATATAAAATACGCAGTCAACTTTGAACACTGGATGTGAAAAAAAGACTGTAGAATATCTCATTAATACATTTTCTATCAATTAAATGTTGATGTGACATATTGGATTAAAACAGGTTATGAAAATTAATTTCCTTTGTTTATTTTTAGAAAATGTGGTTTCTAGAAAAGTTTCAATGAGTTTCAATGCCATTTTTGGGCCTCATTATCTTTCTGTGAAACAGCACTGGTCTATAAATTCTTCCCCTGCTGGGCACTTGAAACTTGGCTCTCTCCTCATCCCTTCAGTCCTAGATGTGGTAGCAGCTCTCCTGCTGCTAGTTCTGGGTTCCTGCACTATCCTTAGCAGTTCCCCATAGCCTACCCACCCCTTAATATTGTCATTAGCTATTTTGTAAATAATCCTTCCTGGAATTATACCTGGTAACTCTGTTTCTGTTGGGATCCTGACTGATACAATGACTATCTGACTCAGGCTGGGAGATGATCAAATTAATTACGGCCTCTACCTTTGGCTGCAGAAATTATTAGAAACAAAGCATTATCCATCTATTCTTATCTAATTTAAAATGACTATAAAAGATAATTATGTGAAAGTATTTTTATTATGTTGTTGTTTACATTATCATATTTATCTTCTTCCCCAGCCCTCACTTTGATTAAACCTATACCTTAATAAGAATAAAAAGATTTGAAACTGATGTTTTGCTGTATAGAAAACCATTAGCTCAAATGTTTTCTAAACATATAAAGCCTCCTTTGGTATTTGTCTACCCAATCATATCCAAAACATTGATAAGGCCAAGAAAATGGTTTGGGAGGATAATATAATAATACTAATGATAGTACTACCACTACTGATAATACTAACCACACTTTTGCATATATGATATTTCTGATCATTGTAATTCAGATCAGATCATGTGTGTCATAGTAAACAGAAATATAAGAGGAAAAATAAGGTGGAGGATTGGGATGAAATTAAATTATTTCTTTACCCATCCCTTCAGCAACAATAATACCACACATCCTGTTGTAGCTTTTGTAGAAGTAAGAGCCATTTGTGATTTAGTTCACAGTAGGAGATTAGAAATGGCGATTCTGGTAGCTTCAATATTTACTTCTTAAAATACTTCTCGATTTATTTTTATCACAATAAAATTTGCCAGAGATACTTTTTTATTTCTAGGATCACCAAATGTTTTTGTGGGGAATTTTTTTGTTGTTTTTCCAAGTTGACACAAGATGAAAAATTCTGGATGTGAAAATATCTTGCCTTTGTATAGGCTAGTCACTTTCCAACTCTGTTCCCAGGAACTCCAGGGTTCCCTGGTTTAGGGGAATGCAGAGCGTGCAGGAAGGAGGCCACACAGGTTGGGCCCCAGCCCCTCCACCTCACTGCCCTCTCCTTTAGCCAGAGTACCTCTGATTTTACACACTTAAGACCCACGTGTTTTAAAAAAGGTTAACTTTGCTCAAAAAAATTTAAATTCCCTGCTGTGAGAACATTCCTCTACCTTCTCCTCATTCTCTTCCTTCTTATTCCAGTAAAATATCACCTGGAATTTGGTAGGGCAGGAGCAATTTCCTCATTATAAATGAGGAAACATAAGTTCAGAAAGTTGAAGTGAGATTGTCCAAGGTCACAGAAAAAGAAAAGTAATTGGATGGACCTAGATCCAGATCTCCTACTCACATTCAGAGTTCTTGGCCATTTACCGCAGTGCCCCCGCTTCTGGAGTGACACTGATCCATGTGAAACTGAGAAAACCATCAGAAAGGGGATCTAGATGAAGACATTTCTAGATGACACTACAGCAGGTAACTGAACACAAACACAAATCAGGACTTAATTGCTTATGTTGTAAAGTACTGGATAATCCCTTCAAGGCACTTGCTGTATTAGGCCACATCCTTCCAAAAAGGTCTTATGCCTTGCAGGTCAAAGACTTCTCGTCCTGGAACAGGGTCACCTGCTGACAATTATAGCTGATTGGATTAGAGATGGGGGATAGTCTGGCAAGGCAACTCTAACCACGTGGAGTTCTTCCTCTTGGTTGGGGAATGGCTGATTCAATCAGGTTCCTTCCCTTCAAGAGTTTGATTAATGAAACATGTGGACAGTGGCAAGAGAACTCACAGAAATAAGGTAGTATGAAGAAACCATAAAGTAGAGAGAAGGAGATAACAGTTAACCCATTGAGCAGGAGAGCTGAGAAGCTGAGTCAGAGTTTTTGAGTCATTTGTAGTGGTACCCATATTGCTTGTGTCTCCCCATCTCTGTTCTGTGATAGTATGTTTTATCTTGAAATTGGTCATCATGGGGGATTTTTACACAACAGAAACTGGGAAAAACCTCAAATCAGGGATCACCCCTCACAGAATCTGTTGTTAAACCATGTATTAGCACATCACCATGCAAAGCACTTGAGTAGGCAGTGATGGATGCCTCTTAGGAGGGAGGGTTATGGGAGTTCCTGTTGGGTTGCTGGAGCTATCGCTGTGTATGCAGAGTCATCCTAATCTCTGCGAGCAGTATGGAACACGAACTGCTGGCTGTGTGGACATTATCTTCCTTCCTTTCAAGCTCTAACTCTCCATTTAAGGTAGCTCAAATATCTCTGCTTTTACAGCCTGAAAGAGCTTAACTGTCTTCATGGTGCTGAGCAACTGATTTAGCTGATATTCACACCTCTATTGGTGCTTTGGCATCATTTTTACCTGGGGATTCCAACCTTTTAAAACTCAGTGTGGATATACTGGTATACTGATCCAGTTAGAAAATTCACAGGATTTCCTTTGTCAAATATAAAAGCCAGCAGGGCTTTGTTTTTGAACGATCAGTGTTAGCAAGGTTCTTGCTGTGTTTATTTGCAACCTATGAAATAAACTTCAGCATGCCAATGTGTTTCCTGGGCTTGTGTCTGACAATTGTTACAATAGAAAAAATTACTAAGACCCGGTTGGTGGTGTTGGGAATCACATTTTTTATTAAGAAAGTCATGCCTATCAGTCTAAGTCAGGCTGTGAGTCTTCTCCCCCATGAGGGCTCCTTCCTTCTCTCTTTGGTTTGTCTTCCTCACCTTGTTAACATGTCTGACTCTAAAGCTCTCCTGTTCTAGGAAGCCTTCCCCAATATTGCATTAAATGCAGCGATCTCTATTTTTGTCTTTTCTCTGTTTCCTTAATGCATCCCCATTCACCTTTCTCAATGTATTCATATTTAAGTGGTTCTTAAGTGTTTTTCATGTCTATAGTGTTTATTGCTCCAGTTAAATGACAAATTGCTTGGTGACAGAGAGACTACTTTTCCTTTCCTTTTGCTGCTGTCTATAGGTAATGACCAATTTGTGGTTATTAAATAATCATAAAAACATTTATAACTTTTTTAAAGCATTTATTCAGTGCCTCATATAAGCAAGACATGTATTCTATATTAGCTCAATAAATCTTTAGAGCAATTCTTGGAGGCGGATATTACTATCCCCATTTTACAGATGAAGACATTGAAATTCAGAATAGTTAACTAATTGCTTAAGGTTATATAGCCAATGCAACTGGGAATGTATCACCACTGTTCTAGCTTTGGGAAAAGATTGGTTTTCTTTAATTCTCTTCAAGTACAGATAGTTTTCCCTCCACGAAACCAGCATCCCATGTGAAAAAGAGACAATTATGATAGGAGACACAGAGTCTTGGCTATCAAATGATCTCATTCCCTGGTCAAGCCTCCTGTGTTTTTTCCTTTCCTTTAGACTGGATGACACTTTGCTAGTATTTTCCTTTGATTACTGAAAGTAGGGTTTCTGCTCCAGAGTCTGTGCCTCTGGTGGCCCACCCTGCTTTGGGTACCTTCCACAAAAGTTTCTAAGTCCTTCTCTGAAGCCTGGGCCTGGCCAGGGCTGGCAATGCCAACTGAGCAGGGCACCTTGGGGCTAGAGTGGAATCTAAGTCGGCCTTGATCCTAGCTCTCTTTTGGGGCACTCTTTGACTCTCTCTGCTGCACAAGGATTCAGTCAAGGAGCTCTGCGATTCCTGCCTATGATGTTGCCCCAGGGCACCATGACTGAGCCCAGTCTTAGGACAGCAGCCTGCTGAGAAGATGGCTCCTGCTGCTTGGCATGGTATTTTTTTTTTTTTTCATGAAATTGCCAGGATGGTGCTGATGAATTGATTTTGGGTAATTTTCATGTCAAACACAAGATGGAGAATCTTTGCATTCATTGATTAGATAATAAACAAATACAAAAGTACCTCTTCTCTACCTATTATTGTAAATGTTTATTGATAAGTCACTATACTCACATGAGTCCATGAATTTTGTAATATATTTTAAGTCAGATTCTTATATAGGCAGAGCCACTTTACAAAATATTTGCCTGGGGCTCTGCATGCTCTAGGCATAGCCTTACCCTTTAGGGAAGAGTAGCCTGGCTCTCCTCTCATTCTAAATAGAAAGCAGATTTCTATCCATCTATTGTGGCTTTAGCTTTTGAATTCCAAAATCTTTGGCTTTTGAAGATTAAAAAAGAAAACTCTGGAAGGGGAAGACAGAGTTCGGAAGGAAATATTGAAAGTCAAAAAACTTACACTGAAGTACATTATATTACAGTATGCTATGTTTTGGATGTCCTTGCCAAAACTTATGTTGAAATTGAATTGCCATTGTGGCGGTATTGGGAAGTAGGACCTTTAAGAAGTGATGAGGTCAAGGGAGCGTCATCCTCGTGAATGGGTTAACTATAGTGGGAGCTTCTTTGTTATAAAAGCAAGGTTTCTTTCACATGGGCTCCCTTGCCTTTGCACCCTTCAGCCATAGGATGACCCTTGCCAGATGTTGGCACCATGCTCAGACATCTCAGCCTCCAGAACCATGAGCCAAGTAAATCTCTGTTCTTTATAAATTACTCAGTTTGTAGCATTCTGTTATAGCAGCATAAAATGGACTAAGACACAGTATTACAGTGAAATACATCAACTCTTACATGCAGTGGAATGTATCAGGTTATTGCATTACAAACCAGGCCGGTGTGATTACAAAGACTGTGCTCCTTATGTCTCATGACACAGATACCAATTTTATTCTAAGACTTGTGATGTAACTTAGAGCAAATCATGGAATTTTTCTAAACCTCAGTTTCCTCATCCAAAAAGGAGGATAAGAATAATAGTTTTCTTATAGAGTTAAAAATTAAATTATTTTGTCTTACATTTGTAAAAGGAAGTTTAGATCAACACTGCATTTTTGGTAAGCACAGCTCTAGGCCTCACTTCATTGCCACAGTAATCTTTGCACCTGGTGCTCAGTGCTGGGGTATGTGCAGTAGATACTCATTGTTGCTTCATAAATGAATGAGCAAGTCCATTGTGAAGGATGAGCCAGTGGGAAAGCACAAAGACAGAGAGATGAAATTTCTTAGCAGTCACTGCAGAGTATATGAAAATGACATGAAATTCCTATTCAGCTACCAATTTGCAGGAAATACAGGGGATGGGAGAACAGGTGAAACAACACTACAAGGAAGCAATCAGCAAGGTCCAGACTCTGAAAAACCCTATGGTTTGTTTAAAAAATGAATTCCAAGAAGGAAAAAAAGAATAGCAACCTGGACTAAAGAGACATGAGACCTATTGGCTAGTCACAATGTATGAAATATGCTGGAAAGTTTATAAACATTTTATTTAATTACTTTTAATCGACAAATAAAAATTGCATATATTGGCTGGGCACAGTGCCTCGTGTCTATGATCCCAGCACTTTGAGAATCTGAAGTGGAATGATTGCTTGGGGTCAGGAGTTCAGGACCAGCCTGGACAAGATAGTGAGATCCCATCTCTACAAAAAATTTAAAAATTAGCCAGGCATGGTGGTACATGGATATAGTCCCAGCTGCTCTAGAGGCTGAGGCAGGAGGATTGCTTGAACCCAAGAGTTTGAGGCTACAGTGAGCTATGATGGTACTACTGCACTCCAGCCTGGGTGACAGAGTGAGACCCCATCTCTATTTTTTTAAAAACTTATACATTTGTTGTGTACAACATGATGTTTTGAAATATGTATACATTGTAGAATAGCTCAGTTGAGCTAATTGACATGTATTAATTTCAAATTTAAAAATTACGAGTCAATTGGGGAAATTTGAACAGTAACTGGATATTTGTCGGTGTTAGGTAATGACTCTGAATTCTAATGTAATAATGGTATTGGGTAAAAATTTTTGGAACACTGCAATATTTATGGATGAATTGATGATATGAGATTTACTTCAGTAATCTGGGACTTGGAGCATTGGTGTGTTATAAATAAAACAAGATTGACCAGAATTATTGCAGCAAGGTGGTGCCTACATAGAGATTTATGCTATTCTTTCATCTTTTATGTGTTTGAAACTTTCCATAATAAAAAGTAAACATGTAAATTATAAAAAGCAAATAAAAAACAAAAATAGAAAGTTCTATTAAAAACAATTAAGCGTTCTTTCCATTTAGTGGTAATTATTCTTAAGGACTGTTTGGTCAGAAATTTTGATAAAATCTTATGATTACCAAATTTCTTTTTCATCATTCCTTCATATATTTTTCAACCTTTTTCCTCAGTCTTTTTCATCATTCCTTCATATATTTTTTCCCAAACTGAATTAGCTGATAAACTGTATAGTTCCTGTACTGATGTCTTAATATGCATCAAAAGAGAAAACTTGGAACTTTTCTACTTACCTTTCATAGTAAATATAACGTAAATAAAGGAAATAAAAGAACATCAGACATTGCACTTCACAGAGGCAGATGAGTGTAAAGCTCCTGTTGGGGGTGACATTCCTCCCTACCACCCCACCAGGTTTTCCCCATCACTTACCCACAGAAGGTAGGTATAAACCCTTTACGCCCTGCCTCTCCATTCCTGAAAGACCGTGCCCAATGTCTGCTCTTGACCAGGGAACTTGCTGGTTGCAATGAGAGTGCCAGGTAGGTAAGCTGCTGGCCTTTGATCCCTTCCTCACCTTGTGACCACAGGCTTATGTACGGATCTGAGCTATTCCCTATGACTCTGACTGACCACTTGGGATTCCTATGGTTGGGTTATCTGCAAAATCCCCATTCATTTTCCTTCTTTTTGTGTATGGGTGCTGCCACCTAAGATTTTCTCAGAGTGGACAGGGCCTGTGGCTGAGGCAAGAAATTGGGAGCCCAACTCTACTTGAAAACTTAGTGATTTTGGATGAGTCATCTGACCTCTGTCTTCAACTTCTTGTCTTAAAATCAGGTGTAATATTAACTGGTTCCCATGGTTGCTGTAGGGCCTAGTGACATAACTGATATATTAATAAAAGCCAAAAAGTGGTAGGATGGAATTTCACACCAAAACATGCTGTATAAAATGTTCACATGGGAAATGAATTTACTATTGAAAAAAATCTATGAATATTTCCTGCAGTTTTAAAGAGAATAAGGCCATCCTTCTAGGTTAATTATCTTGCTGAGAGGAAATAAATTATAGATCCCCAAGGCCCAAATGGTTTTGCCTAGATTAGAAGACTCTACCTACTCTCCCAAAAAAGATAAATTATGTTCTTAATAATTATGAATTATAATTAAAATTGAATTTTGCCAGAGGACTCTGGTGAAATGTTGGTCTTTTAGAAATGAATTTCTTCTTGAAGTCTTAGAGAATTAATAACTCTAACTAGCAGAGGAGTTAGAAGTTCTAAATATTTAATTGAAAATATTTATTGTATTTTGTTTTCATTAATGTTATATAAATTTGATGAAAGTGACTATTTTTGGTTGAGCTTAGTTTATTTGCATATTAAATAGAAGGCAGAATTTTATTCTATTATTGACAAATTTTGACTACAGAATTTAAAAAAAAATACCATATCCCTTATTTTATTTTGTACTTGAGAAAATACAAAAGTATATTACTTTCAAATGCTGAGGTTTTTCTTATATATGCAGTGAAAACCTCTTCATTACAAACTTCTTTACATTAGGTCTGAAAGACTTAAGTTTACATATAACTTAAAAGTTACTTCGTTTTAGTATTGTTGATATTCCTTAAATAGTTCTTGAAGTAGCATGCTCTAAATAAACACAAACATGCAAGTGGTGCCCTTTTTTCAGGCTTTGGTTTTCTTTTGACCTGGATCAAAGCCAAGCAAAAGGAAAGTGTAAAAGTTCTGACCTTTGATGGCGATGGACTATATAAGAATGTCATCTCTGACTGCATATGAGGCTAGCCTTGGCTGCAAATTGGTGTCCACAAGAGTGGCTGAGGCTTTACTGTTAGTGGTTAGGTTTTAGGCAAAAGAGAAAATGGATCTTCAAGACAAAGAAAAAAAAAAATAAATATTACCAGGTGACACTGAAATTGCATCATGCTGCGTATCTTTTACTAGATTTTTGTGGCTATTAAAATTCTGTAAGTGAGTATGATGCATCTGGTTAAGGTCTTCTGTAAGATGGCTGAATGTGCTATGAGTCGGTATGATCAGCACATTTAGGATGTTTTGCTTACAGAATATCTCATGGGCTTTAGGGAAATGATGATGGTCAAAATCACTTTTGTGAGTGTTTTATGGGCACATACAATATTATCACTATCTAAAATCACCTTTTTTTGTTGCTGTTGTTGCTTAAGTGTTTGCCTCTTTTTCTTCCACTATTATATAAACTTTAAGAGAGCAGGGACTTTTATCTACTGCTGGATGCCTGGTGCCTAAAACAGACTGGTTCAGTAAATATTTATTGACTGACTGCCACTAGGGGTAATTACATATTTGGACTGTATACTAGAGTGAGGTAGAGTGACGTAGGCATTACCAATAATACAGAGATAAACATAGGGTCAACTTAAAAAACATAGGGTAAAACTTAAAATAATTCTTAGTGAACTATGAGACTATACTCAAGAAAGAGAGCAGAAGAGATTCTTTTAATGAGCTATGTTTTCAATAGACAAGTTCAGAGCTTGAAAATTTTCATAGTAGATGGATGATGAGAAGGACGAAGTTTGGAAGGAAGTGGCTTGGCAGATGAATAGACAACCCATAATCAGATATACAGGGCAAAAAGGAAGTGTCTAAGGAGGAGGGAATGACTGGAGAGTGGAAGAAGAGGGAAGCAGGATAGAAAGCTCAATCTGAGTTGAGGAAATATTGAAAGGCCATTTCCCAGAAGCGCCACAATGGATGATGTTGACCAACCAGGCCAGAAACTTAATTTTGACTTTGAAGGCAATACAAAATCAATGGAGAGCTTTAGATATGTAAAATCGTTACAGCAGAGGATTACTTTGTAGGCAATATTTGAAACTGATTTTAAAAGTGAGGGAGAAGACTGTGATTATCATCACGGAAAGTATGTTTTTTATATGTAAGAACAACATTAACCTGTATTGCAAAGTTAGGTTATTATTTCAGTCCTGGTATATCACCAGAAGCTGAAAAAATTGCTTCCACAACAAATGTGAAATGGCTGTGTTGGGCAACCACAGGTATTAAATCCAGGAAACAGAAATTGGCTATCTTTCAATATTTGTAATGAAAAATATAACTATTTTCCTTTACTTTTTCCAATCTTAATAAATCTTTACTCTAACTTCTTTTTAAGATATTTTTTATACATCTACTTCCTTTGCAAGTTTTCAAATCGTGTGTAAGACCGAAAGTATTTGAATTAAGTTTCTCTGGGGGATGATTTGAAAAAAGGAATCAAATACAACTGTTTTTTGGCAGTATACTACTTTGGTCCTCTGATAGTTTTGTATTATCCATTTTTTAGATTGAATTTCTTTTTAGACCAGGGACTGAGTGTAAAATCTAAATGAGGAAAAACATTTCTAAAGCATGACTGTGTATGCATTGTAAATATAATTATATATTGTGAACCAAGACAATAGGCTTTTGATTATTTAACCTCTTTCAATGTGCAGCAATGAACTAAGAGCTACTATTTAATGGGTTTCTATATAGGAGGGTTTTGCATACCTAATTTCCAGTCCTCGCAGCAGTTTACGGAAGTACTCTGGGCCTCAGTGTTTGGACCTGTTTTCTCTTACCACCCTTTTCTTAGAATTTGGATAAACTGTGGGTGACATTAATACCTCTTAAATTATACTTTAGAATGTAAAAACCTAGTATACCATTCAGAGTCTACACTATATACTATACATGTAAAATATTAATAACTATTATCACTTAGCTACAGGTACCATGCATTATGCTAAGTGCTTGACAAGAATTATCAATTTGAATTCTCCCTAGCAATCTATGAGATGGTCAATATATTATGGGATGATGACAACTGGTTCTCTCAAGTTCATGCAACTGGGTCCTGAAACCTCTCTGACTTCAGATTCATACTCTCAGTCCTAGGATAGATTGCTTTCCATCACAGCTGTTGTTCCACTTGATTTGTTTTGTAAAGGTTCTTTCTATCTAGAATCTTTTAATGGGAGCTGAGCCATCATCTAGTCTGAGCCTTTCATGTAGTAAATGAGAAAACAGTGATTTGGAGAGGATAGATAGCCACCAAATGTCACCTAGAGACAGCTCTGGGAATGAAACAAAGGTTTTCTCACTTTCTGTCCTGACGTCTTCTGTCTCTATGCTGTTTTTCTCCTGTCTTTAAGTTGGTTAGAAATGAAGCATTCTTAGGATTATCATTTTTTTCTTAAAATAATAAATCAGTGTAAAACTACAAGCGACCAGCATTATTTAAAGACTGTTAAACAAGGTCAACATGTCTAATTTTGCATTCCAATCACAGAGGCATGGATTCAGTATGCAGTCCGAGGCCAGGCATTCAACCTGTACAGCAGCTCCCAAAGGGTGGAAAGTAAAGGGAGACCATCAACATCAGACAATTTGTACATTATTTTCCCTGAATTTTGAGACATGGCAAGAGATTGGTTCTGTAGTTTTTCAGATTCCTGACTGCCCCCCATTAAGGCTTTAGCATTTGCTTCTGAATTAAGCAACAACTGAATGATGCTTTATTGACAAAAGTGGCCAATGTGCTGAAACAGAGGAGTGTAAAGGATATTAATAGCTGCGTGGATACAAGAGGGACTGTACACATGTGGGCATTCACTGTCCTTACCTTAGGCTGCTTTCACAGCTGCATACTACACATGTACAGAGTTGCAAAATATAACAGTTTAACACATATTTCAAGTAACGTTTTGTGTAGACTCAGCTAATTTCTTTTTATTTTGAATGGGGCTGTTGGCAAAATGTTATTACTAAAGAATGCTTTAAAAACAGGGTTAATGCAAAAACTCAAGAAAGGTAACTGAGGAGTATATTCATTAGTAATCTTCAGGAAGTATCACTACTACCGTATTCCTGCTGCATAGTGGGCATATTTTTTCATTTTGCTTTAACTCTAACTAAGAAAACATTCTTCCAGTAGTTGAGGATACAGAAAATGTAGAACAGAGTCAGAGAGCGTGGCATTGTGGACTCTGGTCATTCCTGAGTAAATAAGTGAAACACGCAGCATCTTATAGTTCTTTGCTCTTTAGCAATGCAGTGGCAGAGGTCTGCGCATTCGAGGCAACTTGTAACATATATGGAGAAGAAATCAATGTCAGCTTAGACCAACAACGGACAAACACAGTGTGTGACACACAGAGGAGGCTCAGCTAAGACAAAGAGAAAATATTAATTAATACCAAATCTGAACAGATATTTCCTTCAGCTACTCTTAAAGAATGGTTTTTACCAGGTTTTTGTCTAGGATGATCAGGAAATGGATAGCAGATACTCACTGTAAACACTTTATTCATTTTTTGGTGTTAATTAGTGCTAAGACGTAAGTGGGTATAATTCTTACAACTCTCTGGGCTCAATCCTTCTCAGCAAGGCTGTCAGCAGTCTACTGACTCTGTGAAAGGATCCCTGCAGGACAGGTGAGAGGCAGGCTTGTCTTGGTCCCTACTGGATTATTCAGGTCAAGACTCTAATGCCTAAAGTGGCAACCTAACCTAGGGTTGGCAATGACCCATATACAATTTATGTTTATGTGAATGTGCTACACATTATAAACATAAACATTTTGGATCCAAATAGCTTAAAATTTGTTTCGCAAGTAAAAAGATACAAGGATCTTCTTATTGTCTTCATTATACTGGAGGGATATCCTTTATCGTTCATTATTACTTCATGTTTTCCCAGTTTTCTTATTTTCATCTGTGCATCTATATTTATATCACTTCTCATTATGGCTTTTACAGAGTCTTGACTCTAAATTATTCTTAAATAGTCTAGATATTTTAAAATATGTGTCATGTTACTCTTTAAGTACCTTCTTTTTCCTGAGTTTCACGGCAATCAAAGACGAAGAAAATGATATCTGACCTACTGTATATATCAAAACACAATATTCAGTTGGATACAAATTCATTAGTACCTTCATTTACTTTTGAAAACATGACAGAAGTTTAAGTATAAGGCATTAGTATATTGTGGCAGATTGCTGTGACTTCCATAGTTCACCCTGCTCTTCCTGGGCTCACAGCAGCCTAGCTAGAGAAGCTGGCAATGGTCACTTGACTAGGTTCTCACTGAAATGTGATTGAAAGATGTGTATGACTTCCATCCCACTTGCTTGGAAGGAAGTTGCTTGTCTTGAACGCTTTCCCTTTCCCATTCATGCAAGCTGGAATCTCGATGTAACTCTTCTTGACTTCAACTTGCAGTGAGGACAATGGATAATGTTTTCAAATTTCCCATGGATATTAATGTTTGGGATTCAGGATGAAGTTACCTCAGGAATTCCCTGAGTCACAAGTTATTCTATATTTTTAAAATCACACTTTGTGTGTTTTAAAATTTAATGAGTGATCATAATAATAACCAAAAGTATATATTTTTAATGATAAGGTTATGCTAAAAGCTTCAGAGATTTTTTCTGTTAAGAAGACATAATGATAAATATATGATTTATTATTACCATGAGCCAATATGTAGTGACAAAATTATATACTTCTGTAGCTTATAGAAATAATCTTTACCAGATATAGACCCTGATAATGGAAAATGTTAAAAAAGGAAAATTAATACAATAATAATTCCAAATCAAATTATCAAAAAGAAAAGATATGATCACAAAAATTTGAGATTTAAAAATATTTTAAAACACACAGAGCACCAACTGTCCTGATAGTCTTACTGTTTGTTTTGTGATAATGAAATTACAAAAACTTTTCTTTCATATTGTGTTGACATTGTTTGAATGATTAAAATTTTGTCCAAAAGTATCTTCAGTTTGATTTTTAGGGTACATGTGGCTTCACATAAGTTCATATGCTTTTTTTTTTTTTTTTAAATTATACTTTAAGTTCTGGGATACATGTACAGAACGCGCAGGTTTGTTACGTAGGTATATACATGCCATGGTGGTTTGCTGCACCTGTCAACCTGTCATCTACATTAGGTATTTCTCCTAAGCTATCCTTCCCCTAGCCCCGCCACAATAGGCCCCCAGTGTGTGATGTTCCCCTCCTTGTGTCCACGTGTTCTCATTGTTCAACTCCCACTTAACTCATTTGCTTTTTTAAGTGATTAAAATATTTGGCGGCCTGCCCTGGTTTTAGTTTTGCTTTGAAACGGAGTTGCTTTTTCTAATTCAGACTTTAGATCAGTTTCTGATTTCATGTTGAAGTATTTCTTTTTTCTTTTTTTTCTTTTTGAGACGGAGTCTCACTCTGTCGCCCAGGCTGGAGTGCAGTGGTGCGATCTCGGCTCACTGCAAGCTCTGCCTCCGGGGTTCACGCCATTCTCCTGCCTCAGCCTCCCAAGTAGCTGGGCCTACAGGCGCTCGCCACCACGCCCGGCTAATTTTTTGTATTTTTAGTAGAGACGGGGTTTCACCGTGTTAGCCGGGATGGTTTCCATCTCCTGACCTCACGATCAGCCCGCCTCGGCCTCCCGAAGTGCTGGGATTACAGGCATGAGCCACCGCGCCCAGCCTCATGTTGGAGTATTTCACAACATTCATATCTTTTTCTCTTTGCATTTCTTCTGTTAACACAATTACAAAGAATTTTAGCCTATAAGGAAGACTCAAACACTGGCATATGCCAATGAACATTATATGAGTAGTATTAGAGTAAAATAACATTGAGCTCTCCCTGCAAGCTTCAGAACTATACGTTAAATCACATGTTGAAAATGCCAAATTAAGGAATTATTTTGCTACTAAAACTTGTTATTTCTTCTAATACCATCCACAAGATTTGTACTATATATATAAACTGATTAATATTTATTTTATTTGCAGAAATGACTCATTAGCAGGCAGGGACAGGAATAGACACTAATAACATGACAATGACTATAAAAAAGATTGACCGGGAGTGGTGGCTCACGCCTGTAATCCCAGTACTCTGGGAGGCTGAGGCAGACGGATCATGAGGTCAGGGGATCGAGACCATGCTGGCTAACACGGTGAAACCCCGCCTCTACTAAAAATACAAAAAATTAACCGGGCGTGGTGGCGGGCGCCTGTAGTCCCAGCTACAGAGGAGGCTGAGGCAGGAGAATCGCTTGAACCCAGGAGGCAGAGCTTGCAGGGAGCTGAGATTGCACCACTGCTCTCCAGCCTGGGTGACAGAGCAAGACTCCCTCTCAAAAAAAAAAAAAAAAAAAAAAGACTGACTGATAGCCACCACTTTTCCTTTAGAGTCCTTCCAACCAATGATTACAAATGGTGGTATGTTTTAATTATTATGGGAAAATTATGGTACATTTTCCTGGTTTTCTTACTTCTCAACTGATTTTTTTTTAAGGATTCATGATTTGGGAAAACATACATATTCCCCAAGGAATGCTAGGCAGGAGTTCCCCTTGGAAACACCATCCTAGAGGGTAATGGAAGAACAAGTAACCAAAGTTCCTAAATGATGTCAGGATCAAGGCTCCCTTGCCAACCTACAGTGGCTGAACAGTTACCTGAGAGGGACAAGAACTCAAGTCTTATTTAAGCCTTTTTATTTTTAAGTCTCTCTTCCAAAAGCTTTGCTTTCTCTTAACTAATTAAGAAATACCCTAAATGTCTTATGCCAAGGACTACATGGATATTTCCCTCATATCTTGTTCAGAGACTTTGTCTTATTATAACCTTGACTTGAAACATTTAGAGATGATCTAGTTCAACTGCTAAATTTTAGAGATAAGTTGAGTCCAAAAGCTAAGAAATGACTTGACCAAGGACACTGAATCTTTTTTTGGATTGATAAAGTGTAGTTATTGTGGACAACAAGCCAGGTGTGGTGCATGCATGGGAGGCTGAGGCAGAGGATGGCTTCAGCCCAGCAGTTTGGGGCTGTGGTGAGAAATTGCACTACTATACTCCAGCCTAGGCTACAGAGCAAGACTGTCTCAAAAAGAAAAAAACAAAACAAAACCAAACAAAACAAAATTCTGTCAGTGAATGCATAGGAATATGCAAAATGTTTTAAAGTATAAAGGATAAAACTATAATTTTTTTGTAATATTAATATAGGTACACAGTAAATGTGATGTTTGTTCCCCTATATTAGTTCATTGTCTGTTGCTTATAATAGAATACCATAACCTGGGCAATGTATGAAGGAAGAGAATTGATTTCTTACGGTTACAGAGGCTAAGGAGTTCAAGGTAGAGGGGCCGCATCTGCTGAGGGCCTTCTTGGTGGTGGGGACTCTGCAGAGTCCCTTGGTGGCACAGGGCCTCACATGATGAGGTGACTGAGCATCCTAGTTCAGGTCTCTCTTCTTGTAAAGCCACCAGTCCCACTTCCATGATAACAATCCATTAATTCATTGATTTATGAATGGATCAATCCGTTCATGTTGGCAGAGTTCTCATGACCCAATCTCTCAAACTGACTGCCACATTGGGAATTAAATTTCAACATGAGTTTTGGAGGGGGCAAATATTCAAACCGTAACATTCCTATTACAGTGTTAGAAGTCTTTATTGCTTAATCTTGGCTCAGAGTCTAGATATATTGGTATAGAATGGAATGAGTGGCATAAAAGTAGTCTAAACCATATGTTAAACCTTTTACATGTTATTTCACTTATTTAGTCGTCACAAAAATTGTGTGAAGTGTCATCAGTCCCATTTTACAGATGGGAAATTGAGAATCTGAGTTGCTAAGACACTATCCTTAGGTTACACAAGACATGGCAGAGCTGGAATTTTTGGATAAATAGCTGAATATGTGCAGATGGAAAACTTTGAGAAAAAATATAATTAAAAAATTGTCCAGTAATTTTCCATAATATTTTCTTATTATCATATTGGCTAATATTAGTACACACTGCAATCCCTTTCTCACTGAAAAGATACTGAACACACTAGAAAATGGGGTGGATGTTTCTTGATATTTTAAGTAATCTATTGTTTTTCACCTTTGGTCTCTGAATTTTTAAAGCACACAATAAAGAAATACAAAAATATTTTGGAATAGTTTTGTACAAACAAAGTTCAATGTAGTTTAGATGAAAATGGGAAATAGAACTATGAGAAACTACAATTGACTTTTAAACAAATATGAAACTATTATAAAGCAATATTGATGTCTTGAATCCTAAGTTCCATATTAAGGTCAGAGTAATAGCTTAGTGTTTTATGAGCTTATGTGGTGTTAGTGATATCATATCTTTAATCTTAACTTTGCCTCAAGCAAAAATAAATCTTCATGTTATAAACTCTATGATAACATAACTGCTTTTTTCAGTAGATATCATTTTTCCCTTTAAATATTACTAATATCTTGCTGTGGCTAAAAAAGGAAAAAGAAAAAAGAAATACCTATTCTATTTTGTTGGAGTGGTAAATATTTCTACTATTGTAGAATGACTTGTGGACAGAAACCTTTCTATTTTTGCTTGTGCATTAAATTCTTATGCATTGGTGCATAAACGAGTCAGGCAAAATATGCAAGACCAATTCTGCATATTTAGAGCACCTAATTGCTAGATTGCCAGTTAATGTTTAGATTTCACACTTACGCATTTTAAAGAGAAAGCAGTCTCAAGAGATAGACCAGAAAAAGGCTCAGCATTTTTAGAAGAAACTCAAGGTTGAAGGAAAATGAGGAGCCTCCTGAGGTCATGGTTTACCAGGAGACATTAAGGGGCTGGTTCCTGTGAAGCTGTGCAAGGAAAGGTTTCAAACAGTTATGACCCAGAAAAGTCTCAGGTCGAAAAAACGTAGTAGTCCTTCTCACTATATAAAGAAAAGTAAATGTTAAGCAAGCAGAATTTATTAAAGGGATAGGTTCTTGATTTGTAGTTAGAATTTGATATTTCATTTGGGTCTTGATCTAAATTACATGTCTTATAATTAGAAATATGTGTGTCACTTTCTTAAGGAATTATATCTTTATAGGAAAAACTCAGCTATATGAATTATAAATTTTATCCCCACTTTCCTCTGTACGTGCCTGAAGAAACTCTGCACTAAGTCTAAGCTTTTGTGAACAGATTTAATTAACTGAGTGACAATTACTGAAATTGCAGGCATGGGTAGAATTCTTTTTCCAATTAGGCAGGAGACCTTAGACCTTTTGGTTTTGCCAACAGCCATAATTGTAAAGGAAAGATTTTCTAATCTTGCTGTCTTAATTGTCAGTATTCCTTTTGGCTTTAATCCCCATTAGGAAAAAATTTATTTTGTTGGATTTCAGTTAGAATATGTGTTTTTTAAAAAATGTTTTAAGTTCTTATTTGTATGGGGCAATGGTATCTTTCTCCCTTTAAATTTTAAGATGAAGAAAATAAGATCAACGTAATTTTAAGCTAGTAAAATCCACAAAAATATGAAAGCAATTAGTTGCTCTGGAGAAAAAACTCCCTCAAACTCAAAGTGCTTTTTCTATTCTCTCACTCAGCAAGAATAATCACCAAAGAACACTTCTGTGATCCCAAAATATGTGGGAATTTCTCCCCACTAGCAAGCAAGCAATCAGTTCTGTAGCAGACACCAGCTGGGCGTTCTCCAATTTAATTCTGACACTATCCACCTGAAGATAGTGTTAGATCCCACAGGCTGAGGGCTCAGTCCCCAAGATGGACCCCCAATCCAATGCCTATTTCAATCCCCAGGTTGTTTTTCCTGTTTCTGACCAACCAGCTATGAACTGGAGTTCCCACAACCCTCTCCTTGGATTTGATTAATTTGCTAGAGTGGTTCACAGAACTCAGGGAAACATGTTTACCAGTTTATTATAAAGGAGATTACAAAGGATACAGATGAAGAGATGCATAGGACAAGGAATGGGGGAAGGGGCGTGGAGCTTCCATGCCCTCTTGGGCATGCCACCTTCTAGGAACCTCCATGTGTTCAGCACCCAGAAGCTCTTGGAACCCAGTCCTCTTGGCTGTTTCTAGAGGCTTCATTAGGTAGGCATGATTGATTAAACCATTGGCCATTGGTTATCAACTTATCTATCAGCCTCTCTCCCCTCCCTGGAGGCTAGTGAGTGAGGCTGAAAATCCTGACCCCTTTAATCAGGCCTTGGTCTTTCAGGTGACCAGCTCCATCCTGAAGTTACTGAGGAGCTGTCAGCCATTAATCAATCATTACACACAAAAAGATACCACTTTGGAGATTCTAAGGATTTTAGAAGTTGTATTCCAGGAAATGGGGTCGAAGACCAAATACATATATTTCACAATATCGCAGTTGCCTTTGATGATAAACCAAGAGGTCTCAATATTTGACTAAAGAGTTTAGAAACATCTCATATTCTATATAATAACACGTGAAATGTCAGAGAGGCAAGACTAGGGAAAACTGATTATAATTCAGCATGAGAAAAGTAATCACCTATATTGTATCCTTTCTGGAAGAAGACACTGTGAACAAATCCAGGTTAGGGGCAGGAAGTCAGCAAAGCTCATAGAAAAAGGAGATCCCAAGAGCCAGAAGTTGGCAGTGCCTGTTCTGTAATATCCCGAAGAGAACCAGAGACAGAGAGATGCAGAATGGGGTGAGCACACTTACAGGAAAGGAGAGAGGTACTCTTTTGTGGAGCTGTGATAATTGCTGAGGCCTTACAATGACTTATGTCTTTTGGGATTAGCCACCTCCTTTTGAGGTGTCTCTCAGTCAGGGTCCCAACAGAACAGAGATGATACGCTCAAATCAGAATAATGCAGGGAGGCGTCTTTCAAAAAGACTAATTATAAAGGTGTGAGTAGGGTATCAGGAAATGACAAAGGATGATGGTGCAGGTGCCCTGGGTTAGTGATGAAATTTTTACCACCTCTAGGCTTGAAGGATAGAGGGGAGGAAGAGTTTATGAGAATCTGGAAGAAGGGAGAGAGTCCTGTGGCTTGGGCTGCTTTGAGAGATGCAGTGACTTTGTCAAGAGTCCTAACCAGACAGAGGCAACCTCAAGGAGAGGGAGTAAGGGAATGAATACCCTAACCTCAATCTCCTCCTTTTCTTTGATCTCCTGCCGGGGCTCCTCAAGCAGAATTCAGAGGGTCTGGGATCTACTGATAAACTCTATAGAGGTGAACCCCTACCAGCAGGGCAAAAGGGGAAAGAAAATAGGACATTATGTATGTTGTGAGTAGAGGACATGAACATTCTGGTCAATGGAAAAAATGTCTCCTCTGAATACTTAACAACAGTTGATATCATTTATTTGTGAGTTTGGGAAGCGTGAGTCATCTGGGTGAATCCCATCAGTTCTATATCTCTGATAAAGTTAGGTCAGATCACAGTAAATTTGCTAAGACTCCTGGTCTGTCTTAGGAGATGGGTCATCAGGTCTTCTCCTGATGACACTCAAATCTTAACATGGACCCCTTCCAAAATATAATAGGAGCAAGTTGGTAGAACTTACTTGACGTTTCTACTCAAGACATCTCATACTGAGCCTAGTTCTGTTCTGAAATTTTTAGTATTCTTTGATGTAGGTGCCAATAAAGCAAGTGCATCAAAGTAAAGATAATAAATGATATATCTTTGAACTATAGTTTCCTGAATCCATAAAACATGAAGTTACTTCATAGATTTTTCCAATGTGCTTCTAAAAATTCAGAATGTGAATTGATTTTTATTACCACACTCTAAATGGGAAATTGAATAAAGAGCCCATTTCTTTGTAAAATACTTTCATAACCTTGTACTCTGCTTTAATGACATCATTTGTATATTAAAAAGCCCTGAAGACCCTCAGTGCCCTGCAACAGAAATATTCATTTGAAAATATCATTCTCAATGTTCAATTAGATTCAGGTGGAAGATTTCCCTTGTGAGCAAAATTATTTCTCTACTTCTTAGAATTTATTTGATGATGGGTAGGTTTTCAAAAGAATTTGCCACTCTGATATTCTCTAGCAAATATGAAATAAACTAAAATTTCCAAAATTTGATGTTGTACATATTACCTAGGAAAGTACAGAAAGGAATCCATACATGCACTTAACATGTATTGATTGCTCATCATGTGCATGGCACCGTATTGGGAATTGGGAATGCAGAGATGGAAAACATTATCTAATGAAGAACAAGGTTAAGAGGCAACCACTGCACACAGTGACCAGGGGTGTAAGAAACATGAGCAGAGGGAGCTCGTTCTTTCTCATTCTGGAACTTCAGTGACATGAAAGCTAGAAATTTATTATATTTTCACAGTTTTCTGAGGCTGTTCTCATTTTTTTCCAACTATTTTTTCTCTGTTGCTCAGACTGGGTGATTTCCATGGTCCCATCCCCAGGTTTATTGATTATTTCTTCTTTCCTCTCCATTCTGCTGTTGAGCCCATGCCTTGAGTTTTTTTTTTAAACAATTTCGGTTACTGTGTTTTTCAGTTGTAAAATTTCTATTTGGTTCTTTTTTATAACTTAATCATATATGTATGTATGATATGTAACATGATGTTTTGAAATATGTATACATGGTGGAATGACTAAATCAAGGTAATTAACATATGCATTACCTCACATGCTTATCATTTATTTGAGAATACCTCAAATCTACTCTCTTAGCAATTTTCAAGTATACACATGGTTATTAGCTGTACTACCATGTTTACAATACATTTCTTGATTTTATTCCTCCTGTCTAACTGAAATTTTGTATTCTTTGACCAACAGCTCCCCAATATCTCCACCCTCCTGCCTCTGGTAACTACCATTGTACTCTCTGTTTCTATGAGTTCCACATTTTTAGGTCCATATATAAGTGAGATGATACGGTAATTGTCTTTTTATGCCTGGTTTATTTCACTTAACGTAATGTATTACAGCTTTATTCATGTTGTTGCAAATGTCAGAATTTCCTTCTTTTTAAAGATTGAATAGTATTCCATTGTGTATATGTACCACATTTTCTTTATCCATTCATCTATTGGTGAACAGGTAGGTTGATTCCATGCCTCAGCTATTGTGAATACAGCTTCAATGAACATGGGAGTACAGCTATCTCTTTGACTACTGATTTCATTTCCTTTGGCTATATATCCAGCAGTGGACTTGCTGGATCATATGGTAGTTCTATTTTTAATTTTTTAAGGAACGTCTTTTTTTTTTTTTTTTATAATTGCTATACTGATATACATTCCCCCCAACAGGGTACAAGTGTTCCTTTTTCTCCACATCCTTGCAAGTACATATCTTTTGTCCTTTTGGTAATAGCCATTCATACAGGTGTGAGGTGATATCTCATTATGGTTTGATTTGCATTTCTCTGATGATTACTTATGCTGAGTAATTTTTCATATACCTGTTGGTCATTTGTATGTTTTCTTTTGAGAAATGTCTATTCAAGTCCATTGCTCATTTTTAAATTGGATTATTTTCTTGTTATTGAGTTGTTTGAATTCTTTATAGATTTTAGAAATTAAACCCCTTATCAGATGTGTGGTTTGTAAATATTTTCTCTCATTCCATGGGTTGTCTCTTCACTCTGTTGCTTGTTTCCTTTGCTGTGCAGAAGCTTTTTACTTTGATGCAATTCCATTTGTCAATTTTTGCTTTTGTTGCCTGTGCTTTTAGGTTATATCCAAAAAAATCATTGCTTAGGCTAATTTCACAAAGCTTTCCCCCATATTCTCTTCTAGTGGTTTTACAGTGTTAGGTCTTACACTTACGTATTTAATCCATTTGAGTTGATTTTTGTATATAGTGTGAGATAAGGGTCTAATTATATTATTCTTCATATGAAAATTCAATTGTTCCCATACGATTACTGAAGATACTGTTCTTTCCCCCTTTGTGTGTTCTTGGCACTTTTGTCAAAAATCAGTTGACTGTAAATGAGTGGAGTTATTTCTGGGCTCTTTGTTTGGTCCCATTGGTCTATGTGTTTTTTATGCCAGTAACATGCTGTTTTGGTTACTATATATATATTTTTTTTTTATTTTTTATTTTTTATTTTTATTTTTATTTTTTGAGACGGAGTCTCGCTCTGTCACCCAAGCCAGAGTGCAGTGGTGTGATCTCAGCTCACTGAAACCTCCTCCACCTCCCTGGTTCGAGCAATTCTCCTTGAACCTCCTGAATAGCTGAAACTACAGGTGCATGCCACCACACCCGGTTAAGTTTTATATTTTTAGTAGAGATGGGGTTTCACCATATTGGTCAGGCTGGTATCGCTGAACTCAGGTGATCCACTTGCCTCAGCCTCCCAAAATGCTGGGATTATAGGTGTGAGCCACTGCGTCCATCCAAGATTACTATAACTTTGTGTAGATTTTGAAATCAGGTAGTGTGATGCCTTCAGCTTTGTTCTTTTGCTTCTTTCTTTATTCTATTTCTCTGTTGAGACTTTCTATTTCTTTGCTGAGAGTTTTGGTTTTCTCATTTGTTTTAAGTGTGTTTGTGATTGCTTATTGAAACATTTTTATGATGGCAACTTTAAAATCCTTGTCCAATAATTCCAACATCTTTGCCATGTCAGTGTTGACATCTGTTGATTAACTTTTCTCATTCAAGTTGAGATTTTCCTGGTTCTTGATATGATGGTAATTTTTGATTGTGTCCTGGACATTTTGGGTATTACATTTTGAGACTTTGGATCTTATTCAAATCTTGTGTTTTAGAAGGTTTTCTCTGATATCAGGCCATGGGAGGAAGGGATTACTGCCTTATAACTTGCAGGTGAGGTGGAAAACCCACTTGGTTTTCCTTGACACCCTCTCAATGGGGGGACTGATTAAAGGGTCCCCATTAATGCCAGGTGGGTATAGTGGTTCAGACTCCATACTAGGCCACCATTGCCGTCACCTTAGCTGGGAGGAAAAGGGGCGCCTCATTACTTCTCTCCACTTGGCCTCCACTGACACAGTGGGGTTGGGCCTCATTACTATTGGAGGGTCACCTCCCTGTCGCCTGGCGGGGATGGAAGTTCAGTTTCTCCATGTGGCCTCCTATGAAACCATGGGGGAGGGACCTTGCTACTGCCAAATGAGGATGGAAGTCCTGGCCCCCATTCAGCCTTCTCTGACATCACCTTGTAGGGATGTTGAGCACCTCACTATAGCCTGGCAAAGGTGGAAGGCTAGGCTCCCAGTTGATTTTTGCTGACAGGGCTATAAGTGGGGTTGGAGTTTTTTCCATGCTCTTTGGTTGGAGTAGGGCTATTTTTGTCTAAAAGTTTTCTGTCTTTCTTGGTTCCCTTTTCCTAGTCTTTTGGCTAGATGTTAGGTTGTATTATATATATAATAATGTGGGTCTTGGTTGTGGACTTATTTGTGTGAAGAAGTGACCACATTCTAATTTTTGTGTTTGTTTTGAAATAGTACTGGGGTAACTGTTGGTTTTCATCTTCATTTTTTCATCAGTAGTATGGTTACATTAAAGCTTTCTGTAGTTTCCAAAAATAAAGAAGTAAATAAGGGTGATTGGAAGTAGAAGGCACTACCCTAGCAGCTTGGAGACAGAGTCCAAGAGCCCATGCCTGCTTCTCCACTAATGATACGAGTGATCTAGGATAAGTCATTTGCTCTTTTTGTGCCTCAGTTTCTATTTCTGCAAGTTAGAGGGTTAGATGTTTGACAGTTTGTTAAGTTTGCACTAACTCTCAAAATTTCTATGCTGGAAGAAACTGGGGCAAAACGTTTTACACTTGGTTTCTCTGTGATTTAGTGTAAAGAACCAGAAAATTAAAGTTGACATTATTTATTGCTACTTACCTTCACTTGGAATGCAAGAAAAGGTTTTTACTGTGCTAATACAATGGAGGGTGACATTTTCCTACAGAGTTGCAGTATAATCACAGCAATGAAAATAAGTAAACAGGAGGTATCTTGGCCATCTAAGGTCTTGATCATGCAGTGATGGCATATGAAGGTTAAGAGTTGTTGAATGCATTGCTCTTTGAATCAAAGTTTAAAAAATTATGCCAGAGACAATGTTTATTTAAATGATTTAATTATAGGGGGCAAATGATCAACACAGAGTGCTAGATAGGCATTTCTTATGCTATAATTATTCACAGCAATAATGACCTCACAAAAAGAGTTGCATGTTTCCTTTACTTTTGTATCATGTTCTTTTGAATACTCTCTTTGATATCAATTTAAATCTCAACTTGTTTATTTGGTCCATCGATATAGATAGAATATGTACTCAGTGGTGGAAGAAAATGTTTGTGAAGGGATTTCAGGAGAACATAATCTTGCCTCTTCTCCATCATGTCTCAGGGTAGAGCCAGGTGAGTGGGCGGGAGAGGAGTTCACCTGTCCACATGGCCTTCCCATGTCCTGGTTTGGCCCAGGCACAATTCTGCAAGCCAGTATTAAATCTCAAGTCAGGAAATGAATTTTAGAATTTTTGAGAGAATGTGTTTTATGATGTCTCCTTTTCTCTTATTTCAAAGATAGCCAGAAAGGAGATAATAAAATCCATGGAATTTGAGGTGAAAAAAGCAGGCTTCCATTGAATTTGTGGTGAGTTAGAATAGTTATTGTTGCAGTTAAAGCTGCCTGTCCTCATTTATAAATAAGTTTTTTTTTTTTTTTTCAAAGGAAGGGATTAATTTTTGAGTTAAGGAAAAATACAGCAGGAGTTTTTCCTTCTCAAAATAAGTCAGGGCAGTTGTATCACACCCGGGCAGCTTCGGATTGTTTTCTCAGATACTGTTTTCTGTGGCTGCCCAATCTGGTTGGCGTGATGCTCATTTCGGTTACAGAAATCTTTAAATGAAACACTCACCTGTTCTTTCCCTGCCTTTTTAACAGGCTGTCATTCAAGACTGAATGGTACAGACTGGATTTATCTTTTTTATTTATTAAAAATTTTGCAGTATAATAAATCTACTCATTCAAAAGAGTTAAAAACAGCAACTTGATTATTCTACATTTTGGTCTTTAAAACTAAGATAGGCTTTTATGGCAATTACTGGATTGCAAAGACATGTAAATATGATGGCTAATGCAGTGACGATTTATGTTTTAAGTCATTTTATTCCTTATAATTATGCATTTGAAAGACAAGATTGCTAGCATCACAGTTGCCAATATGTTTTAGAAGGAAAGGCACAACTGAATAAGTGCTCCAAAGTGTTTTAAAATGTTTTAGGTGCCTTTTAGCTTTATTAGTACAAGTAACTGCATAATATTTGTATTTTACTATTCCTTCTCATAGAAAAGTAGAGAGTAGTATGTGAATAGGAAGTTATTTTGTTTAGAAGAATTCCAGGTGAATCACAACATCCATTTCTTATATTGTGATAGGGTCCTTCCTTCTTTGGACAACCCCTACCAAAGGCTGATTCATAAGTGCATGGCTGTTGTTTTCTCATTGGCATTAGCCTATCTGCAGTGACATGTGTGGCTTACAGCATCTCTGATAAATGTCATTACAAGTGTTTCCTTCTGTGCACAAAAAAACTGAAGCAAGAATGAAGGTGATGGAGCTAATAAAGATTTGGGATTAATGATTTTTCAAAAAGTCATGGGTTAGTCTAACTGAAGTTAATAGTGTATGTGGAAATCAATGTTCTGAGACTTCAGGCAAGGGTATTCAAGCTATCTTTGATTTCAGAGGATTTGATTTTTTTTTTTTCATGATTAACTTGATAGTGAAGGAAGTACCTAGGATGTCAAATGTGTTTTGGAATCTTTGTTTATTAACACATATTTATTTTCTGTTTATTATTTCCTGAAATGGCCTCCCATTGTATCTATGTGCAATAAATTATGAAAGAGTGATATGCTGTATTGACTATCCAGTTTGGAAGGCAGAGAAATACAGAGGACATTCATGCGAGGACAGAAAAAATTTCAGACAGGACAGTAAAAAAAAATGTGTTGGGAGGTATAAGAAGGCAAGTGACTGTAGGAGAGATTAGGGCCCTTAACCATATGAATCCAGATTTTGCCAATCCTTTGGTGAGTCATTTATCTTAGGAGGGGAGGAGACTCAGCCATTAGCATCTATCATGGGGCTGGTGGTTTGCTAGAAAGCAGAAGTGAACCAATCCCAAAGCAACCAGAAGTCTCTGTGGGTGAAGAGCAGGAAAAAATGGTGTGATTGGAAAAGGTTAGGGGTTGATCTTGGAGCCAAGCACAGCATGTACCCTATGAACCTTATGTGCAGGGAGGGATAAAAGTGTGGGCATTTGCAGGTGAGTTGAATGAACTTGTGGGCTACGTTGTTTCATTACTTATGGACCTTTCTATATGATTTATTCTCTTACTGTTTGATGTGTATACTTTATGATACTTTCTATTAATTAGACATCTCAGTTGAACAATATGCAAGAGACTTTGTCCAGCATTTCTGATGTGACTATGGATACTAGGCATGACCTGGAAATCTAGGAATTTCTTGGAGAGGATTCAGGAAATATTGTATAGATCATGTATATATGTATTCATTATATTTCTAAATTACATTCTATTTTCTTTCAAACACTTCATCCCAAACATGGCAAGCGACAAAATTATCATTGGATTTCCTTTCTTTTAGGGAAATAGTTAAATGTGTAAATGAAATACCACAAACTTATCTTTGGAAAGGTTTACAAATACTGTACATTCTTTTGCTGACAACTATGGAAAAGTGTTAGAAATAACTATACTGTATTAATATAAAGGGAAAAAGGAAGGTCAAAACATGCCAGGATGATTCCATTGAATAAAGAAAACCCTTGTTTAAAATTGAACTATAACAAGAATCCTGCTTGTTCCATGAGAATGATTTGAGCCATTTTGCCACTATCAGATTTGGAAACTGGAATTTTAGACAGCCAGAGGAGGGGATGGCAGAGTATCTGTCCCTTTCCTTTCCATCCTGAGGATTGTCTTTCAATCCCTTCATAAGCTATTTTTACTTCTTTGGGGATGGAGTAAAGAGAAAGTAATGAAAGTGAAACACAAAATGGTCAGCTTAACTAAAGGCTTTTTTTTTTTTTTTTTAAACAACAACAACAACAACAGCAACAACATAGGTTTTTAATGTATCTAGATTTTCTTTTGTCTCAAGTAGTAGATAATGAAGTATAATGGTACACAGTTGGGCTCTAGGTATGAGATTATTTCCCCAGTTATATATAAAAATAAATTTCAGCAAATTACATTTATGTTTCTGTTTTCCCAAGGTGAAATAGAAAGACAACACTGAACATCAGGTATTCTAAATATTTTGCCATTGTTAGCAATCACTAGCTCACGTTGTGGGGCTTGTTGTCATCGTTTATGTGTTGTTATATTCTGTAGGATGAAGTTTTATTATTTAAATTTGAATAACTTGACCAAAATATCTGATCTGTATAATTATATTCATTCCCAAATAGTTTGATGTAAATGGTAAATATATATGAATAAAAGGCCTTGACAGATTTTATTAAGTTCCAGCTATGCACATGTTCAGGAAATTATTTATGCTTGCCTATCCCCAAACACCCACTCTTCTTTTTGAGAACAGTACCTGGTAACTAACAGATATTAACAGAGGCAATGGACAGAGTGGTAGTGTTCGTTCTTTTAAAAAACTGAGTGCATTTTTAAGCATTTATTTTCGTAAGCCAAGGCCTGAAACAAAAATTAAAAATCTACTGCTTCAAGGACCAGGGAGATAATATATTAATTCTAATGTTTTACAGTAATAAAATTCACTAAATATTTCACTTTTAATGCTGGCGATGATAAGCAGCAGCTGATTCTGATCTCAGCAGAGGATGAACCATAGTCAGGGCCAAGCTGTGATGGAAGGAGGACAGTGCTGCTTGTTTTCACAATTGGTGCCGCAAGGGAATGTGGGCTTCATGTTGCCAGATCTACCAACTTTTCAAGAGGGGTCATAAATTTGGGTTTTTATATAAAATATTTCACGCTTTACACACTGGCAATATAAAATGGATTTCAAAATCTTTTTGAACATTGCATGAGTCAGCGCTTAAGAGGGCAATCAAAACGTATCTGCAGCCCAGATTTGGCCCATATCTGGCAGGCTCTGGTCTATATGCCAATTATGCTCAAAGCTATTTCTCCTGTCTTAAGCTTCAGTATCCTATGTAAATCTGCCGGGTAGACATTTTCCTGCATATCCCTTTAACTAATATGTTCAAAACAGCACGCATGGGCTCCCCTGCTCTTGGCCAAGCCTGCTCTATGATCAGACTTCCTTCCCTTGGCCCAGTGTTCTGTTCAGTCAATGACACGACTATGGCCCATATGGATACTACTATCTTGCTCACCTCTCCTTCAGTCAGCCACTAGATCCTCCCAGGTTCTCCTAAATATTCCTCTGTTCAATCTCAATTTCTGCTTATCATCTGTTTCTGTGATTGCGGCCTCCTAATGGTCTCCTGGTTGCCAGAATGGTCTGTTGAAAATGCAGATATAATCTGGCTTCTCCTCAGGGTGACAGAGTCCATCTATCTTTCCTTGTGCCCACCCCTCCAGTCTCATATTATGCCATCTTCTATCTTTGATTCTGTTGATAGGAAATGCCTGGTTTTCTGAACTACACGTACACTTTGCTGACCTTGTGCCTTTGCTCATGCTGTTCCCTCTTTCTAGCATTCTCTTTTCCTCTTCTTTGTGTGACTTACTCTCATCTCTTCTGCACAACTCCACTTAGGCAACATGTCCCCCCACTCTCGGCATGCATTTCTCACACCAGTTAACATATTATGTTAAAATGACCTGTTCATCCATTAAGCTGCAATGTTCCAAACTGCAGGATCCACACGTAATTATCCTTTATTTCTCAGTTCCTAGCAGAGTTCGCAGTCAAAGGAAGGCAAACAAAACCTGTTTGTTAAATTAAAATGAACTGTGTGGTCCCCGAATCCTCTCAGAGGGCAGCAGAGTGTATCATATGCAGAGTGAGGTGCAGGTGGAAATTCAACTGTTAAGACAGTGTAGGTATTTTGCTGCCCACTCCCTTTCCTCCCAACCCACCCCGCCCCCTACCACACAAGTCTATTGTAAAAAAAACTAGGCAATTAGTTGGTTGGTTGAGAAAACATTATCAGCTTTGGTTTAAAAAGTCCCTCCCTAGCTGACTTGATGCTTTTCTCAGACTTCAGGGAAGGTGTATGTAGGATTAAATATTACCCAGTTAAGTATTTAGTTCATTGTGAGCTGCCACGTGCGACTTTCAGTAGAATCCAGAAGCAGCAGTTTTTAATTTTTAACATTTTCCTTGGGGTAACCTGACAAGGACCCTTGATGCCATTACTGTGGGACTCTCCAAGATGTCTGTTAATCCAGTTGTCCTCATTCACTACCTGCTGTTTGGACAACACTCTAGAGGTGCCCCGAAGGTGCCCCCAGAAAACCCTCAAGCACAGGGATGGCAAGTAGGTTTTACCTCACATGCCTTTTTTAATTGAATGGTAGTTGCTCCGGAGGAACAAAGCCAGCTCAAATCCCTGCTCACAAGGAGTCCGTAGTCTAGCTTCAGAGGCAAACAAACGGAGAAGTTAAGCGCCATGACACAGCAGGGAGGAAGGCAGGCACACAGGGCAAAATTTTAGAGCAACTAGTCAAAGTGGTCTCAGGCAATAAGGAACATGCACCAGAAAGCAAATCAATGCACTGCTTCCTCCTTCTAGAAAATCTTGCCACAAAAAGTGTCAATGGGCTTAAGCAATGTGGGTAGCCAGATTACATTGAGGCACAATCCTTGTTACTCCAGGAATATGGGTAATCAGCAGTTTGTGACAGGCTGTCTTAAGGGCGTTGTTCTAAAAATCTCCAGAAGGTAAACAAGGGGACAAAATGATATTTGGTTAGAAATAAAGCTGTGGTAATGAATTGTAAGTGTCAACTAATATGTTAGGGGATGCCCAGATAGCTGGTACAACATTATATCTGTGTGTGTCTGTGAGGGTGTTTCTGGGAGAGATTCATATTTAGAGCAACTAGTCATCTATTTGAATAGGTAGACTGAGATCATAATCAAGTGAGTTAAGAAGATCATGGGACTTGTTGGCTTCCATAATCACTGTATTTGAATGAGTAGATCGCCCTCCTCAATGCAGCATCATCGAATCTATTGAGGGGCTGGATAGTGCAAAAAGGTGCAGAAAAGGGCAAATTCCCCCCATCTTCAGACCTTTGGTCTCAAACAGAATTATTTCACCAGTTTTCTTGGTTTTCCAGCTTGCAGATGGCAGACCATGGGACTTCTTGGCTTCCATAATCAAGTGAACCAGTTCCTGCAGTAAATCTCTTCTTATATATCTGTATATATCCTTCTGGTTCTGTTTCTCTGAAGAACCCTGAATAATACAACAGTCTTTGCCATCTGATAAACTTGGATTTGTAACCTTGAGAAAGTAACCTCAGAGCCTCAGTTTCCTATTGTGTAATTCAGGCAATAGTGCAAGTTTCATAAGTTCGTTGTGAGAATTACATGAGAAAGTGTTCATGGATGTCTAAGCCTAGTGGCCAAGAACACTTATCCAATGTGTGTGTGTTTCCTCTGTGAAGTCATTGATATTATTATGCCTAACTCTCCCTAGGAATTTGGGGGCAGCTTTGTGGAGGAGGTATCACAAGCGTGACACCAAGTCCAAACACTGCCAACTGAAATGGACCCAAAAGAGTGCAGCTTGCCAGGCACAGGCATACATATTTCTTTTAGACCCTCAGCCCACAACTATTTTCTATCTGGCCTGACCCTGCTTAGCTTCTGAGATCAGAGATTGGATGCATTCAGCCTGCATCTATTTGCTATGACTGGGGTAAAAATGGCTTCAAACTTAGAATTCTTCAGGCACAGAGGCATGTCAGTTCTTTAATAAGATTTTCTGTAATTAATATTCATTGTTAGATTCTGGGCTATAAAAAAATCAGCTTAAGCCCTATAAAAAGATATTTATTCTAGCAACAGAAATGTTAGTCCTATTTGCATGTGCAATAATTTCCTTCAACAAAATAGTTTTGCCTTATTTCTAAAGTAATTTGTAATCCATAATTTAATAAAGTAAACATAAGATGTAAAATAATTCTACCTACCCTTAATATGTTTGATGTGAAAATATTAACAGTAACCCAAGCAGGCTCAGAAGTACTTAGTTATTGTTAATTGTCCCTTGTATATATTAATTGAAGCACATTTTTGGTCATATTTGCTTATAGAATTGGGAGGGGAGAGGATGAAGAAAAGGAAAAAGGCAATAACATTTATTGAGTGTCTACTATTTGCCAGAAAATTCATATACCATCTTCATCTTCATTACCACCCTGGGAGGTCGGTAGAGCATTCTGTCTTAAAAATGAAGGAACTCAAGAGCAATGAGTTTACATGACAGGGGCCCACTCCCACTTAATAAGTGGGATATCCAGATGGCAGGGCCTTTGTTTAAACAGAGCATGTCCATGTTACACTGCCTCAATAAAAAAACAAATGGGCTTTCAGAATGTTATACCAAATTCAGTCAAGGGACATCGAGTGCCCGGTGTAAGTACGGCATCAAACCAGGCACTGCAAGAGTTAAAGAGATGTGTGAAACTGGCTTCAGGGGTTCAGTAAGGAAGACCCATACACAGGTCTCAGGTGCTAGTTAATGGTCCAGGAACTAATTACCTAGTACATCCATTAATGCTTGTTTACATATCTGTTTGTAGATACTATCATTACCTAGAGCAATTATTTTGCTGTCATTATTGGTAAACTAGACATACTCTTAAATCTTCAAATTTCATTGCCATAAACATCTTCTGTAATACTGTGAACATAAGCATATTATAGCACGTATCTGCCCCCCTAAGTGTACTGTGATTTCCTTGAGGAAGGGTCATGCTTTATTCATCTGTAGTGTCTGGAAACTATATGGTCTGATATCTGAGAGGTATTGAATACATATTTGTTGAGTGATTTGAAGTATTAGAGCAAAATATTTAAAAATATGAATAATTATTGTTAATATATGTCTACATCAGATTCTAATTTAAGAATCTGTTCATTGTATTTACTTCCTTACATGTATGTATTTATTGTCAACAATCCATAATCATTGTTCAGAGTCCTTAACAATTGAATACTATTTTTCTCTGTCTCTACAGTTTAATAGGTTTTGGCAAGTATACAACAGTGATTATTATAAATGTATTTCTTTTATTTCTGTGTTTTGAATTCTATTTCTCTAATTTGAATTCGTCATGATTTTCATCTTTGTTTCTAAGAGGCAGCCAGAGATTACTTCTAGAGTTAAAAGAAGAGCCCTCATTTGAATGTGTTTGAGTATTTCTGATGCTCAACCACTTTGATTCATGTGTTTAAATAAAGTTGCAGAGTATGCATTATATTTTTCATGTACTGTGTTAAGTTTTACACAATGAGTTTTAGATACAATCCTATTTTTTAAAAATGACGAAGCGCTGTTATGGTTTGAGTGTATCATCCAAAGTGCATGTGTTGGAAACAATCTCCAATGCAAGTGTTGGGAGGTGGGACTTAATAAGAGGTTATTAGACCACCTCTTATTAGAGGATTAATGCTGTTATTCCAGAAGTGGGTTAGTTACCTTGGGAGTGAGTCCCTGCTAAAATGACTTTTTTGGCCCCCTTCCCCACTCTCTGTCACACGTTCGTCCCCTTTGACAAAGAATAACTTGAGACCAGTTGTTCATTTCTTTCTGCTTATTCTCTCATGGTGTACTGTAGTAAGAAGGCTCTCACAAGATGCTGGCACCTTGATATTGAACTTCCCAGCCTCCAGGACTGATTGTGAGGAATAAATTCGTTTTCTTTTAAAGTTATCCTGTGTGTGTTTTTCTGTAATAGCAACACAAAGCAGACTAAGACAGAAAATTGAGTACCAAGAAATGGGGCTGTTGCTATTATAAATACCTGAAAATGTGGAAGCAGCTTTGGGACTGGTAGTAAATAGAGGCTGGAAGAATTCAGAGGAGCTGAAAAAAGTCTAGAATGCTGTGAACAGAGCACTAAGATTAATTCTGATGAAGGCTCAGAAGATAAGAGCTGTAGGGAAAACCTGTCTTAGGGATGATTTAAGTGGTTGTAGTCAGAATCTTTGTAGAAATATGGACAGTAAAGGCCATTATGATGAGATCTTAGATTGAAATGTGGAACAAGAAGGCATTGGAAACTGGAGGAAAGGTCATCCTTGAACAAAGCAGCAAAGAACTTGGCTGAATTGTGTTCATGTCTGAGGACTTTATGGAAGGCAGAACTTAAGAGCAATGAACTAGGATATCTGGTGGCAGAACACTTCAAAGCAAAATATTGACAGAGCTATGTGGCTACTTTTAAATGCTTATAGTAAAACGTGAGAAGAGAGACATAATTTAAAGACAGAATTTATAGTTAAAATGGAAACAGAATGGAAAGATTTGGAAAACTTTCAGTCTGACTTTATGAGGAATAAAAAAGTGTGACTCCAACTCAGAAGAGCTGCTGGGTGGATTGAACGCAGCAAAGCCATAGGAGCAGGGCTGTCTGAGGCTTTGGGAGTCTAGCCCCCACACCAGTGTGCCCAGGATGTGGAGCATTGAGTCCAAGGAGATTATTCCGGAGCTTTCAGACTTAATGTTGTTCTTCCAGTTGGGTTTTGGACTTACTTGGGATGAGTTATTTATTTCTTCCTGCTTATTCCTCCATTTTAGAATGATAATATTTATTCTAAACCTGTTCTATCATTGTTTTTTGGAAGTATGTAATTTGCTAACTTCATAGGCTCACAGCTAGAGAGAGAGTTGCCTCAGGATGAATTGTGCCTTGAGTCTCACCCATATCTGATTTAGATGGCACTCTGGACTTTGAATTTTTGAGTCGATGCCGGAGTGAGTTAAGACTTTTGGGACTCTTGGGATAGTATGAGGGTATTTTGCATTGTTAGAAGGACATAAATTTGGGGAGCTGGGGTGGAATTCTATGGTTTGAATGTGTCTGCCAAAGTTCATGCGTTGGAAATTTAATTCTCAATGCAACAGTATTGGGGAGTGAGACCCAGTAAGACTTCTTATTAGAGAATTAATACCGCAGAGGGATGGGCTCATCGTTGTGGGAGGGGGTTCCTGATAAAAGGATGGACTTGCCCCTCTTCCCAGCCCTCTCTTGCATTCTTTTTCCCTTCTGCCTTCTGCCGTGGGATGACATAGAAAGAAGATCATCTCACAAGATGCTGGTACCTTAATATTGAGCTTCCCATCATCCACAATTGTGTGAAATAAATTTATTTATCTTTTAAATTACCCAGTCTGTGTTGTTCTGTTATAGCAACACAAAACAGAGTAAGATAAGAATATTACCTATAAATAAAGCTAGCATAGTGTTATCTGAATAATTCTCATTTAATTGAATCTGATCTTGCTCTTTTGAAAGGAAAACTGAGACTTAGACTTCTTTCTAAGTCCTCCTGCAGTTGCTTTGACTTTTTTATTTCTTAATAACATTAGCAGCACAAAAACATATAGCTGTGCTTTGTAGGTTGATATTTTTAATATGTTGAAGATCTAAACTCTTATTTCTTTGTAATATTGGTATTTTCATATATTGTACTATTTTTGTAGCCAATATTTATCGAATCATGATTATATGCCAAGTGCTAAGCTAGGTACATGATTTCCTCATCATGACAACATCAACCCAGAGACGTAAGTACTATCATTTTCAGTACTATACTGATAAAGAAACTGAAGGCGAGGGAGATTATATTGTTTGCCTAAGTTACATAGCTAGGAAGAGGCAGATCAAGGACTAAATTTCTGTTTGCTTGAATCCAGCGCCCTAATCTCCATGTTGTACTGTGTGCTGCAAATAGTTGCTTGCTATGTATATACTTGAGAGAATTCTTATATCTTCACATAAAATTACAAGGACAAGTAGAGTTATTATATTTAGCATAAAAGTAAGCATATGAGATTGTTCTGATTATTTGATTCAATTTGTACTTTTTTTTTTACATTTGTATAGGTCCCTTTGCTCTGGGAAAATGGTGTCTTTGGAAGGTATTGAGCAAACAACCTGGTTGTAGTATCAGATAAGACACTTTTAACTGCAAATAAATTTATTATAACAAAATAGGCTCAAATAATTTATTATTTATTATCTCACATAAGCAGACGCCCTGAGGTAAAGTGGTTCCAAGATCAAATAACCGAACAGGTCAATGTCATCAAGAATCCAGATTTTTCCATCTTTCCGCTGTCCTCAGTGTATTGGTACTTACCCTCCGACTTGATCCTCATTGCTTTAAGATGGCTGCAGCATCTCCTAGCATCACTACGAACCCAAAGGCAGAAAGAAGAATCATTTTCTGGAATATATCCAGCTATGGAAGTAAGGAAAAATGTCCCCAGAACTCCCCTGTGCAATCCCCCTTAATGTTGCTTTTGCCCTAATTGTATCAGATGACCATCTAAAACTCAGTCACTAGGAAGGGGAATGGAATGATCACGACCAGTTATGATTAGACTAGCTCAGCTTTATCTCCTCACCACCTGTTATGATCATCCCCCAAGCCTGCAAAGGAGTCCAGGCTCTCCTAAGACACGTTGTCATCAGAAAGTGAAAAAAATTAAGGTTCTTCACAAAAACGAGAGAGAGAGAGAGAGATAGAGTGTGTGTGTGTGTGTGTGTGTGTGTGTGAGAGAGAGAGAGTATTGGAGGTTGGGGTGTGTATGTCTCTTGGGTTAAAAGTAATGCATAAAATTATTTTTCTGAGCAGAGTAAATCCAAGGGAAGATTGTCACATATACCCAAGCTTATGAACGAATAGTTTGGGACAATCATTTTAACATGGCGGTAGGAATCTAAATCACTGCAAGTGGCAATTTGGCTACAGTGAGAATTGAAATAAGGATGATCAAAGACTATTATCAGAAGTTGACAGTGCCTGACACCTTTCAAACAAAGTCCTTTATTTTCAGTTTCATTCCTGGCAAGTAGATTGTCACTGGAGTCTATATGGATGTCTTGGAGACACATGTACCTGCAGGTCATGTGGGAAAATGATGAGAGGGTCTTTGTCATTCTCTTCTCCATTCATGAAATCAGTGAATATGGAGCTAGTAGTAGTTTACCTAGTTTAACTTACTATCTAGTATGTTTCAGGATTTTCATAAGTTTTATCCTTTGTTAACACCAATATTGAGAAGTTGATATGATAGAAAAACTCAAGAAAAATCTTTCAAGCAGTGTTGATGTAGGTTTAGAAAGATATTTTTCATCCCATGGCTATCGATCATTAAACTCTGTAGATAATACTATCTTGCATGCAAAAAAGATATTTTTCATCCCGTGGCTATCGATCATTAAACTCTATAGATAATACTATCTTGCATGCAAAAAGAGACATTGAAAAGGAAAAAAGGTAGCTTTTGATTCAAAAAACTTATTACTGCCAGTGATAATCAATTACTTTTACAAACAAACTTATGGAATTAATACAGGATTAAGTCCTTGAGTTCTTTCACCCTCATCAGTATAGGGTACTCTGAGAGAACTTTAAATGTGCTTCTGATTTAAATTATATATTAGTCGGTTCAGGCACCACATTGAAAGGCTTAGTACTAATGGTAAAGCCAGGTAAGCAGTCTGATTAATGAAAGGAGCGGGGAAGACTCTGCTATGGGAGCTGAAGCACTTTGTCTACGAGCACTAATCATCATAATTTATTATGGGAAATTTCTTCCATAGCCCTGAGTCATAGTTGTAATTCCTCTGTCTAGAATGTATTGACTTACTTGTTTAAAAATACTTTCCAGGGAAAAATGTTTATTTAAAAATTGAAATAAGAAAATATGCTTCTCTTATTATGAAAATGGAACCAAGAAATGAAAAGTTAGATGGGTTGCTTAGTGATATGTGTACACTTATTTGGAAATTTGGTTCCAATTAGAACAATAGATGCTGTATAGGGTAACCATTTTGTATAATATTAACATGTTGGAAAATATTCCATTATTCTTGTAACTGCACTAAGTCCTTATTGTTTTTATATTGTGAATGAGATTGTGAAGAGAATGGAGAAACGCAAGGATGATGAAAAGGAGCTCACAGAAGACAGAGCTGGAAGGAAATTATGTACATTGACATTGTTATTGACTTGATTGCATAAATGAATATAGTTTGCAATTTAAACACTCTTACTATATCTTTCTGTTTCCCCAAGGTTGCTTGTTAGTTTTTCTATCACATGTGACTTAGAGACTTACTTTGACTGTGTCTGTAACATAATATTTTTCTAGTCATGTTTATAACACAATTTTTCCATTTATTTAATGTTTTGGCTCAAATGAAGGAGTTGGTCTAGAAAGAGGTGGTTTGACTGGTTTCACCTTTGCAGTTGTGTCTTTGGATTCTCCTGCACTTCTCTTAAATTGTCTCTCTTCAATTTGTTTCATTCTTTTGTTTTGGCTATTATAATGTCTGTTGAAGACTTGAACCTTTCCGTTCTATTTTCTTGACTCCAAGTAGGATTGGATCCCCCAGGGCTGTGCCTTCCCTGGAGACAGAACACTTTCAGCTGGCACTGCTAAGTTGAATATAATTGCCACTCTCCATCATTCATTTATAGCAAGGTGTAAATAAATGTTTTCTAGGCAGAAGTTACAAGAGTTTCCAATAAGAAGGGAACTGTCTTTTTTGGAGAAATTGCATTTCAGTGGAAGCTTATAGCTTAAAGGCATTCATTAGAGGTAAAGCAAGAAAGAGATGGCTAAGATGCTTTGAGTTAGCAATAACCAATAACATTTCTGTTATGTGGTAGAGATGGACAGGTAAAAGTGAGGGACAAGGATGAAAGGGAAGTGAGAGCCAAACACCTTACAAGGATGTCCAGACCATGTTAGTAAGAGGTGTGACTAATACTGTATTTGAAAAAAATTTTTGGCATTGCTGTGATGTTTGTCTGTTAGCAGAAGATCAAGAACATCTAAAATGACATTTTTTTTTTTTTAGTTAAATGTGTATTTGAGGAACATTTACAATATGTATAGTGCCCTTCTTATAGCGGTCCTCCTAGAAGAAGAATGCCTGAAGATATTCTTGAATAATGAGTAGAGATTAAATAGCCAGAGAAGAAGAAGAAAGCTGTTCTCACCAAGGCATGGAGGTGAGAAAAAGAATTCAGGTGGTTCTGTAAAGCGGGAAGGTGGAATGCCCTGAATCGTTCCTGTACCTCACCATGCTGGATTTGACATACCTTGCCAAGGTCACTTGAAACAAGAGGTATCATTTTATGGGGAGTTAAATGATGATAACAGCAATATTATAGGTTAGAATAGTTGTACCTCAGTGAATTCGTTCAATGTGGCAGATGCCGTTTAACATATATCAATTTTGTTTTATGAATCACCCTAACAACTTTTGAGGTAGACAGTATTGTGATCCTTATTTATATATGATGAAACTGCCACAAAAATAGCTAAGAACCTTGTCTAAGAAAGACCATGTTGATAGTGTTCTTCATGTATTCATTTAGCTCGCATATTTAAAGCTTTGTAATGCTGCTGAATTATACATAGACCCTTATGGAACTTACAGACAAGCATTGGAAGTAAAGATCATAGGAAAGTAAAGAAATATATATGTGTATTTACAATTTGTGATGAGTGCAAAAGTAAAGAGAACTGATTTGCGAGAAGAGAGACTGGAAGCAGGGAAACCTATTGCAAGACTAGCAGAAGTGCAGGTGACAGACAAATAGTCACAATTTAGACTAGAGTTCCAGCTAGTGGAGAGCCATTGGGAAGCAGGGACAGCTTAATAAAGGCTTTGGAAATAAAATTTGCTAATGTCATCAGCAGGCTCTTCTGTAGTCCTCTGGAATCCTGGGGGAGGGGGAGATGGAAAGGGAAAAGAAGACAGAGTCCTGTTTGGTTCATATTTTTATTCAGCTGTATCAACGGTGGCATAGGAGCAAGGTTTTGTCTCTAGTCCAGCTCGAATGGATTACATTTTTATCAGGGTTTAACCACATCTTCTATATTATTAATAATATTAAAAGGCCAGGCACGGTGGCTCACGCCTGTAATCCTAGCACTTTGGGAGGCCAAGGTGGGCGGATTGCCTGAGTCCAGGAGTTTGAGACCAGACTGGGCAACACGGTGAAACCCTGTCTCTACTAAAATACAAAAAATTAGCCAGGTGTGGTGGCGTGTGCCTGTAATCCCAGCTACTCAGGAGGCTGAGGTAGGAGAATTGCTTGAACCCAGGAGGTGGAGGTTGCAGTGAGCTGAGATTGCACCACTGCACTCCAGCCTGGGCGACAAAGCGAGACTCCATCTCCGTAAAAATAATAATAATAATACTAATAGTATTAAAAATAACATCCAAGTTTTATTGCACTGCATGCTGCCACTCTTCTTCAGTTTGTTTCATATTTTCTTCCCATGATTAGAATAACCTATATCTGTAATAAGTAGTCAAGTCTTTGTCATAAAGTCAGTGAGGGACATCTGTGTTCTAAGTTCATCCTTCTTTTGTCAGCTCTCAGTATCTTCTGCTGCAGAATTTCTCAGACTTATCCAGGTTTTACTCAATATTCTGATTGCAATTTTAGTTCTCACCTATGTCCTCCATGAATAAATTAATCATATAAATCCTACCTTCAGCTAGTAAAAATGGGACACCAATGTGGTCCAAGACAAGAGAGCCCCACTTAGCTCTATGTTTAATAAATACAGAAAGCCAAAAAGATATAACGCTATAAAAGGGTATTCTCCTGGAAAATAAAAGGAAAGAAATGCAGTATGTCCTTGATTGTAAATAGTGCATATCCTCCCCTGCAATTTAATGTTGCTGAGATGAACATGGGTCTTACATTTGATAGCATCATAGAATTAAAGAAAGACATTAGCCCCAACAGCTCTGACTCCAGACTCCTACACTGAAATGATGAATCCAGAACAAAGCTCCTCTGTTTACATTGAAAGACCCCATCATCAGAACTGATAGCATGGTAACTGAGTGTGGAGTGTGTTTGTGTGTGTGTGTGTGTATGTGTGTGTGTGTGTGAGAGAGAGAGAGAGAGAGACGGGGGGGAGGGACGGAGGGAGGGAGGTAGAGAGAGAGAGAGGGGGGGAGAGAAAGAGAGAGAGAGAGAGATGGAGAGAGAAAGGGAATCGTATGGAGGATGACTCATACTTCTGGCCCTAACTGTGCTGCTGGTGGCAAGTTCAATGAGATGAGCTCCTTTGGAGGGGAATTAGGTTTGTAGGTCAAATAGTCAGTTCAGTTTTAGACCATGTAGGGTGAGCTTTCTGTAGAATACCAGGAGGCAGTTGGATGTGTAAGTCTGAAGCTCATGAGAGGGGCCAGCACAGAGCTGGATTTGGGTATTGGTAACGTGTTAGGGAGCAGTTAAAGCTGCAGCTGCATTTGCACCCAGTGCGTGAGGAGTGCTGAGGGCACATGTGATGAAGAGTGATGAGGGCACACATGATGATGGGTGATTTTCCTTTGTGATCATCCCCTTCAGAGGATGTAAATGCAGAGGCTGTCCTTGGGGGATGTGAAGGAGTGGGAGTAGAGTGGCATACGCCATACTAATTTAGGGTTGAATTTGTAGTTTAGATTATCTGTTTTAACCCTAAGCATTTGATTTTGTCAGAGAGTTTTAAAATCCCCGCTTTGCAGATTCCAATGCCTCTCTAGTACTTAACACAGTATGTGGCTCACAGAAGGTGCTTAGTAACTAGTTGTTGGAAAAATGTTAAGGAAGACACTGCACCATGAAAATTAAATGGTGCAATTTTTATGTTGATGTTAAAACATCATCACAAAGCAGTACACAGTCAATGAATTAAACACAATTCCTAGCCGCCTTAGTCAGTTAGCCAATATGGATCCTATTCTTTAATCTGACTTGTGGTGTAGTAGGTAGCAGGCTATCTGTATATCAGCATGCAACTAGAGTGTCAAAACATGTTAAACATGAAGTAGGTCTTAAGAATTCAGTTTGAGTGCAATTTAGAAACTTTTTGGGAGGAATTTCTTCACTGGTAATATTTTTCAAAAGTCAAACAAGGTATTACTGTGATTTTTGGCACCAGCTGTTAATTTTACATGCTGATGCCTTTTTAGATTCACTGTCTTCCAAGGTATCACACAGTTTCAACAATGGATGAAAAGTTGCCAAAGCACTATCCCTGTATCATGACTACCATCTTAGCCTCAAACTGAAATCTAAACCAGTATCCTGCCCAAACGGCTCTTTGCAAGGATACTGGCAATCAGAAGAGTTCCTCTTTTGGCCTCTGCTTTGGTTGGTAATACTTTCTCTGGGGAAGAGAAATAGCTCATAGTATAATCTACTAAGGCCCACAATTTCTTGAGTATTTCAGGCTGTCCTTTCCAAAGTATAAGGTCAGGGAATAAATCTCCACCACAGAATGTCATGAACGACATCAGCCAGAGCCTTTGTGAAAAAGAACTGGCATTCCACAGATATACAAAGGCAGACATAAAACCTAGACACAGACATATATAAAAATCATGTCAGGAAGCAAAACTTAAAATACTCAAGAAATAAAAGCATTTGCTTTGCAGTGACCTTAATGGTAACCTTTTGCTTTACTAGTAGATATTACCAGCATAAATTAAAATCTCCTTGCTAAAACAGCATATTTAAAATCTTCAAGGCAGGCAGTCATTTGGAAACTTTGGGTGTGTATGGTTTTATCCCCTCAATTCCTTGCTGAGAGACCTTTGGGGTTCATGTACTTTCAGTTGTAGTGAACATTTCCCAATCTACAAGTTCTGGCCTAATTTCTTGATTGGGAATTTGCATGTTATCTGCATTAAAAACAGGTTAACTAGTGAATCCTGACCTTGACTTAGCGTGCCCGAATAACTCTGGTTTCACATAGTTCTTCTAACTTTTTGATAAGTGAAAACAAATGATGAAAGCTTGCAATGCAACTTGCTTTGAATGGCCATATATTTTGAAACTTGCTAAGGCTGGTATAAAGAAGACAGAAAGCTAAATCAGCCGAGCTCTGTATTACACTTATGAAGAAAGAGTACTTGTTCCAGAAATAAAGCTAAATTTACTTATGCCAGAAAAGCCTGCCTCGGGAGTGGAGTCATAAGGGCAAAAACTATTTCAGAATAGGGATGGACTATTTCCAGTATAAAAGTAACTTTCTGACGGCCTTCCTTTAAGACTTAGTCCCTCTTACACTCTTACTCGGAATAAGGTTCCAGTTTATGGTGAGGAAAACTGTTGCTTGAATGGCTAAACTCAGAGTTAAACTCTCCCAAGAATTTAGCCGGTTTGTGTGTGTGCTTTAATAAAGTGAGAATAATTCCTTAAATCATTGACTAGGTTAGATTTTGTTTTCATCTATAATAGTTAACTTCATACATAATAGGTTTGTCTGACCGATGATTTTCATTTAATTTTGATGTTTGTTAACATATATGCCTGACTGGGTACCGAGATGTTAAGAGTCAGTTCATTCATAAAGAGAATAGTATCCTTAAGTTTAGGCAGCTTCATAACGGATGAAAATAGAATCTGTTGAAATTATATTATCTGTATATAGTATGAGAAAAATAAGCTACTCTTTTAATTATGTAGCTTCCTGGATGGAGCTCTGGGATATAAAATACATGGAGCCTAAGAGAACACACAGCAGCTGGAGTCAGTATTGTCAAATGAATGTACAAATGAACAACAATAAAACCACATAATGAAAAGTTTTCCCCTCATTTAATTCTAATATGCTATAACACAAGTATGTTATTGGGAGTCTTTTCACATGTAATTAAACTATTGAGAGACAAAAAATTGAGTAAACTGAAGGCCAGGGAAGGACAGATAAAAGAATACTAAATTCCACAGAGCATTTTATCAGCTTACCACTATTCTCTCTGTAGTCTGATAATAAGATGAAAAAAAATAGAGTACTTAAAGGTCTGGTGAAAGGCTGCATATAACTGAATATATCTTATTAATTAAAGAAGCAGCATTTTTATTTTCAAAACGTAGTTCACGCTTTTGAAAAATGCACCAATAATTTCTAACACTTGGAAGACAGCCACCTGCAGCTTTTCTGGTCCTTTCCGACCTGACCTACACTGTTAAATGAAGGCGTGCTTTCTAACAGGTTTGATATCACAACAGTTCGCTCTTTCTCTTTGCTGAGTGTTTTCACATAATTATTTAAAGGCATGTCTTTATCACCCTCAGAGTGCCAAACTCTTCTATGAATGACAATCCTCTGACATTAGGATAATTTCCTGTATGATGTAATTATATGTGGTGAGAGCTCTTGCAATGTTAATCTCTGAACTTTCTTGTATGTTACCCTCCCCTTATTCTGTTATAGGTATTACCATTGCCTTAAGGAGAAATAGGTTCATAGCAGAGATGCAAAGAGATTTGTAGTAGGAAGAATACTTTTAATTTGCTAGATATTTTGCTGAGAAAAGGTCTTGAAAATGGAAAGTTCTGAAACAGAATTGATGTTCTCCAGTACCCTGAACTCACTGAGCATCTGAGCTACCCTTAGGAACATGCCCTTATTAATGTGCTTGGGATCTCAGAAGACTCCTGACTCAGAGAGTGAGTTCCTTGGTCCCCAGAAGGACAGTGATGATGATGGAACAAAAACTCACCAGGACTTATTCAGGAAAGGATTTGGAAGTAGAGAAAACTTATCTTTTTAGGTTTCATACTAGTCTTCTTTAGCCTTCTAAGTGTAAGACAAAAAATCAGTTCTAAGAGTGACTCTCACTCCCATTGGCCAAGAAGATATCTTAAAATAACAAGAAAAACATTGTACTGAGGAGCTAAACCTTCCATTGTAAATGAATTGCCCATTCTAGATTGTGATGAACATTCATTGGTGGCCAGAGAAGTCATGCTAGAATTGCAGATGCACAAAGGACTTCAGAGGTAACTCACTTTCACATTCTACTCAACACCAGAATCCTTGCTACACCATATATGACCTGGCATTTGTCATTGATTATACTTTCTCCTTGAATAGCTTCACCAGTGACTCCTCATTCATATGCCCACACTGTTGATACCTCTGGTTGCTAAGATCTTTGTCCTACTGCCCACCGCCAGTTTTACGGTCTGTATATTTTCCATCTGGAATAAGACATAATGCATTATTGAGTTGAGTTGAAGGCCCTAGTTGTTAGCAAGCTAGGAAGGATTTTTTTTTTAAAAAAAATTTAGTGGACATATATTTGGGTGGAATTTATTGCATTTTTGATATAGTATCTTATTAACACCTAAAGATCTATCTGTGAGAAAGAAGAAAAAGTTATTGTCTTTTCCATTGATGTAGAAACTGAAGCAGAAAGAAGTAAATTTCACAGTATCACAGAATCAATGGCAAAGTTGAGAGTAGATAGGAGAGAGCATTTTCAGTGGAGTGGGGGTTAAGAAGTGAGATCATAGTAAGAAAGCATGTCTTCTAGAATCTGGTTACATCAGTCACCAAGTGGTTGCATTTTGGTAATATGGAATATGTTTACTTGAAACATCAGAAAAAGTACCCAGTAAGGAAGGCTCTTTGAATAAATAAACTCGCATCACAGGTCAAAATTACCAAAAAGGAATAGGTTGCCATGTAGTTGAAACTTCTTTGAGGGCCAAGAACCTTGTTCCTGTGGCCCAGAGAAGTTTCTGATGGTGCAATTGGCAAAGTTAATCAGCACACAGCAAAACTACAGACGTGGAGCTGGACAAAGCTCCTCTGAGCAGAGAGGATGGGGCAGGTTGACTTTTCGGGTGTTTGAGAGAGGAGAGGAGTACTGTGGAAGTCTCCAGACGGTCTCTGCTTCAGCACCTTGTGAAGCTGATAGGGAAGGGGCCACCTCATTGCCCTGTCTGCCTAGCAGATGATATAGGAAGAGGAATGAGAATTTTCTCAGCTTCTAGGACCCCTATGAATAAGGATAAAGCAGCTTTGCCCCTTCCTTTGACTCCCGGATGTCTGTGTTTCAACTGGTGCTCCTCAGATTCCCTGTCCTGTGGCTCAAGTCTCAGGAGACACTGTTGTGTTCTAGAGAAGGAGTGGCTGTATCTTGGCCATGGGGCTTTGGGGGAAGTGTTTGAGCCTCAGGTGAGAAGGTATTGATCTAAAGCGTGCCCATGGTTCCTTAAATCCTAGATAAAGGTGAAGCTAGGGGCAAACGATGGCTAGAAATGGCAAGGCCAAAGCATAGGACAGAGAGCAAATTGAGGGCAGAGCCAAGAGAACAGGGGGGTGCCCAAACAGTCAAGGAGGGAGCACAGGGAAAGACACTATGAAAAGCCAGAGCATTATTCCAGTCCACCTGGTGGCCATGAAACACGCTCTGTGAACAGTGGTTCTCAACAGGGGTAATTTTGCCCCCAGGATCATTCGGCAGTGTTGGAAGATGCTTTGATTGTCACAACTGGGGGTGACAGGAGCGTAAAAGGCATCTAATGGGTAGAGGCCAGGGGTGTTGTTAAATATCCTAAAACGGACTGGAAAGCCCCCCACTACAAAGAATTTTTGAACCTAAAGTGTTAATAGTCCTGAGACTGAGAAGCCCTGTCTTACCAACTCAGCACACAGCCCCATGTTAACATTAAGGCTGGAGAGATTCCCATTGTTTACGCATGTTTTCTTTGTGATCATTCCAGCTGATCATTCCTTTCTGGCCTGAGCCTTGGCAGTGCATCCCGCATGTGGTTCTGTGCCTGCTTGGATTGGTTGGATGTTGTTTCAAGATGGCGTGCCAGTGTCATGCTGGCCAGAGATGATCCTGACAACCATCCCTGCTCCAGGTTATATCAGGAGCATCCCGGTCTACACTAGGATGCACCTGTTTGTGTCTGACCCTCTCCAGCTCCCATCTGCTGACCACCAACTCTCCTCTTGCCTCCTGCATAACCTCCTTTGCTTTACATGTTTCTGAGATGACCATCCACTTAACAGCATCAGAGCTGACATTGATCGGGCCCAACCTCGCCCCCCATCAGATGTGGAAATTGAATTTCTTCTGGAGTGTTCTTGCCCAAGGTTGTACCATCTCTCCTATAACACAGCCTCAGTTATTTGAGAACCACACTGAGGCTCAGAACTCTGATTTTTGTGTTCAGTAAGTATCTTCTCTCTCTGCCACATGCCAGAAATGCTGAATGAGGTTTGGAGCTATGCTCTTCCTGTAAACTCTCCAAACTTTATTTGCCTAACTTCTGATGAGATGTTTGTATTTGAACCCTGCTGTGAAGATAGATATATATTTTAAAAGCCTATTGAAACACACTGTGGAAGATCAAAATGTCCTATGGAGAGAAGACACTTGTACTTCCTTGAGAAAAGGAGGAAGCGTTGTGCAGAGCGGGTAGTGAGGGGTCTGTGGTTTTATCGACATCCTGACATGGATTGAGGGAAGTGCCAACATAGCTCTCCTCACTTTCCCTGGGAGGGCCCATCGATCCGAATGATCTCTTGTGCATGTGGTTCAGATGTCACTGCGTTTTCTTGTCTCATTCTTTTCTTGGAAGGAAGGAGGGGTCCAAAACTGGGGATAGGTTATCAGTGCTCTGAGTCTGAGAAGGGGATTTGGGGGAGGCTTAAGGTAAAAGCAAAAGATCTCAGTTTTGCCATCCAAATCAACCCATGGCCAGATCCGATTTAGGCTAAGAAATCTATTTTTGTGCTTTGGACATTTCCATCATCTAATTGTGTGTTTGTGTGTGTGTCTGCGAGAGAGAGAAAGCAAGCGCGCTTTGGAAAAATTTGAATATTGCCAAGTACAGGGGGAAAGATTTTTTTCTTTTTAAACTTAGATCAGATAACTAGGACACCAGAGTACCCTGAAGGGTGGGGCTGGGGGAAGTGGCAGGCCTTCCTTAGTATCCTTGCACAAGAAGGGGTCTTGGGTGTGTCTGGCTCTTTGGATGGTGCATTTTCACATTGTATTCATTTCAACAGGTTTGAGCTGTGCCTTTTCTTTCTGTTTCAATCAGCAGAAACAGATTTTTTTTTTCTTTTTTTCTGGCGTACAGTTGACAATGTAGGGGAAGTCAAGTTTTATAGGCTTTCCTCTGTATCTCCACCCGTGCCTGTTTTTCCCATACAGGATACTTCAGCATATGAATAGGCTATGTTCCAGAAGTTTATTTTGGATTAGGGTTTCTTAACCTGAACAGCTTGTTAATGGGCTTCAAGGGGCTACTGAAGTCCCCGAGAGTGTGAGCAAAATTTTGCATGTATGTGCACAGTGCATATTTTCTGGCGAGGAAATCCACAGCTTGTATTGAATTTTGAAAGGAGGCTTTGATTCCCTGGTGTCAGAAACACTGGCAATCAGCTGTTTGGAGCTTTTAATGCATGATTCAGAAATGGACTCTGCCCCAAGAAGCTGAAAGCCTAGCGAGGGAGATAAGACACAAATATAAATAGCTCTAAAGGTTTCAGAAAGTATTCTGGACATTTTGAGACAAAGGGATGACTTTGGGCAGCAGGCAGCAAAACGGCTGCTTTTTTTCAGAGAGAATCGGGTGTGCACATAACACCACATGAAGGGCGTGACTTTAAAGAAAAAGGGCCCATTCATACGTGAGACATTTACAAGTTCGTTATTTGAAAACCTTTGCTTTAATGTGAAGATAGCCAAATGATATTTATGGCCACAAATATATTCTTTGCCAAATATAAAAAACTTCAAAATAAAAAGCGATGCTGATTTTACTGTTTTCTCCTTTAGACCACATCAGTCTCATTTAAGAGTATGTTAAAAGCAGACGTTGGATTTCACTTTTTGGCACTGTAACTGGATGTGCTCTCATAAAGTCATATCTAGGCAATGAATGGAATGATTTTTCTTTTTTTTCGGTCACAGCACGCCTGGAAATTGGAAACCAAAGCAGAATGTCCCTGAGGTCCCCTTCTATTTATTCCTCATGTAGTATAGCTTGAAGTGACATTCTCTGACCACTAGATGGCACTCCTGCATAGGCGAGCCGAGCCCGGACTTACCCGATTTACTAAGGGCGGGGCTGCAGTCCCCCACAACCCCTGAAAGTGATGGCTGAGCCTGATAAATGAACTCATGGAGGCAGAAAGTCAAATAGAGTTGTGTAAAAGAGACTTTCACGAAATCAAATCGATGATATCTGAGATGACAAAATGCAGGAACTGCTTGTCTGCTTTTCACATTTACATTTTTAAAAATTTAAGATGCCTCCGGCGTGACTGTTGCTGGGCCCCAGGTACGATAGATAAATTAATATGCACAAAACTGAGTTCTCACCTTCCCTCAAAACTGGCTGTTCTTTTACATTTCCGTTTTTCTTAGGAGGACCGCCTGTTTTCCAGGCTCCAGAGCTGAGTGCTTTCTGAACTACATCTTTGATTATTCTCTCTTCCTCTCCCCTATTGTACCATCAAGTTCTGAAGTTTGCTTCTTCAAGGTCTCCTCTGGCTCCCCTGTTTCCTCTTCCATTCTAGTGTCATAAAACCTCTGCAATATTTAAAAGTATATAATACAATTATTTAAATGATCATAAAACCTCTGTGGTATTTAAAAGTACATAATACAATTATTTAAATGGTAAATAAAATTATTTAATAAAGTAACTAGTAATAACATCAAGGTTATTTCAGTAGCTTTTTAGTTGAATTTTTAAAACCATTTTCAGTATGGAAAACTGTCACAGCTTCTAAAATATAGTTTATTCAGTCATTTACTCATTGATTAATTTCATCTACTCCTTTAACAAATTTCGTGAGCTCCTCTTCAGATACTGTTTTAGAGGCTGTGTTAGACTGGGAAGGGTTCCTTAAAGATAATGGAAGTGGGTTACTACCCTTAAGGAGTTCCTGTGCCACTTCTGTACTCAAGAATATATGAGCCTGTACGACCTCTGAGGAAGGGAGGAGTGACTTGTCATGTCGTGAGCTGCCTTGAATGGAGTGAAATTTTCCATTGTTGATCTGTCTATACTTGCTGTTTTGTGACTAGCAAACTGATTTCCTGTAACCTGATCTGCTTCCCCAACATCATAGGTAAACAATAAATATATGTGGAATGAATAAGTACATGAAAAGACATGACTGCAAATTATTCCATAATTTTCATCACAATAATCCCCAATAGTTTAATAATATGGAAACCCTGCAAAGCATTAGTCTTTAAATATTTGTTGAAATTTCCTTAGATAGCTGATTATTTCCAAGAAAAAAGACTGAGAACAAAACAATAAACATCTATGTATGCTTTTTCAAATTATAACATTTTGTCATATTTGCTTCAGAGTTATTAAATAATTTAGTTTGTGTTTGGATCAGCTTCTATGTGCATGGAAAGAACAAAATTGTTAAAAACATATAATTGGTATAATAAACTGTAACACCTGAATTCCCCCTTGTCATAATTTCTTGCTTGTCAGAGGCAACCCATTTCAAATATGTTGCTATTTGCTTATTGGGCTTGTAATGCTACTTACTGACTTTTTTAGTTTTGACTCTCTGCTATGGAATGTGAGGATATAGGTGTTTTCATCCCTCTACTACTATCTGTAAAATATTTGGAAACTCCCAAATTATTAACTGTTTGAAATTCACATTTAAGTGGGTGCCCTGTATTTTTATTTGCTAAATCTTGCAACCATATTCCCTAACCATACACATGAATACTTCCTGCTGCAACCTTTAAATTTAGTTACATTTAACTTTTAGCTTAATCACTCGTTAATTGTCTATGTTCTGAGGGCCATGCAAATGCTAATCATGGTTGAGCCAGGTAACATCTAAAATATCATTCATTTTGCTTCCTATTTTTTGTTTTCTTGGATTGAAAATTGCTTGGTTTTAGATTTGCTCAATTTTCTTTGTATTTACCTAGTTTACACTAATTCACCTTCTAACTTCTCCCATTGTGTAATTCTCAACTCAAGGTATTGTTGGATCATATCACTTCTCTGGGCCTGCTGTCCAGCCTGTCTTGGGTTTCTCCCGTCTCCTTCCTCCTAGGGTCCTTGCCATTGCTTTCCTGTGAGTGATCTTCTGTCTGTCTCTGGGGTCCCATGTGTTCCTCTATCTTTGTTTACTCCTATATTTTGGTGGGGACTCCATGAGAAAACTTACTACCTGGATGGTAAATGGAATGAGAGTTTGCATATGTGGAAATGAATTTGTTCTACATTCATTCCTGATTATCCTTTTGGTTAAGAATAGGATTATATGTTGGGATTTATTTTGAAGGCACTGTTATATTACTTTCTACCAATGTTGTTGAGAAATGAAATGCCATTTTGAAATTGGCTTTTCTTGGTCCCAGGTGTTCTGAAATTTTACAGCGATGTGTTTGCCCCAGCATGGGCCAATGTCCATCTGTTATTCTAGAATCTTGATGGATAGCTCAGCCTCTAGAGAAAAATTTTAGAAAAAAAATTCAAAATTAGTAAACCAACAAATAACATTCATAACAAATTTCCACCGGAACGTCAACTTTCCTGTTGTTGCCTTAAAAGGATCAAAGTATAGGTTTTTCTGGTATTATGTAATATTATGCAGAAGGTTGTTACTTAAAAATACAGTACTGAAGTCATTCTTAATAAGTATCCAAAATATTTTTGGACTACAACTCATAGTTTTTCCTGTCACTGCACATCCACTGATCCCATTGAAATTTAAATTCGATTTAAATTTAAAATCTAAAATTCTAAAAATTAAACTGAAATTATTGTTTTCTAATGTTAATCTTTGTGAAAAGCAGAAAAACAAAAAACAAAAAACAAAAACAACACTAAATACTGGCTTTGGCCAAAGTTTACTTAAAATACCTGAATGGTTTTGGCCAATGTTACTTAAAATACCTGAATTAAAACATTTTTTCCTGTTTTAAAAGCTCATGTGGGGCGCGGTGGCTCACACCTGTAATCCCAGCACTTTGGGAGGCTGTGGTGAGTGGATCAGGAGTTCGAGACCAGCCTGGCCAACATGGTGAAACCCCATTTCTACTATTACAAAAAATTAGCCAAATTAGCCGGGCTTGGTGGCGTGTGCCTGTAGTCCCAGCTACTCGGGAGGCTGAGGCAGGAGAATTGCTTGAACCTGGGAGGCGGAGGTTACAGTGAGCTGAGATTGCACCACTGCACACCAGCCTGGGCCACAGAGTGAGACTCCGTCTCAAAAAAAAAAAAAAAAAAAAAAAAAAAAAAAAAATCTCTAATTCTAATTCAATTTTGTTAACATTTTGGTTGAATTTAATTTTGTGGAAAAGGAGGGAAGAAGCTGTGGGCTCTGAAGTTTATCCCGGTAGGCTTTTCAATTTTGGTTTCCTCAATAATTTCATTTAACATAATTGAGTGCCACCCCTTAAATGGTTTCTTTAAGGAATAGCAAAATAATAAACTTCAAATTACCTTAAGCCTGCCACCTGGTACACCCTCGAGAAAGTCACGGGGGCCAGTTTTGGTCGCCTGCTCCAACATGGAGTGTGACGGGCGGGAGGCACGGGGCCATGACAGTACTCACGGCACTCCCACAGCTTCCTCTTCTTCTTCTGTAGGAAAAACTTGAAGAACTTTCTTTAGAGAAATAATGTACATATCTAATAGTTGTCAAGTAGCTCATTACAATTTTTGGATATTATGAATGTGTAAATATTAAAAAACAATTTGAGGAAATCAGTCATATATTATTTTGAGGAAATTACTACAGCTACATCAAATTGATTAAAAAGAATGTTTTTTTCCTCTAAAGATTAATGGATTTTTAGATTATTTCTGAATAATATCCTCTACAGAAGGTAAATAAACATCTATTTTCTTAGCAATAGTGCTTTTTATATTGATATAATTTAGAAATTAGTTAATAGCTTCATGAATAATGTGTATTGCTGAAAGTACCGTAATGGTCAGTTTCACATATCATATGCTGCCTTTTAAAAGTATGTTTTATGGTTTGCAAAAGAACAGTTACATTTTTTTTTCTCATTGCTGTATAGCTGAGATAATTGATAAATATCTGGTAACTTTATACCTTGATTCTGATCACATGGAAAAATTTTATTTAGCAAACATCTAGCAAAAGGTATTTTTTTAATCATCAAACAAGATTTTTCTTTTTAACAGAAAACCCATTTTTTTCCACCTTCTTTTTTTCTCCATTATAATTATTTGAAATGTTTGCTGGCATATAGCATTTGATTAGTGAATTTTTGAAAAGCAGTCTAGTTTTAATAGGATTATCAATGGAAATATAAATATAAGAATAATATATTTATATAAAATTTTATGTTTTATAATAAGCATCTGTTTTTTAAATTTATGAACTAAAAATAGAAAAATGTACTTTTTTTGTAGTTAAAAAAACATTGTTTTTTCTTGGGTAGATTTTGGCTTGTAAGTTTCTTCTTCAAAACTGAGTTTTCGTTCTGGGTTTATTTTTATTTTTTTAAAAGAAACTGACATTCCAAGCAGATGGCTGTAGTGGACCTGAGATTCTTTCACATCACTGCAAGGGAATGTTTTCCATGCCACTAATTCCCAGCGGATGCATTTCCCCACCTTAAATGGGATATTTCTAAACATTACCATTTCAACCAAAGTTGTTTGATAGATCACTATTATTTATTGATACTGTCTAAGTCTTGCTGCCAACATAATCTTAATAAGTCATTACAAGTCCACTGGGTAAGCTGTTTTTCCATTTCTTAAGCTTTAGTGCCTGTGCTGTATGGATTTGGCATTTAATAAATCACTGGAGGGCCAGCGAACACATTAGATTCCTGTAGTTGAGACTGTCTAGACAAAAGTGCATGGAGAGATCTTTCCACTCTAAGTAGCGGGAGAGCATTTGTTTGCCACAAATTGGTTCTGAATCAATTGCTCAGAAACTTGGCATATCCAGGCTTACTTGGATGCAGGAGGAGGGCAAGACTAAGTGCTGCATGGGGTGCTTTTCTGCCTTGTAGTTTAATTGAATAGCTGAGAAGCAGTACCTAAGAAACAACAGTCCTGTGGGAGAATGGCCTAGAATTTTACCCTTTTCAGATTCAAGAATTATTATGCCAATCTTTATGTTAGATGACCTTTGTTTACAAAAATATCTGAAAGGTTTATTAAAGCTGAGCAAATGATACTATTAAGGGTGTGCAGCAAGAAAAAAAATGGGAAGGAGAAAATAGGATTTCCTTCCTGATAGATACATTACGTATGTATGTGTATGTTTATCTTTGTTCCCCCTGTGAAGCTCTTTTCTTAGAGAGAGAGAGAGAGAGAGGATGTTTCATCAGTAAGCATTTTGAAGCACAGCTTTCTTTCCATTTTTCGGGGGAAACTTGTTTTAGAAATGATCAGGGATTGTGATAGGGTTCGATCTTGCCTTAACTGTTGCTGTTCTTGGAGGGTAAATCAGACCATGGTAAATTTCTTAGCAATGTAAGTGTCAGCATATCCCTTGAACTGTTCAGGCTATCCTGTTGCTTGTACTTGTTCCATGTTGGTTCTTTTTGCCTCTCCGCTCTTGTCTTCTGGTTGTGTAACACCTCATACTCTTGCTTTGCATATCCTCCTTGATGGATTTTCTTAAATTTCATGTGTTTTAAGCAAAATATAAAAAGAAAAAGAATTGTGAAAATAAGTCTAGAATCATGCAGGACTTAATGACACCAATAACAGAGAATTTATATTCAGAAGCATTTGGATTATGTCTCTTAACAATATATTACCATAAAATATTGGCCCTTTTAATGGATTTGAAGCTATTTGGTTTCATTTGTACACAAAATGAAAAATAACATTCACCGTGGATGTCCATTACCTGAGAAGGGTCCACCCTAAGGGTGACTTATGAAGTCCACTGGTTCAACTGAATACAAGTTTAATTGACTGTTTTATATATGAACATATTTTTCAGCCTAAAGTATTCACTTGTGAATATGACTCAAATTCCACTTCTTTTTTCCACTTTTCATTTTGGGATATTTGAATGTTGAGGAAATAATTAGGCAAGTAAATAAATGAACACATTTGAAGGCAGTAATTGGGCAGCAATGACGTTCAAGTTTAATTGCCAAGTTACCTGAGGGTAGAATGCACATCTCCCATCATGAACATTGTAGGTACTTCTTGAGATTTAGGCAAAAGCAGAAATCAGAGGCTTTATATCCTGCCTGGAATAAAGTTTTTCAGCAGTGATAGTAGAATTCATCCTGATTTCACTAAACAGGCTTAAATTCTGTAGTTTCTTGAAATGATTATGTATAGGGACTCTTGTGGTTCTGTCCTTTAGGTCTTTGACTTTAAAACACTACTTAGTCCAAATCCATAAATGCTCACGTCATCTTCTAGCACTGTGATTATACTCATCATCATGCACCGTTATGAATATGATTTCATGGAGCTGTGACTGCCTGTCAGCGTGTTTGTGTTCATAGAGTTAGCATCGTCTGGAGGCAGATTGGATGAGTGTAGGTTTGGAGTCATAGGACAGGTGTCCAGAAAGGCTTCTCTTGTATCCAAGTGACTATGTGATACATCTTTTACCAAAATAATCTCCCTGGAGTAAGTTTGGCAGACTTCATTTCTGTAATACATACGAGGTTGGGCCAAGAGAAGGTCTCTAAGTCTTTGGAAAGGGGAATGGAGAATGGAGACAAGAATTTCTGAAAGCATTAATTGGGGGCAGAGAAAGGCAAATTGAAGGAGTAAGGTCCTTAGGAGAAAATTTCTCTTACTCTGTAGCATTACTTACGGCTAGTCATTGTTATTTAAAGCAACATTTCTTGCCTTGTCTCATTTTTAAATTTAGAATTCTAGTTCTCCAAGTGCAGAAACTTAATATTTAACTCCATAAGCCCTAGAAGGAAATATTGCATTTTTATTCTTCATAATTAATAGTTAAAAATCAAACTCTTTTACCACCGATATCAGTACGGTAAAAATTCCAAAGTTTATTTTTTTCATTCAACGTTTAAGAGAAAACATTGAAAAAAAAATCCTATAATAAGAAAATATTTCTTTTAGAAGTAAAATTTGAGAATACTTTGGAAAACATTTCTTTTTTCTCTTTTCCATATGTTTTTAGCATACGGATGCTTGGAATAAATTCAACCTAGAGGCCATTCTGTAAAGGCAACAAAACCAAAGAATTCTTCTTATGATTGGCAAATCTCAAGAGTGCTCATTTAGAAGGATGGTAATAATTAAGGATGCTTCTGCAAGTTTGGAATGCTTATCAAAATCTTTCTGCTGCCAGCTGAACCTGAGAACACTTTGGCCTAGCTCCGAACATTGGCAAAATGGTTCTTTAGTTCCCATTAGCCCCCTGTCCCTTCCTCTGTGATCCTCTGGCATGAGGACTTCTGCTACTAAGAGGGCACATCCAGACTGCCCTGGGTCCCTGGATCTCACCTTTTCTAGCTCCTAGGATGCCACCTCAAGTTCACCTCTCTACCTTACCCCTCTTCTATCTTCTCTCATGCTCAGATTCTAGAGGGTAAAGGCAAAAGTTCATTCATATTTTATTATAGCATTGTCCAATAGACATATAATGTGTGCTGCATTATGTAATTTAAAATTTTCTACATTAAAAAAGCCACATTAGCCTGTAATCCCAGCACTTTGGGAGGCTGAGGTGGGAAGATTGCTTGAGCTCAGAAGTTTGAGACCAGCCTGGGCACATGGTGAAACCCATCTTTACAAAAAAAAAAAAAAAAAACAAAAAAAACACGAAAATTAACCAGACGTGGTGGCACAGCTACTCAGGAGGCTGAAGGCTGAGGTGGGAGGATTGCTTGAGCCTGGGAGGTTGAGGCTGCAGTGAGCTATGATGTCAGCATTCCAGCCTGGATGACAGAGCAAGACCCTGTTTCAAAAAAAAAAAAAAAAAAAAGCCAAGTTCTGTTAGAAAAGTAAAAAGAAATAGGTGAAAATAATTTTATAACAGATTTTTACTAAACCCAAAATATCTAAAATTTCATTGCTGCATGTAATCAATATAAACACATTCTGCACTTGTGCAGAATGTGCAGGTTTGTTACATAGGCAAATGCGTGCCATAGTGGTTTGGACTGACCCATCACCTAGGTATTAAGCCCAGTATGCATTAGCTATTTATTCTGGTGCTCTTCCTCCACTGGCCCTCCCCCGACAGGCCCCATTGTGTGTTGTTTCCTTCCCTGTGTCCATGTGTTTTTGTTTTTCAGCTCCCATTTATAAGTGAGAACATGCGGTGTTTGGTTTTCTGTTCCTGTGTTAGTTTGCTAAGGATAAACAGCACTATTCACAATAGCAAAGACATGGAATCAACCCAAATGCCCATCAGTTATAGACTGGATAAAGAAAATGTGGTACCTATACACCATGGAATACTATGCAGCCATAAAAAGGAATGAGATCATGTCCTTTGCAGGGACACGGATGATGAAACTGGAAGCCATTATGCTCAGCAAACTAATGCAGAAATGTTTTAAGTATTTAATAGCTACATGTGTCTAGTGGCTACTGTATTGGACAGCACAGTTCCTTAACGTCCAATCAATCCATAGGCAATTTGAATAGGAGAGGGAAAAAATCTCCTCTGATGTCATTTTTGATCCTTCCAGGCAATATAGGATTGTTTTGTAGCAGTTTCCTGGATATAATGCATGTGCTTCTGTTGTTTAACCAAGAGACTTTGGTGAGGACTTTCTGACAGATAGAATTTCAGAGGAGAAGGATCTCCATGGTAGCTGTGTGTTTATTGAGTGTCTAATCCTTTGGTTTTGTAGATCTGCCTGAAGATGGGCCTTGGTTTCTACTGCTTTTGGTGTGACTCTGTGTCCCAGGCTCTTCTTAGGAAATTAGAAACAGATTTTAGGGCTTTGCTGTGGCACACAGCATATGAATTTCTAGGCTTTGAGGATTGTTGGAGCTATAATTTTATTAAAAATCTGATCAATTTCTGATCCAACCTATTCAGCGAAAACCTAGAATATCGAATGGTCTAGGTCCTCGGAGGGGTGGAGATGTTATTGCTCAGGTTTCAGAGGTAGATGGGAGAATTCCATTTCTAGCTGCTCCACTTTCCCTACCCTCTGTCTCTTCAGTTTGGAAGGTGTGTCTTATTGCACTCTAGTAAAGTGAAAGGGGAAGGACAATAACCTTGAGAGGGAAAAAAGACAATATCAGAAAGTAAGACAATATGATAAAAAAAAAACAAAAACAGTGTTTAAAATAATTCCCTTATGCATTCTCCAAAGCAAATTTAGACCTTTATGCAAAGGGGTAATTTAAATGATTCATAGTAAAAGTCGAGCAAATTTATCTAATCATCAGTCAGTATGCCAAATGATGGTGTTAGAAGAATTGCACATCAAAGGGGAAAATCAAGTTAGTTCACATAGCAACTGGGTTGTTATCCAAATTGAATAATCCAAATGAGAAAAAGTTATGTCCTCCACAGTCATAAATCAACAATAGTGGGCTCTACTGCATTTTTAATTGGCAGCATGTTTCCCTTTGCACACCCAAATATGGATTCAGGAAGTATCTCTTTAGCTGTCTGGGCATTTTTATAATGCTTATCATTATAAAACTGCAGAATCAAGGGAAGTAAAAAGGGGACCACAAGAGACAAAAGCTTTTGTGTGGATTGTAAATTATATGCATTAATGTCATTAAGCCATTACAAAATTCAATTTCTATGTGAGTTTAAAGCCAATTTTTAAAGTCAACTACCCACCAATTAATGCAAAAATAAATGAGGGCTGTTATGAGACTTAGTCTTTAGCTTTAAAGAAGGTTTGTTTCAAATGTCAAGAATGGGTTTTAATGAATATTGGGATCAGTGAATGTTTCATAGCAGAAAAGGGAATTTCTGAATATGAGAAAAATCACATTGTCTTTTATTAAAGACAGTAGGTATGTAATATAGAGAGTTTGAAGGACTTAATATTTTTGATATTTGCTTTGACAATTAAATGAAATCCATACTGCTGTTAAAACAGTTGTCCTCTTGAAGCTAATTGGGTAGTGCCCTGCAGAGACTGAAGTGTTTCCTTATAGCTAACATGCTAATACTCTGAGAATCCAGGACATACCTCTTGGTGCTATAAAGGTTTACACTGTTGCCCAGAGGCAAGAAGCTGCAGCAGTGATCTCCCACACATGTGCTAAAGTGACCAGAGGAGGCCTTACCTTTGGGAGGAAGGGGTAAAATTTTAAGGTGTCATTATCCTCCTGACTCCCCAACCTGAGCTTGTAGACATCAACCATTATGTCTCTAATTCAAGGATATCATTTTAGGAACCACCTTAGTGTATAGTAAAAGTAATCCTGATTTGAATTTATAAGACTTTTCAAATTAGCTGAAAGTGCAATGAGATATTCTCCTACAGTGTGTGCAAATGCAGAGCCTCAGTGGCCCAAGTAGGAGACTTAATTTAAAGAAGATGAATGAATATGAAGGCCTGGGAGGAAGTGATCTTGCTACTATGAGAGATTATGCCTGTCTAAGGGGTATTCACTGATCAGGTACAGCTGATCATAACTCTTTAGGAATTCTTGAGAGATGTCAGGATTCCAGATTTTTATGTGAAATAGCTTGATTTTTTAATGTTGGCAACAAATTCAAATTAACAACCCAAACAGAATGAAAAAAAAAAAAAAAAACAAACTTTGTGTGCGTCAAACAAAACCAGCCTGTGAGGCAGGTGCAATCAGATAGCCTTTGAATTGCAATCTCTGTTTTATGGCTTTAAAAAACTCTACATTCATGAGAAAGAAAAATTCCATGATCACAATTTTCTTTTTGAAAAGAGTTTAGTGCCTTAAAGTAGGCCTTAATTACTCATCTGTTCTTTTTTTATACAAGCCCTGTTCTGGGTCCATTTTACTTTGGATTGAATACTTTCTGAGCTGTGAAATATACTCAGAATCCTTAGTCATTTAAGTTCTGCTCTGAATGTAGATTTTATCATAAAGCTATCTTTAATTCCTTTTCCCTTAAGCCATCTCCACGTATTTTTAAAAGCTCATCAATATAAATGTTTGTGTCTGTCTTATTTGTTTCTCATGTTTAGAAGGAGAAAAAGGAGATTGATTACAAGGGTCATAAAAGTAATGATGCATTTAATGAAAGCATATATTTTATAGATAAAATAAACTTTAAAAAATAACTTGAAGCTAGTACCCAAATTAATGGAATGAAATGACCTTCAGAAAGTAATTTCTTTATACTTGGGTCATTTGAGCCCTTTTCTTGTTTTTATTTATTTACTTTTAATTTGATTTTCTGTTTTAATTTCAATGACTTTATCCTAGTTATGATACTCCAGATTCTCTATAAAACTTTAACAATTTCTGATAAGCCTTGTCAATTTCTGAGTTTTATCATAGTTATGATGGTTTTAACTGTATAAAGTCTGAATGACCTGTTGCTTCGAAAAAAAATGATTATTACTTCCTTCTTTTAAAATATATCTATTGCGTACCCAGTGTAGTTTGGGCAGTGTTCTAGGCACTAAAGTTCCTGTTTTCATGTAGATTACATTCCAGTAAGGGATGTAAGCTACATGAAAACAGGAGGGGAAAGCCAATAAGAAAATAGAGCTGATTTTAGTTAAAGTCCAGATTAGAAAAAAGGAACCAGTCTATTCCAGCCGGGGAAAGTCAATAAGTAAATAGAAAGTTAAAAATCCACATTGAAAAATAGGAACCAGTCTAGGACTCTTGATTGGAGAATTTATTATAGGGAGATTTTAGACCCCCCAGCAAGACATGGGGTACATAGAAAACTAAGTAAATGAAAAATTACCCAGTTTTGTAGTTCAGAGAAAGAACAGAGTTGAACAAGAAACGAGATACAGTTGACTCTTGAACAACATGGGTTTGAACTGCACAGGTCCACTTATATGTAGATTTTCTCCAGCCTCTGCCACCCTTGAGACAGCAAGACCAACCCTCCCTCTTCCTTGCCCTCTTCAGCCTACTCAACATGAACACTATGAGGATGAAGACCTTTGTGATGATCCACTTCCACTTAATGAATGGCAAACACATTTTCTCCTCCTTAGGATTTTCTTAAGAATGTTTTATTTTCTCTAGCTTACTTTATTGTAAAAATATGGTATATAATACATATAACATGCAAAATATGCGTTGACTATGTTATCAGTAAGGCTTCTGGTCAGTAGTGAGCTATTAGTAGTTAAGTTTTTGGAGTGTCGAAATTTATATGCAGATTTTCAGCTGCCTGGGGGTTTGAACAACCCTTGTGTTGTTCAAGGGTCAACTGTATACTCATAACACACCTATCTAATATTGCTTTGCAGTGAACATTGATGACTGATGTCTTAGTCTGTTTGTGTTGTTATAAAGCAATCTCTGAGGCTGTGTAATTGTAATTTATAAAGAAAAGAGGTTTATTTGGCTCATGGTTCTTCAGGTTGTATAAGAAACACGGCACCAGCATCTGTTTTTGGTGAGGGCTTCATGCTTCTTCCATTCATGGCAAAAGGAGAAGGAGAGCCAGTATGTGCAGCGATCACATGGCAAGAGAGTGGACGCAAGAGAGAGAGGGAAGGTGTCAGGCTCCTTTAAACAACTAGCTCTTACTGGAATGCTCATGGGAACTAATGGAGCAAGAACACACTCATTACCCTAAGGAAGGCACCAGGCCATTCATGTGGGATCTGCCCCATAATTCGAACACCTCCCCCCAGGTCCCACCTCTAACACTGGGGGTCAAGTTTCAACATAAGACTTGACAGGGCCAAACAAGCCATATTCAAACCTTAGCAATTCACTTAACAAAATGTTATGAAATAACTGGCCTGAGAAAATTGGAAAGGAAAATATGGTAGTGGGGCAAGAGTTAAATTCTCATCTACCATAAAGGGAATTAATGGATGTAGTCTAAACTTGCCAAACCAGGACATAGTTTAACACAATTATTTAGAAATAGGGAGATCAGAATTATAATTTAGCTCCAAGAAAAAGTCACTGCCCTGTGATGTAAGACCATGTAGTGGGGCAAGCCAGTGCTATCTTTTATTTTAAGCCTTTAGCATTTGCATACTTACTTATTTATTTTTTGAGACGGAGTCTCGCTCTGTTGCCCAGGCTGAAGTGCAGTGGCATGATCTTGGCTCACTGCAAGCTCCGACTCCCGGGTTCACACCATTCTCCTGCCTCAGCCTCGTGAGTATCTGGGACTACAGGCACCCGCCACCACACCCAGCTGTTTGTTTTTTTTTTGTATTTTTAATAGAGATGGGTATCACGGTGTTAGCCAGGATGGTCTCGATCTCCTGACCTCGTGATCTGCCCGCCTCAGCCTTCCAAAGGGCTGGGATTACAGGCGTGAGCCACCATGCCTGGCCTCATATTTTATTTTTAATAAAAATAATAATTCTACCTCTCTGCTTAAGTGTCTTTTAAAAATGTCATAAAATATCCTAAAAAAGATGATTAATAAAATATATAGTTGATACTTCTCTTTTGACAGTGTATTTCTACCTCATTGGACTGTTTCTTGTGGATTTGCCTTATTTTTTTGATGAGACCAGACATTCCCAAACATCTGTTTTCTTGCATTGTCACTTACAACAGTGGGAAATAGCTCCTTCATATTATTAGGTCCTTTAAAATAGAAGCTCTTAGTTTTGTAAAAATCTTCGTAGCACCTAGTAGGCACTAAATTTTTAAAAAATTTGTTAATTGTAGTTAAATGATGAGTTATTTTAAGTTGGTTTTAGGATACAGAATACAAATTCACTTTTAATTAGATGCCCTAATTTTCACTAAGCAAGGAGATGGATAATATGTTTTAGACTCTTTGGCGCTTTCTTTCTTAGTCTTGTCTAACACAAAGGCAATCTGAACAAACTATTTCATTTCACAGGGAAATTGATTTAATGGTCAGGAATGCATTTGGTGGCCAGACTTCCAGGGGCCCCATGGAAGTTCAGGGTGAGTTGTACGACGATTATTTTATAGTAGAAATAAATGATTGATAATACCTGCTTTCAGCTTCTCCAGGAAAAGGTAATATTTTTCACGCTTTGTATTATCAGGCTCTAGGGCTTTAATGACAAATGTGTTTGAGTGCCCAAACAGGTCTGATGGCCTTTCTGAAGGCAGTTTGATGCTGCTGGAAGGTGCATTGATAGGTCTCCATTAGGACAAGGGTGTACCTGACAAAATAATGTTCATATTGTCCCTGGCACTCTGTGGATGGATCTCTGCCATTCGGTAAAGAGTTTCACCTTTGATAATTGCATACTTATTCATTCACAGTATAAATATTCAGGGACTGCCTTCTATATGCTTGGCACTGTGCTAGGTGCTGACGTTATGGTATAGGAAGCAAAACATGCTTTTGTCTATCAAAGAAAGGCAAATGAACTATGTATAAGAAATAACAGAATTGAAATTCCAGAAAGAATGCTTGAAAAACATGATTTCTATTCCACTATAATAAATCTCCTATAGTAGAGTTTCATGTTTCAGGTACCTCACAACTAGAAAGATATTTCTGGTAAGGAGGCCTTTAAATCACACCTCCGTGTCTGTTGCTGGTATCTAAAGCAAATTGATATTTCAATCAGCAATCCAAAGTAACTGAACTTCAAGAAAAGGGCCAGAAGATCAATGTTGGGAACTCTCTTCAGTGGCTTCATGCCTAGCATCTATTTCTCCAGAATAGACTCTCTCAGCTGTCGCACTGGGTCAAGTAAGAGATCTAGAAACCTTCATGTCTGCGCTGTAATACTTCAGCTCTAGGTAGAAATGCCTTCACAGAATCAGGATGTCACATGATGTCTCTGACTTTTATAAAAGATGGGCATAAGGAAGCCTCTGAGTCTTTTGTAAACTTACATTTGAGGTTTAATCATTAACATTTTCTTTTTTCTTCCCTAAAAATATAGGTGACAAATTTATTTGGATATTGAATTCCCATTTAGCAGGAGTATACCTGGCCCATGGTAGTTGCCACATAAGTATTTGCTGAATGAGTGGATGAATGAACTAGTATATATTGAGTCTAGTATTTGCCAGAGTTTGTGCTAGGTGATTGTACATGTTATCTATTAATTCCTCTGGCAACACACTTTTATGCTTTAAAATCTTTTAATAAAGTAAAAGTTTTATAAATCATTATGCTTCCCTTTTTGCCTTTCTGCAAGAAATATAATTGTTTTGCTACACTCAATTCATAGGCAGAACTCCATAGCCTCTTACTATCTCCTTTTTCCCTCTGTCTCAACATGTGTACATCACACACACACACACACGCACGCACATGCATGTGTATGTACAACTTTTCTTACTCGGCCTTGTTTCCTTTCTGGAAATAAATGGAGTATGAGTAATAAATAAATGACTATAGGAATACAGGTGATACATTGGTGTTGCAGATCTTTAATTAAGCTGTGATTATTGTGATAAGAGATTGGTTTAGAAAAAACTTTTAGACTTTTTAAGCACATATCTTCGATAAGTGCCATTGAAACATACAAATAGTTCTGTGATCAATACCAGTTAGCTCTTTTTATATGAAGGAAATATAATCACTGGCCATTAGTGGTATATATGTTATTTGCTCTTATTTCAACAATAAACATGATGTCATATATGCCATTAGGCTGTATTTTTCATCAAATATTGAACTGTTTTAGTCTGCCCATCTCATAAACAGAAACAATTAGGGTGATCATAAAATATGTAGATTTATTGAGTGTAGCAAGATGCAATAATATTCCAAATTAAACTCAAGCAATTAAATTTTTTTTTCCTTTAATTCAAGTCTACTGAGTACAAAGCTGGGTTTTCGTGTGCATAGAAGCTTTACAGTATTCTTTTTCCTTCTTGTCTGAACTCCCCTCCCTTGAAAAGATTTCTTTCAGTTTTGTTAATCCAAATTTAGTTACTTTAGTTCTAGAATTCTTAAAGTGCCTTAAGTTGAGCAGATGGCTTCCAAAATTCAAGAGTAGTAAATTTCACTATACATACCAAACAATAAATATGGCATCAGTTGATATGATGGCACATTTCAGATTGGAAATATTTTGTATTCTAAGGTGCCTCTCTGGAGCCACTTGAGTTTTTCACTTTGCAGACCCTTTCATCTTCTAAAAGTAAATGATGGTCCCAACATCCCTTAATAAACCTCCAGTGAATTTACCAGGGATATTTTTACAACACAAAGCTAAAAAATAAAAACACATTTAAAAAAAAATGTGTTTTAAAGGCATCTCTTCCCATAATCTGTGAGACACATAGTTTTAGAGAACCACAAATGTATAAGTCCTTTCAGAATTTTGGGATTTGGGATTTGGAGGCAGCCTCAAATACTTTGTTCTTTATCTTCAATCACATTATGTGATAAATTTAAAAATGCAAGCATTATTATTTGTCTAGAAAAATACTGCTCTGTATATTGGGAGTGCAGGCAGATAGAAGGAATTTCAGAGAAAGGGGTAACCCCTTTCTCCTGGGGATTGACTTTGAAATCTGTGGGGTTCACAAATGAAAGCTTATGCCACCAAAGCTGCTGTGGGTTGAAAATAATAGTAATTTTCAGGGTGAAATAAGCCAATAAGGAAGATCATACAGAAAGTTTATCTTTGTCAAATCTGCCCCTGGGAAAATAAAGATAACTGCTTTTCATTTATTTTATTGGGTTGAAGCAACCATGTGAAAAGCTATATAATCACCGAGTAAATATTGATCATGCAATTATAGAGTAAATATTATGTTATGACAATATAAGTAGCAGATACCATTTCTGCTTCCTGAACTATTATCTTTTGGTTATGTCTTAACACTGAAAACTAAATGGTGATTATGTTTATAATATCTTTCAATATTCTTTCTGAATATTCTACCTGATAGTAGATTATATAGACGGTAATGCTTTCTAAATTGCTGCTGCTTTATGTTCAACTTAATTTGAGGCTCTACACAATTTCTTACATGGATGACCACAATAATACTCTTGTAATGCTTTATAATTTTGGAAGGACTTTTACACATACGTTTTATCAGACAGGCAACAGATAGATGTCTCTTCCAGATTAAAAACCACAAAAATCCAGAAGTATTACCAGAGTCATTTCATACAGTTTATGCAGCTGAACTTCCCAGGTGGGGTTGGTGCATAATTTTCGATTCTTTGGCTAGCACTATTTCCACCTGTTCATCTTCCATCTGCGACAAACATGTAAAGATTACCTATTATGTGTCAGGCATTGTTTTAAGGGGCTGAGGATCCGTTATGGCGACAAACACATTATAGAATGAAGGAGCAGGCAGGGAACTAACAGATTCGTTATAAGCTGAGATCCAGAAGGATCTGGCCCGGGGCAAAGCACCTGGGGTAGAATGGTAGAAATATATGTGAGGGGTATTTCATAAGATGGTTTATGGACATTTGTCATTCTTGTTGGCCCTGCACCAGTAGGACTATCAACTATGTATAAGAGCAACGTTGACCAACTAGGGGCTTATTTATCTCATGCAATAAGAAGTCTGGAAGTCTGGAGAGAAAGGTGGTTCCTCAACAATGCAGTCAAGGAACCAGGTTATGCTGTCCTTTGACATGCTTGAGAAAACCTTGGGGCCGCAGACCTATCGACTGTGGGGGCCTGCCCCTTCCCAGCCATTGCTTATAACAATTACATGTCAGGGTCCAAGGACTTATCTCTTTCAATATGCAGGACCCTATGTTGTGAGTTTCTTAATGGAGTGAGGATTGTGGGCTTCAGACAAAAAGCATCTCCTTTAACAAAGTGGTATTTCCTTCCATCTCTGTTTGCAAATTGGTAGTTCCACTCTGGTTCATCCTTCTCTTTTAGGACATGGCTGAAAATAGCAAGGAGACAGCGGATGCTAACGTTAGGAAGAATTTTCCTCCATATCTTCTAACGCTACCACCCTGGGTGATGCCTGCTCTGCATTTTGCATCTATTAGGTTGGTGCAAAAGTCATTGTGGGTTTTCACTATTAAAAGGAATAGCAAAAACTGCAATTACTTTTGCATCACCCTAATAGTAGGCCACCCCAGTACCTATTAAAGGTCAGCAGCTTCCTAGTTGTCAGTGAGCTAACTTCATATTTCCCACTTTTATTTCCAGTTTTGGTATTATGTGAATATAACACCAACATACATGTGACCAATGCCCTACCAAGAACCAGCCTCATAATGGACAAAAAGGAGGAGAAAGTGGAAGAGATCGTGCTGCTTCCATTTTCCTGGCCAGAATGGTGTTGCTGTAAGGGTTTCTAAGCAAGTGAGGTTTAGAAGACAGAAGGGGGTTAGACTGAGTGCTGAATACCTAGTACCTGCCTCAGACACATAGCAGCGGAACCTGTTTCTTAATGTTTTCAATGCTCCTGTGACTCGGTCGTGAAGACTGAGCTCTACTGATCAGATCCATCCACCCAAGACATTAAACTGAACATTAGTGATATAAAGAGATGAGGATGGTATAGGATCCATTCTGGTAAGGGTGACAGTAGCAGTAATAGCAGTAGTGGAGTGATCTGTACCCACTTCCCAGAGGCATCACATAGAAATGATAGTTCTGGAGTTCTGGCAGCAGCAGTCTGGGCCCAGAGGGTCTGTGTGTGGGCTGCTGTGACTATGCCTTGAGGTAGTGGCAGTTGCATCCTGCTAGGATGGGTGCTGCGTGCACAATTTTGGGAACTGTTCTTGGTTCTCTGGTCTCATTCTTTTGCTTTCCCAAACATTCTGTGAGTTACTTAACATCATTGAACAAATTATGATTCTATTGAAACTAATCAGAGTTAATTCAGCTTCTTGTAACTTAGCTCTCTGAAGGATTCAGAAGAATCAGTTTAGCTTGGGGCCTGCTGGAATGCAAAAGGATCGAGGACAGGGAGGAGGATAATATGACTTTTGTTCTAAGACTGGGTGGCTGGAAAAATGATAGCATCATTAATTAAGTTCTAATAGAGAATAACATGGCACAGAAACTGGCAAGTCAGGCATGATGTGTTGTGGGACATCCTAGCGGAAAAACCTAGCAGACTGGTGATGACAGGGGCTGCGAGCTTGTGGGAGAAGCTAGAGTTAAGTATATAAAGGACCTGAGCTAGACCAGACCCTTCACCTTTGTGCTGGGCTAGCAGGTTTGGAAGAATGACAAAGGGAACTCAGCTTAAATTGTCTCCATCTCAGTTTTTTTAAATTGAAATAGCAAACAAGCAAAGGATGTATGAGATAATAATACAGGTGAATGAGTGGACTCAGCTCCCAGGTGCCTCCTTGTTTCCTTTTGGAGGTGAGTCCACAATTCAGTGGTCAATGAAGTCCTCATGGAAAGAGAAATTTCCCAGGTCAAAGAAGGCCAGGGCTGTGTACTTACTGCTTCTGTGCTGTTAGGCTGATGAAAATCTCATCTTAGCATGCTAGGGTCTACCCATCACCATATAAGACAAACCTGACTGTGCCACAGTGATATACTTTCATGTCCTGTTTCCTAAAGCATCATTGGGCCTACAGCAAGCCTGGCCCTGGTCCATCAGAGGAAGCTAAGCATTTTGTTCAGCTGAAGTAAACAGATATCCTGACATTAAAAGATAAGGCTGTGGTAATCTGCTTAGGACCTTTTTGAGGCATTAAACATCGATTAATTACGAAGAGGACAAGAGCCAGAGCAAAGAGCATCTCTATTAAGCTGGCAGGGTCTGTAAGTCTTGGACAGCACAATAGTTGCAGTGACCCTAGGACTTACTTGTTGGGGATCACAGTTTTTCACTTTGATCACTAATGGCAGATCTACCAGCATTGCTAGAATTTGTTAGATAAATTCTGCAGGTAAATATAATGCCAGATGTAAAATATGAAAGGGGGTAGCTAAGACATATTTTGAGTTGCCCAACTGGGAGATAGGGTTAGCATACACACAACCACTGTTTTGGATGAAATGTTTAGAGTCCATAGAGTAAAATTTCATCCTTGCATATTCTAGTAATATAAGAATACCTTCTGGAGATATTTCTTGATTTAATTCCCTAGAAAATTGCTGGCATCTTTCAGACAAAAAGAGTAAAGTTAAATTAGGTTTCACATTTAAGTGGGTATGGAAGAGCTTGGCTAACTATTTACAGTCTGGGTTCACAGCTGGACTGAATTTCCCAGACTCCCTTGCTGTCAGGTATGGCCATGTGTGGAAGTGATGTGGGCAATTTTCATTCCTGGAACTTTCATTCCTGATCATGGAAGGGGCCTGGTCCCTAAATCACCACAGGGTGAAAAACTGCTCGCTGACTAAGAACATTTATATCAGACTCTTTCATGGGTGAGAAATAAACTTTTTTTATGTTGCATTGCTGAGATGTTTGGGTTTATGCTTTCCCCTAACTAATGTGGATTGTTATAAAAATATCAACAATTTAAGGCTCTGTTTGTATTTATCTTGACTGTGTGAAGTTCACCCTGTGTTAGGTAAATCAAGACGCTAGTGACACATTTAATTAATCACCTCAAGTTCTTCTTGTCAGAACTGTTTACATTCTTCTCTGACTGTTGGATTCCATTTTTCTGCAGTCTTTTATTCTATATCTTCAGGTTCATTGGTCACTTGGGTTTAATTCCATAGTATAAGATAAGAATATGGACTAGACATTTAATTGGTAGAGCTAACTACCTATATAAGGCTTTTAAATCTACAAGTTTATTCAGGGATTATACATAGAGTGAAAAGAGAAACTTTCAATGGCTAGGCTGAAACAGATGTTATCAATGCTGCCTTTCCCCACAAACGTGTTATCAAATTATACAGATCTTCCCTACACTGTCAATACATCTGTTTTGCATATACTTCCTGAAAATATGACTTTGAACTCTGTGCTTTCCAAACTCAGTTTTAGAGAACTAATGATAGCAGTCCATATATCCACTAGATCAGAGACTGGCAAACTTTTTCTGTAATGGGTCATGTGGTAAATATTTTAGGCTTTGTGGACCGAATGGTCTCTGTCACAACTACTCAACTCTTGAAAGCAGCCATGGACAATAGATAAACAAATGAGTGTGGCAGTGTTCCAAAAAAGTGTATTTTCAAAAATAGGTGACAAGACAGTGTGCCAACACCTGTATATCCAAATTTTATATATGGATTAAGCCAAGTCATCGAATAGCTTGTACTAGAGACTATTTATTTCATCCCTTTGGAATCTGGTTTTTACTGAATTGTCCTTTGAGGTATATAACTCAGCTTCCCCATGAGAGTGTCCACTGTTTCCACTGACATTCTCAAAGGACATCTAGTTAAGATGGCCAAATGGCTTAGATTAGAGCTTTTCAAATGATCTATGCTTAAGAGACAGTTTCTTTCTTTTTAAAATTTATAATTTAGGCAGACTGTCATTAAAAATATGATAAAAATGAATTAGTAGAAAAGTGAAATGCTGGATGTTGCAGCAGTATGTGAGTTTCTAAATGATTACTCTCAGTTTCTGTATGTATCTAGTCACAGACCAGGAATTAAAAAATTGATTAAGACTTTGGTTAGAATAGGTACAAATGATATAGTAAAATGCATGTAATTCTACAATAGAAAATGGAAAGACAAGTCTCTTTTGGCCATCTTCTAGGAGTGGCATCAAGAAGTGTCTGGCTGTTGGTAGATTGGGATCAAAGCTTGCCCCACAACCAGCCAGGCCAAAACATGAGATGTTTTGAGAGATGTTTTGGCAATTGTGTGCACAACAGTCAGTATAACCCTCACCAGGTTGATGCTTTTAGCTAACTGGGAATATATTTTGCATTTTGTAAATCAGTATGCCTATTAGGGGCACCCAATTAAAAACAAGTCAATAGAGGAATGGTGTATTAGTCTGTTCTCACGCTGCTAATAAAGACATACACAAGACTAGAAAATTTATAAAGAAAAGGAGGATTAAGGGACTTATAATTCTACGTGGCTGGGGAGGCCTCACAATCAGGGCAGAAGGCAAGGGAGGAACAAAGTCACGTCTTACATGGTGACAGGCAAGAGAGACATTATGTGCAGGGCAACTCCCCTTTATAAAACCATCAGATCTCATGAGACTTATTCACTATCATGAGAACAGCATGGGAAAGACCCTCCCTCATGATTCAATTACCTCCCACCTGGTGGGAATTATGGGTGCTACAATTTGAGATTTGGGTGGGGACACAGCTAAACCATATCAATGGTTAGAGATTCTGGATCAAAACAATCTCTTCCTTGCTTCTGGCTCTGGTTCCAGGACTTTTACCTAGTTCTTGGTTGTTCATTTTGGATTTGAAAAATCTTGAATAATTTTTTTAGCTTTTTCTGCAGTTTTATCTCTAGTCTGGTTTGATGCAATGTGATTTGAGCAACAATATAATCTCAATCAGGACAGCAATACAAATCCATTACTTTGATTATTATAACATAAACAAAAGTATTTCTGAGTGCTTCCTATTAAAGACAAATAGAATTGCTTTAATTAGCCAAACATAAAATCCAAATTTTGGGCACTAATTAGTGACTTCATTCTTAAAAAGTCTGCTGTCCTATGCTCTAAGCAAGATTGAATTGAAATTCAGGAAAGCAAATAAAATGAACATGCTTATCATTGATTTTCTAGATTTCTTCTGAATTTTGTCCTTGGAGGTGTGGGAAGAATGAATATTGAATAATCATACTCAACAAGAATATTTTGGAAGCTGGGCTTGAAAGTTAACATGTGGTTCAACTATGATAGATTTAGAGCAGCAAGGAAGATTCAAAAGGCCAAATCTGGAGGTCGGTTGAGGGTTCCATCCGACTAAGCAATTGAGACTAAGCAAATAGTCCAAATGACAGAGAGGTGAAGACTAGTTATAAGGCAAGAGAATGAATGCCAGATAGACCCAGATGGAACAAACAAGTTTGAAATGGAGGGTTGAAGGCAAAGGCTGGACAGATTTCTTGAAGCTCTGGAGTAAAACTATAGGGTCTTTTTCAGAGCGTTTGTATTTGGCCTGGCTCGTGTAAGGGCCAGCCACTGAAGGAAACTGAGCCAGACTAAATACTTCCTTTTAAAATTTAGACCACTAGAAAATCCTAGACCTGGCTGGGTGCCAGGGCTCATGCCTGCAATCCCAGCACTTTGAGAGGCTGTGGTGGGTTGATCATCAGGTCAGGAGGTCTAGACCAGCCTGACCAACATGGTGAAACCTTGTCTCTACTAAAAATACAAAAAAATTGGGAGGCCGAGGTGGACGGATCACAAGGTCAGAAGATGAAGACCATCCTGGCTAACATGGTGAAACCCCACCTCTACTAAAAATACAAAAAATTAGCCAGGCGTGGTGGCAGGCGCCTGTAGTGCCAGCTACTCAGGAGGCTGAGGCAGGAGAATGGTGTGAACCTGGGAGGCAGAGCTTGCAGTGAGCCTAGATCGCACCACTGCACTCCAGCCTGGGCGATAGAGCGAGACTCCGTCTCAAAAAAAAAAAAAAAAAAAAAAAAAAAAAAATTAGCCGGGCGTGGTGGCACATGCCTGTAGTCCCAGCTACTCAGGAGGCTGAGGCAGGAGAATCACCTGAACCTGGGAGGCAGAGGTTGCAGTGAGCCGAGATTGCACCAGTGCATTCCAGCCTGAGTGACAGAGCGAGACTCCACCTCCAAAAAAAAAAAAAAGTCCTAGACCTGTACTATATTACTCTCACTGTATGAATAAATGAGACTATGATTTGATATATAGTCTCAAATTTTTTTAAACTCAAGGGTGAGTATGAAAATAGTCAAATGGCGAATATTTCTGCATGCTTATAAAACTTCTATTGAGCAATTACTATTCTTTTCAACAATAAATTGCTTTCTGAGTTCAGAGTTAGGGAAAAAAGATCTCTACTGCTTTAATAGTATCCTTTCTAGAAATTGTATTAATAATACAAAAAGCAATTATGTTCCTATTTCTGTTTTATTATCTAGAGAGCTTATAAGACAACTGTTTAGAGCCTCTTTTTTTAGAACTGTTTGATTTGTTAGAAAGGCCTTTTCACTTTTGTTCCAATGGTTTGGGTGTACTGCTTGGTGCAATGAGGGACATACAGGTGAATAAGATGTGGCCCCTGAACGCACAGAGTTGAGAGTCCGTGGAAAAAATAACAATAGGCTACTCTATAATACAAGCTGCTAAATATAGTGACAGAAAAGTATATAACATGAACCAGGAAGGCGCCACACAGGAGGTCACATCTGAGCTAATCCTTAATGAACAAGAGCTCATCAGACTAAGCTGGGGAAGAAAATATTCTTGATACAAGAATCTGCATGAGTAAAAGAAAGGCAATGTGAGAGTGTGTGATAGAACAGGAAATGGATAAAAGTCCAGTAAGGGAAAATTTAAGGACAGTCAGGATCTGAGGGATGTCTCTGGAGATTTGTTGTAAAGATAAATTTGGTCCTGGTGGTAAACCCGTGGCTACCTTGACAAGAGTAATTTAATGGTACCTCATTGGCCATTGTTTCACCAGGTGTTGCATGCATCCAGCCTTGGGAAGTAAGAGTTAGTAATAATTCTGTACGCTGGTTTATAAATGGCCACATTTTTCACCTGTTGAATTACTGGCTCTTCTCTGTATGGCTGTTGACTGATGAGCTTGTGTCATATCATCCTCATAGGTTCACTGAAAGCTAAAAATGAGATAAACTCAGTGAAAGTACTGTGGAAAGAGGCACATGGCTGGATATTTGAATCTTCTTAACCCTGAGTTCTGCTTCAGTCTCATCTGTTGTGTTCGTGACATAACTCTCTAATCACTATGGGCAATTGGGAAAATGGTTATTTCAAAAAGAAATTGACTTGCCTCTTCATAGTTTAATGTAGAAGCAGGTATAGTTTGGTTATGGTGAGATCTGGTAAATTGGTCTTTGTGATAATACATACCTTTTGGCTTCAGAAAACATTGTATACTTATTTTCTATATGACTAATTTTCTGGGCACTTTTCATTCTTGATAATTTATTTTCATCACCCTAAAATTCCAGCAGAAACAATTCTTTCTATTTAAGATATATTAACAACTGCTACCCAATGTATCTAATGTATTCCCTTAGCCTCTAGGAGAAATTAAAAATAATCTGTAGAGTACTGAGTATAGTCTAATAGCAGAAGGGTACCATAGACCATTGTTTCCAACCATTTGCATCATTTTTGGCAGGTCCAATGACGGCATCCGCAGATGAGGCCAAAGCTTGAATGCCCTTGGAGCCTATACTGCTTTTGGGCCCTGACTGAAACATGGTTTTAAAATCACACTCCAAAGTGCAATTACCAACAATGAATTTATACATCATAACAATGGGGGAAAGCAGAAAATGACTTTAGAAAGACAGCGTGATCTTTTGAGACACAGTCTATATAATTCCTAGGAAGCCCTGATAGTGTCATCTTGGGAAAGCTCCCTGCTACGGGAAACTGCCTTCCTTGATTTCACCTCATTGCCTCTAGTTGCAAGTTATTTCAGGTAAACAGACCTCCTTTTAACTGTGACTCTTCCTCGGAGAACCAACATATTGCTTTATTTTTTCTTGGGCCCTATAGAATCCTGGTTTGGGGTAAATCTCATACATCTATTTTCCAAAGATCATTTTGGTTTCTCTGTATGTCTAAATGCACTTGATCGTAAGCATAAAAGAAAAGACAGTGATGCACTGTGTTGGCTCTGAAGAAAAACATTGACCAGACAGAAAGTCTTCCCCACAGCTGAACTGAGCTATAATGACCATGCTTTTCATTTCTCCCAGGAAATAGTAATATAATTGGTCACTGTATTACAGTAAACAGTTTGTTCATTCTTTTTCAGTAGAAAATGTTTTCTTGGGAGATACGTCTCACGTAATATGCTGACTTCACGATAATAAAGACTGGGAATAGATTTGTTTCTAAATAAATCTCAATAAATGCATCGGTAAAGTGAACACAGTAGGAGGAATAAACAATGCAATTAGGAATATCTTAAGTACATTTGCATATGATAATTTGCAAGCGATCGTTACATTAAGACATGTCTTGGGCTGATTTTCTCAAGGGCATTTGTGTGAAAAATGAACATTTCTGAATTAGAATTTTTGTCATGGAACAGAAACAAGAGGTAAGAACATGCTTTCGAATATGCAGTAAAAAGATCACCCGCTCCTCTGAAGACCTGACACTGACATTCATCTTAGTACATAAAACAGAAAATATGCTGAGGATGGGCAATGTTGGAGCAGGAGCTATAACAACAGCTGCAGAGGTGACTGTAATTCTAATGGATTGCTTGTAGTGACATCGGTATGCTTCTGAATTTGGCGGGAAAGTAATGCACAGAATTAAGACAGCAGCATTAGTGTTGTGTTCTCTTATTAGAAAACCTCAACAGCTCATTGAATGCAGGAAAATTTTAGGGATTCTATTTTGCAAGAAGCCAATGTAGTAGCCGCAAAAGTAATATCACCAAAATGGAATGCACTAGGGAATGTAAGCAGCACAGGTTGGTACATTAGTTTGAGTTATTCAGCCGGTCCTGAAAAGGGTAATATCCCATTTGAGTGACAGGCAAAGGAATTCAGAAGGATAACAGTCATTTTCTTCATTGTTGTTATTGTGGTAGTTGCTTATTTGTCATTTTTTAATTAGCTATATTAAGCTAAGGCAGCTTTTTAAAACTTATTTTGAATATGCTTTTATATGATTGTAAATCTGCACCCTTTCATTCATGAATTTTAAAAGATATATTCTGCATGTTGAACAACCTGCTCAAAGCAGAGAAAAGTAACTTGTCCTTTAACTAGTAAGCCCATTGTAAGGCATCCTTGCACATTAAGCTGGAAAAAATATCTAAACAGCACTTGATAAAATTGCAAGAACTTGTATTTAAATTTAATTTTCTCTGCAAGTGCATTTAGCATTATTTTTTTCCCCCAATGGTCTCTAACATACTATTTTTGAGGAAGAAAAAAAATGTTTTTGCTACCATGGCAACAGTATCCTTCTCTTGCTTTCCATCACAAACTATAGTTTCAGAGCATAACTAGGAAAATTGAAATGTGGGTAGCTCAAAATGATAAGGCCAAGCATGGTAAGCATTCATCTAAATGAATATTTGTGTCATTGTTCCTGCACTTGTGGTAAGACTAGAACTCTCAAGGTCAACATATTTGTTCATAGTGTTCACAGCGGCACTCATAAAAGATTATTGCCACTTACTGGGCAACTACTCTTTTCACTAAATGTCTTATTAGCATGATTTTCCAAAGACGATAGGAAATTAAAACACTCCATAGTACAGTTTATTTTATGGTTTTGAGGAAATGTAATACAAAGAAAGGGCACATATTCTAGTGAATTTTAGAAAAGAAATGATCTGCTACTTGACCTGGAGTGTGTGCTGGGGGTGGCGGGGGGAAAAATAGCAAAGGCTTATAGAGAAACTGATTGAGCTCATTCTGTTATTTGTTTCAGGGGTGACTCCAGGATAGTGCTTCTCTTTGTGATGCTCTTGCAATAACAACATTCTTTTTGTTTTCCTTGATCTTTCTCAGTCTGTGGATATTTCAGCTTGCAAGGTAAAATAATGTTTTTGCTCCATGGCCAGTTTTTAAAATCCTCCCTGGCTCTGCTATGACACTACATTAAAAACACACACACACACACACACACACACACACACACACACACACACACAGTCTTTGTTTCCCATTGGTTCTGCTTCACATTTCCTCTCTCTTCAGTTTTTCCTTAATCTCTGTCCACATTGACTTTGATCCTTGAACTCTTTTGCCTAACCTTATTTGGATGGGCAATCAGATTTCAAACTGGCCAGCCATCCCTACCTTGGCACTTCCCTCAGAGAACTGCACCGTGATGCCACCTACTAGAGGCGATCTTGGGGATACTACCGTGTCTTGTTCAGACATTAAGGATTTCACCCTGCTGAGAGATCCTCTGTGCTCTGTGGCTTCAGCCTGTCCATGCAGGAGCAAAGAAAAATGTTCGGTGGGTCAAAGACTGACCTGGACCTCTCATAGGAGATTTGCTTTCTTGAGTAGATGGCTATATATTTTTCTGCCTTGTGAAGAACACATCTTACTACATTTGGCAAATTCAAGACTGCTTCACAGACAGAACTGATGAACCAGGAGTAAACTGGAGTTTACTCTCTTGCCCTTCACTCTACTCTGGTTTCAAAATAATCGTTCAATTCCACCTTCATATGATTACATGCCCAGGAAAGATATTTGTTGTTTTTAACTCTTGAATTGATTCTCTGTGTCAGAAATAAAGGGGTGCAGAATGCTGGTTTGAGAGTTTTGGTCACGTGGCAGCAGGACTTGGCTCTTTACTTTGCTGCTTTAATGGGCCTAATTAGATCCTTAGGAAAGGCTTTGTAGCTTTGTAGTGCCAAAACGCCCTGGCTTTGGGTCACATCAAAGCTTTAAGTGCCATCTCTATCACTAGGTCTATCACTACACACACTTGTATGTTCTTTTTATTTGTTTGTTTGTTTGTTTTTCTTTGAGACAGAGTCTTGCTCTGTCGCCCCAGCTGGAGTGCAGTGGTGCAATCTTGGCACGCTGCAAGCTCCACCTGCTGGGTTCACACCATTCTCCTGCCTCAGCCTCCCAAGTAGCTGGACTACAGGTGCCTGCCACCACACCCGGCTAATTTTCTATATTTTTAGTACAGACAGAATTTCACCATGTTAGCCAGGATGGTCTCGATCTCCTGACTTCGTGATCTGCCCGCCTCGGCCTCCCAAAGTGCTGGGATTACAGGCGTGAGCCACCGCGCCCAGCCTATTAAGTTCTTTTAAAATAAAGATATAATGCTTAAGTCAAGGCTAATCTGAGATGCAAATGACAGAACCGCAGTAGAGCAGGACCTCGTATAAAGGACATATTTAATACATAACTTTCCTCTCTCTAATAGGACTGAAGGGGCTTGAATGGAGTTGCATAGCAATTGTATGTTGGCATGCTTCTCTTCGCTTCCTATTAGAGTGTCTTCCATTTGATAAACTTTACTTTGTCCAAGACGGGGCACACAGAAGATGCTAAAAAATTATTAGTTTTACTTTTACAACATTGAAACAAATTGATTCTTAATTTTCACATCAAAATTACTTAAGCAGCTGTGGAACCTAGAAGTTAAACGTGATATTAGAGCCTGAATAAATGAATAGAGTGGCAACCTTGGTCCCTTCTTCCACTGGCCTAATAACTCTTGAGGCAGAAGAGGGCATGTCTGAGGATGTGAAATGACTAGCCTATGGCACGGCCAATCCATTCCTTTCAGCCTTCTAAGAATTGATGTGAATTGCAGCCAGATCAATTTGGCTGTGGCGATTGGTATCGATTGTGTTGATGGGCAAAAAGAATGGATTTGCCATGTCACGGAATAGTTCATTTGCCTCTTGTAGATACTACAGTAGTCCAGAAAAAATTTCACAGTGGTGAAAATCAGGAAATGAGGCCTCTTTTCCTGATCCTTTCTTATCTTTGTCTTGCCTTGTGTGACTACTGGCTACATAGCTCCATGTAGATGCTTCCATGGGACATCTGAACATGTTCTCAAACTCATTTCTTCACTCGAAAATTACTTCCTAATTGTCCTCAGGGGTACTATCATGTAGGTTTGAAAGTTCAAAATCTTCCTTAACTTACCTCTCTCCTTTGTCTGCCTTCTTTCCATTCCCCAAGCCCATTCTAATTATGCACCAGATTTGCTTCATTCTAAGAAATGTATCTTAAATTCTTACCAGTGTTTTCTATACCCTCTGCCAGCCCTCTTGTCTTGTCTGGAAACTATTCATTCTACCCGCAGTCCTGCTAAATATTGCTGTGCATGTTCTCTTTTTAAAATGCTGCTCTGACTGTTTAATTCTATAACTTAGAAATTTCCCCAGCTTCCAATAATTCAGTAGAATCTTTAAGAACCACCCCTCTGCTCGAATGGGTGACTTTGAAAAAGATAGACATTTCATCTTCTGTACTTTCTTGGCAGGCTGGCAGGCTTGGTGAGGCAGAGATAGAGAGCAGTTCATCAAAATGCATACTCCTCTTTCATAGCCTGGAATTGTCACTAAGTGATAGCCTAGCTCGGGGCTACATTTTACAGTTTCTGCTTAAATCCAGGTGAGACCATGTGTCCAGTTCTCACCATTGGAGTGTGAGTGGAAGTGATGGATATCTGTTCCAGGTCAAGCGCTTGACAAGTGGGAGTATCTTGGCTAGATGAGAAGACTCTGAGGTCTTGGGAGACAGCGGGACTCCAACATGGAATGACCCTAGATACCTGAATCACAAAGTGGAGAAAATATACCAATCAGGAATATCACATTGATCTATTACATTACCAAGAAACAAATCTGATGGTTTTACATTGAAATTTTGGGGCTCCCCACCACCATACTTTTATCTATGTCTTTTCATCTTCCTAGAAAACCCTGCTTATTCCTCTCTGCTAATCTCAGTTTTACCGTATTTATAGATTCAGTTCAAGTTTTGTTGCTGTTTAGCCTTTCTTAATTATCCCAAACCAATTTGTTTTCTCCTGTCTCTGTATTTCTTCATTGCTTATTTTCCATAATGCTATGCAGTTCTTCTATTGTAATTATCTTTTTGTTCATTCTTCCAACAAATATATAAGTAAAAGTGTACTTTGTTTCCAATTACGACTAGAGCCAAAGTTGAAAAATATATGCATCCGGTTTTCTTAAACTTAGCATGCCTTTGTTGAAAGCAAAAAAAAAAAAAAAAAAAAAAAAAAAAAAAAGCCTACTTTACTATATTCTTCAAAATGTCTGGTGTGCAGAGTATTATTATTTGAAATTGTTTTGGTTTTGCTGTTTAGACTTGGTATTTTTTTAGAATAAGTGTGCTAATTTAATCAAGTACTTGGAGCACCTTAATGAAAAGGTCTACAGTGACTCCACGGCTGTGGTATCCAGAATCAGTGAAGGTGCTACCTCTCACATTGAAGAGAAAGATCCATTCATACCACCTTTATGGAGCAGGCTTGGTAAATTCCCAGAATTCTATCCCCTAATTGGACTTCTAGGTAAATTTTACCTAAACATGGCCAGGAGGCAATTAATATATGGCAGTTGCCATCGTTACAAAAAAGATTAGTTTTTTAAATAATGGAAGTTTCATACTTTTTCCCCTTAGGCAAGATAGGCACCAAAACATGAATAGGAAAGTTGGGTTCTTCTAACTTAAACTTTTAAACTATTGGATTGTTTTCCAACTATTATACAAAATAAAGTTGGTGGTAAGAAACTTGAGAATGTTGAAGACCAATGCTTTCTGTATTTCATAGTTTTATGATATCTGGATACCAGTGCCTTCACTCAAAAATCACTAGATGATGACTCATATTTCCTTTTTATTTTTAACAATATTGATACTTCTTTCTTTTTCTTTTTCATAGATATTTTCATTTTTACTTTTGTAAAATGAAAAATAATGTTCAATTCAATGTTGGCTGACATTGAATAATAATTCCTTTTCTTAAAATGTACAATCTGAACTTTTACAGCATAAATGATAAGTATGTTAGAAAAAATGCTGTAATTTAATAATACAGATGCCATGCCAAGTAATGCAACACTGAACAATAGTTTAGTTTGAATTTAAATAAACTACATCTCTAGGTAGAGCATAAAGAATTACGGAAATGTCAGAAAGATGTACGTATTTACAGTAAAATTTACTAATGGTGAAAGTGGAATACAAACTCAGTTTCAGTATAGCCATATCGGTATAACATTTTAGTAAAATTGGTCAAAAATAAGACAAACTTGATTGATTATTAGTATATTAGAGCCAAAACTAAATTTTAATTCCTCATAGTTCCTTTTTAATCAGAATAACAGCGGCATTGTGGATTGGAGGAGAGTCATTTTGTGGTGGTATGATTAAAACGGTTTATGATAGTTTAATAATATAATAAGGAATAAGATGGAAAGATATTTGAAAAGACAGTTAGCTGCATGCCTATAATAAACTGGATGTACTTTCATAAGAATTTTATCTATGATGCCAAAAGATGTGTTCCAAACATAAAAGGGAAAATTAAATTTGGGGAGGAGGACATTTTTTCTCTCTAAAACATGCCTGACCCAGTATAGTTTATGGCATGCTTTAATCAGAATATTAAAATTCTCACAGTATTATTTATACAGAAGTTTTCTGGGAAAGAGTTATATAGAATAAAATTGTTTTTCTGTTAACTTGTGTAAAATTAAAAGTTATCAAATTTAACTTTAAAAAAAAAGTTGCAAAACAGTTGAAGAACAATTGCTTCTGAGTTTAAGAAACAGATCATCAGAAGTGTCACTGCCAAACTATAATCTCCTGTTAAGAGGACTAAACTCCTTGGCGCTGCTGGTAAGATCTAAAACATCATTGTGACTTACTGGAAAGTAATCACCTTTTGGTAGAAATCACATTAATGTTCCTAACTGATACTTATAAAGTGAACCAATCTGCTGTGCTTAAAGGAAAAATATAATTATACACATACAAAGCAGTGTGTTGAAAATATAGATATATCCCCCTGTATGTCTTCTGTAACTTTTTACTAGGTGGCAACATTTGCTGTATCTAACCTAATTACTATAGAAGGCACAGAAAGAGCTCAGAAGACAATTCTAAACAACTGCCATTTCTCTTGCTTAAAGATCTTCAGTACCACAAGAGTGGGCCCACCATTTACTCCTGAGCAGTCACTGTCCTTGTTGTGATTTTGTGCTTGGGTATTCTCCAAAGCCTCTTGTTCCTTTGAAAATTATATATTTTCAAACACTGGTGTTCTGGTCCTCGGATCATGGCTATACCATGCCTCCTGGAATTTCAGTTAATGTGGTAAGTGTCAGTCTTAGAGACCTCAGAAATCCTTCTATTCAGCCTGACATAAAATTACACAAGGTTTTTCAAAAAATTTTTTCAAACCATATTCTCTATTACTCAGGGTTTAGCCACAGAAGTAGAGTATTTATATATATATAACATATATACATACACTATGTATATGTAAACTATATATGTGTCTATAGACAACATATATACAGTTATTTTATATGTGTGTATGTATATGTGTATAATATACATATGCTATATATATATATAGAGAGAGTAAATTAAATTTCTTTGCTTTTGTTACAAGGAGCTTTCACAACTGTGAGTTGTTGTCTACACATCTGGTGCTGGAGCTGGAAGCCTACAGCACAAGCAGTTAGGAAGGGAAGATCATAAGCAGGCTGGAACCCACGAGCATGAGCTGGAAGCCTGCAAAGATGGACTGAAACCCTGTTTGTTCTTGTTGCCTCTGACCCTAGTGATGAGTCTGTCCTGCAAAAGCCAGGCCTTTCATCGTGGAGTTAACCTGACACCTGGCCCAGGAGTCAGAGGCGCTGAAGGAGGATTCAGGGCAGGTGGATCAAGTTTGGACCCAGATGCCGCTCCACACCATGATGGTGAGCCATGAGCTCAGCGACAGTGTGCGTGAGCTGCAGAATGGCCGCATCACGTCTGCTCTTCCAAGAAGCTCACATAGAGAAAAGGTAAATTCCTTCATAAGGAGCTAAGAGAATGAGGAAATTGGTCGTAGGCCAGACAAAGAGGAATGTAAGGTTATTAACATAAAGGAAAGTAAGTGTGTGGTTTACGTTCTTTTTTTTTTTTTTTTTTTTTTGAGATAGAGTCTCGCTCTGTCGCCCAGGCTGGAGTGCAGTGGTGCAATCTCAGCTCACTGCAAGCTTCGTCTCCCGGGTTCACGCCATTCTCCTGCCTCAGCCTCCCGAGTAGCTGGGACTATAGGCGCCCACCACAACGCCCGGATATTTTTTTTTTTTTGTATTTTTAGTAGAGATGGGGTTTCACCATGTTAGCCAGCATAGGCTTGATCTCCTGACCTTGTGATCTGCCCGCCTTGGCCTCCCAAAGTGCTGGGATTACAGGTGTGAGTCACTGTGCCCGGCCTTGTGTGGTTTATGTTCTTAACATAACATTTATGGACACACATTTTGGCATATGCAGTGCATTTTGTATTCAGTGCACATCTCTTGAACAGCTCTGTGATGCACCCCTCTTCATTTAGAGGATGCACTTTTGCTCATTGCTGTTATACCTGTTGTTCTCGGAATCTCACCTCTACATTTCATCAGTGGCTAAGCATGTGGATTCTAGCATATGCCTATGACTTTTTGGTGAGTGGAACTTGAAATATCTGACAGAAATTGCAAGTCGGTAGTAGAAATAGATTGATCACTAATAAAAAGATTCACAGTTGCCTTCCGTCATGTAGCTTAAATTTAGTGGCTGATAGACAAAAAAAGCAAATGGAATTATAAAAAGTGGATGGAATTGATTTTTTTAAGCATAAGGAGTTGTGAGGAAAGACATAGCCATACTGATATAAATGCAGCTTCCAGTAAATCTCATTTCTCTTAGCCGCAATTATGAAAATCCTCTTGAGCATTTCAGCCTGTTGTGAGTTGCTTTGCTGTTTTTCACAACACAGACAATTTCAGTTATCTTAGAAATCTGGAGCTGTCTTCAGCCTGATGCCCAGAAGAATCCGCTAGTACTGTGCTCAGGGTCAATTGTTGCTTAAACTACTTTTAGAGTCTATTCAACATGACAAGCAGATCAATCTTTTCAATTCAGAACTGATGAAATTTTACATTTTAGAAAGCATTGCTTGGAGAGTATGAATTCAAGAGATGTATTTTAGGACCAGTTGCTGTTTCTTTTGGTTATTTTACTAGGGCTTCTCTAATTGCAGAACACTAACCTCATTTGAAGCTTTTAAACAGGCTTCATTCTCTCAATATATACGTATGTTCTAGAGTATAAGGAATTAATCTTAGAGCATTATCTTGTAGTATAACCAAGTATTGACACTGATTTTAAGCGGTTCGTGTAGAATAAGGAAATTGACATTGCAGTTGTATTTATATCTTATTTTTTAAACTTATGTACCCTATGCTGAGGTATGTATAAAAGAAAATGCTAGGGTAAAATGTCCTATTTCTAGGCTATGGCAAATAGAATGAAAACTCACATTGTTTATCCTTTAGATTGACATTACAATCAAAATGCTTTCATATTTGAGTCACAGTAATTTTATCCAAAAATATATTGGAATAAGAGCAAATAAATGCACCTTGGAGAGGTAAATAGGCAGCAGCAGGATCAATGACACTAGTAGTGTAATCACCTGTGGAAAAAGTCTTGATTTTTGTCTTTACATAGTCAAAATAACAGTTAATTCTACTTAACAAAAGAATTAGTAGCAAAAATTGAATTTTTTCTTATGCTTCCTGAAATTGTTTTCAGTTGACTTTTTGATGGACTATACAGAATAGACTCACCTGTTTTTAGCCTGAAAATTGGCCTATGACAGTGTCAAAAGGATGTCACTGAATCTGTAATGAGATAGGCAGCGAAGCGGATTGGCATTGAGTCCTGGGTGGAAGAATGGTAAAGAAACTTCTCTTTTCTGTATTTAAAGAGAACAGGGTAATGTTGGTAGGCATAACATTTTCCAATAAGAGTTCCTTAACAATGATGTTAGGGCCTTCCAGCAGCCGACATGAAAATAAAGCTAGGAGTCTACACAGTTACCCTATCTGTCCAAATGCTACATCCATGAATCTGGCATTGACATTTTATTTATTTATTTTCCATTTTGCAAAACTCATTTAATCAGAATAAATAGAGTCCTGGGCAGGGTTCTGGCACCCCCACCATGCCAGCTCCAGGTTGCAGCTTTCACAATGGGAAACAGCATCACTTTGTCAACCTGGTGTCTCACTGAGGTCATTGAAAGGGACTGGTGTGGCCTCAGGTGAGCATCTGTGCCTGCAGGGTCCTGGGAACAGGGTGACTGGGTCTCTGGGCCAGCCTTTGAGGCCCATTGCTGTCCTGTCAGCCATCTCATTCGTCTGTGAGCAGGGCAGGGAGTGGCACAGCCTCCTTGGTTCTGTTTTTACCAACCTCTCGTTTTAACATCAGATATTTTGATTATGAAGCCCATTGAACATTTTGATGTGTTTGACAGAGGTGCTATTGTTGCTTGCTCTCCATTATAGTAAAGATGTCATTAGGAAAGGTTTAAATGTGCCTAACAACCCTCCTGCCTGTGGAGAGATCAGAAATGCCACACAGGTACCAAGCAGGAGAGAATGCTCCGAACCGTTTTTTGTCCTCTGCGTTTTGATTGGTTGATGATTTGGTTTCTTTAGAGGCTGCTGAGGCTGCAAAAGGAGTGAGAACTAACCAGCCACTAAATTTTGAAACACCAAGGAGGTCAGAGAAGCTGGGGTTATTATCATCTCTCAGTGAGCAAATAAAGCATTAAACATTTTCAGTCTCATTTTTTGTGACAGAGATTTTGACAGGAACATAAAATAAAAACCTCACAAATTTGTGCTGGTGACAATGATTATAACACGACCGGGAATGGTATAAATGTCAACATTTCTTGAATCGATTTGAAGATTGTGATCTTGCAGACCTCCACAGACACTGCAAATGACTAGAGTAGAATTTCCCCACTTATGATTATTTTATTGGAAGAGGTGAAGAAATTTCAATATAATACCTGACAAAAAAGAATTTAAAACCCACCACCACATTCTGAGGAGTAGGACATTTTCACCTCATTATGAGATTTCTTCCCGAATCTTCCTGCAAAGTATATAAAACAAGCCCAGTAATTTTCAAAGAGAGCTTCATATAATAATATTTTGATTCAAATCAAACTTGTGGTTTCTGTTGAATTAAAAAAATCTTAATCTTTCTGTTGTAGTTATATATGTTATTTAAGATTTATAGTTAGGCTCTCTTTACCAGTAGCTTTTCATGGAATCATTTTTGGTTATAGAATAATGTCTTCATGCAAAATAACCAACTTTCTTTGGTCATGGACTCTTTTTAACCTCATGATAAAATCACTAGATTAATAGAGTTCAGTGTATTGGTGAAACTTGTACAAAATGGAAATTACACACAACTTTAAAGAGGCATGAGAAAGCAGAGGTCACACATTATCCTAACTATCTGTGTCTTACTTAAAATTTCGTAAAAAGAAGACTTTAAAACTGCTCCTTCCTGATCCTAAATGTTTATTTGAAGGGTCAAAGGAACCACTAGGTGTTGCTCTAAGACAGCTTCCTATAGACAAACCAGTAAATTGCTTTATGGTTTTGAGATTTCATCGGTCATTATAATTTTCTTAAGAATGGTAAGATTAAATCTGAGGCTTAGAAAATTAGCCTTAAATAGTACCATGATCATCTATTAAAATATGTATAGCATCTGCACATGTGCCCCTTCCCAACATCTCTGAAATGCCTTTTCAATGAAAATCAAATATAAAATCCTATGTATTACTGATGGCTGTGTGCACTTAATACCAAAATAACCAGTTTGAATTTGAGACAGTCACCTTTCTTTTTGCTATACTCGAATGGTCCCCAACAGTTCATTTGGTTATTAATTACTGACATTACTGAAATGAGAGATTGCTCTAGTATTAGGGAATAGAACTCTTATCTTAGCTGAGGCTTTTACCACATTAAGCAGCTTCTGCAAAAGAAATTTTGGATTTGGGCAGTGTGACACCCATTCTCTCTCTCTCTCTCTCTCTCTCTCTCTCTCTCTCTCTCTCTAACAATCCAGTAACCCATCTGGTATTCTGTGACACTTGGAATACACATGAAATGGGTTTTCTTGGTTCATTGATGTTTCTCCATAGTTGAAAACTACTGTATGCTGTAACTTGACAAATTTAGACTGATCATTGCAAAAGCCAGGACTAAATTATTAGAAATGTAGCAATATAAAAATGAGGCGAACTAGAAGAACTTTGGGGAAGATACTGAATAACGCCTAGTTTCTGCACAGGAATTTCTGTTTAGTTCTGCATTTTTCTAGTTTTGTGAAGGAGAAAAGGATGTAAATACTATTCTGGTAAATAGAACGTTGATATACCATTCACAATGACAAATAGCTGTCTCTTTGAACCCAAATCATTCATAGTTCTTAATCTTTTAATTAATGTAAAGGAATATAAAAAATTAAACTACAATGAATTGTGATTTTCTTTCCATTTCTTTTTTTTAAATAAAAGTCCGGGTATGCTGTTTGCCAAAAGAGACAGTAAAGATCCTCTCAGGCCGGGTGTGGTGGCTCATGCTTGTAATCCCAGCACTTTGGGAGGCCGAGGCGGGTGGATCACCTGAGGTCAGGAGTTTGAGACCAGCCTGACCAACGTGGCAAAACCTCATCTCTACTAAAAATACAAAAAGTAGCTGGGAATGGTGGCGCACGCCTGTTGTCCCAGCTATTTGAGAGACTGAGGCATGAGAATCACTTGAACCTGGGAGGTGGAGGTTGCAGTGAGCCAAGATCACATCACTGCACTCCAGCCTGGGCGACAGAGTGAGACTCTGTCTCAAACAAAACAAAACAAAACAAAACAAAACAAAAAATCATTTCTCCACTCTTTTTAATTCTGCATCTTTGGCTGAGATCAACTATTGAATCATACATCAAGGACTTAATTTTGTCTTGCTAAGGAAACAGCCCTGTTGATCTAATGCCTTTTTAATATCACCAATGATGATGATTTATACAGTTTTCCTGAAGAAATATAAAATAGAAAGTTTGCAACTTAAAAAATGTCAGATTTTTGTTTGTCATTTTGCACATACTGTTACTATTGAGTGACTATTTAGGCTGAATTTGCATATGCCAACCTTATTAATATATTTGGGGTAAAAAACATTAACAGAGAAATGAACAAGAGTTTGTTTATCTTGGAAGTTAAAGAAATGGCTTCAAGAATTAGGGAACTTGATTTGAATCCAGACTTTGCCATTTTCAAGCAAACTAACCCCTTTAAATCTTTAGTTTCTCACCTGTTAAATTGGGAAAACAATAGCACTGATCCCATGGTGCTATTGTAAGAATTACAAGAAATAAAACATATTAGGACCTGATTCAGTGCCCATATGATAGAAATGTCCAATAACATTATTTTGAAGTCCGTTTTTCTGTGGATCTGTGAATTTGGTCTCACGGAGATTCACAGTGTTCCCTAGAAGTGACTATTGCAAATAACTGAGATTTATCTCCTTTAAAGCACCAAACACCTTTTCTGTTTTACTCCTTCAAGAGCATTCAGGTAAACAGCATGAGTTTGGTGAATACATTCTCACCTATTTTCACTGCTGCTCATAGGCATTTTTGCTCACCTTCTTGATACTGGCTGTGTTCTGGATGATGGAAGTTTAACAGGTGATACCTCTGAGTCAGTGAGGTGTTACATCTTCTTTTCTTGTTAGACCAAGAGCAAGATACTTGACATGCCATGTATTAAATGAGAAGACATTGTCATTGCCTAGAAATTCTGCACCTCTGTCTTCAACTTTAGTATCTCCTTCTTTGAACCTAAACTTCCACTAAACGATCTGACTTCTGTTCCTTCTCTCTGTCTCTTTTCAAACCTCATTAAACTCCCAGGACCTTGATTCTTTAATTTTTCTTTGTCATTAGCCTCTATTGTTTTTATTTTCTTCTCTAGCCTGAGAAAATTACATTACCCATTGCTTAAATTACATTATTTTTAAAACTTTACCCTCTTATCCCTATCATACTTTTATTTCACTCACCTAAAATGTTCCAACTGTGTATCAATGCAATTGTTTTAACCACTTGCTGTTGAACAAGATGGGGGTGGAAGACAGAGGTGCAGTAAACAGATCTAATAGATCTAGACAACTTTACAGAGTGGGGACAGGAAGACCTCTGCAAAGACCAGCGATTTCCTTCCATGTTGCTTGTCATCTGCCTCTCCAATCTCCATGACACTGTCACATGCACTGTGACTACTCTCATTTGGTCTCACGTTCTCCCAAAGCCTCTTTACCTAGCAAACCATTTCACTTCCCACGTCCTAGAGAATCTAGACGTTATCACAAGCTTCTGAACTTCTTGAGTGCTGCCGACCCCATCTATTTCTTCTTTCCTTTTTTTCTGCTAGTTCAGTGAATGAGTTGTGTCTTCTCTTACATGAAATTTTTCTTTGACCTGTGCTCTGCATACCATTCCCTTTTGCCTCTTATGCACCTCTGTCCATCAGTAGTATTCTCTCCCACCTCTCTTATCAATTCTTCCTCTTTACTGGATGCCTTACAAAACATTTCTTTCTCTTGGCTCTCACTGGGCAAATCTGAGTTAATTTGAGACTCTAATAAATAAATAAATAAACCAACCAGCAGAATTAAATAATAATCCACGAGTCCAAACTGATGTAAGTAAACACATTAAAAATAGAGAAACAGTGGAGAAAAAGGTATTTCTTACATAACAACTAATAGTTGGCAAAATAAAATTAGAAAAATCACAATTTGGGATAAAGGTTTTAGGAATAACAGTAAATTCACATATTCTCAAATAATTTCCCCACAAGATACAAAGGGGAAATGAATAACTATATAGAAAAGAAAACCAGCAGATGCCACCTTGACTAATGATCACAGTTAATATTATCAGCAATGGGACAAATAGATGTCTGCACTTCCACATATGATGCAATGAAAAGAACACACCTCACTTTTGTGGTAGTCCTGCCAAAAATGCATAACCTGAATCTAATCACAAGGAAACCTCAGAAAAACCTAAGTTAAGGTAAAAATCTACAACAATAAATGGCCTCCAGTCTTCAAAAATGTGAAGACCATGAAATCACAAAAGAGAAAGAATGTGGGACTGTTGGATTATAGGGGAAAAAAGAGATATGACAACTAACAGAAAGTTCTTTGTGATTCTAGGCCAGATTCTGTTGGAGTCTGGACCAGTATTTTTTTTAAAAAATTGCCAAATCTTATTAGTAGGACAGTTGGAAAAGATTTGCATGAGGTCTGTAGCTTAGATTATAATTTTGTATTAATGTTAATGTTCTAATTTTGGTAATTTTATTGTGGTCAAGTAATGAGGAAATGTGTTTACTAAAACACACATATAGAATACTTAGACTATTAAGGGGTAAAGATGCATCACGTCTGCAACTTACTCTCAAGTATTTCAGAAAATTTAATACACACACAATATGGCAAATATAAAATGTTGAGATTTGGAGAATCTGCAGGATTTATGAGAACATTTTTTGCTTTTTTTTTTTTTTAACCGCTTTCTTGGAAATCTCAAATTATTTTGGAATAAAAAGGTAAAAATCAAGCTATCATACTACATTTCTTTCTAGGACTACGGACAAGTACCACCACATCTGGATAATTACCATTTTTCTTTTTTGTGGAGATTGGGCTTTGCTTTGTCTCAAACTCAAGCTTACCCAGGATGGTCTCAAACTCCTGGTCTCGACTCATCCTCTGCCTCAGCCGCCCAAAGTGCTGGGATTGCAGGTGTGAGCCACAGTGCACAGCCTTACTTCACAGTTTGCCAGCAGTTTACCTTTTTGAAAACTTTCTTCTGAGCCAGATTCCTCTGTCTAACTTTTCATTTGCCACATACTACAGGCATCCTGTGATCACAAGATTCCAAACTAAATGTATCATGCTGTCACTCCCCCTCCTCTCTACTCCTCACTTGCTAAACATGCTCTTGCATCCTTTTGATTCTGGGGAATGATGTTGCAGTCCATCTATGTAGCTGGGTCAGGAGCCATTTATCCTTCACTCTACCTCATATCAGTCAAAATTCCTACAATTCCGTAAATGCCTTTCATCTGTTCTTTCATTTTTATTCCCATTTTTGTATCTATTGATTTAATTTAAACTGTTTTATTTCCTTGCCTGGGTTACTTAACTGTATTACAGATTTTAGACTCAGAGGGTCTTGACTTGGACTTTTGTAAAATCAGGCGAGTCATTGTTATGGTCTGAATGTTTGTGACCTCCCCACATGTATATGTTAAAACCAAATCCCCCTTGTGATGGTATTAGGAAGTGGGACATTTGGGAAGTGGTTGGTGCCCTTATAAAAAGAGCCCTGGAGTGATCCTTTGGCCATTCTGCCATGCAGGACACAGCAAGATGTCCATCTCTGAAACAGGCAGTGGGTCTGTCCTTGGCTGCTGCCTTGATCTTGGACTTTCCAGCCTCCAGAACCGTGAGAAATACATTTGTATTGTTTGTAAGTCACTGGCTATAAAGTATTTTGTATAGCAGCCTGAATGGGCTAAAGCAGTCATCACATCCCTAAGTCTCAATTTCTTCATTTGCAAAATGAGCGTAAAAATTTGTACATAAGGATATTTGTGAGTATCAGATGAGGAAAGGTACCAGGCAGATTTTGGTAGCTGTGGAGGATTATATGGATGCTAGTCGCTTTATTCTACCTTTCTAGAAGTTCACCTCTTATACTGACTCTTTGCTTTTACAAAGCACACACTGCCAGGGTGTTCAGGAGAGAGTGAGCGCATATGGAGAGTAAGGGAGTGAGACTATTCTGCTGGTTCCAGTAAAATGCCTTTCTCTGAGCACAGAGATCTATAAACATGCTCATGTCTATCTCTTGGTATTAAGCAGTCAATAATCATGTCAACTATACTTTTACTTACAATAATATGTAGCATAAAACAGGACCTCCACAACTCCTTTCTTATATTTCATAGGAGTAGCTCTTCAGCTCCTCAGCTTTTTTCGTTAGTTTACCAAAGAACAAATGTGCCTTGGTTGAGATTCAATAAAATCAATTAATTAGGCAACCCTTTTAAGCAACAATGGAAACAGGAGTCAGGAACTGTGTTAATGCCTTGTCTGGGGCAAGACAATGCTCAGCACTTGCTCCTGTACTAAAAGCACAGCCACACGGGTCATTATTGTGTTTGCTGAAAGACTGCCTGGTTATTTCACTGAATGGATGCTGCAGCTCTTGTGTCAGGTTTTATATAGCTAATTTAATTGTTGCCATTGGCAACAGCAGGGGGTCATGTCAGCGACTGATGCCATTTATGCTGCTGAAGCAAAGTCTGTGCCAGCATTTCCATTAGAAATCTGTTTAAAAGAATACTGATTGAGTAAAGAAACAAAGGGGAAGAAAGAGGGTTGAAGAGTTTTGAAGATAATGTAGCTAGGACCACTCTTGTTCATATGGATACAGATGGTACATAGGTTTGTTCATTCATTCATTCAACAAGTATCTACTGAATGCCTCTTATGTCCTAGTCACTATGCAGGATATAAATGTTTAGCAAATAATAGTCCTAGATCTTCGTGGAGCTTACCATCTAGAGTGGAAGACAAATGACAAGTAAATAATACATAAATAAATAGGTAATTACTAATTGTGATTAAGAACTGTGAGGGAAACAAACAGCTGCTGAAAAAACTTTAACTGAATGGGGAGATGGAAGCAGTGAAACATCTCAGGTGGCGATGTCTAAACCGACTTGAAGGGTGAAAACCACTTGTGAATGGTAGGCAAGTTTGAGTCAGAGACCTGCACATTTGAAGTTCCCAAGACTAGTGGGGGGGTTTGGAGTGTCGAGAGACACAGCAAGCTGGCTTGCTTGGCAGCATTGATCATTCACTTTGGTCATCATGATTTTATAGTAATGCCAACATGTCTCCAGTTTTACTGTTTCCTCTAGCATCATTTAGCTACACAGGTAAAGGTATGGACAAGATAGACAAGGTTGGGTTCATTAAGATTAAAATGAATTTTTCTTAGGTGAGTGTGATGATGAAGGGAGAGGCAGGGATTTGAGGGAAGTGCAAGAAAGGGCAAAGGAATGATTTAACAAATCAACCTTAGGATCTAAAATGAAGGACAGAAGTACAGACAGGAGGGCTTGTAAAGATTAAGGAGCAGAGGAAATAAACTGATGGTCTGTGGCTGGAGAGGTAAAGACAGCATTCAAGCGATGACTGTGAGAATGCTGAGGCAGAGAGGGAGAAACATTTTTGGTAATGAGAAGTCAAGAATATGGGAGGGGATTTAAAGTAAAGACCTTCTACTTAGATTAAGGGGTTGTAGTGTCCTTAGAAGTCTGCCTATGGGCAGGGTGCAGTGGCTCACGCCTATAATCCCAGCACTTGGGGAGGCTAAGGTGGGAGGGTCACTTGAGCCCAGAAGTTCAAGGTAATGCTGGACAATATAGCAAGAACTTGTCTTTTAAAAAAAACAACACACAAGAAAAACAACACACACCCACACACACACAAATTAGCCAGGCGTGGTGGTACATGCCTATAGACCCAGCTACTCAGGAGGCTGAGGTGGGAGGATTGCTTGAGCCCAGGAGGTTGAGGCGGCAGTGAGCCATAATCCATGATTGTGTCACTGCACTCCAGACTGGGTGACAGAGCGAGACTGTCTCAAAAAATAAGAAGTTTGCTTATATTGGTAGTTTTATGTCCTTTAGGTTTGTCTTAACCATCCCATGTTCCCTAATATTTTACTGTTGGGGCTATTGGTCACCCCTCATTTCCCACTCCATATGAATCTGTCCTTTCTTGCCCTAAAATCCTCTTGGAAAAATCCATTCTCATTAAAATTTACTTGTTTATTTGCCCCATTCCCTGGATCATTACCAACTGATATGTTAGTTAACAAGAGAAAGAAATTCAGTTAAGTATTAACTTGGGATGATAGTTTAATTTGTTATTCCAGATAACACATTTGCATTTTAGCGGAGGCTTTTAATAACAAATAGAAAAGAACATCTAACGTAGAAATTTAAGCCAGAGAGAGAAATATTTTGGTGCGGAACATTTTTTTCTCTCACTGTGTCAAATCCTGGGGATCATCACTTAATTTACTTACATGTAGGTTTAATCCTGAAGAACAGATATAAAAGTTATTGTTTTAAAGCTGTAACAAAATTGGAAACATACTAGAAACTTAATCCTATTCTGACTTTTGATGGTAGGGAAAGTAAGCCTTGAAAACAAAATGAGTTCTTCACCTAGCTAATAACGCGGGTGGACAGCTTCTTAAACCCCAGTGTATACCACACAGTATACACTGCACCACTTCTTATCTACTAGAGACACTCAAATTCAACCTTCTCCAGTAGGGAAAAGAAGGTCTTATTATAAAAGATATTCTGAGATGGAGACCTTACAATTTTCTCAAATACCCTGTCCAGTGTTTATTAACCTTTAATGTCTGGAAATTATCCATTTCAATTCAGCAAAGTGTAGTGGAAAGAACAGTGGGTTTGGGATAAGCTGTGGGTTGTGATCACAGTTGTGGAAGGCAGCCTCTGAGATGGCCCCTGTACCCCCACCTCCTCATACTCATGCCTGTGTGTAATCCCTTCCCATCGAGTGTGGGCTGGACCTCGTGATTTGTTTCCAATGAAGAGAGTATGGATAAAGTACAGAAATGTTATTTACAATATTGAGTTATGTAAAGACTCTGGTTCCCATCTGGAGAACTCTCTTTGCCCTCTCTCGGATTAGGGGAAGCCAACAGCCATTTTGTGAGGCAGCATGCAGAGAGATCCATGTGGGGAGGAGCCAAGGTCTGCCCACAACCCCACAAATGAATTTAGAAGTGGATTTCTCCTCTCTTCTCCATCCCTCACTTGCCAAAGGGTTGAGCCTTCAAGTGAAATTGCAGCCCTGGCTGACAACTTAGCTGGAACTGCAACCTCATGAGAGACCTTGGCCAGAGGTACCAAGCCAAGTTGTGCCCCTATTCTCAACCCACAGAAATGGTGGGATAATGAATGTTTATTGTTTTAAGATGGTTTGGTAGCATACTTTTGTGTTAGTCCTAGCCTTTCTGTGTCAAAGTTTCTTCACTTGTATATGTTGGACAATTGAACCAGGTGATTTTATTTCTGGATAACAAGGGAATTTATTGATGCATGAATGGAATGAATGGAATGTCTGGAGGTAGAAAGGGAGGTTTGACCCAGCAGCTTAAAGATGTCACCAAAACACATATTTTCCCCAATTCTGAATTAGATGATCTTTGAGGTGACTTATATATACACAATTACTAAATTCCTTATGTGTTAGCATAAGTCAATTCTACTAATTCTATCTTCAATAATGATGAAGAATATTCATCCACAGTTCTTCCAAAAATAACTCTTTATTAAATTATATGAAATTTTAAAGATTTGGTTTTATCTTATTATTCTCCAGTGCTGAATTTACTTATTTCTTTAAACCATAGCATGACAATCCAATGCTGTGTCACCTAAATCTTATTACACATAAAAGTCTGCAAGAAAAAATACATAGATGCATTTTTGTCCATATGATGTGACAATGGTTTTACAAAGCTTTTATTTCAAAGACATAAACATCTCGACTGGCTCTTAATTTGACAAAACAATCTCAGAGATTCAGACTATTGACTCTAGATAAGCTGAGCCCCCTGAAGATGAGTTCAGAAGTCTGTTTTCAGTATTTATTTGGACAAAGTGAGTGTGACATGAAGATGACCATGTTCTCAGAAAAGATTTTCCCTCAAATCTTTGGGAATTTGCAGCCGAGGTCTTCCTTCTGGACACCCATTAGGTGGCCAATATTTTCTTGATTCATCGATCCAGATCCCAGCATATGTTTTCCAAACAGAACCGAAAGTACTCTGTTGGCATGCTGGAGGAATGAAGCCAATTAGTCCTCAGAAAATCCTGGACTCTATTCTGTCATGGTAGTTCTATACAGCAACTCATTAAAAATAATACGAGTGCTATGTAAAACCTTCTCTGGGTATTGATTTCTACTTCTCAATATGTTGTATTTGAATCAGAGCCCTTATTTTTTTCACATTATGGGCTATCACTTTATCTGTGAAGCCAAAGAAATGTGTTTGGTTTGGGTTGGGGTGTGTGTGTGTGTGTGTGTACTTGTGTGGCATGGTGGATAGTTTCCAAAGGAATGATTGTGGTGTCTCATATTAACTTTGTCATTTCTTTGTGTTATTAAACTACAGAAGTTAGCCAGGGACAGAAACCACATTACAGACAAATGTTTGTAATCCTTAATACCAAGATGATCTCAAAATAGGTATTTAGAAGCTAAAAAAAATGCAAATACAGTCTGTTCTAAGCAGCATATACACTGTTCTTTATTTTCTGTCTTGTGAATTATCCTCATCTTCCATTTTTCTGAAACTTGTTAAAGATGCTGGGCCTTAGCCACCTAGGTCCCAAATCTCTTCAGTTATCCAAGAATCTGATGCTGGCTAATCAGTAATAGGGAGTGCTCACAGTGCCCCCAGGCCTCTTCCCACTCCCTGCTGTCTCTACCACACTTCCAATGAGAGCTCAGGTCTCATTCGTCCTTGACAGAGGCCATGGACTGAAAATGCTAACTGTGCACTGTGATGGCTCAGTTAGTGATGAGTTCACCTGTGGCTCAAGGCTCAGAGAAGACCCCCAGCTGCTTTCAGCTAGGTCAGTGACCAGCTGTCAGTGGGAAGAGTCCCCTGTCAGTGCCAGCTTGGGGGAGACTCGGAGCTCTGACCTGGAGGGGAAAAGGTAGAGCTCTCAAGACTCGCCCTATTTGCATCCTAATGACAGAGAGTGAGGTGACTTTGGGAGGCAGCCCCCGACTTCAGACCTCCCGCAAAGAAGCAGATGCATTTAAGGGGAGGGGAACTGGGGGAAAGACAGAGCTCTCTTCTTTTGTGGATTCACTGCCCGATGCTAATGCTGCTTTAAATGCAGAAGCTTTCCTTTATTAGGAAATGTACTGTAGACTAGGGCTTCATATTGCTTTTCGTTGATTTCTGTTTTTAAACTTGGTCTCATGAATCCTTCAGCCTGATGTTAGGTAATTTGGAAATAAGAAACAACTTAGGTTTTTTTTGCAGAGATAAAAAGTGGCTTTTAATCCTGTGATGTTTTCTTCGGTCATCACCAAGCTTTAGTGAACAGAACAGCCTGAAAAACAGAAAGCTCTGCAATGATTCGGCAGTGTGTGCTGGAGAGAGAGTGCCTGAGAGCATCATAAACACGAGGGGAGAGGCACTCCATAAATATGTGGGTAGTTATTTATTACAAAATAAATTATGTATTGACATGAGGAATTACACCATAATTTTCTGTTTGAGATGGTACCAAAGTAAATTGGTTTCTATCTAAAAGGTCACATGGAATGCTGGCTTTGTGTTCCTGTCATGACATTTGCCTTATTGGCATTCAGGTGCATTCCCTCTGCTTCATGCAATCACTGTCTTCTTTCACTGTGTTTACAGATAATCCAGCAACTTTGCAGGCCAAATGGCATTCTGAATATGAGCCCACAAAGCATTGAATCAGACAGCCTCCTGCTTAGAGAGTTTTCAGCACAGTTCAGCCATAAGGCAAACATCAATAATTGCTTTAGAAGGGAAAGTGACAGGAAATTGTTCATAATTTGCCATCACAATAATTAAGAGTGGCTACGACTATTGCAACCACTATTTAATTTCCCCTTCTTTAAAATTAACTCTGTTATTGTCACCAACTGCTCTGTGGTGAGGCCCATTAACACTGTTTGTCTGAGGGCTTCTATTCCTAGGAACAAATCATTTGCTCACCTTCATGTCAAATCAGCGATGCATTTTGATTCAAGCTATTTTACATGTATGCATTTACAGTAAGGACTTGCATAAGCTTTAAAAGAAGAGCCCAGTTGCTAAGCTGTGGTTGAGCACTGCTCTGCAGGCTTCTCGTGAAACGTACTGTACTGTGTATAGTTTAGAACAAATAACCGGGAGGCTTAAAGCCAAGGGCAAAAAAGGAAAATAAAAAGTGTTTTAACCATTGTTCAGTGGTTTTCATGCCTGATTTGGTAGGTAAAGGTTATCACAAGTCAGTTCAAGTGTGCTTAGAAAGCACAATGACATGTCTCAACTCCCTTTGCAGGCATCTCATGAAGGGGAGCGGGTTTTAGGAGGCCAAAACTAGAAACCCCATCTTTGGTAAATGAACTGATTAGTGTCATCCTGTGTCTTCGCTGTCCACAGATAGAATGGCTGAAGTTTTTGTCCTGGGTGTCATACTTAAAGTACTATCTGAGGACTCCCAAATAACGCTGCTGTCTGCACTCCTCTCAGGGCTCAGAATATCCTGCCTCTTATTGCACAAATTTGTGTGTCAACCTCACCTCTTTTAGGGAGCTTTAAACCCTTAGAGGTCAGAATTTTGGATGCTCACAGTCCCCAGAATGTAGCAAAAAATAGTTGCTGAATAAATATTTGTTGATTGAATGGATGGATAATGGACACTGCTCACACAGGGGTCAGGGGGAAAATCTCTCCACCATGCTATTATTATCTGTCCCAACTCATAAACACACTGGCTACAGGATTGCAAATTAGAGTCTACTGAAAGAAAAAGGAAGCACATTACTCTTAAATGAAAGTTTTGCTAAATTCCTCATTCATTAATTCAACATAATTTGTTGAGTTCTTAGCATCTGCTAGGCATCATTTCAGGCTCTTGAGATTTGTGAATGGCCATAACGATTCATACAGTTGTGGAGCTTACATTCTAGTTCAAGCCGTCAGATAAAAATAAGCATAATAAGTAAATTGAGTAGTGTGCTGCAATGGGACACATGCAATAAAAACAATGAAGCAGAATAAATGAGATTGGGGTACTAGGGATAGAATTTGGGTGCAGATAAGTCTCAATATTATTTTATTTATTTCTTATTTTAGAGACAAGATCTTGCTCTGTCAGCCAGGCTGACGTGCAGTGGCACCGTCTGAGTTCACTGTAGCCTTGATCTGCTGGGCTCAAGCAATCCTCCCACTTCAGCCTCTCAAGCAGCTGGGACTACAGGTGTGTGCCACTATGCCCTGCAAATTTTAAATTTTTTTCTTTTGTAGAGGCAGGATCTCACTATATTGCCCAGGCTGATCTTGAACTCCGGGATGCCAGTGATTCTCCTGCCTCGGCCTCCCAAGGTGCTGGGGTTACAGGCATGAGCCACCATTTTGCCTGGCTGGTCTCATTTTTAAATAATGTCCGCAGGGTAGGCCTCCTTGAGATGACAGCATTTGGGAAAAGACTTGAAGTCAGTGTGGAAGTTGCTACGTGGCTGTGAGAAGAGCATTCAAGGCATGGAACTGCCTGAGCAAAGGCCCTAGATTGGGAGCATGCTGAAGTGTCCCAGTAACTGCCAGGAGGACACCTGGATTGGGGCAAATAATGGGAATGTAGCAAGAGCTAAGGTCAGACAGGTAGTGGAGTGGCTGATCCAGGGTTTTGCAGACAATCGTAAGGCCTTTGACTTAAGCTGAGTGAGAGAGTTAATTTAATTCACTCCCTCCTGTGTACTTGGAACTCCCATAGCACATTCATACCTCTCCAGCAGGTCTTCAAATAATGTCGTTTTGTTCAATGTTGTTTCGTTATAACGTTGACGAGAGAAAACAATCAATTTCTGGCCAGGATCATGGTCTGTGTGCAGTTTGCACATTCTCCCCACGTCTGCCTGGGTTTTCTCCAGGTCCTCTGGTTTCTTCCCATATCCCAAAGCTTTGCATCTTTGGTGAATTTGTGTGTCTACATGGTGCCAGTCTGAGGGCAGGGGTGGGGGGTGGGGGGCGGGGAGAGAGAGAGAAAGAGAGTGAGAGAGAGAGAGAGAGAGAGAAAGAAAATGTGTGTGTGTGTGTGATTGTGCCCTGCGTTGGGATGGCATCCTTTCCAGTGTGGGTTCCTGCCTGACACCCTGAGCTGCCAGAATAGGTTCTGGCCACCCACAATGCAAACTGGAATAAATAGATAGATAATTATTTTACTTGTTTTTATTAGTCTTTTAAAAATGTATCTATAGCTCACATTTATGTCCATGTTTGATATTAGAAGTGTTTTTGATCTTTATTTGGAAGTTTGATGATGTTTCTGGGACCAGAAATAATGCCATAGGAACTTAATTCTTGTTTATATCTATTAGTCTATGGTAAAATTGGTTTTGTTACACATCATTTTGCTTAAAATTACAGTTTCCAAGAACCTATTCACAATGTTAAGTGAGGACCTACTGTATCTATCTCAGCAAGCAACACATCACATTTCCCCCATTAGACTCTCAGGTTCTCAATGTTATTTTCCAATATTATTCTTCTCTGGCCCAGAGAATGAATGCACATTATAAACATTCCATTACTGTTTGTTGAACTGAAATATAACCAATAAGTCACAGTAGCAGGAATTGCGCAATGTTGTAAAATAAAGATACCCCAAGTCACAGGTAGTTTATGAAGCAAATGAGTTGATGTAAGAATGTGCTGCATACTTTTGAGCTATAGGTTAATATTTTTCTTCTGAAATTCACTGTTGCTTTTGTTTTCTGCAGTTTCCTCACCACCCTCTGTTGGTTGCTCCTACAGTCAGCTGCAGTGCTGATGTTGACACTACCCTTCTCTCTAGGGTAGCTTTGGTGATGAAGCTACTGGTCTCATGAGCTAGGCCTCTTGATTGCAACCACGGATGCACATTGTAGTCACAGGAGAGCATCTGTAAAATCTTAGTGCCTTGGGCTCCTCATAGAGCAGTTGAACCAGAAGTTCTGAAGGTGAGACTCAGGCATAGGTATATTTTAAAAACTCCTCAGGTCATTCTCATGTCACGCCAGGGTAGAGAATCATTGATCCAAGGCTGTTCTAAGACTTTCAGAGGTGGACCAAGCTTTTCATGAAAATTTGAACTACAGCAAAGAAAATATGGAAAATTTGCACCTAAATCTGTTGATTCTTGGCAGTGACTCAGCTTTTGTATCCTGGTGGCAGCTCAAAGGTGTCTTGTTACGTTTATATAGGTGCACGTGTGGTGGTGAAAGCAGAGAGATTTGAAGGTTACCTGTTTTCCAGGATGGCAATGTGTTTGTAAATCAGCCCACTTGTAATGCATATGCTGAATCAGGAGCCAGTTCCTAGGTTTTCTCAGACAGGAACATGCAGCTGGCTGGTCTGGTCAAGGTGGACATGTGAACATCCATTCTGGGAAGCAGTGGTACTGGCCACGTATCCCCATGGATGAACGAAACTACCTTTCATCCTAACTGGGCGCTTCCCATAGGTTGAGGAGGACTCTTTCATGGTTTAACGCATTCAAGTCTTGCAGTTGGGAAGGCACGCTTGTGGCTCCAATTTAGGCAACCTGTGCATTGTCTGGTCGCTTAGGGCTTATGTGTAAAGTGCCGGCCACTCCAGCGTAGCAGATCCTCAGCAGCCCTGCCATCCTGCTTTCCTTTAACCCGGGTGTGAGCGCTGGTGGTCTTCGTTGTCAGCCTTGGTCATGTATAAATTTTCTCCTCGCAAAATAGTAAAGCAAGTCTTTCAATATATTGGGGAATAGATCTTGCTTTTTAAATATACTCATTGTCTACACAATTCTCAGGGCCAGAATAGGCCATGCCCTGTAAGGCTTTCTGAATGTGTGATGAATTTAATGCTGTCACATCTTCATTTCCCCTTTATTTGTTTTTTTACTGAATACTTCTGGAGTATCTTCTATGTACTATGCTACATCCTGGGAGCATAAGCTGAGTAAGACTCTCTTCCTTCAGCTCATATTCTAGACAAGGAAAGGGACACATAGATAGATAATCAGCACATGATACAGGAGTTCACCAGGCACAGAGAGATGGGAGTAGATGGAGGGCCTTTCAAGGCTATGAACACCATGAATTCAAAGTCAGGGAGTTAGGAAAATGCATCAGGGTTTGGAGAGCAAATGTATTTTTGAAATACAGGAAGTGGAGGGGATGGTGGTGGAGGTGAGGCTGGAAGCATAGGTTGGGATTGGAGTATAAAACACCTTTGTGACACAGTAGAGAATTTGAATTTGATTCTGAGAAGCTAAGGTGGGGAAAATGAAAAAAAAAAAAAAAGAAATACTTGAACTTTGTGGTTAGAAAAACCTGATTGACTTCTAACTCTGCCACTTACTCATATAATATTGTGCTAATGATTAGAACTAGCACAGTCTCTGTTCATTGTCTGTAAAAATAAACATGGTAACACCTAGCTTGCAGGGTTAGCATGAGGTCTACATGAGACAGTGCTCATGACAGTACAGACAGCTGCATGGTAGGTTTTAGAGCTATGTCATCCAACACAAGAGTCACTAGTCACATGTGGCTTCCTAAATTAATTAAAATTAAATAAAAGAGTGGCTTTCTGATATGTGCTAGCTACATTTCAAGTGCATAATAGCCATATGTGGCTAGAGGTTGTCATACTTGAAAGCCCTGATAGGGAACATTGACATCACAGAGAATTCCATTAAACAACACTGCTCTGAAGGGATGTTTCCTTGTCTTCCTGTAAGCATCGGCGTCTTAACTGATGTAGTTAATTTGCTGATAGTATATGCTATGTTGTATTATATAAAAAAGTTATTCTTTAAAATAATGCTTGGAAATGGGCTCAGATCAAGACTGAGTTTCCCTCTGAGATGTCACTCAAGAGCTCATATACAGCTCTGTACTGTCACACACATGCCACCCTCAACTCTCTCTTGCGGCCATGCTGCCTACCCTGGCTCCCTGACTCTAGGATTGGAATTATACTTGGTTTTCTTGGACATGGCTGGAAAACTGCTGCAGACCTGAGACACACGTTTCCCTGGATAACTTACCCTGGGATGTGACCTGTATTCACTACGAGATTGCCTGTAGGAGTGACTCATGCCATTTCAAATAACAGCTTAATTCATCCTGTTCCCTTTACTAAAGTTTTGTAACCCAGAACATCAGGGATGATGGCCATTTCTGGTGACAGGTAGACACCTGCACTGAATTTTCAATTCAATTCAACTTAGATCACTTTCCCAGAAAGAGTATATTAACTTCCAGTTTCTACTTGAGTTTTGCTCAGGCAGTTATAGCTGAACTTGTAAGTACAGGTTCTTTTTCTACATGAAACAGTTATTTTCAAGATTAAAAAATTTAGAGGGATTGTTTGGAGGATTAAAGGTGTAAAACTTGGTTGGTAAATTAAAATAAATAAGTAAATAAAGGTTTCTTTAATCACCTTGGGGAAAAAGAAGGGTTCTTGCTGACAGTTGTATCATGGTACTGCATTGCTATGTAATTTATTTTGTACATATAATTGACTTTTACTTGGGAAGCAAGAAAGCCACGTGGAAATGTTAAAAAGAAGCCAAGCGAGAGATCAGCTGAGAGAAATTAAATCCATCAATGTGCAAATATAATAAAGGGAAAGGAAACTGGCATTTATTGAGGGGTATATGCAAATGTAGTAAGTTGCCAGAAGGGAAGTTCTTTGCATTCTGCAGTGACTTGGGGGAATTTTGAAGAATTGGCAGAACTCTAGCTGGCTATGAAAAGTAGTTGGAATGAAGGCAAAAAGTGGGGAGGGATTTTAGATGGGGAAGAGGTGCAAAGTTGTAGAGATGGAAATGCACCTATCCTCTTTAATGGGAAGTGAATAAGCCATTGAACACAAACTGCAGTATGTGGATGAGAAATAATTGGAAAGTAAGTTTAGATGCTCAGTCTAGACTAGGTAAGAAGGGGCAGACCTTGAATAATACAGTAATCATTAAATATAAATTTGTTTATTGCATACTTTGGGTCAGGCAATGAGCTAAAACATTTTTTAACAGACATTACTGAATTTAATCTTTACAACAATCCAATGAAGTAGGTATTATCAATCACATTTTACAGATGAGGCAACTTAAATTTAGAGAGGTTAAATAGTCTTCCCAGGGCTAAAGTTTTGGGAGACGATTCTTCATGGGTTTCTTGCATTTCTGTACATCTTAACAACTGGGCCACTGACTGCATTTGTTCTGGACTACATTTTTCATGGATATTTGCATAGAAAATCACTTTGAAAGATAGAGATCATGTCTCCTTCTGAAGCAAAGGGCAGATATATTTATAGTTAGGCATCATGAGATAATGTGTCCACCTAGAGCCAAGTATGAGCAGGCTTACTGTCCATTATAACAGATTCAGGTTCCCTGAGTACAGGGTTCCTCTCCTGTAGTGTTACCTCCTTCATGAGTGTATAGGAGTCACCTGACCCTTTCACATTGCCCTGTGGAAATTGAGGCTTGGGGAAGTGGTGTGAGTGGTCACAACTCAGGTCTTACTGCTAGTGCTCTAAGAAACAAAATACTTTGTCTCTGACCCAGGAATTTTGCATCTTTTAGTATTTATGAAACTGTGGCAAACCAACTTGTTAACTTGCAAATAGGCTAATTTCTCAGACCATTCATAGTTCTTAACTTAAATGTAAAACAACTTTAAAAGGCTTTAGAAATCAACTATTAGGTGACAAGGGCCTGTACTAGAGTGGTTTGAAAGGGAAAAAAAATGGATGCTAGAAGTACAAAGGAAGAAATAGAAAGGACGAAACAAGGTTTGGACAGAATATTTTGGGATGGAGTGTGGGGCAAGAGGTGGTCAGAAATTATAAGGTTAAAGGAGATACGAAAATTCTGAACTTGAGAGATGAATACAGAAATTAATAAACTGGTTTTTGGAAGAACGAGTGGCAGCTTGTTTTGTGTTTTTAGAATTTTACTTCTCTGAAGTTAAAAACTGGATATTTAAAAATTCTCTGCATAGGATCTTAGCAGAGAAATCATGCGTAAAATATATCAACTAGATCTCCCCTTTCCTCACTTCTTCGCAAATCTGTGAGTTAGAGCTGTTGAGAGGACCTGGGAAGTAGCTGCTTATGGTTGGTGTCTGTGTGTGTGTGAGGTTGCAGAGGGGAAGAGAGTGGCTAGGGCAACGGCCCAGGTGCTTTTGAGGCCATGTCAAGGCATTCTTAGGCTGGCTGTAGGCTGTGTCTCACTCCTAAGGCGAGCGCTTGGCTCCTAAGCACTGTTTTTTTTTTTTTTTTTTTTTTTTTGGCAAAAACACCACTGAAGCTATGCTGGGTGAATGCTTTACTTTTCACATTTTTCTCTGTGGTTTTTTTTTTTCTTTACAGCATCTCACTCTGTCACCCAGGCTGGGATGCAGTGGCATGATCTCAGCTCACTGCAACCTCCATCTCCTGGGGTCAAGCAGTCCTCCCACCTCAGCTTCCCAAGTAGCGGGGGCTATAGGCACATGCCACCATGTCCAGCTAATTTCTGTATTGTTTTTGTAGAGACAGGGTTTCACCATGTTTCCCAGGCTGGTCTTGGACTCCTGAGCTGAAGCAGTCCTCTGGCCTCAGCCTCCCAAAGTGCTGGGATACAGGCGTGAGCCACTGCACCTGGCCTGCTTTGCTTTCTTAACTGTGAACTTTTCTTAAAATAAAAAATCTTGGATGAACTATTTTATTTTTTTTAAATAAAAGCACAAAATGTCATTTACTATTCCTTATTTCAGCATCCCTTATAATGTCAACAATTTTGCCAGGCGTGGTGGCTCATGCCTGTAATCCCAGCACTTTGGGAGGCTGAGGTGGGTGGATCATGAGGTCAGGAGATTAAGACCATCCTAGCTAACATGGTGAAACCCCGTCTCTACTAAAAATACAAAAAACTATCCAGGCATGGTGGCACGCACCTATAATCCCAGTTACTCGGGAGGCTGAGGCAGGAGAATTGCTTGAACCTGGGAGGCGGAAGTTACAGTGGGCCAAGATCGCGCTACTGCACTCCAGCCTGGATGACAGAGCGAGACTCCATCTCAAAAAATAAAATAAAATAAAATAGTGACAACAATTTAAATATTTTTATCTTTGTTGTCTATATAATATTTTGAGGGGGAGTTTCCTAAGAAGCAATAAAAGACACACTAAAGGAAAGGCAAATACATTCCAGCTATTTGTATATTATCATCTCTGAGGCTCCTCTGCTTTAATTATCAGTACAGAAAATCATATTGGGTTGTATTTTTGATACAATAAATCCTCCAAGAGAATCCAAGTTGATGAAGTCTGAGGGGCACAGTTGCAAAGCTCACTCTATCGTATTCCTTAAGGGAAAAGAAGATTTCTCAGTGTTTGCTATTTCTGAATCGGTTGCCAATTTTTGATGCACTTTGTTCCTTGGCACACATTTCCTTAGTGAGTGGCAAATTATGCAATGACAAGATTATGTCGCTGTCCTCCCCAGGAAGTCTGTGTAGCCAACACTTCATGCATCTCTGACTGGAGTCTAAGGTGACTTGGGAACATAATAGCACCATTTAGTGGCAAAATGATTTTAATCTTTAAAAAAGGTGGCATGGTGTTTATTAGATCATTTTAAGAGCTATAGATTAGTCAGCCATAAATATACTGTGTAGGCATGAATCAGTTTTTCTTTCTTTTTTTTGTATGTATCACTTTTAGCATCTCTTGTATCTATGGATAACAGGTTCTCAGGTGAAGCGCCAAGCATGTCACTGAAAGCCCAGCGGAGTTAAGTGTGCAAAGTCAGTCTGAACATATGCTGTAATGGATTTGACCTCAAACAGCACTACAAAGAGAAATTGCAGATAACCATCTGAACTGACTTCTGAAGCTTGTAGTTCTGACTCCTGAGATACAGAGAGAAAAGTGAGACCAAACAGGCTGGAGCAAACAACTCAGAGAGACCAGAATGAATATGAGTCCAATTTTAAAAGTAAATAAAATTAAATAAAAATGATTTATTCTATCGCTCTTTGTCTTTTATTGGTTCCCACACAATGTACACACAGTAAACTGTTTTCAGCACGTTATACTTTTTCTGATCACATTGGTGTCTATTAAAATGAATATTTGATCAATATTAAACATATGTATACAATATGAAATCACTGAAACCTTAGACTTTAAGTGTTACACAACATAGAGGTGACTGAGTCTTACCCTCTACCCAGGAGAAAAAAATAGTCTTAACAACAATAATTTAGGCTAAGAAATGAATGCTTCCTGTAATGGGCGTCTCAGTAGTTTATGGTTGGTTACTATTTAAAATTGCAGACATTATGCGATATTAAAGTAAGCATTCTTATGCCATTTTTTGCATGGCCAGTCTATTGATAGCATCTACACTACTTTGACTGCTAAGATCTACTACTGTATATGTTTGAAGTCTTTATTTTACATAGTCCTTTATAATCAATAACTAGTATTTGTTATATGGTGAGCTAGACTAAAGTCTGAAGCATGTGGTCATGAAACAGCTTCAAGCTAAGTGGCTTACCAGGCATTCAGATCTGCTACCTTGATCTTCTGTTACCCACATCTGTAGATAATATGTTCTAATCAGTTAGGCCATAGGAATTTTGTATAGACTCTCACCCGTATGAACGTAAACATACACACAAAGGCCTCCCTATTTGGAAAGTTATTCAACGGTACTAGGATAGGGACTATAAAAATCATATGGATTATGTGATTTTGATTTTGCTATTCTATGTACAAGCATAACTGTACACTGTAAAATAAGGAATAATGGAAATATCAGAGCAAAAGTTCCAGGAACCATAGAAAACAGGGAGTTTGCCAGACAAGGCAGAGATACATGATTTATATTGATTTAACTTGAGGTTACAATGAACTTTGATTTTTTACTTTCTTTTAGAATTGTTTTCTTTTGTAGTGAAATGGCTAGGTTTTCACATGAAACATTTTTGAAATCATTTGTCACCTCGTTGCAGCAATACGTTCTTGTAAGTATCAAATGATGTCCCAGTAATTATGGCTGCTATGCTGAACAGTTATTTCTAAGTAATGCTTGCAAAATACTTTACTATGTAATTCGTTCCTGCAGTTGTAGACCCACTGATGGCACCCTTTAGAAAAATGTTTCTTTACAATTAACTCCCATGGTGAAGAGGGAGCAAAATGACTTCCAAGTCCTCTTGTATTGTCTTCCTCTTTTCTGCTGGGTTTTCCCCTCCTGCTGTTTACAGTCTGAGACCAGCGCAAATATAAGATCATGCCAGACATATAATGATGCTAAGAGGAGGCACAGTTGCATGTATGCAAAATGTCAAGCCCTGAGCTGCCAGGTTTGCATTTTGTTCGCAAATGATACAGAGCCAAAATGCTGAGTGTGCTGTTGTAGGTCTGAACTTGCTCTAGCTAAAATAAACAGATAAAATAAGTGGTAGCTTGGAATAGAGGGAATGTTTAATATAACTGCCAACAGAAATATTCAATGCTATAAAACTACAATGTGAAAGCAAACATATTTACAATGGACATTAATTGGATAATTTTTTGGTGTGTTTCTTGCTCTAATTTTGGAGACTCAGAGCAAAGAACAGACAGTATGTAGAGAAGCATCTGAAAGCGATAGTTTGTTTTTTCGCATGTCTGAGAATTAAGCAACTCAGCCCCAATCATTATCATTTTGCTGTTTTTTTAAAAAAGTGCTTTCTCTTGTTTTATTGAACATGCAGAGCTAAGTACAGCAGCATGACTGACACGGTGCCATGGGGTGGGAAGTTGAAGTCATTGAGCACTCTCAATTCCCTCAGTGTGTCTCAGTGGCAGAACCCCTTGTACTAAATGTGTGTGTGCTGTTCCACTGAGAAAATGTTCAATAGCATTCTGTGTTTCTCATTTCATACCTATGGAGAAGAAGCTCAGTGGCTGCCTGTTGAGTTTCATTGTGGAGTACAGATGGTCTGGTTAAAGGTTCTTTCAAAGGCACACAGAGAAAGAAGTTATGCTTTCTGCTTATTTTTCTAAAATCGTGTGCATTTTTTTCCTCCTAAAATGTATGTTTTGCTCAGTCAAATATAATTTTGTTTTAATTTTAATATATGTAGAATACATGAAAACTTTAACAATTCTTCTGAAGAAGCAGACATGAGGACTGCCTTCTGCTGGTCAATCAAGTAGTGTATATAAAATCAATTGTTATAGTTTCTCTAGTCTCTTCTGGGTAAATGCTGAGTTTGTATATAATAAGAATATATATAGTTGCACTTGCATTGTGTCTTTTTCTAAATACAGCTAAGTATCTCTTGACTGACTGAATTACCTCCTTTGAAGATATTGTTTGTGAATACCTCAGTCTGTGAAAGTAAAGGAATTAGCAGAAAGATAAAACTATATGTACATAACATACAAACAATATTTTGAAATCCTTCAAAACATTAGGAAAAGTCCTTGGAATAATTAGATAGTTGACATTTCATAACACATTTGCTAAATGGTTAAGCACCGACTGGAGAAATGTCCCTGCTGTTTCATAAGCAGGTTTTGGCAAATGGTCTGTTTGCCCAAGTTATACGTGTGTCCAGCCTTACACTTGTCAGGAGAATATATCTTTCAATGGACTTTTAGCTGATAAGGGAATATTAACCTCTTTTATCATTATGTAAAAATTTTCTTCTCTTCAAGGCAGAGAAATGGTATGCAGTTGACTTTAGCTTTCTTGCAAGAAAAGTGTGATGGTGTATTGCATTAGAGGACATGTAAATGGAACTTGAAAACTCACCTGTGACTTTAACTATGAACACTACTTGAACTATCTCCATTGGCTTGAAAAGAAAATCATGACAACTGAAACTGAGAATGGAAAAGTGAAAATACAATGTAAAAGTGGGGGTGCAGCTTTAAATGGAGAACCACATTGTAATATCAAGTGACTTCACTGAGTCCATTTCCTTTCTGAAAATAAGCTTCTATTTCATATGTAATTATTAAATAAAAAATAGAGCAAAAAGGGGAAAAGCAGTTTAGGTTCTGGCCATATGTTAGAACACACAAATGCCAACCCAGCACAAAACAAGCAGACAGATGACCTCTTGCCTTAGATTGTGATAAGCTGTTTGATAGATGATTTTGAGTTCACCAAACTGATGTTTTTGCATTATTTATAAAATACATTCTATTTAAATAGGAAATACAGACAAGCTGTTTAGCAAAGTACTTGGGAATATTTTGAAGCTACATCACAAATTAAGAGATTCAGTTTTTTTCTCCTTTTGGAGGAGAATGTTCCAAATACAAAATTGATGAGAATGAGATTCTTATGTATAAAATAAATTTGACTTGAAAGGAATCTCTGCCCTCAAGTGGAGTTGTGATTTGGGTTTATTAATATAGAAATTACTTTGAAGCCAGGCACAGAGTTTTTAACCACATCAGTCATTTACGAAGTTAATGATAACATGCTAATAAATTGCTTGTAAGGGGAAGCTTTGTTCAGGAAGAAATAAAGAAAGAAGCAAAACTTTCATGATTGATGTTGATCATGGAAAAAAATATTACTACAAGGACTGAATGACATTGACTTAAAAAAAATAAGCTGAAGGTAATAGACTCAAGGATAAAAAGCAAAAATAAAAATGCAGGATGCCTGGCTAGGAATGAGCATGATAAAGAATTGGCTGCTATAATTGACCAAAAAATATGTTCAGATATATGAATGTGTTTGACTCTTTTTAGATTTACTAGTTAATAAGTCAAATAATTAAACAGATTTGTGAGTGTAAGTACAAGTTATAGTCATCATTGGTGAACTGTTGTGAAAAAACAAATGCAGTATGTAGTATATTCCTAGCATACGTTAAGGACAGAAGTGAAAGAGAGTGGCCTGAAAACAATCTATCTTGACACCAGCCAGAAAGTTACTAGGCTGTTGTGCTTTATCTTGTTTCATATGCTTTTAAAGTCATGTGGCTAAAGGAGATAAGTTTATAAAAGCATATCATAGATGTTAAAGTTTGGAAAAGGGTCAATTGGGTTGAAATTGTTAAGTGATGTAGAGTTTTTATGAGGTAAATGTACGGTAATTGTTTCTGACATCCATAAGCTGAACTACTCATTAGTTAATAGTACGTTTATGGAAGGCTAATACATGGGCACTTTGCCAGGTATTACATGGAGTTCAGAAAAGTCTTAGCAGTCTTTTTTGTAGAAGAAGTTTGCAATTTACTCATGGAAGACATGAGTAAATTAAAAAATTAAAAATAAAATAAAGTGATGTGGCTATTGATTATAAGAGCCATAGAATTTGACAAGAAAAGGGGTATTAGTATGATTTGCTGGAGAGGGCTTCTTAGAAACTATGGTTTACTTGGGTTTGCAAAATAAGCAAGACTTGGGAGGAGAGCTGAGTTGAAAACATTTTGGCGAGAGATGCAGGGTGAGAGGAATATGTATACAGACAAAGGAGCAGAGACGGTTGGCAAGAGTGCAAAATATTTATGTTGGTTTCAAACTGATATAAATACAGTCTTGAATTCTGAAGGTTTCATATTTATTTCTGTTGGGATTGCCACACTGTGTGGTAAATAAATATACATGTTTGGCAATTCCAAAGTTAAAATGAAGAAAACTCTGGTCTCAATATTTTAAGATTGGAAATGACCTTAAATATATGTCAACATTTCATTTCACATGTGAGATTTAAAGAGATGAAGTTAATGATGAAGGTTACTCATCTTGTTAATCCTAGGGTGGGAATAAAAGTCAGATCCCTTGATTCTAGCATGGTGTTCTTTTTGCTAACACCTGCTGAGTTTATTTTTGTATGAAATGAAATGACAATTTTGATCCTGTTTTTAAAGCCTTCTTTCATACTTTTGAACCAATGTTTTGAAATTTGCTGGTTACCATCCTTGGAAAACAATTCTGATGAAATTTACAAGCAATTGCTGATCACAGGTGTTTATGCATTAAATCCATTGAGATTACTTAGGGGTGAAAAGTTCTTTGTATCATTAGTGATATTCTTAATCAAGTGATCTGAAGGCTATCATCAGAGCAAAGAAAAATTAGTTTTAGATTTTCTTTATTGATATATGTTGACCTTTTAATCCCACTGACTGACAAAGTCACCGAAGATATGTTCTTTCTTCCGTGGCTCCCAGCCCTGGCTGCCTTCCATACTCGTGTCAAAGGTGCTTTACATTCTGCTGCTGCTACCATTTTCTACCAGCTGGCAATGTGCTTGTCTGTCCATTAATGGTTTGGAAAATGATTAATAAGCTCCCCTACCCCACACTGAAAAAGGGGGAGCTCCAGATCATTCATAAATGCACAGGGATGATGCACAGGAGGAGTGACCTCCTTTGGTACAGTGGCCCCATGGGCACCTAGCAACTGAAATATACAATGAGATGTTCTCATGCTAATGTGAAAAACCTGAGAGAAAATGCAAAATTAAATTTCACTTATCAATGTGTACACTTATAAATTTTAATGTTATTTTTTACAATTCAAATTAAGGCTAGGAGATATAATGGACTACCTTTTAAGGTTTTTGAGTGGGTTCAATTTTTATTTATGTTACTAATGGCAAACATTATTCTAAGACTCATTCCCTCTTGAGCTTGTCCATCTGCTACGTGACCTGAACAACCTTCCTTATTCCTTCTATATTTATAGAATTTTCTTTCTTGGTTGAATTAAAAAGAAAAAGAAAGAATAAAACAGCCTTCTTTCATTTAAAATGACTAATGGAAAACCATAATTTTTATATATATATACACACACACACACACACACACATATAATGGTGTTCTTTTTGCTAACACCTGCTGAGGCCATAATTATATAATTGATTATATATAATTAATTAATTAAATATATATTATATAATCATATATAATTGATTATATATAATTAAGTAATTATATATAAAAAACTCCCATACGCACACACACACACACACACACACACACACACACACACATGGGAGAGAACTGTTCTTTTCCCAACACACATCATATCCTTAATTAATATTATAGGCCACCTGGTGCATTAATAAGTATTTTGCATTAAAAGAGTTGAAAATGGAAGGTTAACATTAGGAAAGGAGGGTCACACAGTGAATGGTTTCAGGAATAATTCTAAAAATATCTTAAAACTATGAAAGCAGTCATATTTATAAAACACCCACAAGATATTGTTTTATTTTTAATTAGATTAAGTAGTTTGAAACTTTTTACTACTGAACCACTTGGAAAATCACTGTTTTTTAAATTTAATTCACTCCAGTTGACTAAATCACTTGATTGCTCTGTATTCTTTAAAGGTGCAATAGTCATCACCATTTGATTCAGTAAAAAGCAAAATCCTTGAAATAGATGAGATGGGACCATCTACAAATTATTGATTAAATGATTGAATATTTTTTTGACTTTGATTTGGTATCATTTTCATTCAATTTTTGGGCTTCTTTAGAAAGAGTCAGGATGGTCTACAGTAGAAGAAATATCAAGCTGTATATTACGTTTTGCTCCTGATTCTTTAGTTTTCTGGAAGATCTTGGCTAAATTTCAAACTTCAAGTTTCCTATCTGTAAAGAGCAGAACAACATAATATAAATATCTATAAAGATAAAATAATACACATAAAACACTTTGAACTTTAAGATGTTATAGATATTTAGTTCATTGATATTACAAGTATCTGAATTAGTTTTAGAACATTTTTTCTGTCATTTTTTCCCACACTCTAATAATGCTTCTTTGCAATGCCTATATTTTCCTATATTTTCTTCCTCTTGTTTTTCTCAACCACTTCCTGTTTTTTTTTTTCTTTTTTTGCCTTACTTTTACCATTTGAAGCTATGAGGATTAATTCCCTATGAATATTGTACTGCCCATGTGCTCTTTGCCCTCTTCATTGTCAGGATTATTGCTAGCATCCTTAAGGATGGTTTTAAATTTTCTTTTGTGGACATTGGTGTTTTTGAACTTGCCATTTTTTCTTTAAGATATCATTATATACTATACATTTGAACTTCTTTTGTGTATGTGCATCACATCCAACTATGGTGTGTGGCTGCAGTTAGGGAAAGGGAGTATGTTTTACGAGAATTTGAATTTCTCTATGTTAGACATTAATGGGTTTAGTAAAATGCATTTTGGAGTTCAAAGATGGAACCAATTTTTAGTAACGTTGTGAAATCATGACTCTCTGGAAGGCCTAGAGATAAGAGGCAAATCTGTTGGTTCTGGCTCTTTGGTAACCCCATGAACAATAGCCATGGTGACTGTGCTTGCGGTGTACATTCAGCACATATTGTCTGTGTCCTCATTTAGGCTTGACCTTTGATCTTTTCTGTAACAGAACTAAATATGAGCATGTTGTCTGACCTCTCTAGGAGAGGCACTGAGGAGTCACAGGGGAATTAACATGGAGATTTATCCTCATAGCACCTCTTTGTTGATCTTGTGGCTGCCCTGATTAAACATAGTATTTTTATTTACGAAGAGCTGTTGTAGAGACATTCTTTATTAAATATTTATTGATGATCTACTATAAATAAAACACTGTTCAAGGTGCTAGGAATACTTTAATGAAAAGGGAGGCATGATCATAGTCTGACAGGACTACCCTTAGTTTTGTTCCTTTGGGTATAGGTCATGAAGATTAGGGAAATCATGGGACCATTGCCTGCAGGAGGTCATTTTCATTTGAAACTGTGACAGATCCTGTGGAAATACCTGTTTAGTATATTTTATTCTTTGCCACCATTTTTGGAAACAGTATATTAAATTTGCATATTTTTTTCTCTCTGTTCACATTGTCAATCACAGAGTCACGGAGTTTCAAAGATAACAAAGTTTGAAATTTTAGCATACTCTGTGAAATCATACAGAGATTATTTCTGTATTGTTTATTTTAGAGAGAAAAAAATCGTATTTTATTTTCATGGGGCCTTGCAAAACAATGCTAACAAAGTTTTTCTGGCAATGGATAAAGAACTGTTTTCCTGAATTTCTTGATGCATTTTGAATCCACAATAATGTTGCATTTAAATGATTTTTAAAGTTGTCCTCTGTGAATTTACTAATTCATTTGTCTATTTATAATTTTTATTATATATTATTTAAGATCTACTAAAATGTGTAACCCTTTTGTATATTATGAAGCGTAATAGTAGAGTGCAGCCGGGAACATGCCTACCTGGGCTGGTGGTGAGTAGGTGTTCACCTTAGTGGCTGTTCAGGTCATTTCTGGCTGTTTCTGTTCTAATTGATTTGGGATTATGTCCCACCATTGGTTAAACGTTTTGGATATTTCCCCCATCACCATCCAAGTTTTGAACAAGGGCATTATCAGTACTGCTGAATATATCTTTGTGCTCCCTTTAACCACTATCCTGAGTTGCGTGTATTTCATTTATTTGCTTTCTTTTTTTTTTGCAACAAAAGAGTATGTCTCTAAACAGGATATTTTGCTTTCTTGTTTTGGGTTTTATAAAAATCATATAATCCTATATACATTTGTATACAGCTTGCCATTTTCACTCAGTATTCTGTCTCTCAGATTCACTGAGTCTGTTCTGTATAGTAGCTTATTCTTTTCCACAGTGCTCTGCAATGCCACTTCTACCATAAACTACATTTTCTTACATCTAGGAGCCTGTTTCTGGGCTGTCTATTCTGTTGCATTGGATCAAAGTTTCTTTAGAAATTCCCTACTCTAATAACACATGGCTGTAATTGTCCTTTGTAATAGGTGTTGATATCTACTAGGGCAAAACTCCCATTTGGTGCATATTCCTCAGGAACATCTTGGCAGTTCTTGAGCTTCTGTTATTCTATAAAATTTTTAATATGAGTTTTTCAAGTAACTTGAAAAATGTTGGGATTTAATTAAAATGTACTCATTCCAAAAATAATTTTGAAGAAAATTAATGCTTTGTAAACTTCAGCTTTCTTTTTAGCATCCAGCCTTCAATCAGAAAAATAACCAAAAAAAAAAAAAAAAAAAAAAAAAACCCAAAAACCAAAAAACCAAAAACAGAGCCAGCAGGAGATACTTATCAAGAGATTTATGGCAAGGAATTGGCTTACATGATTTTGGGGCTGTCTAGGACATGCTGTCAGGAAGGACAGGCTGGAACTTCTGGGACATGCTGAAGCTATTGTCCATATATGGAATTTCTACTTCAAGGAAGTTTCAGCTTTGCTCTTAAGGCCTTTTAACTGATTGAATCATGCCCACCAAGATTATGTAGGATAATCTCCCGTATTTAAAGTCAACTGAATTTAGACTTTACAAAAATACCTCTATAGCAATGAGGCAGGAGAATAGGGTCTGGAGGCAGGGAACCTAAGGCCGTTTCACGCTGACTTCCTAGAACTAAATTGAAAGGAAAACCCTAACTTTCTACACCTAAGCAACAACAAGGATCAGAGGCTACTAATCCCTTTGCAAACCCCGACCTTTTCTGATGGGAAATTGAAAGTACCTCTGGTACAACCAATCAGATATTTGCATAGGAGTGTAACTTTGTAACTTCACTTCACCCTCTAATTGGATGCTTTCTGCAACCAATCAGACTGATTGCGGGGCACCACTTCATTGACATGGGGTAAAAACCAAGTGGCCGAAGTGAAACCTCTAGGGGGTATTTGGACCGGAAAAATTCTGTAAGGGGGCCCTTGAGCCGTCGGTGCAGCTACTCCTACCCTGTGAAGTATACTCTCGTTTTCAATAACTCTCTGCTTTTGTTGCTTCATTCCTTCATTCTTTCCTTGCTTTCTTTGTGTGTTTTGTCCAATTCTTTGTTCAAAACGCCAAGAACCTGGACACTCTCCACCGGTAACATCAACATCTAGAATAATATTTGATGAAATAACTGATACAATTTGGCACATAAAACTGACCATCACACTTGTCACAAACTTGGTAGGTTTCTCCATTTATTTATATTTATTTTTCCGTATTGAATGCCTTTTTATAAACGAATTTTCTCTATACAGGTCTACTTTTAAATTTATATTTTCTAGCAGTAACACCTCTTGGTGTAGGGAAGTGCAGTTGATTTTTATATATGGATTGATTTATCTAACTTGTTAAACTCTTTCTATTTTTAATACTCTTTCTGGATATTCTCTTGGGTATTTCATTAATATGTATGCAGTTGTATCATTTGTAAGGATAATAATGTTTTATCTATTATGCTTATGTTTTTTAAAGATTAATTTTAAAATTACATATGGTGAAATTTATTCTTTGTGTTGCACAAAGTTCTGTTACTTGCAGCAAATGCATGAAGTCATCTATTTACCACTACAAGCAAAATAAAGAATAGTTTCATCAGCCTCCAGAACTCCTCTGTGCCACATACTTGTGTGCAGTTCTCCTCTCCCACAAACTCTGGAAGCCACTGATTTGTTTTCCATCCCCGAGTTTTGCCTTTTTTAGAATGTTGTAAAAATGGAATTTCACTGTGGGTGAATAGTTGTTGTTTTTCCTCTTAGGAAATTCCTGTGAGTGTATGTTTAACTTTCTAAGAAACAGCTAAACTGTTTTCCAAAGTGTCTGCACCGTTTCCATTCTCACCAGAGTTCAGTTACGCTGCATCTTTGTTAGTATAAAAAGATGTTCTTACTTTTTTCATTTATTATGCTTGAGTTTTAAGGGTTTAACATGTTCTGAATACAAGCCTTTTATCAGATATGTAATTTGCAAACATTTTGTGCTAGTTCAAAGTTTTTCTTTCTCAATAGTGTCTTTTGCAGAGTGCAATATTTTGAATTTTGATTAAGTCCAAGTTATTATTATTTTCTTTTATATTTCATGCTTTTGGGGTCAGATCTAAGAAATATTTGCCTAATTCAGCATCGCAAAAATTTTCTCCATGTTTTCTTCTGAAGTTTTATAGTTTTACATTTTATATTTATATCTATGATATGTTTTGAATTAGTATTTTGTATAAAATGTGCAGTGTGGGCTGAGATTCATTTTTCTGCATGTTGATATCTACCTAATTTTTCCAAGACTGTGTGTGCGTGTGTGTGTGTGTGTGTGTGTGTGTGTATGTTTGGGTAGGTGTTTGAAACAAAAAGACAAACATGCTTGTTTCTACTACCCAGTGGGAATTTGGCTCTTATTGGTCAAGAGTAAAAGAGTAAAATACGCACATTTTAGTCACCTCACATGGGAAATTTAGCAGCTTAAACACATTGAACACAAATACTCCAGTTACAATAATGTAACTGCACATGGTCTCTGATATGGTTACTACAGGCATACAAATAGAGGGAAAGTGTTATTTTATATTGCAGTAGTAGAAATTTCTACTTTGTATCACCTTCCAATAAGACTGTGTATTTTTTTTTTAAATTATACTTTAAGTTCTGGGGTACCTGTACAGAATGCGCAGATTTGTTACATAGGTATACACATGCCATGGTGGTTTGCTGCACGCCTCAACCTGTCAACTACATTAAGTATTTCTCCTAATGCTATCTCTCCCCTAGCTCCCCATCCCCTGACAGGCCCTGGTGTGTGATGTTCCCCTCCCTGTGTCCATGTGTTCTCACTGTTCAACTCCCACTTGTGAGTGAGAACATGTGGTGTTTGGTTTTCTGTTCTTGTGTTAGTTTGCTGAAGACTGTGTGTTTTTAAGATACCTAACTATTGCTGCAAAATTTCTAGGGAAAAAGGGGAACATCTGTGTAATTTGGTCAGTCGAGACTATCAAGTGTTTGAGCGAGCGTGATAAGTGGTATACAACCCAACAGGCTGTTATAATGAGGAAGCTCTGCAAATTGACTGCTGGAATCCACCTGTAGCTTCTAGCCATAGAGAACATAAATCAGATATTATCAATTCCCTGAAGTCTGTGTCCATAAGCAAAACCTTTTCTTCCAACATGTTTAGTGATAATCAAATCTTTATACCTAGACATGATGTCATGGGGTAAAGGGAGCTAATAGTTATTAAGCTTCTGCTGAATGGTACCGCAGAATACAGTGTTTTACATACATCCAAATTCAATCCATCTTCACATAAACCTAGTGTGCTAAGTATTAGTATTGTATTTCCATGGTATAAGAGACTGAGGTTCAGAGAGTTATAAGAGTTTACTCACAGTCACACACCTAAAAAATAGAGGAGCCAGGTATCAAACACGATTATGCTTCCAAAGCCCATGAGTGAAATCCAGGAATGATTCTTTTCTGTAAATCCTTAAATCCCTTTTTTATAAGAACATTCTCATTGTTGCTAAGAAATGACCTTTCCTTGCTTTAGAAAGCTTGTTGCTTAGTCCAAAGTCCTCAATATTGAAGTTCTTTTGGCTGAAGTTGTTGATTGGACTGGTTTAGTGCCTCTTTACATGGTTCTAGTCTGTTCTCACATTATAGCTCTGCTAAGCAATGGGGCCATATAGCCTTGGTACTGATGGAATTAAAGAAAAATAATGAAATTTCCATCGTTCACAATGTGATCTTCTACCTTAGGGAGAGCTGTAAAAGGACATACGAAAATCAAACAACTAAAAAATAGTGGTTGTTTACTCTCAGCAAGGAGGATTGATTTTTACTTGTTCTGTTTTCAATTAATTTACCTAATTTAACCTTTAAAAATGTCACCTTCCCTTTCAACCTCAGTTATAAATATAAGTTTTCTCCTGATTTAATTTTAGAAGCCTCCCCATTTACTTTCAGCAGCTGCTTCTCTTTTGGGTTGAGTTGGATTGGGAGGGAGGAAAGAAAGATGTGGAAAGAAAGTTTTTGGAATGTGCCATTTCTTTCACTTACACTAGTACAAGCTTCCAGAGCGTGTTGGTTTATTAAGCATGGATAAATGTGTGGGTACAATGGTGGGGTTGAAGAAGAATAACAAATGGATGAGGAGTTAATAAAACCAAACACCAGAAAAAGTATCCTAGCTATTTTTGAAACAAATGATTTCAATAAGCTGTTGCTGAATGAAATAGAAACCTTTTGCTTTGCAGTTAATGTATATTAGTGCCTGTGTGTTACACCTTCACTCAACTCCCTAGCATGGTGCCAGAGACAGTGCTTCCCAAAATTTTATATGCATTCAAATCACCTGGGATTGTGGCTAAAATGCAGATGTGCTCTGCACATCAGCTCTGGGGTGGGGCTGAGATTGTGGTTTTCTTTCTTTTTTTTTTTTGAGATGGAGTCTTGCTTGCTCTGTCACCAGACTGGAGTGCAGTGGTGCGATCTCAGCTCACTGCAACCTCCGCCTCCCAGGTTCAAGTGATTCCCCTGCCTCAGCCTCCCAGGTAGCTGGGATTACAGGTACATGCCACCATGCCCGGCTAATTTTTTTTTTTTGTATTTTAGTAGAGACAAAGTTTCACCATGTTGGCCAAGACAGTCGCGATCTCTTGACCACATGATCCACCTGCCTTGGCCTCCCAAATTGCTGGGATTACAGGCGTGAGCCACCATGCCCGGCTGAGATTGTGGATTTCTAACAAGCTCCCAGGTGATGCTGGCGCTGCTGGTCTTTGGTCTGCCTTTTGAGTAGCAAGGCTGTAGAAATTTTAATCTGTGAAAGTATAATCTTGTTAAGGATTCTACATGGGAAATCTGGCTATGTTTACATATACTTTACCTATATAAAGAGAAGAATTTAGGTTATCTTTTTTTTAATGGAAAGCTTGCACTCAGTATTTTTAAATAAGGAAGACAAAATGAGTAACAGCTGTACTTCATGACTTACTCTATGCCAGGCACTATGCTAAGGTCTTTACATATATTATATTATTTAATTCTCATATCTATGATGAGAGACCTAGTTTATTATTTACATTTATGATAAGTAAACCAAGGCATAAAGCAATGTTTCCATAACTGTGTGAGGCCACAGAGTTAATAAAGCAGTAAAGGCTGCATTGAGACTTTGGTTGGTTGATTACCTCTAAAACTTGTGCTGTTAATCACTACTGTATTATAAAATATTGGACAGTGATTAAAAAATCCTTTTCTATGGAATGAAATGAAGATGAGCATAAACTTTAAGTCTGATGTGGGTTCAAGGCCTGAGTCTTCTATTTAGCCCTGAGAAAATCTTGTAGCTGCAGTCATCTCATTTGAAAGTGGAGATTCTATTTGCTCTGCTCTTGTCTGCATGTTGATGTTGTGAAGTTCAAATGAAATTATAACATGACATGTTTTGTGACTTGCAAAATAGCACAAAGAGGTAGCACCCCCGCCATTTATTGTCCACTGCGTGTGAAAAATAGGCATGATGACTTCACAGAAACTCAGATATTTGGTCCAGTTTCATTTGATGCTTGCCAGTAGGAGAATCTTCATGAAATAGGGAGCTTGCTGCATTTGAGTCACAGCACAGAGTGAAAATATGTGTGGTTCGGGACACTCAGTACCGTCTTGCCCAATCTTGGGCATATTTCCTTATCTTCCATTTGAAGAAGGTGAGATGGTGGTCTCTAAATTACTTCCCACATCTAACAGCTAAGTTTTTGATTTTTGCTTCCAACTGATTGATAACTGCTGTCTTGCAAGGTTTGGATGATGGTGATAATAATGATGCTGATGGTTCTGCGACTTTGCCTCTGTTTCTTTGTGGATACATTTTCTCAAATTCTAGGTAAGAAATTAATTTTCTTATAAGTTACAACTAGTTTTCATTCGGAGTTAATTCAAAAGTAGGAGAGAATGTAAAAGGATGATAAAATAAGGTACAATTTGCAGGCTGGGAGTGGAGATTTCTGGTCAGTACACAATATTTCAGACAGAGACCTGTTTTAGGGAAATGTGTGACCTGCAACCCAGCTTTAGTAGATATTACAAATCTCAGACCTGAGGAGAAGTAGCAGGAATGAAGTTATATGCTCAGTTAGTATGGAATCAGGAAAAAAAAAAACCAGGAACAGAATAAATTGCTGAGCTCCATGGAGAGAGTGGAGAAGTAAAAGTTGGCCATGATTAAGTGGAGATCCAGAAACCAGACAAGTGCTACCAAAGAAAAGTGAATGACTTAGATGTCTGTGACACCACAGGGAAAGCATAAAGAAAGGCTGTGCTTTTTACAAATAATAAGAACTGCCATTTAGTGCTTTTCAATGTACACATCACCATTAAGTATAATAATGCTGCATTTTATTTTGATAACATTCCTTTGTGATATAAATATGTATTTCCACTCCACAGATGAAGAAGTTAAGGATTAGAGAGGTTATTTATTTACTCCTGAAGTGGAGACACTAAAATAGAGGCTCTAAATTCCATGCATTTCTCACCTATTCTATAGGCTCATTTGAGCCAAATTTAATAGAATGCATTCATTCCACAAAGCAATAAAACTTCCCATATAAAATTACCTTATATATATTCTTCTTGTTCTAAAAATTAATTCTCACAACTTAGATTATGCTAGCCTCAATTCTTTCTTTTTTTTTTTTTCGAGACAGGGTCTCGCTCTGTTGCCCAGGCTGGAGTGCAGTGTTGGGATCTTGGCTCACTGCAACTTCTGCCTCCTGGGTTCAAGCAATTCTCATGCCTCAGCCTCCTAGGTAGCTGGGAATACAGGTGCACACCACCATGCCCAACTCATTTTTTGTATTAGTGGTACATGTTGGCCAAGCTGATCTTGAACTCTTGATCTTGGGTAATCCACCTGCCTCGGCCTCCCAAAGTGCTGAGATTACAGGCATGAGCCACTATGATGGGCCACATTAGCTTCAATTCTTAAATCTGTTCTAGGGGAATTAAAAATGCCTCTCTTTCTGCCTCTGTGTACCCTATACTCTCCCACATCTAGATGCCTCTTAGAGCTGGAAAAAATTGTGTCTTGCAGGCATTGGCAGGTACAGGAGGGAAGGGAGGATCATGACTGCCATTGTCCTCATGGACCTTCACTGAATATTTTCTACACTGTCTAGACTATCTACAGTATAGCATTGGTAATGATAAACCTCCTGTGGATTGGCTAATATTGTAAAATATATAAAAACAATATTTTCAAAGGTAATAAAAAGGCAAAGACCCACTAGCTGTCATATAGTAACTTTTTTGAGTATTTTATGTCTCCTGCCCAATATGGGTCTCGTTTTCCTAGTTTTTCTTTTTTTTTTTTGAGACGGAGTCTCGCTCTGTCGCCCAGCCTGGAGTGCAGTGGCCGGATCTCAGCTCACTGCAAGCTCCGCCTCCCGGGTTCACGCCATTCTCCTGCCTCAGCCTCCCGAGTAGCTGGGACTACAGGCGCCCGCCACCTCGCCCGGCTAGTTTTTTGTATTTTTTAGTAGAGACGGGGTTTCACCGTGTTAGCCAGGATGGTCTCGATCTCCTGACCTTGTGATCCGCCCGTCTCGGCCTCCCAAAGTGCTGGGATTACAGGCTTGAGCCACCGCGCCCGGCCGTTTTCCTAGTTTTTCTACCTGACTTTGACTTTTGTAAGTTACTCAGATCTGTAGACTGTTTTTAAAATTATATTTACTCTTATTTGACACCCTCCCAGTTAAATCTGATGAAAATTTGATCATATACATTATATATAAATATATACATATTTAAGGAGAGCTTTAAGACTGTGTATCTCACCAATAATCATCTCTCTGCTCTACCTGCTGCCACTTCTGCAGCCTGGGGCCTGTTCATACCCTGAGCCTGCCTCTGCCTCCAGCCTGGGAAGAAGAAATGTAATGCCTTTGGTCAAGCCGAGTCTGGACTAGGAAGCAGGTACACAGCTGGAAACTTCCATTGCTAACCCTGCAATCAAACTTCTTCTGGGGCAAAGATTTTCTATGTGTTAATACTAAAAAAGGCAATGTTATTTATATTTCCCACATTAAAAAATTTAGATAAAATCACTTTTCAGAAATACCCAGTGAGACACAAGGGGAATAGGTGCTTTTTACTACTAAACTCCTTGGGATCAGGTGTTATTTTCATGTTTGGCTACCTTTTATTCGACATTTTCAATTTCTTTTTTGGTGGTTCTCAGGCTCAGGTGAATGTGCAGTCTCCCAGAACCCTCATTTAACTGCCAGTTTTGGCACCTGGTTAAATGTATTGGCGTGCTTACTTGCTTTTGCATTCTCTCTCTCTCTCTATTGGACTTGGTGTTCTGGGCCACTTGCTTGCTAGCATATTCTAAAACGAAAAAAGAAGTAAGTAACATAAAGTGCTATTTTCAGACGTTGAGACTGCAAACTGAAATATTGGGACTTACTGCTAGCTCTTAACATGTGCATCTTCTTCTTCCCTAAACATATTATCAAAGAAAATTGGCCCGATAGCAGTAAAAAACCAACCAACAAGCAACAAACACAACTTTTCTAAATGGAGATTTAGTTATATATGAAAGGTTCCTAGTGATTGATAGGAAAATCTTATTTCTGACCTATTTCTGCATTCCTGAGGGTAATGTATCACTGTGTACCTGGATATGTTATAATACTTTTATTTGTAAACACCTTCCCCCACTGTTAGCTTTGGTTTAGTTAATTGTTCACTTTGTAAATTTTCTGTCTGAACAAGAAAAACCACATCTTATTCATTAGAGGAATAAGGGTAATCTGAATTTAGGTAGAAAAAGAGTCTTGGGAAAACCTGCAATGACCTTGAGATTAGATTTGTGTTATATGATTCTGTTATTGTGTATTGTTCACAGGTAAGTGCTTTAGAAGTTCCTATTTATAGGTATTTATCCTGGCATATCAGAAAAAACCCTTTGTAATTCAATAATTTCTACCTGTTAGCAGAATGTACTTTTATAGTTTTTTTTTTTTTAAAACTTTATTATAGTATCTATTAAATGCATACTCTGATTAATGTTTTAGAATGATACAAAGGCGGGCCAGGCGCGGTGGCTCACACCTGTAATCCGAGCACTTCGGAAGGCTGAGGCAGGTGGATCACCTGAGGTCGGGAGTTCGAGATCAGCCTGATCAGCATGGAGAAACCCCGTCTGTACTAAAAATACAAAATTAGCCAGATGTGGTGACACATGCCTGTAATCCCAGCTATTTGGGAGGCTGAGGCAGGAGAATTGCTTGAATCCAGGAGGTGGAGGTTGCAGTGATCGTGACATTGCATTCCAGCCTGGGCAACCAGAGTGAAAAAAAAAAAAAGAGAAAGAATGATACAAAGGGTACTTTTACTGAAAGGTTTTATTAACCTGTTGACATTTGAAATGAGATATTGTGAAAGTATTGCTTATAATGGTAAAAGTAGACAATGGAGATTGAAGTTAGACAGTGAATTTCTTGGGAGAGGGTGTGCACTAATAGGAAGGCCAAGTGAAGCTTCTGGGTATTGGAAATGTTCTATGTCTAGATCTGGGTAATGGGTACATGATGTATGCATATCTAAAATTTCACTTAATGTTTGTGTACTTTACTATATGTACGTTACACCTCAATCAAAAAAAGTAGAGAAAAAAGATGCAATGTTTCAAATGATACGGAATGAATTAGTTGGACATGGGTAGGCAAATATCAACTTTACCTTCTCTTGTTTCACAAAATATTTCTAACTGATATGATAAAGGCTTTATATAATTCAAGTACCAATAGGTAACAAAAACTGATAAGAAATGCATTAATGCCCCAAAATTGAAATTGGCAAGGGGCAGGAAATGAAATTTCACAAAAGTGGAAATCCAATAATCAATGAGCATATCAAAAAGAGGTCCAAAATATTGACCTTAATAGAGAGGCTGAGGCACAAAATATAATTTTAAATAGTTTACTTAAGGCAAAGTGAGGATAGCTGCCCAGGACACATTTCCAAGTTGCCTTACAAAGTGCTCCACTTGGCCTCTCTTGCAAGCAGGTTTTTATTTTATTTGCAATTTTTTTCAAACTTTTAAGTTCATGGGTACATGTGCAGATTATATCGGTAAACGTGTATCATGGGGGTTGTCATGCAGATTATTTCATCACCCTTGTCTTAAGCCTAGATTGCAGGGGCCTTTGAAAACAGTATGCTGAGAACAGATAGGGCTCAAGGACAGTATCTCCAATTGAACTTTTAATGAACTCCCGTAGGCGCCAAGAAGGCGGGCAGATAAGGAAGAGCATAGAAACAAGGAACTGAGTAGAAGGTTACATGTGGGAAAAGAAAGTTTGTTTTGCATTGCATTCTTTCTGCTGACGTGGGGTTTATGGAGTATAAATAAAGTGAGGCGGAGGCTCTGAGTGCGGCCGCCATGTTGTCTGTGTGTCTTTGTCTTTTGTGTGTTCTTTCATTCTCCACCACCCCCGGCACGGACCCCAACACTAGATTAGTTATTTTTCCTGATCCTCTCCTTCCTCCCACTCTCCACCCTCTGACAGGCCCCAGTGTGTGTTGTTCCCCTCTATGGGTCCATGTGTTCTCCTCATTTAGCCCCCACTTATTTTACTTGAGAATGTGGTATTTGGTTTTGTCTTCCTGTGTTACTTTGCTAAGGATAATGGCCTCCAGCTCCATCCATGTCCCTGCAAAGGACATAATCTCATTCTTTTGTGCGGCTACATAGTATTCCATGGTGTATGTGGTACATTCCAATGTGGTACATTTTCTTTATTCAGTCTATCACTGATGGGCACTGAGGTTGATTCCATGTCTTTGCTATTGCAAATAGTGCTGCAATGAACATATGCACGTATGTGTCTAAGATGGATTCAAGATTTAAGTGTAAAAACTCAAAACTATAAAAACCCTGGAAGACAACCTACGCAATGTCATTCAGGACACAGGCATGGACAAAGATTTCATGACAAAGACGCCAAAAGCGACTGCAACCAAAAACTGACAAATGGGATCCAATTAAACTAAAGAGCTTCTGCACAGCACAGCACAGCAAAATGAACTATCAACAGAGTAAATAGAAGGCATACAGAATGGGAGAAAAATTTTTGCACACTATCCATTTAACAAAGGTCTAACATCCAGCATCTATAAGGAGCTTAAATTTACAAGAAAAAAAATCCCATTAAAAAATGGGTAAAGGACATGAACAGATACTTCTCAAAGGAAGACATACATGAGGCCAAGAAGCATATGTAAAAAAGCTCAGCATCACTGATTATTAGAGAAATGCAAACCCAAACCACAATGAGATACCATCTCACACCAGTTGGAATGACTATTATTAAAAAGTCAAAAAATAACAGATGCTGGTGAGGTTGTGGAAAAAAAAAAAAAAGAAATGCTTATACACTGTTGGTGGGAGTGTAAATTAGTTCTACCATTGTGGAAGACAGTGTGGTGATTCCTCAAAGATCTTAAGACAGAAATACCATTAGATCTAGAAATCCCATCACTGGATATATACCCAAAGGAATACAAGCAGGTTTTTAAAGGCAAAAATGAACAAGAAGTGGGCTGATATGAAATTATTTGACAGGCTTTCTCATTGGCTTGTAGAAAAAGTATTGATTAGTAATTGGCTATACATTAGTGAACTCTCGGGTGTGAGTTATGGTTTCCAGAGCATGGCATTGTTAGGTTAGTTTTACAGATGCTTGGCATCAGTCAGTCTAGAGTGCACATAGCAAGTGGCTTCAAGGGATAATTAGTTAGCTCAAGAGGGGAATGAGACATGATTGCTGTCACATTTCAATGCTTCTCTGGGCTTGATAATTTAAGAGGACTAGCATTTGTCCGACAAAAAGTTAGAGCAAGCCAAAAGTTTATTAATCATGTTAGTAAAGACAACTGAGAGGGAGATTTTATTATTTAACATTATAAAAAGGCAATATTATTATATCTCACACAAAATTTAGAGAAATACACTTCTCAGAAAAAACACATAATAGGTACTTTTGTAATGTAATTGCAACCAAACTCCTGGAGATCAGGTACCATTTCTTAAAAGTTTGCATTTAATTTCTTAGTTTAATACACCTAACGGTTTTTAATTATTCTTTTACAAAATTTAAATTTTATTTTACAGATCGCTACATTTGTGAGCTTCCTGTAATTTTTCAGGAATCCAAAAGTTGAGGGATAGATAGCCAATTTCTCCCGAGTTACTGGGCTCAGAGACTGATAAGATACCACAATTTGTTATTGACCAAGAAACCTTGCGCCAGAAGAGTTCACAATGCTGTTTCTTGTTAGGAATTTGAAAATAAAAGTATTGGGATGATAGGCACCAGCGAGTAAAATATTTCAGGAGTGGAACAACCTCATGGTCAGCATATCTAGGGACATAGATGTACCTGGGGCACTTCAGGCCCAGAAATAGTAAATAATGGCAATAAGTTTGTACTTACATATTGTCATCATCTTTGAGCCTTCTTTTCTGAACGATCTCAACTGTATGCTTCTCCCAGAACACAAACCCAGTCTGTTTCCTCTGGCTGTCAATCCTTTTTCCCTGTAGCCCACAAGGTGAACTAATCCTTTATGTGTCAGCTTAAATATCTGACATTTGCCTTCAGGCTTCCATCACCCCTCTGCCTGTAGCTGGGCAGTCTTCCCATAAACTCCCACACCACTTTCTACCTGCCCACTCTGCACTGCGCTGTCATTATTTGCAAATAAGATCATGGCGTGAACCATGTGTTATTCATGGACCATGTGTTATTCAAATGAAGGCACTTTGTTTCCAGTGCCTGGAGTCTAAGTACGTTAATGTATATTTATGGAATGGGTGAGAATAATTAAAATCACACTGTGAGGTTGTGTGGCAGAGAAGAAAGAACCTTGGAATGATGGGCTACACTGGCTATGTAGGTTCGTATCTGTATGACCTTGGAAGTTATTTAACTTATCGGAACCTTAGTTTCTGTGTATTCAAAATGAGAGTAATAAATCTCACCAAGTTAAATGATGGGAACGAAATATAGGGATTACTTGAAAGAACAGATGTGAAGACACCAGAATTTCAGCACACAGTGACATTTTCTTCTCCTTTGTTCCTTCCTCCTTTCCATCCCCAGAAAGACTGGAGATTCTATTTTTTTCATTAGTGTGCAAGGATAAGGACCAGGTACATATCTGCAATGCTTGCCTGTGGGTCTGTGCGCGCGCACACACACACACACACACACACAAAGGCACTTTTCCATGCACTTTGTTACAGAGACTAGTTCCACCTTGGATCCTTTTGATAACTTTTATAACAGGATTTCAACATGAACTTCAACGTTATCTGGAAAGTTCCCTAATTTATAGTCCCATTTGGGATGCAAAATAATTTTTGGGGAGGCATCAATAATTATTTTGAAAATCAAGATTCTTTGAATATTTGTCCCACATATGCCTTTCTCACAGAACACACTGTCCTAGTGCTTTTGCCAATAGCCATTCTTCATTTTAGCATTTTCATTATGCATTCTGATTTTTAACCTTGAAGGTTTTTAATGGAGCTATATAAATTTGCCTCAAGATGACATGAAATATTACCAGATCTCGTCTATATAAGTTCTTATCACCTAAGCAGATATTATTTTTGGTAAAACCTAGGAACATGTTACCCAAGTTAAGTCAAGTCAATGCTTATGCTGATAGCATAAGATTTTTAAAATTCTATGTCTGCATTCTAATTAAACTGGGTGGGAACTATTTGTTCCTGAGAGTTTAGTTATTAAAGATGCTGGCTGCTACGCTTAACCTTCATGTCCTTTTAGACATGTGATCTAAGAAAATTTATTAAAAATTTTCTCAGCCTCATCAGTTCATGATAAGCTATCTTTCAGCCAGGCTTTAGCCCTCATTTGAAACTTCGTTATTGTCAAGTTCTTATGCACTGAAGTATAGCTCTCTTGGATTGCAAATTTTATTCTTTCAAATATCTATATCTTTAATTTCCTCTTACCTGACCTTTATCTTATTGCAATCTCCAATTTTGCAGCCCTTTCCACACCTCTCAGTTAATTCCCCTGTATTGACAGCAATTAACTCTTCTCTCTACCTGGATCCCATGGGCAGCCATTTCCTATGTGTTTACTCTTACATCTTTCCCTTCCTCTTTGTTCTTTTGTCAATTCTGTCTTTGATTCTCCAACTCTGGGTAATTGCCACTGCCCACTTTCCTTGAGAGAGAACCTACTCATTCTTTCATTTGTTCAGTACGTATTTATTCAGATCCTTCTATGTGCCAAACATGGTGCCCGATGTTAGAACATAGTAGCAATAGTTTCTGCATTCTTGAGGTTTAACATTCAGTGGGGAGATTACTATATATTCATGTGACTACTCCTACCCTGAAACCCTGCTGCTACTCCACAGTCCTTTCGCTTATAGCTAGGAGGTTTCCTCTGGCCTCCATCTAGATTATGGTTAACAGCATTCTCAGAGAACTTGATTAAAGAAATGCAGAGTTAGGTCTGGTACTGAATAGATATCTGCACTTTATTAAAAAACTAAGGTGATTTTTATGCACATTGGAGTTGGAGAAACACTTTCTGATGGAAATCCCCATAGCAAAGATTCTCATAGTTCTCCACTTCTTTCAGGCTTTTACTGAGATTACTTTCTTAATTTTTATGGAGGACCTTGCTTTTTATGCTGACAAGATGTTTCAGACCCTTTGGTATGAGTTCCTTCACTTTCCTCCTGTCTGCCTGAAGAGCTCCATCTATATTGTGATTTCCCCTTCTTTCCTTCTTAACTCATGGTCTGCCTCTTGCATAGGCGAATGTTCTCTTTGACCTCTTGATGTTATTTCTTCTTTCCTTTGTCACAAACTTACTAATTTTTTTTTTTTTTTTTTTTTTTTTTTTGAGACGGAGTCTGGCTCTGTCGCCCAGGCTGGAGTGCTGTGGCCGGATCTCAGCTCACTGCAAGCTCCGCCTCCCGGGTTTACGCCATTCTCCTGCCTCAGCCTCCGGAGTAGCTGGGACTACAGGAGCCCGCCACCTCGCCCGGCTAGTTTTTTGTATTTTTTAGTAGAGACGGGGTTTCACCGTGTTAGCCAGGATGGTCTCGATCTCCCGACCTCGTGATCCGCCCGTCTCGGCCTCCCAAAGTGCTGGGATTACAAGCTTGAGCCACCGCGCCCGGCCAACAAACTTACTAATTGTTGAACTTTTTCTTTACCTACATTTGCCATTTCTCCATTCTTCAAAACTGTTGCTCCTTGTCTTCTAGATAGGATGCCTTTCTCTCACACTGAAAATCTTCCCTTGATCCTTCTACTCTTCAAGCTATGATTCCATATCTGCATTGCTCTTCACTAGGAGAGAAGTCTTGCATCACTTCCTTTATTTCTTCACCACTAATTAACTTTTAGCTCCTTGAAACCTAGATTCTTCCTCTATCCTCTCTATTAAAACAAATCTTCTGGCAGTCAAAAGTGGACATTTGATTGCCCCATCTGGTTCTTGATTCTCATCTCCTCCTCCCTACGTGGGAACACCTCCAATGAAGCTGCTTACACTTTTTTTTTGAGACAGAGTCTCACTCTGTTTCCTAGGCTGGAGAGCAGTGGTGTGATCATGGCTCACTGCAACCTCTACCTCCCAGGTTCAAGCAATTCTCCTGTCTCGGCCTCCCTAGTAGCTGGGATTACAGGAATGAACAACCATGCCCAGCTAATTTTTGTAATTTTTGTAGAGATGGGGCTTCACAATGTTTGCCAGGCTAGTCTTGAACTCCTGACCTCAGGTGATCCACCCACCTCAGCCTCCCAAAGTGCTGGGATTACAAGCGTAAGCCACCATGCCCAGCTGTATCTTTCCTTTGGCATCTATCAACCCCAACATGACCCCTTGCCTCTCTGAACTGATAAAAGAACAACCTTAGACAAATTAAATTTAACAGAGTTTAATTGAGCAAAGAAAGATTCATGAATCTGGCAGCCTCCTGAGCCAGAGTAGGCTCAGAGACACTCCAGTACAGCCATGTGGGGTGTATTAGTCTGTTCTCAGGCTGCTGATAAAGACATACTTGAGCTTGGGTAATTTATAAAGAAAAAGAGGTTCAATGACTCACAGTTCCACATGGCTGGGGAGGCCTCACAATCATGGCAGAAGGTAAAACTCATGTCTTCCGTGGTGGCAGACAAGAGAGAACTTGTGCAGGGGAACTCCGTTTTATAAAACCATCAGATCTCGTGAGACTCACTCACTATCGTTAGAACAGCACGGGAAAGATTCGCCCCTATGATTCCATTGCCTCCTACTGATTGCCTCCCATGACACATGGGAATTGTGGGAGCTACAATTCAAGATGAGATTTGGGTGGGGACACAGCCAAACCGTATCACAGTGGAAGAAGATTTATGGACAAAAAGAGAAAAGTGATGTATAGAAAATGGAATTGAGAAACAGAAACTGCCATATAGGTTACAGCTCAGTGTTTGCCTTATTTGAACACAGTTTGAACAGCTGGCCACTTGTGAGTGGTTGAAACTCGATGATTGGCACAAGAGTAGGTTACAGTCTGTTTACACATCCAGTTAGGTACAATTCATTATGTAGGGAAAAATCTTTAGGTTGAACTTAAAATATGTAAGGAAGCAGCTTTAGGCTAAACTTAATTCAACAGAACACTTCCTTTGAAATCCCTTCTGTCCTTTTTTTCCTCCCTCTAACCACTAAATATAAGCTTTTATTTCTTTTAAGTGAATTTTGTTGAGGTGTAAATTATAAATAATGAAGTGTTCCCATTTAAATTGTACAGTTCTATGAGTTTTGGCAAATGTGTATACCTGGGTAGCCACCACCACAATCCCACTAGAGAACATCTTCACACTTGATCTTAGCCAAAAGGTCAAGAAGTGATAGAGAACATTTCCATGATCTCAAAAGGGTCCCTTGTGCCTTTTGTGGTCCATTTCCCCCCACCCTGGGCAAGCACAGATCTGCTTTCTGTCACTATAGATTTGTGTGCCTTTTGTAGAATTTTATATAAATGGAATCATACCTACATACCCTTTTTTTCTTTGGATTCTTCCAGTCAGCATACTTACTTTGCAATTCATCCAAGTTACCCCGTGTGTTAGTAGTTCATTCCTTTTTACTGCCTAGTGGTATTCTATTCTATCCCTATACCGCAATAATTTTTTATCCAAATGTAAGCGTTTTTCAGGGCCATCTTCTTTCACTTAACTTTCTTTCAGAAATCTTATTTACTTTCATAGCAGCAGACATCATCTCCTTTCATATGGCTTCTCAATCTCTACTGCTCACCTTTGCTTACTTCATGAATTTTAGAATTTTATTTAAAGCTGTGTGCTCAACATCTGTTTCTCGATTTCTCACTAGCAATTTAACCTTATTATTTCCAAACTAGAACTCCTTTTCCTCTCCATAAAATAATTTCTATCTGGTACCTTGCCCTTACTGTTTCTCTTAATGGTAACTTGTCCTTTCTGTTACCCAGGCAAAGTATGTCCACTTTGCCTAAAAAATTGACTTGATTTTCAAACTCTGCTTGTTCTGTTTTTTATTCTTTCATATCCATCTCTCTTTCTATTCCACCTGCCTTCATCTTATTTCAGGTATTTTTTGAAAATTCTTCTTTCTCCATTTCTGTTTATCCTCTTCCTAGGGTTCATATTTATTTTGCTGAGGGATGGATCTCATGATATTATATCCTGTACAAAAACCTTGTGGTCCCTCTACTTTTTTATGGAACAAGTGTTAATAGTAGGACAGACATATTACATTCATAACGTGTGGTTACAAGTGCTTGCTAAGCTGTGGCAAAATACTTGGTATATAAAGGAACTAAAGCAGACATGATAAATGGTCTGCAATTTCCCCTTGGTCTTGAACCTTGCCTCCTTCTCTGCTTTTCCCTTTAGGTTATCTCCCATGACTCAGGAAGCTCACCTAAAGAACAAACTAAAAGTCTTGCAAAAATGGGTAAGTACTGTTCCTAGAATTGCAGGAATGGATTTGCACCAATGATCCTGAACAAGAGGCATGGAAAAAACAAAACAAAACAAAACAAAACAAAAAACAGAAAACAACAGACTTCCAATCTATTTCAGTCTGTCCCTGTTGCACTAACAAAATACCTAAGACTGAGCAATTTATAAATAATAGAAATTTATTTCTCACAGTTCTGAAGGAACTGGAGGATGGAAGTCCAGGATCAAGGTGCCAAGAGGTTCAGTGTCTCCCTGCTTCTAAGATGGTGCCTTGTGGCTGTGTCCTTTGAGAAGAAGACAGATGCCTTGTCCTTACATGGTAGAAGGGACAGAAGGGCATAAAAGGGTCTAGCTAGTTACCTCCAGGCCTTTTATAAGGCACTAACTTCGCTGATTAGAACAAAGTCCTCATGGCCTAGTTATCTCCTAAAGGCCCCTTTTCTTATACTTTTGCATTGGAGATTAAGTTTCAACATAAATTTTGGAGTAAACACAAATATTCAAACCATTAATTCTGTGGCACTGACAGAGAAACAATTTTATCAGAACCAAATCACAAGAACACATAGCCTACACATAGCCTCTCTTCTCTTCTCTCTATGAAACTCCAAGTCTTCTACCAGGAACTTAGCTCATCTTCAGGTGTTTTCTGATGCACATCAATGGAATCCTTTTTAACTGCTCTTTGAATTACATAACTATATTTTTTTGAAAGGCAAAACTCTCCCGTGGTACTTTGGAAGGCAGATCACCTGTCTCTGCAGCCGATGGTTCTAGGAGAAGTGACCAGAAAAGGTAGTATGTTGTGTTTTGGCTGCTTTTTGGTCTTTCTGAAACTACTGAATAAGAAGGCTCAGTTCAAGTAAGGGTTGGCCATTTTGCAGGTGGAGATGGGAAGCAATAGAAATTTGTTAAGGAAGGCTCTCTGCTTATGTCCTACAATCTAAAAGGAGTGGGAGCTCAGCAGTTTTAAACAAGCCAACTTCTTTTGTCCACCAAACAGCAAGCAAACAGATTGTTTCCTAGGATTTCTAGCAGGAAAGATCAGGTTAAAGCTACTGGCCAGCCTATTGTTTCAGAGGGTTATTGGACAGCTTCCATGAAACTGAGGAAGAGAACAATGGAATAAACACAGAAGTCAGAGCCTGACAGAGGAGAGTGGTAAGCTTACAACCCAGAAGAGAGATCTGCCTGTGGTTACTTTTGCACAGAACTGACAGGAAAGCAAATAGATTAGAAAGCTAGTATGTTTGGGGGGAAACGGTATTGTCAAAGTAACCAATGATGGGCCTGGAAATTCTGTGATGTTTCAATACCTAACACAACTAATAGGTTTCCTAAACTGTATCAAGAGGAAATAGTCTAAAAATTGTGCAGTTCTCTAGTAGAGCATATTCTCCAACACCTAGTGTGTATAGGGCCTTGGTGAAAGTGGAGAAAGAAAATCTTTAGAGCAGCTGTTGGCCAACTGTGGCCCTCAAACTAGATAAAATAAAAATAAATAAAAAATAATAAATAGATCTGTGTCTTATTTTCTGTGGCCTGGGAGCTAAGAATGGTTTTCAGAATTTGAAAAAATTATAAAAGATAAAATAATAAAAAAGGAAAGATATGCAGCAGATACTATATGTAGCCCATGAGGTCTAAAATATTTCTTTTATGGCCCTGTAAAATGAATAGAGTTTAGCAACCTCTGTCCTAGAGAACAAAGCCAAGGATCCTGGTCAATGACCAATTAGTTACTTCAAGAGAACAACACAAGGGACTCTGGAAAGGAACAATTGAGGAACTTAGTTCATGGATGTTGCAGAGAGCATCTGTGGTTCCTATCAAGGAGGATTTGATAGTTGCCATGACTGGTTGATCCTCTATTCTTCCCTCTTCCATATGGGAGTGATTAGTATGGTTATTCTATTCCATTGCTCTTTATTTGCTTATTAGATGTTGGGAAGCAGATACCTTGTCATTTGGTTTATAGGTCCCTAGAGATTGACAAGGTACATCTAAACATTATGAGAAGGACAATATATCACCCCCAGAATCTGGGCTCTGAACTGGCTGCAATGTCAGAATGGGTTTTGGGGGTTACCTCTTTGGGTCAGGGGGTGAGTGTGTTCTGTATGTAGGAACAAGGGTTAACATGGAAACTTGATTGGCCAGAGGTTTACTGAGTACTATTCAGTGTCGGTTCCCCACTTTTTCCTCTTGAATATGGAACTGTCTGTGTTTTTGCTGGGCACATGATTGCACAGATAGAGATTACTTCTTCCAGCCTCCCTTGCAGCTAGGAACAGCCGTGCAAATAAACTATAGATTATGGGATGTGAGTAGAAGTAACAGTACATCTTTAAGTTTGCCACTTAGAGAGGATTGTTTGTTGTGGACTTCTATTTCCTCCTTCCTTCTGGCTGAAAAATGTCAAAATCTGGAGCAACCATAGAAATCATGAGTTAGGAAGATGGAGATTCTCTGCTAGCCCTAGACCCTCCCCTACGGTCTCTTATAGGAAGAAGAAGTATTTAGTATCAGTAAGTTCTCAGTCTGAATTCCTACTTTGCCAATTACTAGCTGTGTGACCTCAGGCAAGAAACAACTTCTCTAAACCTGTTTCTTCATTTATAAACTAAGCAAAACAACATCTATTTACAGGGTGTTCTAATAATTAAACTTATGTATATACAGGAATTTTTAATTATCTGAAGTAAATCACAGCCATTATTTCATCTGTAAGAATTTCAGTTATATGTTACTAAAAGATGAGAACTTTTGCTAAAATACAACCATGACACCATTACGACAGTCCCTCAAATTGACAAAAATTCTTAAAATCATCAAGTATCTTCCAGAGTTTAAATTTCATGTTGTCTCACAAAAATGTCATTTTATGAGTTTATTTTGGAAAAAAGTTATAAATTATATATAATAAAAAATTGCCAGACAATTTACAAAAAATATTAGCTTTTTAAAATTTCAGCCCCACAAAGTGAACACATTGTTTCTTTGTACTGGTGGAATGAAAGATTCCACATCTTATTCTCTTAGCAACTTGGGTTATGACAATTCATCAAGATGTGTAGTAAGTTTCCTGTCAGCGATCACAACAGAGATTCACTGCTGAAATCCCTACACGTAGTTTCTTTCTGTTTAAATAATTTAGTTGTTGCCTGCTGCATATATGGCTTCATCGTTTCTCATCATCTTTAAAGATGACATTGGAGATATTGTTAGTTCCCTGTGGCATATTTCTACTGTTGGTAAGATTAAGGTTTGAAATCATTATCAAGAGAATGGATTGCATTTTGCACTTTCTGCCTTTACCCTGAGTATATCCTTGCTCTCTCAAGGCATGTCCGGGGCACCTCTTCAAGGGGTAGTTCAGAGGTAGGCTCTAGGGGTGGGAAATACAGGAAGCAGAAGATGTGGCCCCTTCTCCCTAGGAGCTCATTCCCTAGGTGGGGAGAAAACATACACATAGAAAATGACATAAAACCAATAAAAGCATCACATTCACAACTGCAAAAGCGAAGGACAGACAGAGTTCATGAGTCTTGATAGAGTGCAGCACCCTGGAGAGATCAGAATCAGGTGGGTTTAATCAAAGAAGGCTTTTGGAATAGTTAATCTTGAATTCAGTTTGGAAGTAGCTGATAGACATAAATTTGAGTTGAATGAAAAAGGCATTCTAGGTGAGAGGAAAGAAAACAGAAGCAGAACCAAGGAGTCATCAGTGGGGATTGAGTTTCAAATAAGAGGGGCTTGGATTAATGGGTTTTTATTGCATTGGTTTGGTGCTAATATACAACGTGTATTAAGGAAAACATGAGCCATGAATGGATATGACTTATGCAAATTTTAAAAACCATCACTTCACTATTATAGAACTTTTCAAATGTTTCTGACTGCAGGAATTATTATTGTGTAGGCATAGATGTTCTGCAAGCAAAGACAAGGCAAGCATAATAGCCTCTAAAATGAAACAGGCACAACATCTGGGGTAGCATATGGGCATAGCATGGAGGAAGTTGACTTGGGCCAGCCTAAGTTTAAAAAACAAATTCCAATCTATGTATGCCAGTTGGTAGCTGATAGAATTTTCTCTACTCATCCAGGAAGTATACAACTGTAATAGAGCCATAGACATGTTGGGCTCTGGGTGTGACTGTAATTCAAATGGAGGCAAAGAAATTCTAAGTTGCTCTGTGTGTCAAGAGTTAATAATAATGATTCTAATTTATAATTCTTATAATTGATACATACTTTTTATTATTCAACTGATTTTCACTGAGAACCTATTGGGTTCACTAATCAATTGCACTTGTATGAGATTTCAGTTCTGAAGTAAGCAATACTGAGGAAGAGGTTTATGTGCATCCATTTTGCTGACAAAGGAGAAAGCAACAGCATTGGAGTTTTGCACACAGTGGTGTTGGCAAAATTTAGTCTCTGTCAGAAGTGGTACCAGTACTGTCCTTGCAGTAGAACTGAATTATTGGTAGGAATTCAGACTGTAGCATGTGGTCGAAGTGTGAATGAAATGGCACTTGCCTAAGGCTGTTCTTAAGGGCTGGTTTGGGGCAGTATTTCTGGGAGCTTTGGCCTCAACCTGGTTCTTTAGCCCTTCCAAAGATTCTGTCAACGACTCAATTTTTAAAAATAAATTTATTTTCTGTATTATTCACCAGAGTTAACTTCTAATGCTTGCAACTAGGAATCTCAATGTAGAAACTAGAGGGAGAGAATTTCAGGAAGTGTAGTCCTTTGGGTTTTGTTAAAGACAGACAGGTAAAAGTGTTCATACTGTTACAGAGGCAGAGGCTAAACAGCCAAATTTTGAAGTGCAGAAAGGTTTGAAGAAAAGTGGCTTCAAGTAAGACAGACGTTTGTGGGGGAGGGAAGTTAAGGGAAACATTGAACATGGAAGGAGACAATGCTACTAGATCCAACAAGGTATGTATGTGTGTTGCAGGAAAGGTGGGTGGGTCCAAGGGGCATGTGTGGAAGGAGTAACATTAGAGAGAATGGGAAAAAATTTTCCTCCCTCCCTCCCTCCCCTTCCCCCCCCACACTCCCTCCCCTCCCCTTCCCCCTCCCTCCCTCCCTCTTTCCTTCCTTCCTTCCTTCCTCCCTCCCTCCCTTCCTTCCTTTTCTCTCTTACTCTTTTCCTGTCTCTTTTCCTCCCCCTCTTTCTTCCTTCCTTCCAAAAGAAGAGTGAGGAAGAAAAGAAATTGGGATGATGAGATGATGATGTGAGAAATCATAAAATTATGAGAGAGGGAAGTGAAGGAAACACAGTAATATATAGAAAGTAAAAGGATATGCAGGGGTGGCTTTGATGGTTTGTGGGGAGAGAAATTTTAGGAACTATGAAAATGATAATAGTTAATTAAATGAATACAAAGTTGCAATTGAGGTTATGGAGTCTGAATGTGAAGTGGCATCACTTACCCAAGCCTTAAGATTTTCTAACAACCCTGAGAAGTCTATGCTGAGGGATGGGGGAGGAGTCCATGGGACTGGGCACCGCATCTATTATTAACAGTATGGTTTACTTGAGATTTGAGATTGGCAATGCTGGGGGAAGCCTAAAGAGTAAAAGCAATGTTGAATGTTTTCTGTTTCCTAGAAGTTCTCTATATCTTTTCCACTTCCCTGTCCTCCCTATTATATTTGCCTGCAATGTCTTAAAATTCCCTTAGTAAATTTTTTCAGGTTTTACCCAATTTCTCTCTCTTTTTCTCCTCCAGTTCACCTTGCATCACTTCTGCTTGTCACTTCATCATATATCTGCCTGGGGCTCCTGCTATTCTTCTTCTCTTGCTAATTCCTGATCCCTTGGCCTTCTCCCTAAAGTTTATTATATTTTTCTCTTCCACTTTCTCAACTTTTATCCATTTGTTTTTAATCAACTTACATGCTTTGTTGTCTTACATTTCAAACCTTCTAGTCCTCCAGGACTTATCCTCTAATTCTTGCTTTCTTTTCTTTCTCTGTCTCTTCCCTCCCTCCCTCCCTCTCTCTCTCTTTCTCTCTCTTTCTTTCTTTCTTTCTTTCTTTCTTTCTTTCTTTCTTTCTTTCTTTCTTTCTTTCTTTCTTTCTTTCTTTCTCTTTCTCTTTTCTTTCTTTCTCTCTTTCTCTCTCTCTCCTTCCTTCCTTCCCTTTCCTTCCCTTTCATTTCCTTTCTTTCCTTTCTTTGTTTCTTCTTTCTTTTCTCTTTCTTTCTTCTTTCTTTCTTTTTTTGTTTGTTTTTTTGTCTTTTAAATCAATGCCTTTCTTTCCTTTTTCCTACTATGCATTTTAGTCCATGTTCCGGACTTATCCCTCTCCATTCTAAGGGACTTCAGGCCATCACTTTTCCATATTCTTTGCCATTTCCCACTTAGTCTCTTCTTAGTTGCTCTTTGGCTTCCAGACTTGTTTTATTTCTAACCCAACTCAACCTGGTACAATAGTACTTCTTAGTCTAGGTAGGTCACAAATGAATATATAACCCCTCCCTGTTAATAAGACTGTTTGGAGTGGGATATGGGGGAAAACAGCAACAGTAATAAACTTTAACCCGTTGTTACTTAGCCTTCAAATCTAAATGCTTCTGCTAAATTTTTAAGTTCTTCCATGCTTTGGTCATGCTTCATCTCTACAGTCTTATTCTCCATCATTCAAACCTCCTTTAGTCAAATGAGTATCTTCACTAACCAATGAATATGCAATCTTAATTCCTAAATTCTGGCTGTTGTTCATATTATTTGTTTGCAATTACATAGTATCTGCGTTAGTTTGCTGAGGCCATTACAACAAAGCACCACTGACTAGGTGGTTTAAATAACAGAAATTCATTCTCTGAAAATTCTGGAGGCTGGAAGTCTAAGATCAAGGTGTTGGCAGGGTTGGTTTCTTCTTAGGCCTCTGCTCTTGGCTTGTAGATGATTGTATTTCCCCCCATGTTTTTATATGATCTTTACTCTGTGTATGTCTGTGCTCTAATCTCTTCTTCTTATAAGGACATCAGTCATATTGGATGAGGGCCCACCTTAATAAACTCATTGGAACTTAATAACCTCTGTAAAGCCCTGTCTCCAAATGCAGTCACGTCTAGAAATATTGGGGGTTAGGACTTCAACATATGAATTTTGAGGAGGCACAATTCAGTTCATACAGTATTCTAACTCTTTTCCTGTGTGTTAGCTTACTTTGATCAATCATACAGGAAGCTCTTTGATAACAGAGCTTATATTTTTAAATTCTGTATCATCCACAACATCTAGAATGGTTTTGAGTACATAGTAGGCATTTAACATGGTTGCTTTTTGAATTATATCCCTCCTATGGCATAATTCACATTACATTTTTAAAGCCTACTTAAAATATAAATTTTGCTCTGAGATTAAATGACCAAGAGGCCTGCTATCATTTATTCCATGCACCAATGATCTGTGCAACATTTCCTCTGGTGTCTTCCTGAGTTGGCAGGAGCCAGCCATTCATTTAAATTGGCAACAGACATGGAAATGAATTTGTGTGCTGTCTTACTTGGTAATAAAACTTAAAGTGCAGGGTAATTTGTGATGGTTTGAAGCAGTAATGCAATTTTGGCAAGTCTGCTATATCTCTACAAGACTTACAGTTAGAACATTTTCAAACCAGTAGGTTATAGACTGTCCTCCTAAAAACAATTGATTGAAACTACCTGTTTCTGGACTTAATCCAATTTTTGTTGGAATAACCAAGGCATAGGTTAAATTTTCGGTTGAAGTTTTCAGAATCAGACCAAGCTGGCCTTTTTATATATATATTTTTTTCTGGTTTATTTTCATCACCACATATAACACTTCCTCTGCTAATTTAAGAGATAGAAGATAATAAAAAGTGTATCCAATTGAAGTTGAGCTTGGAATTGAAACAGTGAAGAAAATAACCTGTGACCCAAGGAAAAAAGCGATGGGAAAAAGAACATAAAATTATTTCAGCTTTCCAACTTTCTCTACAGAAATTATGCTCACATTCTTGGATATGTAAATATAAAGCAGTTGGATGTCACCATGTCAGATTTAATAGCTTTTCAATAGCTAACTCTACCTGGAGTTTTAAACCAGGGAAGTAAATATTTCTTTATGTAATATCCCCCATCCCAGAAGTAATTTCAATAAAGCTAATTCTAAAAAAAAAAAATCTGAATTTATCTTTGTTCCTTCCTTCTAATAAAGCTTTTTCTTAACTGATTCCCAGGCTTTCTATTATGTTGGTGTCTTCAGGTCTAACAATCATTCTTAAAAATGATTTATGGCTTCAAAGTTGCAAACCAAGTTTACTAGAATCCATCTTTTCCTGCTGGATAAAATATATTAGACTCCCATGACATCTTCATGTGTTCATCAAAGGCAGTAGATTTATTAGCCACCTCCATAGTAGTAACTCCCAGTGACAGAGTAGTTCTGCTAGAAGTCTCTTCTGGGAGGTTTACCAAAGACAGCATGCAAATCTCACTTGATTTAATTGGACTCCTATAAACAGCTGTCATTATATTTTCAAGGGATTTGCTTTATCAGGGAGTCGAAAAAGTCATAATTTTCATCAGGGAAAATAACTTGGTCAATACTTTCTTTCCTCCCAGTTGATGAGCTACTTTTCTGCTTTATCCCCTCAGCTTCTTCCTTGCCAGGCCTTTTCACATCCCCATCCTTTCAACTGTCTGTTACATCGCCCTGAGTTTCCTCAAACGTTGAATAATCCAACCATCCTAGGTTACTCTTCCTTCTCTCTCATTTCTGGAGAAAATTAGACAACCATCGGATTAGTGCAATTTTAAACATTCCTACAGGAAACGCCTAGAATCATACTATTAACCAGAAATTCCTCAGTCAATACTTGAGCTGCTTTTTTCCCATTTGCTAGAGCAATAATTGTAAATTTTCATCAAATTTTGCTGCAGTCTAAGCCTGACCCTAACTCTCTCATACCCAGTCATTGATCTTGCTTCCTGCTTCAGATAGAAAAACAGAGGTTATCAAATATGAACTGCATGTACTCATCTCCACTGATGGCTGGCCTCACTTCCTGCCCATCACTAGGAACCATAGCCCTTCCATAAAAGCTCTACCATCATCTTGTGCTTCATATTCTCCTTTCCCTCATCTTTTAATGATGATGCTCTTCATTTAATCCTATTTCTGGTCCGTCTTCAGTCTCTCTCTCTCTTCAGTGCTACAGATTCCCTTGCTTTGGTCTAGGCAAATTACTCTTGCCCATAGTAGACAATAAGCCTATTCACAAACAGTGATGTTTTCTATCCATTCACCATACATGGTTGTACTTCCTGTTCCCCTCAAAGTTGTATATAGCCATGTGACTTGCTTTGGCCAGTAATAGTTGAGTGGTGGTGATGAGTTTCACTGATGGCTGGAAGCTTTATGAGCTCAGGTGATACAGCCTCTACACTCCTGGGTCCTTGAAGGACTATGGTGAAAAGAATAGGTTCCTGCTGACCTGAGTTGGACTTGTAATGTACACGAGAAATCTAGCTTCAGAATTTTGGGGTTGTTTATTACTGTAGAATAACTTAACCTAGCCTGGCAAGTACAGTCTTCCTTCCTAAAAATAACTTTCCTGAGACTCTGCTTACATTTGCTTATATACATTTATTTTTTTTCTTAACAACAGCTTTTCATGAAAGAAACTTAACTTTATTAACTTTTCCACTTCTCTTTAATTCCTTAGTCCTATTAAATGTTTTCTGACCCCACCACGTTATCAGAACCATTCTTGCTAAAACTGCCAATAACTTAATTTTCAGATTCAGTGGACTGATTTTATTACCTTACTTGACCTTGTGTAGCAAGTAGCACTGCTGACCTTTAGAAACTTTCCATAGTACCATTCACCTTTCATTCTCTTCTTTCTTTTCCTGCCACCTTTTGCTTTTCACTTGGCATCTGTTCTACTATTTGCTGCTAATGTTGGTGTTCCTTAGCATTTCTCTACCTCTAGATACTCTCATCTCTCTTGTCTTACAGGTTCAATAAACGACTACTATTTAGCTATGGTTCCAAATCTATATGCAATAAAGAAAATACATTGCAACATTAAGCTAAGGCATTTTGATTTTCACCATTAAAACATGAACTTTTCTTTCCCATCTTAATTATGCTGAAGCCATTTCTTTGATAATGAGGGAGAGTCACTCTTACATAGCGAGCTTCTCCAAACATTTTTAATTGTGAGTAGAGCAACAGCCTCTTTCCCTATGGTCTGTTAGAAAAAGAGGGCTGGCAGCACTTTGGGAGGCCAAGGTGGTGGAATCGTTTCAGCCCAGAAGTTTGAGACCAGCCTGGGCAATATAGTGAGACCCCATCTTTACAAAAAAATGAATTTCTATAACAACAACAACAAAATAAATAAATAAAGAAAAATAGAGCTGGTACTTTATGTGTTTGCATAAAAATGGGCTTGAAATCTAAAGGGTGGATTTGCTAAATTACTTTAAAACAGGAGTTAAACACAAAAGAATCAGATTATTGAATTCTCCTCCTGGTGTAACAAACATGCTTCCATCTATTCTAATCTATTCCAAGCCTTAGTTAGGAGGCTGAGCCAGGGAGAAGGATCACACATATGGGAAGAGCTTTTTATTCTTTCTTAAATTACCTTTCTGCTCCTAGGAACTTGCTAAGCAAAAAAGAGCAAAATGGAGAAAGTGAGCAAGGTTTTGGTATTCCTGCTCCAGGCTTAAAATAGAAGAGGGGATTATTTTAAGGGGGCAGAAGGCTTACCTCATCCCTAGCAGGAGCTTCAGGATAAGACTGCTCTATAGACCTCCAACAGGTAACAGCCTTAGCATATTTAGGCAAACAAAGCCCCATTATCAGGTGGAGAGAAGAGTCTAGTCTGCCCTGCTAAACCTCCCTTAGTGCAGTCACTAAGAGCTAGGGCTTGCCTTGAGGCCTACTGTGATGGGCCTATAGCAGAGACTGGGAATGGATCACTGTGGGCATGATGGGCCAGATGGAGAACAGGGAACTGATTCAGAGGCATGTACAGGCATGAAGTAACAAGGCAAGGGATGTCATCAGAAAGCAGCCACCAAGCTGTGACTAAACCAAAAAAGGAACCAGACAGGAAATAGACTACAGAAGTTGTAGAAGTCAATAAATGGTATTAATGTACAGAACTTGGCCAACCATATTTCAGAGGACAGCTGACTGGCCTTTTCCTTCAAGTACCGTGATGCTACAGGGAATGCCATATGGATCTGAAGACCCCCTTCACTCTCCTGTTGGGAAGTCACATGAAGACTCCCCTCCCACACCCCTGATAACAAAGCAAAAGGGTTACAGGAGGGGCAGCTGGAAATGAGAGACCAGATAATCTTAAAGGAGCATTAAAATTAGTTGTTGAAAAATGCTTGATGTCAGATGGGTCATTTAGTTACTTCCACACTATTCCCTTAGAAAGTAGGACTTGTACTTTCTAAGTACAAGTAGACCAAATAAAGAAACTAAATTTTATGTCTTCATTCAAGTTGTACTGTAAATTAAATGTATAATTCTTACACACACTTCCTTTCTCTTTCATTATATGATTCAAAATTCAACTATTTCTAGTTAAAAGCATCATAGTCACCTCACATTCAAGACATTCCAAATCCTGTGTCCTCTCTGTCAAAATCTGTCCCATTTTAGCAGATTTTCTGTCTCCGTCAATGGCACCACAAAACACAAACCAGCGGCCTGTTTGTCAGTTTCTTATAATCTTGTCTCCTACTCACTCTCCCTACACCCTAGTCACCAATTCTGTAAACCCAATCTCATAATCATCATTGCTTTCATAGTCACTGTAGAGAGAAATGGTGTTTGTAGAACTAGGAGAATAGATATACTCTTTAGGCTTTCACAAAAATGAAACTGGTGACCAGTGTTTTGCAGAAAGTGTGAGAGGAAAAGGGGACCTTGATAACATCCATGTCATGAAAAACGGAGAGAACTGAACTTTTAAGATACGTGTGTAATAAAAGTATGTAACATGATGGCATGCAAATCACACATACGGACTTCTCGATAGTGGCCAACTCTACAGAAGAGAAAAGGAAAAGAGATCGAGGTCAGGGAGTTACAATATTTTGATTTTTAATAAGAGAAAACTGATATAGCCCAATATTTGCCTATGTTAAATCAGGGTGATGACATAGTTGTCTATGAATAATTCATTATACCAGAGCATTTTATAAATACAAATATTAAAATCTTGGAACTGAGTTATTGAACAATGGCAGCCATAAAGATCATTACTTGCAATTAATGTTAAACAATGGTTTCAACACTTACCACGTTTGGCTGATAGGTGGTAAATAAAAATTGTGGTATTAATGAAGAAACAATATATTCATAGGATGGAAATGGTGTGGGATTCAGGAAGGGGAGCTGCCTTTCTTAAGGCAAATTAATATATTAGAAACAACAAGGATTTTGGTACCATGCAGACTTGGTTTTAAAACCCAGCTGTGACCTTTGTGACCTCAGGAAGATTCCTTAAACTCTGTAAGCTTTGAAATATATATGGAATAATTATTCCATATTCCATATATATATATGGAATAATTATTCCATATTCCATATATATATATGGAATAATTATTCCATATTCCATATATATATATGGAATAATTATTCCATATTCCATATATATATGGAATAATTATTCCATATTCCATATATATATATGGAATAATTAATATAACCCTTTCTCTCTCTCTCTATATATATACTATTGCTCACTAAATATTAATATCTTTCCTGATATTTTAAAAAGGCTTGTGAATTCTTTCAACACAAAAATTAGGGTGTTCTGCTAGAATAATTAATGTGGCAAAAAGTTGTATTAATTGGGATTTGTACTCCTTTATATATGGGAATGGAGCTATTAGAAGTCTAAGGCATGAATAAATTCTCTTCCTAGTTCTTATACTGAATGGACCACATAAATAAATTATTAATTCAACATTTTTCTTATCTGAAACATAAAAGTGGCCAGGAAGGCCATGACCTCCTAGAGAAGAGAAGCTGAGTTTTATTATTTTAATGATGAAGTTAATTTTACAGTTAATTAAATAAAATTTTCTTTACATATGGATCCAACTAATTTAAATCAATCCCTCTGTGTCCCTTGTAATGTCCCAAGTAGAATTCCTCCAGGTATTGGCACAGATGTTTGGTTCAGGTGGACACAAATGAGAAGGTCATCAGCTTTGACTTCCAGACAGAGCTGACTAGATCTCTCCAGCTAGTGGAAGTAGCTTCCATTACAGAACGAAGCCTTAATAAGGCAAAGTTGTACAACTATTTCGTGATCAGATTACTCTTTCAAATCCTAAGGACACAGTAACCATCCATATGAGCTTACTTGCTTTTCATACCTCCTCAGTAATGTATCACGTCAATTAAAAGGTAAATTCCTACAATAAAACGAAGAAATTTACCAGTCTTTCAAACCAGCTTAAGATCTGGTTTCTTGGTTCATATTAAAGTTCGAAACCTTTCTGAAGTGCGGCAAAAGACAAGTAGGGTATGCTGATACTTATTCAGGTGGATAGTCTTGGTGCTGACTGAGCTTTCAATATTCTGTGATTTAAATAAATGAATGAACTCAGAGACAGAGCAGAAAGAGTGTCGGCAGAAATCTACCAACTTCAGAAAACAGAGTAAGGGAAGCACAGGCAGCTTTCCTTCTGCGAATGGGTGCAGAAACAGTCCTCGATGTTGGGCTAATAAACAAACAGGTGGGTTCAGTATGTATGTGTGTGCACCTCACATCTTAGACAAGATGTGTGGAAATAAGTAGACTCTGATGAGATTCCAAGTAATAGTTGAAAATATTTGCAGAATTGTCGCTTATGCTTGGCTTACAAGACCTCTAAAGATTCATCTAGCATTCATTAATTTCATGATAATAGTGATTAAAAAACACATAATGGTTACACATGTAGAAAATATACCAAACACCTAAAAGTTCCATGACGTTGTTCATTAAAACTCGTGTATTGTTACTTCTTCTACATTTTCCATTGAAAATAGAATTCTAAAGAATATAGCATTTCTTTAATGTTCCTGGAGTAATAAACAACTGTGTGAGGTAATTCTAAGATAATTAGGGGAAAAATACTTGAAACCAAGCGCCAAAAGGCTAATCATGGTTGTGTTTTAGAATCATATATATTTTTCCTATTTTTGCAAGCCTGAATAATATATTACTTTAAAGTAATATGTTACTTTAGTAATGAGAACAACAAATGTTTTTAACAGTGCCCCCAATAATGTCATAATCAGGGCTCCTGAATGTCCTTCTCATGGCATATTTTTCTCAGATATACAGTCTGCTCTATGGGGAAGTCCACTGAGCATCTTGCAGATGTTGGGATAAATCTGCTTTTGAAAGAGGGAAGGACCTGTTGAACTGGTTCCTCCCACAGAGAACTACTAGCTATTCCAAATAATTCTGTTCTGCCATGTGCCAAGAAGTTTATTATTGGAGCTTGCTTTTTTAGGAAAGCATTTATTTACAGATCAGATCTAACTAACTCTACAGTAACTATGCAACCACAGGCCCTATTCAGGTTTGTCAATAAACTCTTCCCCCAGCCTGGCCTCTCTTTCCACCCTGCTGGCAGCCCACAGGTGTTCATGACAACCAAGAGTGGAAAGATGTGAAGCTTGAAAAGTCACTCCATCATCCCAGTAGCCATAAAATTAAAAAAAAAAAGAAAATTCTATTAATATAATTTTATTTATGATGATAAAATTAATGGATTTTTATGGTTTTACATTATAAAAGTTAATATTATTCATACCCATCCCTACTGAGAACCCTCAAATATGGTCCTTCAAGTAAATTGTGTCCATTAACTTCATCAGAATGTCAGTGGGAATAATCGTTCATATTGGAAAAGTTCCCACCTCCATTTCAGACAACGGGTCACAAATTCACCCAGCAAACAGCCTGTGCAATTGTACTAAAATCATCTTTTAACAAGCATCCATTTTATAGATAGAAGAAAACTTTAATGTATTGACATGAGCCTGAACTGTGCCCTTCAAGTGTTTTAGAAAGGCATACCTTCAAGCACTGAAATGCTGCAGAATCCACGATTAACTACTTAATATGTAAATTATGTTCTCTCTTGTACCACCTGTAATGACTGCCGACTCGTATTAATGAGCTGGTGATACAGTGAGAAACAACGGTGCCCTTTCAAAGCTATAGGTGGTAGCTGCAAGCTGATTTATGATCTAAGGCTTATCTTTCTCCATTATCAGCACCAGTTGACAAGTATCTCCTCCCACTTCCTTTCTGTTGCTCCATACCTAACAGCTGAGCTGCTGGGACATCTTTTTTTCCACCCCGCCAGCACCACTGACTTCTTCGCAAAAGTATCGCCCCAACCCAGTGATCCAGAAGTCGAACTCAGTCATTCTGCACAATAAAGATAACAGCCCCTGGCCGAGGTCCTATCTCAAAGCTTTCAAACCCACTTGTAAACGGTCGAGCTTGACTCCTCTTCATTCAGCCTCAGTCTGTGTACTTGTTCAGGGGTGATGATAAAACTTGAGCAGAGCTGTTCCACTGCCCATACAGAACAGCATGTCATTTTTGACAAAAACTAGATTGCTGTGGCTTTTTATTCCTAAACAAACAAACAAAAATTACAAACGTTAAATCCTCCTCACCTATCTACTGAACATACTTATGACAAACCCAGGAGTCATATTTTAGCCACAAAATCATTTAGAAACCAACCCCAGAAGTAGGAGGGCTTTGGGTTGGCAAGTCCAGACTCATGCTGCAGCTCTAAACATGCACCCTTTTTCATCTCCTTTGTTCTCTTTCAGGAGAGAATTTTCAAAAGACGAACCCAGCACTCCGGTCTCACATACACTGCATGCTCTGTTAATTCCCTGGGTTCAGCTTTGCTTTGGCATTACAGTGTTCGGATTAAATCAGAATACAAGGTTTAGCTCTGCAGGAGGGAAGGGTTGATGCCTTTCCTCCCCATCAGGGCCACAGGCAACACTCCTAACAAAAGACAGGTTAACCAGAGAAAAGCATAACACATTTATTTAATCAAAGTTTTACATGACAGGGGAGCCTTCAGAGTTGAAGACCCAGAGACCCAGGGAAAACTGTTATGCTTAGGTTTGATGGAGAGTGGAAGGCCATGTAGAAATGCGGTTGGACAAAAGATAGGCTCTAATGATAATAGTCTAGGGGCGGAGGCCGCAAGACCTGCCTCTTCAGGTTCTTTTTGGCCTCTGTGTAGCATTCTTTCTTTATGGTTATGGCCCAAGACCCCTCTGGAATGAGAGTCTTTAAAAGAGAAGAGGAAATGACCTTTCTAGGATTTTTTGCCAGGCTTTGGGAGAAAAGGGTTCTGGTTTCTATGACCCACCTTGCGGAGGACGAATTCTGATTTCTGTGACTTCCTTCAGAGGGAGAAAAGCAGGTGGGAGACAGGAGGGCAGGAGAAGGTCAGGGAGATCTTGCTTCTCTCTGAGAAGAGGCCTGCCAATCTCCTTAGGACAAAGTACTCAGCATGCCAAAGTGCCATACTTCAGGATGTTGCGTTCTGAGCACCAACAGTGCCAAACCACACCTCTTGGCCCTCTCTTGATGAATTTCCATGGTGCCTTTGCTGAGTACGGAGATGCTGTCAGCAGCATCTCTGGCCAGCAATGCCCTGTGCCGCTCTGGCTGCTCTTACTTCCACCAGTTCTCATTTCTATTCCAGAGCCATTCTTAGTCAAGGATGCTACAAATAGGTTCTATCTGTCCAAGGGTAAATAAGCCTAAAATGAAATCTTTCAGCACATAAGAAAAGTGCTTTATTATTAGAATACATTTGAGACAAGTACCAGTAGTGCTTTGTTACAGACCCACTCCCCAAGAACGTTAATGTTCCCCTGGAAAAATATTGCACTTCCTGACGTCCTGTACAGTCTATTTTTTCTTTTTTTCTTTCTTTTTTTTTTTTTTTTTTGTTGAGATGGAGTCTCACTCTGTCGCCCAGGCTGGAGTGCAGTGGCACGATCTCGGCTCACTGCAAGCTCCCGGGTTCACTCCATTCTCCCACCTCAGCCTCCCGAGTAGCTGGGACTACAGGCGCCCGGCACCACACCTGGCTAATTTTTTGCATTTTTAGTAGAGACGGGGTTTCACAGTGTTAGCCAGGATCGTCTCGATCTCCTGACCTCGTGATCCGCCCGCCTTGGCCTCCCAAAGTGCTGGGTTTACAGGCGTGAGCCACCGCGCCCGGCCGACAGTCTGGTTTTATGATTACATTCTGATGGAGCCCTGGGTAAGTAGAGGTGAAGATGGCTTCTGGATGGGAAAACAACCCACTTGTAAACAGTGAAGCTCCAGACTCCATGGAAAAAGTGTTCCATCCTGGCCTTAGAAAGAACTAGTCCAGAGCCACATCTGCAATTTCAGGTTGCTTTACTGAGGGACCCTCACTTACCTGGTCTTAGGGAGCTGGGTTTGGAGGAGCGGTGTAATTCCACAGGCTTCTTTGGTCACTTGTTTGATTACTTTCCTGCTCAGAGTGAGTACAAAATTAGCCAAGTGCTGAGGCAAAATGAGAGGAAAAAACAGTAACATCCTATCCTCGTCACTCCTCTTTTTGTTTCAGTTACATAAATCATAAGGGAACTATGAGTGTTTGTTGATGGCCGAGAAGACTATTAATGAGAGCGTGTTATCATTTCCAAAGGCAATGAGGTCCCAAACTAACCCTACCTTGACATACTGATTTCAAAACCACAACTTTTTCATTTTCTGAGAAATTTCAAGTTACTGTTACATGAAATTTATGGGAGGGCATTTTTTTGTACTGAGCTCCTGCACTAGGTCCAACAGACCAGACCAAATCAGAATGGAGTCACTCGTGCTAAGTGCCCCATAACCAGACTGAACTATAAATGGGCTAGTTTTCCAAAAAACAGGAGCCTCATAGCAACCCATCAGAAGGGGCCCAGCTTACCTGAGCAGGCATGATAAGGGAGTCCTCTCCCGTTTAATCCTATAAAGGGAATAACTTGGCCAGGCGCGGTGGCTCATACCTGTAATCCTAGCACTTTGGGAGGCCAAGGCAGGCAGATTGCCTGAGCTCAGGAGTTTGAGACCAGACTGGGCAACACGGTGAATCCCTGTCTCTACTAAAATACAGAAAAAAAAAAAAAAAAGAAAAGAAAAGAAAAGAAAAAAAAATTAGCTAGGTGTGGAGGCGTGTGCCTGTAGTCCCAGCTACTCAGGAGGCTGAGGCAGGAGAATTGTTTAAACCTGGGAGGTGGAGGTTGCAGCGAGCTGAGATCGTGCCGCTGCACTCCAGCCTGGTTAACAGAGTGAGACTCCGTCTCCAAAAAATAAATAAATAAATAAACAAAATAAAAATAAGTAAATAAATAAAAAGGAAGGAAGTAACTTAAAAATAACCAATATGCTTTGTATTCTCTGTTTCTGCTTCCTATTTGCCTATAAAGTCCACCTCCCCTGCTCAGCCTGTATTTGGATGGGATGCTACTGCAGTCATAAATTTCCATTGAAACGTTATTAAACTAATTTGTTGAAATTTTGTTTTGTAATATTACTTTGAACACTGAACTGCAGGTTTGGATAGTTCATGTGTGACTGAACCAGATCTTAATGCTTTCTAATTTTCTTTCTTTCTTTTTTTTTTAGATGGTGTCTTGCTCTGTCGCCCAGGCTGGAATGCAGTGGTGCGATCTCGGCTCACTGCAAGCTCTGCCTCCTGGGTCCACGCCATTCTCCTGCCTCCGCCTTCTGCGTAGCTGGGACTATAGGCGCCCACCACCACACCCGGCCATTTTTTTTTTTGTGTATATATATATATTATATATATAATATATATATTTTTTAGTAGAGATGGGGTTTCACCGTGTTAGCCAGGATGGTCTTGATATCCTGACCTTGTGATTCACCTGCCTTGGCCTCCCAAAGTTCTGGGATTACAGGCGTGAGCCACCACGCACGGCCAAGGGTTTCTAATTTTCTTTACAACCTCTCAGGCATGAAATTGGTTAAAGAAGGAGATATTGTTTATCTGTACTGACATCTAAATAGGTAAACTTTCAACTCTGAGTATTTAAGAACTGCAAAAGTCTAGGACCTATGGTATTCAGTCAGCCTAATTATTCAGTCAATAATTTAACAATTATTGAATGCCGTGTGTGTGTGTGTGTGTGTGTGTGTGTGCACGCGTGCCAGCCATTGGTGTCAAAGCCAGATATAAGAGTGAATAAAATAGAGGAGGTTCCTGTTTTTGTGGAACTTACATTTTAGTAACAACATCTCATTTGGATAAAGAAGGAACTTGAGTCAAACTCTCTGGCAGGCTCTCGTGTGAGGTAATTCATTTGTCAGATGTGGAAATGGAGCTCATGGCTTGGACTCTCTGTCCTGACAAGATGTTGCTGTTTTGTTTTAATTGTTACAAAATGAGCAGCTCTGTTGAAGAGCTATGTAGTGTTGTTGGGAAGCCTGGGGATTCTTGAAACTGTTAAGGTTGTCTTTTGAATCTACTGAGTTTGGGGCACACTGGACTTTTGTTTTAATGCTAAAAGTTGTTTGGGGTCAACACTTATCCAGTAATATATAGTAAATATTATTATTCAAGCATTAAATATCTTCATTTTTCACCATCACCTTCAAAATTCAGAGCCTCACACAGGCTGAGTTTCTTAGTACTAAGAATCAAACCTTCCCTGTCTTTGGGCCGATTATCTTTATTGTGTGGCAAATTTTGCCTTCCATTTTATTATAGCTAAATCTATTTTAGATAAGTGTTGGTTTAATAGACTTTTTACATTCTGTCTACTTTGTATACATTGAAGTAATTTGCTACACAAATATTCTTTTGAATTTTTATCAGTCTATCTTTTCCATCCTGTTCTTCTACCTTTCATCTAGATCTCCCCAAAGGTTCTATAGCAGAAATGAGATAAACAGGTGTCAGTATAGAAAGAGGAATATACCGGCTTATTGTGGTTTATAAGAAATGACTGAATGAGGAGGCAGGGAAGAAACATATTTCAGAGGCAGTCAAAATGAAGACACTGCGTCATTTCCTTATTCGTTTTCAAAGTAAAGTTTTTCACAATTTGACACCATTTGTTTTACTTTGGTATTGATTAAGAGAATATCAAATTATTAGTCAAATGCAACACATACAAACTGTAACATTAATTATTTTAGAATTATCAGTCCTTTTGATCATCCTTTTGATATCCTCTATGAATGTGAAAAACAAATTCACTGAACAGTCCTACAACCATGAAGAGGCAGATGCCTGTTAAACCAATTAAATGATGTAGCTGCAGAAATTGAGGCACAGAGAGATCAAATAACTCGTTTAAGTAACAGAACTAGTGAATAGCAGAGTAAAGATTTGAACCCAGACATCCTGGCTTTCGGTCAGTGCTTATGCTTTTGAGGTCTATTATGTACCGTTTCCTAAGTACTATACGCTTTTAAGTATATATTTATGAATGTTTCAGAAACACCTGAAGAGTTTGTAAAAATGCAGATATCTAGGTCCCATTCCCACAGAATCTGATTCAGTTGGCCTGGGATGAGTGTCTCGAGACTATTGTTTAATGACAGTTCTTAGGATGGGCCTAGTCCATTGGTCATTCTTTGAAAAAACAATGGTCTGTGGTCATGTGAAGTATAGTAAAGCTCTTAAGTGCAGAGGCCCAGAAATGGAATCACCTGAGCTGGTATTCTAACTCCTCTAGCTATGGGCAAGTTGCTTCAACTCTGTTTTTCAACTTCTACAGTGGGATGGCGATAAGGGGTTTTGGTGAGAATTCAGTTCCTTAATCCATTTAACTGCTAAGTAAAGTGCTGGCAAATTGTTAACTCTCAATTTGTGTCAGCTCGTCTTAGTGCAGCACAGGTGACGTGCATAGTTAATTAATTCAGGTATTGTGCGTTCAGATACCACAAAAAATAACATATTTTTTTTCCTTTATCCAAAAAGAAAAATCAAGGTTCTGACCTTTATTGATTTCTAACATCTTTTATTTTTTCCCCAACTTTAAAATCATTTCTCCAGAGTCTTCGACTTTAGCTCTTGTGTTCCTGGCGCTCTCTCTCCATTTGTAAGGATAGGAATCTGTTTTTCTGCCTTCTGTATCTCCTGCTGAGTTGGCCTGATTGTGTAGCTTTAAATTGGGTCAGCTGGGGGGGAAAATGTGGGGGTGGGAGAAGATAAAAGGCTTTTATGGAAATCTGAGATTAAATTCTCACCAACCCGCAAAAGTGTCATCCACGTCTTTGTTCTCTGTGTCTTCTTTAGTGCTAGTGTGGTTACATGACATAAAGGTGAATTATTTAAGTAATGCTATTTTACTCCTCTTGGCATAATCACCGTTCTTTTGCTTCTTTCCAATGATGACAGACAAGTGCCTCAGAGAATATTCAAAAGCCTTTGTAGTAGAAGGGAACTGAAAATGAACCAATACCTCTTACTAAAAGAAATCCTGACTGAACTGTTTGGGGAGAGTATGGAATTTATCTTTAAATATTCTGATATTATTCTAGTTATCAACTAGGAAAAGCAAATACTATATCATGTAGCTGGGAATTTAGTCTCCCATTAGGTTGGAAGAAGGAAGAAATTCAAAACAGAACATGAAAAAGGAGAGTCCTGCCCTGTGGCCCCATTGCATAGTCCTAATGTGTTCTGTGAGTCCTTGACCATATAAATGTGGTCCCATTGAATTGAAGGAGAAATATGTGAGGATTGGTCAGGACACAGAAGGAAGGGAATCCTAACTGTCTTATACCCAGTACTATCTGGAGCTGCTTAGGAGATATGCGAAGTTTAGTTTTAGCGATTTCTTTTCTTTTTTCTTTTTTTCTTTTTTTTTTTGAGATGGAGCCTCACTCTGTCGCCCAGGCTGGAGTGCAGTGGTGCGATCTTGGCTCACTGCAACCTCTGACTCCCGGGTTCAAGTGATTCTTATGCCTCAGTCTCCTGAGTCGCTGGGATTGCAGGCGTCCACCACCACACCAGACTAATTTTTGTATTTTTAGTAGAGACAGGGTTTCACCATGTTGGCCAGGCTGGTCTCGAACTCCTGACCTCAGGTCATTCTCCCGCCTTGGCTGCTCAAAGTGCTAGGATTACGGGCGTGAGCCACCGCACCTGGGCTAGTAATTTCAATTCAGACTGTAGGATCCCATATCACCTGGTCTCTATTTTGTTCCCTTGGCAATGTTCTGGAGGGTCAAGAATTTCCCACCCTTTTATGGAGTCCAATTGTCTCTCAAAGCCTGGTGGGTGGTGTCATTATGTTGCCTATCTTAACATTTTTTGTGGAGGAAGAAAGTGCTGAAAACTCCCTGACCTATTTTTACTTCCTGTTGTCACCAAATCTGTATACGTTTACCTTTTAGTTGTTAAAGACGTTCACATTGGAAAGAAATGCTGAGGACTGAGCTGCCATATCCTGACAGTTTGATTCAATCCCTGTTTCTATCACAATCCTAGAAAAATTAAACAGTCCTGAAATGTGTGGAGCAAATATATATCACATGCTATTTAAACATGAAAAACATGGTCTATGAAAGACAGAAAAGCAGAGGTATATAAAAGACAGAAAAACAGAGGAACTGAAGCTAATTATATAAAGTAATTAGTATGAATTTGCATAGTGTTTATATATGTGTTATATGTATAATGTATACCATATGCTCCTTACTTTACACCAGTTAAATTTGCTGAGATGATGGAAATGCTCTCTATCCGTGCTGTTCACCAGAGTAGCCAATTAGTTACATGTAGTAATTGAATTCCTGAAATGTTGCTAGTGTGATTGAGGAACTGGATTTTTAATTTTATTAAATTTCGATTAATTTAAATTCAAATAGCCACATGTGGCTAATAGTTACAGTATCGGACAATGTGGGTTTAGACTGGTCTAATTGGAGTGGGGAGAAAGACTGTGGACATGGAATAAAGATTCATTTTTGGATAGGTGGGTCCACTTGGAAATATAGTCTGCTCGTTTTTAAAGAAAACATATTTCCTATGCTTAGGTTTGTTTATTGAGAATAGAACAAGGAACTGAAAATGCAGAAAAGAAAACTATTGTTTCTTTGTCGCTGATTTTACTGTACCTATATTTTGGTGAAATAGATTAAAATAAAATACACAGGCGTATACTAATACATATTCATGTTTATATGTAACAAATAGAAATTTTATTAAGTATTGAAATCTTTTAAAAAGTTTTTTATTGAGGTATAATTGACAAACAAAAATTATATATATATATTTATGGTACATCGTGATATTTTGACTTATTTATGCATTGTAAAATGATTACCACAATCAAGATATTACATACCCATCACCTTATCTAGTGTCTTTTTTCTGTAATAAGAACATTGTAGATATACTGTCTTGGCAATTTTCCAGTGTACAAAGCATTATTATTAACCATAGTTACCATGCTTACAATTGATCTCTAGAATTTATTCATCCTGTCTAACTGAAACTTTCTAGTCTTTGGCTAACATCTCCCTAATCTCAGCCATTGTCCCCCTTCCCCATAATCTCCAGCCTCTGGTAACCACCATTCTACTTTCTAAGAGCTTGACTATTTTAGATACTCAAATAAGTGGAATCGTGCAGCATTTGTTGTCTTGTGACTGGCTTATTTAACTCAGTGTTCTCAGGTTTCATTCATGTTGTTGCGTATGATAAGATTTTCTTCTTTTTAAAGACTTTATAATATTTCATTGTATGCTTATACCACATTCTCTTTATCTATTCATTTGTTGATGACATTTAGGTTGCTCCTACCTCTTGGCTAAAGAGATAGACAAGATTCAATGAACAGGGGTGTGCAAATATCTCTTTTAGATCCCTCTTAAAATTTTTTGGATATATACCCAAAAGTGAGACTATGGAATAATATGGTAGTTCTATTTTTAACTTTTTGAGGAAACTTCATGCTATTTTCCATAACAACTTCACCATTTCACATTTTCACCAAGAGAGCACCAGGGTTCCAATATCTACAAATCTTTGCCAACACTTTTTTTTTTTAATGAGAGTGGGCCTCCTAACGAATGTAAGGTTATGTCTCTCTGTGGCTTTGACTTGCATTTTCCTGATGATAGTAATATTGAGCATCTTTTAAAATGCTCATTATCCACTGGTTGCATGTAGTCTTTGGAGAAATCTCTATTCAAGTCATTTTCCTAATATTTTATTGTGTTATTTTGCTGCTGTTGAGTTGTAAGAGTCTTTTATATATTCTGGATATTAAACTCGTATCAGATATGTGATTTGCAAATAGCTTTTCCCATTCCATGTTTTGCCTTTTCACTCTTTTCATTGTTTCTGTTGCTGTGCAGAAGTTTTTAAGTTTGATGTAGACCCATTTGTCTATTTTTGCTTTTGTTGCTTGCGCTTTTGGTGTCATATCCAAGAAATTATTGCCAAATCCAATGCCATGAAGATTTTCCTCCATGTTTTCCTGTGGAAGTCTTACAATTTCTGGCCTTATGTTTATTTCCTTAATCCATTTTGAGTTAATTTTTGTATATGGTATAAGATAAAGTAGAAGTTCATTCTTTTGCTTGTGGTTATTCAATTTCCCCAAAACTATCTGTTGAAGAAACTATCCTTTCTTCATTTTGTAACCTTGGTGCCCTTGTTGAAGATAATTTGACCATATATCCAAGGTTTTGTTTCTGGGTTTTCTATTCTGTTTCATTTGTCTGTATGTCTGTTTCTATGTCAGTACCATATGGTTTTGATTATTGTAGCTGTTATGAATGGAATTTTTGTTTCTCCTCCAAATTTATATGCTGAAGCCCTAACACCCAAGGCAACTGTCTTTGGAGACAGGGCCTGTGAAGAGGTTACAAAGGTTAAATAAGGTCATAAATCTGGGGACCTAACTCAATAGGGTTGTTGCTCCTACAAGACAAGGAAGAGATACCAGAGCTGTCTCTATTTACACATGCACAAAGATGAGGTCATGGGAATGCACAGGGAGATGGCAACTGTTTACAAACCAGGTAGAGAACCCTCATCAGGAACTGAATGAGCTGGCATCTTGATCTTGGACATCCCATTCCCCAGAACTGTGAGAAAATCAATTTCTATTGTTTAGGCCACCTAGTGTATGCTGTTTTGTTGTAGTAGCCTGAGCAGACTAAAACAGTAGCCTTGACACTATGTTTTGAAATTAGGACGTGTGAAGCTTCTAGCTTTGTTTTTCTTTCTTAAGATTGTTTGGCTATTCAGGGTCCTTTGAGATTCAAGGTGAATTTCAGTTTGGTCTTTATATTTCTGCAAAAATATGTCATTGAGATTTTGATCAGGATTACATTGGATCTGTAGATATCTTTGGGTAGGGTGGACATTTTAACAATATTAAGTCTTCAAATCCTTAAAAAGAGAATATCTTTCCATTTGCTTGTTTACTTCTTCAGCAACATTTTGTAGTTTTCAGTGTATGAATCTTTACCTTCTTAAGTTTATTTTTAAGTATTTTATTTTTTTGATGCTATTTTAAATGGGATTGTTACCTTTTTAGATTTTTCATGTTTAGAAATGCTACTGATTTTCATATGTTGATATTATCTACTGTAATTATTGCTGAATTTATTTACTAGTTCTTACAGTTTTTTGTGGGGGAGTGGAATCTTGGAGGGTTTCCTATACGTGAGAACATGTCATATGTGAGTGGAGAAAGTTTTACTTCTTCCTTTCCAATTTGGATTCCTTTTATTTCTTCTTATTGACTATTTGTTCTGGCCAGGACTTCCAGTACCATGTTGGATAGAAGTGGAGAGAGTGGGCATCTTTGCCTTGTTCCTGATCTTCTAGAACAGGCTTTCAACTCTTCACCATTGAGTATGATGTTAGCTGTTGGTTCAAATAATTTCTTTCCATCTCTGATTTTTTTAGTGTTTTTATCATCAAAGGGTACAATATTGCTGGTTTTGAATATGGAGGAAGAGTTCCATGAATTAAGGAATGTGGGTGGCCTCTAGAAGTTATAAAAAAGCAGGGGAAAGAGTCCTCCTTAGAGTCTCCAGAAAGGAATGCAGCACTAGGCTTGAACCTTGATTTCAGACTAGGCAGACCTGTGCTGAACTTCTAACTCACAAAAATGTATGATAATAACTTTGTGTTTTAAGCTACCATAATTAGTTACATCAGCAATAGAAAACTAATACATTAGGCCCATCCTTACTGGGAGGTTTTCTGTAAATGGACAGACTCATGTAAAGTAGTAGCCTCTCACGGTTTGCAAACCACCATTTGTGTCCATCCATCTGTCATTTTATTTAGCCATGTGATGTTTAAACTTGCCTGCTGTGATTTTGCTAGGCTTTGGGGAAATGACGTGAATAAAATGGTATTTATTCCTTACCAGACACTTTGAGATATTGACTTTTATCTCACTTTCCAAATAAAAAAGTAGTTAGATCCTGATAAATTTAGTGACTTGACCAAGGTAACACCAATAACCTTCTCACTTTGAACGTAGAGCTATTTCCACTAGAAAGTCTTAGAAAAATAGCAGGTTGTATTTAGCTGGATGTCTGTTCTGATGTAACTTGAAATTGCATTGTCATTTCCTATCTGTTACATGAACCTGGGCAAGCCACTTCACCATTTAGCATTTATGTTTTCTGTGAAATGAGAGATAAATGCTTAAGCAAATATTCCAAGGATAAATGAGATGTGGGTAGAGCTTTTTGACACATCTTGTAGGAAAATGTTACAAATGAATGCTATGATTGTGCCTATTATTTCAGACCTCAGGATATTCTGGGCTACATGTGTATTACTTTTAATGAGCATGGAATTTAGCAAATAAATATTAGTAGGTAGACATGGAATTTAGCAAATAAACATTAGTAGTATCCATGCTATTAAATGCATGAAATAGTTATGCCAGCAGACAGGTTATGGCCATAAAAAATGTTGACCTTAAGTATCATCTGCTTATTATCTCATTTGCTGAAAAATTATTTTGCATCATTATAATTCTACAGATGTTTCACAGATGTCTTTAAGGATATATTTCTGTGGGTTGTTATTAAGCTAACTTCTGTGTACTACAGCAGATTTCCATAGCATATTAATGAGAACATTATGGAATTGTAAATAAATACGTTTGTAGCTATCAAGATGAAGAGCAGAACTATAAAAATGGTTATAAAAATCTAATTAACAGTTTAACAGTAAAAGCTTGCTGCCTTGATACCACAAGGGAATGGTCTCAGTCAGTAGATAAAATGAAGAATTCCCAAGCGGGCTTAAGAGTAGATGAAATACTGCTATCAATATTTAATGGGATGTGTCGGATTTTACCACCATTTGAAAGGATGCAAATAGGGGTTACCATAGAAATCACCTTGACAGAAAACCGCACAAAATGTAACATAAACTATCCCTTAAGCAGCCTTGCAGGGATTGCTGTGATGTCTGACTATAGCCTTCTCATGTAATTGTTTGACAGTGGGAAAAAATGCCTTGTTCGTGTGTGTGTGTGTATGTGTGTGTGTGTGTATATGTGTGAGTGTGCATGTATGCCCAAAATAACTAAAAAATTATAAGAACAGTAAGGAAATTCTAGAGGCAGGTATCTCCATATTCCTTTATATCATAATTACTCTTTGATAAAGCTATAAATGCCAAAGTTATTTACAGCTTTAACAAGGCATTCATCATAGCCATGCTGCCGAAAGACAAAGCAACCTCAGAGATGTTCTATTTAAATTTAATATTCTTTTATACATTTTAGTGGCAATATTCTTTTGTGTCATGGCTCTGAGATAAATAAGCATTGCATTTTAGCAGCTTGGTCTTGGACCAATTAGATGAGTTTCCTCCTAGATACAATCTTCTGTTGTTGAAAAAAAAGCATTTTTTTTTTCTTTGAAAAAAATTAGTACACATGCTCTCCTTTAACTATTCTATAATTACAACACAGGCACTAAGCTAAAAAGAAATTACACTTATTTCACAGACTCTTTCAGCAAAGGGAGAGGATGTTATAAATTTCCCTGCCCATTAAAAATGGGTGCAATAGAAATCTGAGGTTAAAATAGGAATTTTTAAAATAATCATAAGTTGTTAAACCAAAGGGAAAAAGAAGCAATTTTAGACAATATGAATGTTTAAAAAATTGTAGTGGTTATCGAAAAAGGTGAAGAAAAATCTGACACAATTTTTTTCTTCAAACAACTATGTATGTTTGAGATGAATGAATATCATTTTCATATTAATAGCATAAACATAAGCATTATCAATGAACAAACAAAAACTCTCAAGTTCCACTTTATGACCCATTAAGGGAGACAGAAAGAGGAAAAGAAAATGGAAATATTTATGTGAAAGGATGGAATGGGCATTACAGATAAAGAGAAGCCATGAGAAGGGAGAGTAAGAGAGAAATATAGGAAGCTTTTGACCAAAGACAGGCTGTGCTAGGAAGGGAGGGGACGAGAGGAAACACATGAAGCCAGGTGGAGACGCCCTCTCCACAACTTTCCCTGAAAATACTTTACAGATTTAAAAAAAAAAAAGGGGTCACATCTCTCAGAGGTATGTAAACACTATACACGATTGAGAAAAAGAAATAGGCCTTTTTCCTGTTAGATTTAGAGCATTGTGTTTCTTTTTTTGTATTAGGTCTTGAGTTTTATTCCCACTGGTCTAAAATCTCCTCTAACATTTTTTAATCTTCCCAATTCAAAGCTCCTGACCACAAAGGATTGAAAGACATAAAGAAACTACAAAGAGAACTGACAAACCTACAAACATAGAAGAAGGTTTAAAATATTTCTCTCCGTAACACAGAACAAACAGCTGGAAAAATTGAAGAGAAAAAGAAAAGGAGATTTGAATAACCTATTGAAAGCTTGCTTTAATAAATATGTATAGAAGCTTGTATCCAACGCAGAGAATGAACATTGATTCAAAGTACATAGAGATTATTTTCAAAATTCACTTGGGCAAGGCTACAATAGAAATCTCTACAAATTCCAAAAATGTCAACAGCATATTGATTCTGAATCACAATGTAATAATATTTTAGAAATAAGAAAAATGTAAAATTTTTTTCTTTCTGACTATCCTGCATGATTTGGAGGATGGGTACAGTCACAAACAATTTTTGGGTTAAAGTGGAAATTAATTAGAAATCAGAAAATATTTATCACTCAATAATTTCTAAAGCACTATGTATCAAAATTTAGTGGATGCAGTTAAAGTAAATCTTAGAGAGAAACTTATAGTCCAAATTTCTATATTAGGAGTACATAAATACTTGAAAACACAAGATAACTGTTAAATTTGAGGTACATAAAAGGAAAAAACAGTGAAACTGAAGAATTTAGAGTAAAGGAAATTAAAGAGAGGGTAACAGAAATTAAGGAAATAGAAAAAAAGACTTCAAAATAAAAATCATTAACAAGGGTTTCCAAACATAATTAGAAGGAATGATGAAATAGACAAACCTCTGTTAAATCTGATCCAAAAGGTAAATACGACAGGCTCAAATAAAGAATATTATTGTCTGATAAGAAACTTGATGCCTTTATATTTCAAAACTCAGAAAAAATTGTCAAAAGTTTAGGGAAAATATAAGCAAACTAACAGTGCCTCAAAGAGAAAATGATAACAAGGAAGAGGTATCAAAGTTGTTACAAAGTTCCAGTTGCCTATCTAAAACACCAGACACAAATCAGTTTTTGGAAGCTAGTTTATTAGTATTATTTAGCATATTAATCAGGAATATCTTATACAAACTTCTCAGATTATATAACAAGAGTAAAGCTACCAAATTCATTTTATGAGGTTAGTATCTTGACATGGAAATTGTAGGAGCAGATTAAAAAATAATAAACCAATTACACTTATAAAACTAGATGTGAACACTCAAAATCAAATATTAATAAGGAGAATCTAGTAATATATTAAAAAATATGTCATGATTAGATAGGTTTTTTTCTGGGAACGCAAGCATGGCTTGACGTTTGAAAACTCATTAAAGAGCACCTAGTTAAAAATGAACTGGACACAAATATTTATCTTTACTCTCTCCAAAAAAAAAAAAAAATAAAACAACACATGAAAATGTGGCTAAAAGCAAAAGAAAGTTTAGACTCATGGGAACAGTTAATGAGAGAGGAGATAACACAAGATGAGAAATGCCAATAAAATTTTGGAAGCACAAAAGCAAATGAATGAATGGTTACAGATTTAACAGATTGTTGGAGTACAAGGAGGAAATCCAAGAAGCAGCAATCCAATTAAGAAGACGAATCTTAAAAATCTCAAAAATTGCAGGCATCAGATACTTGTGGAGTCAGGAAAACTGGTTTAAAGACTATTAAGAAGCAAAACCATGCATCACCTTCCCTGCCCAACACAACTGTACAACTATCCCTCCCCCACCACAGCAGAAGACTGGATATTTGCTTGTGGGGGTTGAAAGAGATGCACTCTCCACGCATAGACATAAGGCCCGTCTGAAAGATTGGGAACAAATATGAAAATGGGATTGCATCTGAGAATCTCAACCCCCGTTTTTCCTTTTTGCTCAGAGAACCCTGTCAACCAGGCTTACATCCCTCTGGGTGGAAGACGAGAAGATTCATTGATGGGGAGACTGATCACTGTTTTTTTTGTGTGTGTGTGTGCATATGCATACACACATGTGTACATGTGCATATGGTGCACATGTGTATATGTGTATTACATACTTACTGTATGCCAAATAGATACACTAAATATTATCTAATTTAATTTTTATCTGAGAACAGACTGGGATGAAAAAGGCTGAAGGAAGAAGACTGCTGATTAGAGAGTCTTATGACAAAATATGGGAAGTAAGTAAAATAATTCTAAATAAGTATGAGAACATTTATTTATTCCTCCAACAAATATTGAGCACATACTATATGCAAGGTCTTTAAAAATATGCCTAACATTGCTTTTTAAAATAATTATTGACATGATCTTAGAGGATAGGGAAAATTGAGTGGACATTGACTTTGCTATCCTTATGAAAATTGATTAAAAACAGATTATTATACATTTTGGGAAACTGAATATTACAGATGACCCAATATTACTATTTTTTTATTAAAAAGTAACGTAAAGACAGTATAGAATAAAATTTCATGTGATTATATGGTTTAAAATAATGAATTACAAATTAAGTCAGTTATTTCCATGTAATACCACTTTATTTGAATCCAAAAAATTGCAATAATTTCTTTTAACATTAATACCTTTTATTTATGGTGAAGTGACACTGCTTATAATTTGAGATGAGTGACAAACATGAACTCATTGGTTCTCACAACAAACCTTTGAAGTATTTGGAGGAAACGGCAGCAACTTTATTTGCAGATGTTAAAACAGTTATAGTGGCCCGGAGCGGTGGCTCACGACTGTAATCCCAGCACTTTGGGAGGCCGAGGCGGGCGGATCACGAGGTCAGGAAATCCAGACCATCCTGGCTAACACGGTGAAACCCGGTCTCTACTAAGAATACAAAAAATTAGCCGGGCGTGGTGGCGGGTTCCTGTAGTCCCAGCTACTCGGAGGCTGAGGCAGGAGAATGGCGTGAACCCGGGAGGCGGAGCTTGCAGTGAGCCCAGATAGCGCCACTGCACTCCAGCCTGGGCGACAGAGCGAGACTCCATCTCAAAAAGAAAAACAGTTATAGTGGCACTTTTAAGCATAGGACTTGAAATTGAGAGCCTTAAGTTGGGGTCTTAGCTCTGCTGCAATTAGCACTGTGAGCCTGGGTGAGTATTTACCCCGTCTGGACCTCAGTATTCTTAGCTATCAAATAGAAGGTTTAAAATATTGTTTTTTGGCCAGGCACAGTGGCTCATGCCTGTAATCTCAGCACTTTGGGAGGCCGAGGCGGGCAGATCACCTGCGGTCAGGAGTTGGACACCAGCCTGGCCAACATGGTGAAACCCTGTCTCTACTAAAAAAGTACCAAAAATTAGCCTGGTGTAGTGGCGGGCACCTGTAATCTCAGCTACTCAGAAAGCTGAGACAGGAGAATCACTTGAACTCAGGAGGCAGAGGTTGCAGTGAGCCGAGATCTTGCCATTGCACTCCAGCCTGGGCAGGAAGAGTGAAACTCTGTCTCAAAACTAAATAAATAAATAAATAAATGAATGAATAAATAAATAAATAAATAAATGTGTTTTTCATGGCATTCTTATGTCTGTAATCTGAGAAAGAGAACTTCACTAATTAGGAATTGTTCCAATTGGTACCTAAACTATTACTTAAAAATATTTTTTAAAATTTTGAAATTCTATAGTTAATTTAGTTTGTCTCCTCACCCCTTCCACCCCTTTTCTTCTCCCTTCTTCCCTTCCTTCCAAAAATTATATTTAATAGATTATAGGAAAATTAAAAAAAGCCCTGAGAGAGCAGCTTCTGGGTTGGTTGATTCTGCCATTCAGTGATGATATCATTGGAACTCCCATTCTTCTCAAATTTTCACTCTGCTGTCCTCAGCATAGTGACTAGGTTTTGACTAGTGCTCCTCCTGTTTTCAAGATAGCTGAGACAGTTCCACTGAAATATAGAAACAAGACGACGTTCAGCAGAAGAAGAGAGACAGCTTTTCACTGGGTCTCTCTGTATGTCTCTTTTCTCTGCCAACTTCCCCTCCAGACTTCTTGTGTGTCACCCCATTGGCTAGGATTGCTTCTCATGTTCATGCCTAACTGATCCCTGGCAAGGAACATTGAATCACGATGAATGGGTTAAGCTAGTCAGAATCCACCCCTTCCCTCTGGAGCTGGGGCCAGAGTCCTTCTTTCTTACTCCAAGTATCTTGACGAAAATGGTGTCTGTATGCGGCATTGGCTTCATTCCCTACTCTATTGCATCTTTAGATGCTGCTCCTGTGGTCTGAAATTTTATTCTCAATTTTTCTGTCAGAATATCTTTATTCATCTTTCAATATACATCTCAGTTGTTATTTCTGAGTGGCTCATGATAATGACGAATAAAACCAACATAAATGTGTACACTCAAGTTTAAATAATATTTTAGAAATAGTTTTCAACACTTGAAAAGAAATGCATGTTGCAATAAAAACAGATCTAAGAGTATGAGAGCAATTAAAAAAAAACAAGTGATTGGACATCAGCTATTGCCAATAATATATAATGGGAAGCAAATATTCTTGTTCTTTAAAAGATCTGAGTCACTAAAACATATTATTTGCACTTACTTGGAAGGAAACCAATTAGCATTAAGGTTTTCAGAATGAGGAAGTATGAAACTTTGAAACACTCCTTCCATTATAATGATGTGGCAATCCGCATTGGGGATGTGCAAGTCCACTCTGAGTACAGTGGGGAGCAATGTGGAATGTGTGGGGTGGATACTGACCGCCTCAGTGGAGATTCTTAGTGGAAACCTGGGTAGAGGTGAAAGAGGGAACAAAGAAAAAAGATACTTTATTTATGTATTTAATTATACCAAAACAGGATACATAGCATCTGGGAAATAGCAGACCTGATATTTCTCCTGTCTGGGAAACAGTCAGTATAAATGAAGAAACACTAGCAGATTCTTGCTCTTCACTTTTTTTTTTCTCTTAAGCTATTGGCAAGGACTTGGTCTGCACTGAGAGACAGAGGAATTCACTCCACTGGCAATGCTTGTGGATTGAATTGGGATCATAGCCATTGTGACAGGTCTTTTCCATTACAAAACCATCTCTCAGCTACATTTGAATCCTGCGATGGTGGTGTATTTGTCAGCATACCAATAGGATATAAGGTTTGTATCTAAGAGGAGAATTATTATGGGAATTAGCTAATGCTTATGAAGGTCAGGAAGTCTCATGATAAACTGGAGACCCAGAAAAGCTGATAGTGTGATTTGGTTAGAGTCTGAGGCCTGATAACCAGGAGAGCCAATGGTAGAACTCCCAGCCTGATGCTGAAGAACCGAGAACTTGGAAGGGAGAAGCGGAGGGGGGTGCTGATGTAAATCCCGGGGTCTGAAGTCCCAAGAACCAGGAGCTCTGATGTCCAAGACCGAGGGAAGATGGGTGTCTGTCCCAGGCCAAGAACAAAGGGAGTGAATAAACCCTTCCTCTGCCTTTTTGTTCTATCCAGGCCCTCAACAGATTGGATGATGCCTGACCACATTGGTGAAAGCAGATCTTTACCCAGTTTACTGATTCAAATGCTCATCTGCTCTGGAAACATACTCACAGACACACCGGAAATAATGTTTTAGCGTCTCTCTGGATATTCCTTAGCCCAGTCAAGTTGACACATAAAATTAACCATCACAGGTATGAAATAATCTGTTGCATGAGTTAGAGAGGGAGATTATGTGACCTTTTCCAAGCTACCTTCTCTGATCCTTCACTACTGTGAATAGTATCACCTTCTCCCTCTGTGTGTTCTCTGACTTTTGCTATTTTGTACTGTCTTTTAATTTTTTGCTTAATTGTTTCCAATTTCGTAAGATTGTGTATGTGATAGAGCCCTCCTCACTTTTATGTTTAATCTTAAGCCTTTTATATAATGGGTACTGAACATGTGGGCTAAACTTACCATACTCCATGACTGCAGCCAATCAGCTAAACAGAGGTAGCAAAAAACAAAAAAACAAAACAAAAACAAAAACAAAAATACAGCCGTAATTATTGGCTTAATGTTAAATTTATGATCACAAACCTCAGAGATGGCTTTAACTGCTGCCCCCCAAAACCTATTACCTTTCCCTGGCAATTCACTGAGTAAAAGATTTTATGCTTTCTTATTTTTAAAACCTCTAATACTCCCACTATCTTTTATTCTCAGTTGATGACCTTGCTTTTTATTTCACTGAGTAAATGGGAGTAATGGAAGAGAGAATGCAACCTGACAAGACACACCAAATTATCTATGTCCTTATACTGAGCATTCTCTTCTCTTGCATCGGATGGACTATCTAAGGCCTCACCCTTTCTAGTGCACTGGATCTTATCTCTTTCTGTTAAGGATGTCAATCCAAAAATGGTCTATCTCTGCATCATCAATATTCATCTCTATAGTGAACCTTTATTAATAGCATACAAATAAATATGTTGTAATATCTTCCATTAGGGAAAACCCTTTTCTCCACATTCTACTCTAACCATTGCATCATTTATATGTCTCCATTATAACAAAACCCTTACTCTTAGAAATTGTTGTCTCTTCTTGCTAGCTCCATTTCATTTCTCTCCTACTTAGAACAGATTTCGGTCTCCTTTTCACCACTGAAAGAGCTCTTGTAAGGTTACTTCTATCAGCTGAATAGCATCCTCATTATGCTCAATCTACCAGCTGCACTTTTTACACTTGATCATCCTTCCTCCTTAAAACCATCTCATATCTAGGTTTCTGAAATTCAAAATTCAGCTTTCTCTTGTTCTCCTTTGCCCTGACTAGCTGTTCCTAGTCAGTCTTCTATGCTGGGTTATCCTCTTTCCAACTTCAGTTAGTGAGAGTGCTTCAGACTGTGTCCTTGGGCTACTGTCTTTTTTAGCAGCACTCACTCTCTAGGTGTCCTATTCAGGCTCATGTCTTCCATCTTAGCTTGGGCTGACTCTAACAAAATACAAAAATAAACAACAGACATTTAATTCTTGTAGTTATGGAGACTGGAAAATCTAAGATCAAGGCATCACAGATTTGCTTCCTGACGAGGGATCTCTCCCTGACTTGTAGGACATCTGCCTTCCAACTGTCTCCTCACATGGTGAAGAGATAGAGAGGGTGAGAGCTCTGGTCTCTTCTTCGGGGGCACACAAACATTCAGTTCATAACAGCTTCTCTACATATATTTCCAGTCAAGAATTGTGTACGTAACTACCTATTTGAAACTTCCAAGGGAGTTTCTGACTGACATTTCAATCTTAACAGTGGAACTCTTGACTCCTTTGGAGCCCCAAAACTTCCTCCCATAGTCAGCCATGCCTCAGTCAATGGTACTTCCATCATTCCAGTAGCCCATTACAAAATCTTAGTGCACCCTTTATTGTTTTGTGTCGTGCCACTTGTCCTATCCACCACTAAATCTGTTTAGTCTACAGTTGCAGTACCTCACCACATCTCACCAACTGAACCACTACTATTCTAATTCAAGATACCATTACCTCAAACCTGAACCATTGCAATAGGCTTCTAACTAGTCTTGCTGCTCATCTTAGCAAGTCTATTTTTCAAACATCTGCAAGAGGGAACCTTTAAAAAATATGTTAGATTATATCACTCTTCTGTTCACAATGCTTAAATGTTTTCCATCTTAATAAAATACCTGGCCCCTCACTATTTTTCCAATCTTGTCTCCCATGTTCTCTTTCTGCTCCAGCCACATGGATCTCTTGGGACTCTTTGAGGATGCCAAGCAAGCATCTGCAGCAGGGACTTTCTTCTCTGCCTGAAATTGTCTTTTCCCACAAAAGCATGACATACTTTCTCTTTTACTTTAGCTCCTCATTTAAACATGTTATTGTCAGAAAGTTTTCCCAGCCAAATCTATATAACATCTGGCCCCTTTTCACAAGCCCCTACTTAGTTTTTCTTCTAAGTCAATTTCCTCACCTAGCATATATATTTTTAATTTCTTCAAAACTTTTCTAGTTTTTAAAATTTTAATTCTTTAACTGTAAATGGATGATTTGTACTTATATGTGTACATATATATATGTATGAGGTAGAAAGTAATGTTGTGATTTGTGAAGACAAGGTGGAATAATAATAATAATTTTTTAAGAGATGGGATCTCACTCTCTCACCCAGGCTGGAGTGCAGTGGTGCAACTATGGTTCACTGCAGCCTCAGACTCCCGGGATCAAGGGGGTCTTCTATCCTGAACCTCCTGAGTAGCTGGGACTACAGGTGCATGCCACTGTGCCCAGCTAATTAAAAAAAAATTTTTTTTTGGTAGAGATGGAGTCTTGCTATATTTTCCCAGATTGGTCTCAAACTCCTAGGCTTCAGTGATCTTCTTGCCTCAACCTCTCGAAGTTCTGGGATTATAAATGTGAGACACCTTGCCCAGCCAATGTGGAATAATTAAATAAAGCTAGTTAACATTTCCATCACCTCAAATACTTAACATGTTTTTGTGGTGAGAATGTTTAAAATTTACTGTCTTAGCAATTTTGAAATGTACACTGTTATTAACTATATTTACCGCAGTGTGCTATAGATCTAATAAAGCCATATTCCTTATGTCTCAGATTTTATACCCTCTCTCCATCATCTCCCCATTCCCCTCCTCTCCCCAGTCTCTGCAATCAGTATTCTACTCTCTGCTTCTATGAGTTTGATTGTTTTAGATTCCACATATTGGTGAGAATATGGGAAGTTTGTCTTTCTCTGACTGGCTTATTTCACTTAGCATGATGTTCTCCAATTGCACACTTGTTGCAAATGACAGAATGTCCTTCTTTTTGAAGAGTGAATAGTATTTTTATTGTGTAGATATACCACATTTTAAATCTATTTATATGTTGATGGACACTTAGGTTGATTCCATAACTTGGCTATTGTACGTAGTGCAGCAAGGTACATGAGTGCAGACATCTCTTTGACAACTGATTTCAGATCTTTTGGGTAAATACTCAGAAGTGGAATTTCTGGATCATATAAGATAATTCTATTTTTAGTTTTCTAAGGAATCGCCATAGCTTTCCATAATGGCTAATTTACATTCTCACCAACAGTGTGCAAGGATTCCCTTTTCTCTACAACTTTGCCAACATTGTTATGTTTCATCTTTTTGATAATAGCCTTTCTGACAGATGTGAGATATGATCCTTTTGTAGTTTTAATTTGTATTTTCCTAATGATTAGCAATGTTGAACATATTTTCATATATCTGTTGGCCATTTGAATGTCTTCTGAGAGTTTATTCAGCTTTCTCGCCTGTTTAAAAATTTTTTTAATTGACATAATAATTGTACATATTTATGGGGTACATAGTGATGTTTTGATACAGTGCATAGTGATCAGATCAGGGTAACTGGCATATCCATCATCTCAAACATTTGTCGTATCTTTGCACTGGGAATATTCAATATCCTCTTTCTGTGTATTTGTTACTCGTTTTAAAATTGCGTGTCTGGTTTTCTTGCTATTCAGTTGTTTGAACTTGTATTTTTTGGATATTAACCCTTTAGTGAATGTATGACTTGCAAATATTTCCCTCCCATCTGTAGGTTGTCTTTGCACACTGTTTTTCCTTTTCTGTACAGAAGGTTTTTAGTTTGATGTAATTCTGTTTGTCCAATTTTGCTTTTGTTGCCTGAGCTTTTCAGATCAAATCCACAAAATCATTGTTTAGACCAATGTCATATACTTTTTCTCATTTTCTCCTATAGGTTGAGTGCCCATTATCCAAAATGCTTGGGACCATGTTTTGGATTTGGGATTGTTTTTTAGATTTTGGATATTGCATATACATAATGAAATATCTTGAGGATGGAACTCAGGTCTAAACATGTAATTTATGTTTTGTATATTTCATATACATCTTATATACACAGCCTGAAGGTAATTTTATACAATATTTTAAATAATTTTGGACATAAAACAAAGTTTATGTTAAGTAGGCATTTGTGGAATTTTGCACTGTGTCATGTCAGCAGTCAAAAAATTTCCAAATTTTGGATTTTCAGATTAGGGATGCTCAACCTGTAGTAGTTTTTACAGTTTTTGGTCATTCATTTAATTCTAATCAATTTCGAGTTAAATTTTTGTATAGGATGTGAGATAAAGGTCCAATTTCATTCTTTTGCATATGGATATCCAGTTTTCCCAATACCATTTGTTAAACAGACTATCCTTTTTCCCATTGTGTATTTTTTTCACTTCATTGAAGATCAATTAATGCTACATACGTGGTTTTATTTCTGGTCTCTCTATTCTGTTGGTTGATGTATCTATTTTTTGTGTGTGCCAGTACCATATCTTAATTACTATAGCTTTGTAGTATAGATATTAGCACTATAACTTTGTAGTATTATCCTTTTGTAATTTTAATTTGTGTTTTCCTAATGATTAGCAATGGTAAGTATTTTTTCATCTCTCTGTTGATCAGATATATTTTGAAATTGTGTATTATGATACCTTTGTTCTTTCCGTTCGTGATTGCCTTGCCTATATGTTCTTTTTTGGTTGTTTCATATGAATTTTAGGATTGCTTTTTCTAATTCTGTGAAAAATGACATTGGAATTTTGATAGAGATTACATTGAATCTGTAGATAGCTTTGGGTAGTATGGGCATTTTAATAGTAATAGTTATTCGAATTCATAAACACAGGTATTTTTCCATTTATTTGTGTCTTTTAATTTCTTTCATCAATTTTTTTACAGTTTTTAGGGTAGAAGTCTTTCACCTTCTTGATTACATTTATTCTAAAGTATTTTATTTATTTGTTTGTAGCTATGTGAATAATTTGTTCTCTTGATTTCTTTTTTGGGTAATTCTTTGTTAGTGTATAGAAAAGTGACTGATATTTGTGTGTTGCTTCTGTATCCTGCAACTTTACTGGATTTTTAAAGTAGTTCCAAAAGTTTTTTAGTGGGTTCTGGTTCTGTAGGGTTTTTAACATAGAGATTATGTGACCAAAAAACAGTGACAAATTAACTTCTTTTCATATTTGGATGCCTTTTATTTCTTTTTCTTGCCTAATTGCTCTGGCAAGGATTTACAATGCTATGTTGAATAGAATTGGTAAGAGTAGGCATCCTTGTCTTGTTCCAGATCTTAGAGGAAAGATGTTAGATTTTTCTTTTCACTGTTCAGTATAGTGTTACCTGTGGGTCATATATGACCTTTATTATGTTAAGGGGCTTTCCTTCTATACCCAATTTTGTGAGAGTTTCTATCATGAAAGAATGTTAGTTTTGTCAAATGCTTTTTTCTGCACCTAATGAGATGATCATATGGTTTTTGTCCTTCATTTTGTTAGTGTGATATATCAGCATTCATTTATTTGTGTATGTTAAATCACCCTTGCATCCCAGGAATAAATCCCACTTGACTGTGATGGCTGATCCTTTTAATGTGTTAATGAATTTGACTTTCTAGTTTTTGAGGAGTTTTGCATTTATGTCCATCAAATATATTGGCCTGTAATTTTCTTGTAATGCCCTTATCTGCCTTTGGTATAAGGGCAATACTGGCCTCATAAAAAGAGTTTGGAAGTATTCCTCCCTCTTCAATTGTTTTTGAAATAGTTTGAGAAGGATTGGTGTTAATTCTTCTTTGAATGTTTGGTAGAATTTAGTAGTAATGTCATTAGGTCCTAATCTTTGATGAGAGACTTTTTATTATGTATTCAATGTCTTTATCCATTATTGGTGTGTTCAGATTTTCTATTTCTTCATGATTCAGTGTTGGTATGTTGCATGTGTCTGGGAATTCAGCCATTTCTTCTAGTTTATCAATTTTTGGTGCATAATTGTTCATAGTAGTCTCTTATGATTCTTTGTATTTTTTGTGGCATCATTTGTAATGTCTCTTCTTTTATCTCAGAGTTTATTTTTTTGAGTCTTCTTTTTCTCCTTAGTCTAGTTAAAAGTTTGTTGATTTTGTTTCTCTTAAAAAATCAGCTTGGCCAGACATGGTGTCTCACGCCTGTAATCCCAGCACTTTGGGAGGCCAAAGCGGGTGGATCACCTGAGGTCAGGAGTTTGAGTCCAGCCTAGCCAACATGGAGAAACCCCATCTCTACTAAAAATACAAAATTAGCCAGGCATGGTTACGCATGCTTGTAATCCCAGCTACTTGAGAGGCTGAGGCAGGAGAATCACTTGAACCCGGAAGGTGGAGGTTATGGTGAGCTGAGATCAGATCTTGCCATTGCACTCCAGCCTGGGCAACAAGAGTGAAACTCCGTCTCAAAAAAAAATAAAAAAAAAAAAAAATTTCAGCTCTTTAGTTTTGTTGATCTTTTGTATTGTTTTTCTAGTCTCTATTTCATTTGTTTCTGGTTGATCTTTATTATTTACTTCCTTCTATTAACTTTGGGTTTACTATATTTTGTTTATCTAGTTCCTTCAGGTGTAACGTAAGTTGTTTATGTGAGATTTTTCTTTTTCAATATAGGCATTTACTGCTATAAACTTTCCTCTTACAACCACTTACGTGGTATCCCATAAATTTTGATAATTGTGTTACCATTTTATTTGCTGGAAGATTTTAAAATGTCCCTTTTAATTTTATCATTGACCTATTTGTTGGTCATTACCATGTTGGTTAATTTCCATGTATTTGTGAATTTTCCAAAACTTTTTTTTATTGATACTTAGTTTCACAGCATTGTGGTCAGAAAAGATACTTGATATAATTTCTATCTTAAATTTACTTAGACTTTTTTTATACCTCAGCATATGGTTTATTCTGGAGAATGTTCTGTGTGTATTTGAAAAAATGTTTATTTTGTTGCTGTTGGATAGAATGTTTGTATATGTCTCTTAGGTACACTGATCTAAAGTGTTATTCAAGTCCCATGTTTTCTTATTACTTTTTCATCTGGATGAACTGTCCTTTGTTAAAAGTGGGATATTGAAGTTCATTACTTTACTGTATTGCAATCTGTCTCTCCTTTTGGATCCTGTAATATTTGTTTATTTTACCTTCTTCTTCTTATAGATTCAGAAAGTATAGGTGCAGGTTTGTTACATGAATATTTTATATAATGCTTGGGTTTGGTCTTCAAGTGAACTCATCACCCAAATAGTAACACAGAACCCAATAGATGGTTTTACGACCCTTGTCCCATCCCTCCATCCCTCCTTCCCCAGTTTTGGAATCCCCAGTGTTTATTGTTTCCACCTTAGTGTACATACCTACCCATTGGTTAGCTCCCACTTGTAAGTGAGAATATGCTCACTTACTGGTTTTCTGTTTCTGAGTTATTTCACTTAGGATGATGGCCTCTAGCTGCATCTATGTTTTGGGGAAGGATATGATTTCATTCTTTTTTTCTTGGCTGTGTAGTATTCCATGTGGGGGATATATATATATATATATAAAAATATATATGGATATATATCCTACATATAAAAATAAATATATATGTATATATATCCTGCATATATAATCTAAGTGTTCAACAGTGGCTTGGATAAAGAAAATGTGATTTGTATATATATAAAAATTTAAATATTATATATTTATATATAATATAGTATGTATATATAAATATATACATATAATATATAAATTATATATTATATACAATAATAATTATATATTTATATATTATATATACATATAATATATAAATACATACATATAATATATAAATATGATATATAATATATAATACAATACTTATATATACATATATAGTAATATATGTGTATATATACATATATTATTATATATAATGTATATACATTTATATATGTATATATATCACATTTATATATATATGTGTGTATGTATGTGTGTATATATATCATATTTTTAGACCAGTGGATATATATATATTTATATATATGTGTATATGTATATATATATATATCACATTTTTAGACCAGTGGATATATATCTATACACACACACACATATATATCTCACATTTTCTTCATCCAAGCCACTGTTGCTGAACAGTTAGATTGATTCCATGAGTTTGCTATTGTTAATAGTCCTGTGCTGTGATAAAAATAGGAGTGCAAGTGTCTTCTTTATATAGCAATTTCTTTTCCTTTAGGTAGATACCTAGTACTCAGATTGCTGGGTATATTTTATTTCTTTCAGAAATCTCCACACTATTTTTCACAGGGGTTGAACTAACCTACATTCCCACCAACAGTGTATAAGCATTTCCTTTTCTCTGTATCCTCACCAACAACTATCATTTGTGGGTCTTATTATTTTGAGGTATGTTCCTTCAATGCCTAGTTTGTTGTAGTAATAGCCATCCTGGTTGGTATGAGATGGTATCTCATTGTGGTTTTGATTTTCATTTCTCTGATGATTAGTAATGTTGAGGATTTTCTCATATATTTGTTGGCTGCTTGCATGTCTTCTTTTGAGAAGTGTCTGTTCATGTCCTTTGCCAACTTTTAATTGGGGTTATTTGTTTTGTTCTTATTGATTTGTTTAATTTCCTTATACATTCTGGATTTTAATCCTTTGTTGGAGGCATAGTTTGCAAATATTTTCTTAGATTCTGTAGGTTGTCTTTTTACTCTATTGATTGTTTCTTTTGTTTTGCAGAAACTTTTTGGTTAAATTAAGTCCTATTTGTCAATTTTTGTTTTTGGTGTATTTATTTTTCGAGATTTTGGTCGTAAATTCTTTGCCTAGGCTAAAGTCCAGAAGTTTTTCTAGATTTTCTTCTAAGATTTTTATAGTTTCAGGTCTTACATTTAAGTTTTTAATCCATTCTTGAGTTAATTTTTGTGTATAGTGAGAGGTAGGGGTCTAGTTTCATTCTTCTGCATATGGCTAGCCAGTTTTCCTGGCACTGTTTGTTAAATAGGGTGTCATTTCCCTATTGGAAATTTTTGTCAACTTTCTTGAAGACCAGTTGGTGATAGGTGTGTGGCTTTTTTTCTTGGTTCTCTATGCTGTTCCATTGATCTATATGTTTATTTTTGTTGTTTGTGTACTATAGCCTTGTAGTATAGATGGAAGTCAGGTGATGTGATGCTTCTGGCTTTTTTCTTTTTGCTTAGGATTGCCTTGGCTATTCAGGCTCTTCTGGTTTCATGTGAATTTTAAAATTGTTTTTTCTAATTCTGTGAAAAATAACATCAGTAATTTGTTAGAAATTACATTGAACCTGTAGATTGTTTTGGTCATTATAGTCATTTTAACAATAGTGATTCCTCCTATCCACAAACATGGGATGTTTTTCCATTCGTTTGTGTCATCTGTGATTAATTCCGTAAGTGTTTTTTAGTTCTCCTTGTAGAGGTCTTTTGCCTCCTTGGTTAAGTGTATTCCGAAGTGTTGTATTTTTTTGTGGCAATTATAAATTTGATTGAGTTCTTGATTTAGTTCTCAGCTTCAGCATTGTTGTTAAATAGAGATGCTACTTATTTTCTTGCATTAATTTTGTATCCTAAAACTTTACCAAAGTCATTTACCAGGACTAGGAGTCTTGAAGGAATCTTTAGGGTGGTAGGGTTTAGCATCATGTCATCAGCAAACACAGTTAAGTTGACTGCATCTATTCCTTTTTGGATGCCTTTTATTTATTCATTTTGCACAACTACCCTTGTTATGGCTTCCAGTACTATGTTGAATAGAAGTGGTGAGAGTGGACATCCTGTCTTGTTCCAGTTCTTTGGGGAAATGCTTTCAAGTTTTTCCAGTTCAGTCTGATGTTCCCTAGGGGTTTGTCATTTTTGGGTCTTATTATTTTGAGGTATGTTCCTTCAATGCCTAGTTTGTTGAGGATTTTTGTCATGAAAAGATGTTGGGTTTTATCAAATGCTTTTACTGTATCTCTTGATATGATCATGTGACTTTTGGTTTTAATTTTGTTTATGTGGTGAATCACATTTATTGATTTATGTAGGTTGAACCATCTTTGCATCCCAGGAACAAACTGCTTAATTATGAATTATCTTTTTGACATGCTGCTGGATTCTGTTTTTTAGTATTTTATTGAGGATTTTATATCTGTGTTCACTGGGGATGTTGGCCTGCAGTTTGCTTTTTTGTTGTTGTGTCCTTGCCAGATTTTGGTATCAGGATGATGCTGGTTTTGTAACATAAGTTTGAGAGGATCCTTCCTCCTCAATTTTTTGGAATAGTTTCAGTAAGATTGGTACTAGCTATTCTTTGTATGTCTGGTAGAATTTGTGAATCTACCTGGTCCTGGACTTTCTTTTTGGTTGGTAGATTTTTTTGACTATTTCAATTTGTAACTTTTTATTTGTCTATTTAGATTTTCGATTTCTTCCTCTTCAATCTTGGAAGGTTGTGTGTTTCCAGGAATGCATTCATTTCCTCTAGGTTTTCTAGTTTTTGTGGATGGAGGAGATGTTCATAGTAGTCTCTGGGAATCTTTTAAAAAAATTTCTGTGGTATCAGTCGTAATGTCACCTTTGTCATTTCTGGTTGTGCTTATTTAATCTTCTCTCTTTTTTTATTAATGTAGCTAGCCAACTATGAATTTTGTTTATTCTTTCAAAAAATCAACTTTTTCTTCCATTGATTTTTTTTTTATATAATGCTTTTGATTTCAATTTTATTTAGCTCTGCTCTGGTTTTCGTTATTTCTTTTCTTCTGCTGTTTGGTTTAGTTTTTTTCTTGTTTTTCTAGCTCCTTTAGGTATAATGTTATGTTGTTAATTTGAGATCTTTCTGTCATTCTGATGTAGGCATTTAGCATTATAAACTTTCCTCTCTACACTGCTTTTGCTATATCCACGGGGTTTTGATATGTTGCATCTCTATTTCTATTTGTTTGTAAATTTTTTTTTATTTTTGCCTTAATTTCGTTATTTATCCAAAAGTCATTCAGGAGTAAGTTGTTTAATTCACATGTATGTATGTGGTTTTAAGAGTTCATCTTAGTGTTTATTTCTAATTTTATTCCACTACTGTCCAAGAAGATGCTTGATATTTTAATTTTTAAAAATTGATTGAGACTTGCTTTATGACCAAGTTTGTGGTCAACTTTAGAGAATATTCCATGTGCAGATGAGAAAAATGTTTATTCTGTGGTTGTGGGGTGGAGTATTCTGGAGACATCTATTAGGTCCATTTCATTAAGAGTCCAGTTTAAGTACAGAGTTTCTTTGCTAGTTTTCTGCCTCAGTAACCTATCTAGTGCTGTCAGTGAGGTGTTGAAGTCCCTCACTATTGTTGTATGGCTGTCTATCTCATTTTGTAGGTCTAGTAGTATTTATTTTATAAATCTGGGTGCTCTGATGTTCAGTGAATATGTATTTAGGATAGTTTAATCTTCTTGTTGAATTGAATTTTTTATCATTATATAATGCCCTTCCTTGTATTTTCTTTTACTGTTGTTTTAAAGTCTGTTTAATACACGGTACAAAAATGAAACCCTTGCTTTTTTTGTTTTTCATTTTCATGATAGAGCTTTCTCCAACCCATTACTTTGAGCCTGTGGGTGACATTATGTGTGAGTTGGGTGTGTTGAAGGCAGCAGATGGTTGTCTTTTTTTGTTTGTTTTGTTTTTTAGAAACCGATTTGCCACTCTATGTCTTTTAAATAGAGCCTTTAGGTGCTTTACAGTCAAGGCTAATTTTGATATATGAGATTTTCTTCCTGTCGTAGTATTGCTAGCTATTTGACTTGTAGTCTCAATTGTGTAATTGCTTTATAGGACATGTGAACTTTGTAATTATGTGTGTTTTTATAGTGGCAAGTATTGTCCTTTCATTTCCATGTTTATAACTCTTTTGAACATTTTTTGTAGGGCTAGTCTGGCAGTAACAAATTCCCTTAGCATTTGCTTGTTTGGGAAATGCTTTATTTCTTCTTCCTTTGTGAAGCTTAGTTTGACAGGACAAAAAATTCTTGGTTGGCATTATTTTTTCTTCAGGGAGGCTAAAAATAGGCCCCTAATCTCTTCTGATTTTTAAGGTTTCCACAGAGAACTCTGCTGTTATTCTAATGGTATTTCCTTTATAGATAATTTGGCTCCTTTCTGTAGCTGGCTTTAAGATTTTTTATTTTGCATTGACCTTGGATATTCTGATGACTATATATCTTAGTGATGGTAGTCTTATATAGTATCTTACAGGTGTTCTCTGAATTGCTTATATCTGGATATCAACCTCTCTAGAAAGACTGGGGAAATTTTTCTGAATTATTTTCTTGAATATTTTCTCTAAGTTGTTTACTTTTTTTTCTCTCTTTAGAATGCCAGTAAGTCATAGGGTTGGTTGCTGTACATAATTCCATATTTCTTAAAAGCTTTGTTCATTTTTAGAGTTATTTTTTCTTTATTTTTTTCTGACTAAGTTAATTTGAAGGACTTGTCTTCAAGCTCTAAAATTCTTTCTTCTGCTTGGTTCAGTCTATAGTTAAAGTTTCTGACGGCATTTTGAAATTCCTTTAGTAAAATTTTCAATTTCAGAAGTTCTAGTTTTTAAAAATATGGTTATCTTGTCTTTTATATTCTGAATTGTTTTTCTGGTTTCTTTGTGTTGAACTTCAACTTTCTCTTGATCTAACTGAGTTTCCTTGCAATCCAAATTTTGAATCCTTAAACTGTCATTTCAGACTTTTCATTTTGGTTAGGATCTATTGCTAGAAAATGAGTGCAGTCCTTTGGAGGGGCCAAGACCTCTGGCTTTTTGTGCTGATGTAGTTCTTGCACTGATTACTTCTTATCTGAGGGGCTGTCTTCTTATTTTTTAATTTGTTATCATTTGAATGATACTTAAAATTTTTTTCCCTCGAAGGTGTGACTGTGGTATATGTTGTGTAGGACTGTTCATCTTCATTTCTGGATGTTTTCTGGAGGCCACGGTTCTGTATAGTTTTTTTTGGTTGTTGCTAGCTTCTGTGCAGTTTCTTTCTCAGATGCTACTTGTTGTAGCAATGCAATGGATATATGAACTGACACGCTACCTCCTGCATGGCTGAGGGTGCACAGGTCTCAAGAAGCTTATTCTATGCACTAGCACTAAGCCCTTCTCACAGTAGATTTTTTATTTGGTAGTGCAATTCAGGCTCCAGTCCAATGGAGGGAGATTGTGTTGAAGTACACTGAGGTAAAGGGGCAGGGCCTGGTGCACCAGCTCCTCATCCTGAGCAGGTAGGAATGTAATCCACTTCCCTAACATGCCCCCATCACAGGGCTCATGACCTTCAATTCATATAGACTTTGTCCTTTGGTTTCTGGCTGCAGTGCTGCTGTGAACTAGGGATACTACCTTCTGGCTGCTACTACCAAAATAGACTTGAGACAGAGCCTCTTCCCCCAGTCCAGAGAATACAACTCTGCAGTTTCACTGTTGTATGTTTCTGAGATGCTACTGCTCTGTTTAGGGACAGGGAGTTGGGCTCCACCTTTTGTGCAAGCCCAGGCAGCACAGGCTCACTTACAGCACGGGTGGAGCTACACAAAAATCATGAAAAACACTTTCTTCAGGGGCAAATGCATTGGCCCCCACTGGGGTGAAGCACTGCTGCATCTGCAACAATGGACAGAGGGATGTGTGGGAGATGATTCCCCTCTCCATTTTCATTCCCAGCTGTTGGTGTTTCCCCCTTCAGCTATTGGCACTGCACCCACCCCACATTCCTCTGTTCCAAGGGAGGATTTGGTGAGCACACTCTTCCCTTCCTTAGCAGTGGCCCATAGCAAATGCTGTATTTTCAGCAGTCCTGCAGCTCCCTGAGGATATACTCATCCTCTGTGCTTTCATAAGTTAGAGCATCTTGCGGGGTATGTTTGTGGGAGATCTGGTGATGTGACTGGGGGCAGAGATTCCTCAGGCAGGCCAGTGGCCCACCATAGGTACACAAGAACTGTGGCACCCATTGTTTCAGATCAGTTCTGAGAGGAGTGTGGGCTTGCCTATGTGAGCTGGCCATGCCACCTAGTTGTGTGTTCCTAGAAAGTTCCCAAATTGCCACTGATAGTTTGCCCTGGGTCTTGAGGGTAAAAGGGATCCACAACAGTTTGATGGTCAGCAGATTGTTGCAGGGGTGAGCAGAACAGAAGAGCTCTCCAAACTGTCGTTTACACTGGACTCTGAGTTCCTCAGAGGTCAGTCTCTGCCAGACTCTTGCTGCTTTCCCTTTTTGCACTCCAGCTTCTTCCCATGGGCACTCCGACAGTTCCTGGCTCTCTTCCCTCAGTTTTTCATTCAGAACATGTTCAATCACTAGTAACCTTAATCTTTTTTTCTGAGAAGAACTGGCTTCCAATGTCCCTAGTCAGCCTTCTTGATAACAATCTTTTGTAATACTTAAAAAATATATTTAGGTGCTCCAATTTTGAGGGCATATGTATTTATAATTGTTATGTCTTGTTGACGAATTTACCCTCTTATCATTATATAATGCCCTTCTTTGTTTCTTTTTATAGTTTTTGACTTAAACTCTATTTTGTGTGATATAAGTATAGCTATTCCTGCTCTCCTTTGGTTATATTTACATGGAATAGCTTTTTCCTTCCCATCACTTTTGGTCTATGTATGTTCTTAAAACTGAGGTTATTCTCTTGGAGGCAGCATACATTTAAGTCTTATAAAAATTCTTTTAGTCATTCTATGTATTGTTATTAGAGAATTTAATTCATTACATTCAAGGTAATAATTGATAGGTAAAGACTTACTGTTGCCATGGTGCTAGTTGTTTTTTGATTGTTTTGTAGATATTTTCTTTCTTCCTCTCCTGTGTTTCTTTGTGGCCTTATGGTTTTCTGTAGTGGTATGCTTTGAATCTTTTCCATTTTTGTTTTGTGTTTACACTAAGGATTTTTACTTTGTGGTTACCATGAGGATTATGAAGAATATTTTATGCTGATAGCATCCTATTTCAAGTTAATAAGAACTTAGCTTTGATTGCATGAAAACAAAAACAAATCAACAACAACAACAATCTCACTAGTTCTTGGTAACAAAAATGTTGACTGTTTCATTCATTGCTCTGTTCTGTGCACTTTGAAGAATGTCTGTAATGTAATTGGTGCTGAATAAGTATTTGTTTAATGATTGAATGGCTATACAATTGATGCGGCAAGGGATTGTGAATTACTCAGAAAGTAAAGCATGGTATTGTAGAATCAGGATTATTGCAGTAGGAAGGGAACTCGGATTGTTTAGTTGAATTCCCTTATTTTGAAGATGAAGAACTTAATTAGTTCCAGATTACATAGCTAGAGGTAGAGATAATTCTAACTTGTGGCTATCTGTGGACTTCATTCTAGTATTCTTTTTATACGTCATGCTGGGCTCTAGATTATTATTCTTGTTCCTGGTAGTATAATTTTATGGAGGGCTCTATAATTCAGCTAAAACTTCTCAATATAGATATTCATTGAGCTGATAAGACTGAAATATATAATACATACATTTTCTTTAGATTGTCTCAGACATTATCTTGCTAATATTACCCATCTTTTTTTTCTTCTCGACTTTGGTATGATTTACTTTATCTAATGTCGATCACCTTTTCCCCTTCTTGCTGTACTCTGCTGCCTTATCTATTATTGTAATTTCTTCTACTATTTTTAACTGTGATGACCCCTGAATCTTCAACTTAAATCTTCCTTCTGAGCTCCAGATTCACCTAATACACATTTGTGCTCAGGTGTCCACCACAAATCAATGATATTTTAAACTGTACTTCATCTTCTTCTGCCTTTCTTCGCCGGAGTCCCCAGGCAAAGTGCCCCTAACAATATTGTTCTTCTTCCTGCATTTCATGCCCCACAGATGATGCCAATTAAGTCAGTTAAGTAGCTCTCTGGGAATCATTCTTGAATCTTTCCTCTTGCCCTTTTCTCATGTTGAATCTGTTGCAAAATCTGCATCCTCCTTGCTTGCAGATCTCTCTCCAATTTATTCATTTCTTTTTATCCTATATACCATATTCCCTGAATTAGTTTCTCATATCTCTTTTTTTGATCATTGCAATAAATCTCTGATATACCTTCCTCTGGTTTTCCACAGTGTTGCCACACCTTTTGAAAAAGCAAATCTTGTTATGATTCTCCTCTGCTTAGAATTATTTAACAACTCTCTATTGCTTCCAAGAATAAAATCTTGATGTCGTAACATGACATAAAGTGCCCTTTATGATTTGACTCGTGCTAACCTTTCTAGGCCCACCTCCTTGCTCTTCCTATCCTCTCTTCTTTCCAGCAGTCTTGAAACCTGGAAGTGTCTGGTTATTCCCTGCACTCCCACTGTCTCTTGGCTTTTGCTTGACTGCTATGCCCACTCTTTCTTTTTGCAAGGCAAGTGCTATCTCTTTCAAAGAACCTCCATAGTTTTCCTTTTGCTCCCCTAGACTGGGTTTGATACTGCTCTTTGGTGTTCTCACTGTTCCTATGTAGGCATCCCTAATAGCATCACTAAAGTGCACAGTCTTAATAAGTTACCTATTGAACTCATCCATTAAACTGTCAGATTACCTATTGAATTCTTCATTGAGGGCTAGACTGTGTCCATATCTCTTGTTTATTGAGCGTTTAGAAGAATATCTGACATATGAGTGTTGGTTGTACAAAAGGCTAAATAAGACGTGTGCAGAGTAGCTTCTGCTTATATATGCACTGTCACCCAGCATATTTGATGGTAATGAGTGTTAAACTTGTCGTTCCACCACTGACATGTATTAACGTAGGTCTGGCCTCATTCACAGTGCTTTCCTGGTTTTAATTATAATTAATATAATCAAATCGTGGTTGCCATTTTTACAGCACTCAAATTTTATATATACTTACAAAGATAGTTTAAAATTTTTAACCCCTGCTAAAAAACACAATTTGTGAAATTATTATTACTACATTTCTACAAATGAAAGAACTGAGCAATGAAGAGAAACTGACCTATTCAAGCTCACACACATAGTAAGTCATGAACCGGGAATTTGAATCCAGTTTTTTTGAGTCTTTGTTAAGAGTCTTGCAAGCATCTCTATTTGACTCTACATACTTTATTTACTTTACTTACAACATATAAAAGGCATCTCTCTTTGCTTTATATACTCCTCAGTGGTCTAGAGAAAAACATTCCAGAGGAAACAATCCTGTACCACCTCAGAGTATTAGAGCAAAGAGAAACTGATAATACTATATGATAATGTTTTCATTTAAAAGATGGTGGGAGAAGGAAGAAGAAAAAAGATGAGAGAAGAAGGGAGAGTATATAAAGGGGAGTATTTTGAATCTTAAGGGATGCATTTGTTCAAACTGTAAACAGTTTAAATTGTAAATCCAAAATTGTTCTTAATGGAAACTCAGCAGTGTTTTTTTTTTTTTTTTTTTCCAATTTGGTTTTCTTAAGTTTCTTATTGTTTTATACAGAATGAAATACCCAGTCACTTAAAGATAGCTACTCTGGTGATATTTGAGAACACCATTGAATTGAGCACCAGAAAACACATAAGAAATACTATTCTCATGACACTTTTTTTAAAGGACATATTTGCAGGCTCTAAGAATTATTCAAGCTTCACATCCATACAAATGCTCAAGCCTTTGATGTATTTTTAGTTATTCAATAGGTTAAATCAGCATTCTGTATTATTTCTTCATTTCTATTTTTGTTTATACCTGGTATTGCCACCTAGGACCTAATTTCTAGCTACAAGGCAGGGCAGAAGGCTTGCAGCCACTGCTACGATCAATGCTAATGTTACTCTTTAGCCTGCTAGAAATTAGACCTGGGTATTTCTCTGGAGCCCCAAATCCTCGGGTCATAACACTAACATCTCCCAGCACACAGCCCAATCTTGTTTAACCCCGCTTCTGGGCATTGTGCATTTTAAAATTCTTTCACTTTCCTGAACAGATCTCCAACTGACTTAATGCTGTGGGCATGGAGTTCTTTTTATTTTCATGTAAGAGAAAGTTTACTACAAGAAGCAAGCAATAAGTCAACAAGAATTGAATGTATGCACACACATTGAAATAAATGGTGCAGAGGCTTTATCTTAATTTATTACAGATGCAAATGGCTGATTACAAATTGATGCTATGGGCAATTGAGTTTCAAATATGTTTATTAACTAAAGTGGAGGTGCAATTTTGTATTTCAAAGTTTTAAATTTTAATTACTGACAAGTCATCATTTTAGAGTAAAAATCAATTTAGGAAAAATCTTTATAAGAACAGCTTCAGTGGTCTTCTTTGACATTGAAAAAGGTATCATTGGCTGTCATCTCTAACTGACTTTTAGGAACAGATTAGGTATTTGAATGTTGACTGTAATGATAAAAAGCAGATAGGTCTAACCCAAGTTCCAGCTGCCCTAGTTCATTTTCTGTTGCTATAAGTGAATATCAGAGACTGGGTAATTTACAAAGAAGATAAGTAAGTTTATTTTTTTACTGTTAAGGAGGCTGGAAAGTTTAAAAGCATGGCTCCAGCCTTTGGTGAGAGCCCTTTTGTTGAGTCATAACATGACGATGGGCATCACATAGTGAGAGGACAAGAGTATGCTGGTTCAGCTCTCTGTTCCTCTTCTTATAAAGCTACCAGTCTCATAATGAAGGCTCCAGGCTGATGACCTTATCCAATCCTAAGTACCTCCCAAAGGTCCAACCTCCAAGCACCATCAACCTATAATCTGGAGATTAAGTTTCCAGCACATTAAATTTGGTGGACATATTTAAATCATAGCACTGGTGAATGAAGTCTTCTCACTGGCTTTTCCCACCGTTACCACCAGATTCATTTTTGTATTACCTAGCCTTTGCAATTCATTTACTTAACGTTAAAAGGAATTGGACATCTTTCCCAAGGAGAAGTATGTCAATCTGGAAGACTGTTTGGACACATACTTCTAAGAACAACTGTTTTAAATATGTTATGCATGAAAATTTCCCAATTCTGGCTTCTATGTTTGTTAAAGATAGAAATCTTCAAGTGTCTGAGTTGTAATGTAATGCATGTCTTATCAATCAAATAGGCTCTGACCGAAGTACAGCCATTTTGAGGTTTGGAGCCCCTGAAGTTGAAATAGAGAAATAGTGTTGTCCAGTGATTGTAGGATGGAACTGCAAATTAACACTCCATATATGATTTGCTTATTTAATAAGGACTATTTATAGGATGTTGTGGATCTCAGGGATTCATTTGCTCAGCATTTTCTCTGATAGGCTTTCCATCCATGACTTTACTCCCTTGATCACAACAGTAGATGGTTGCCCCAAGCAGAGACAAACAGAATCTTCCTCCCATAGGAATTGAGCCTTGAGAAAGAGAAGGAAGGATGGAAGGAGTGGGAGCTAAATCACTCGATGGCATCGTCTCCATGAGTTCCTGCTGCAGAAATTCTTGGAGATGTGCTGATACTTGTTCTGAAGCTAGAGAAAAAATTTCTCTCCCATTTAAAATTTCCTTGAGGTAACTGGGTCTGTTTCTTTTGCCTGAAAATGAAGAATTTGAACTGATTCGACCTATTCAATACCTTGAAAACTATTAAGGTATTTAATTTACACAGAGTTGTGAAATATTTTAATTTACATGAGATATTAACTTGCTGAATGTTATTTCTATAGAGGGCAATTACTAATAGAATTGGTTCTAAACAAACTTGTAAAATAGGCTAAATTTTTCTCGAAGTTTTCAGTCTCTCCTTTCTGGACTTTCCTTCCCTTTTCCGTCTCCCTCAAAAATGTTTTATTTTATTTTTTTAAAGTCACTAAGTATAGAGTAAACTGACATCTCAAATTACCTAGGACAGTCCCAGCTTATGTCTATTTCCTGGTGTAATTACTAATGACACATCCCTTTACTCTCAAAAGTGTCTCAGTTTATGGCCACCCTATTAAATAATGTTTTTAATAGGCTTGGTAGATACTTTTATCATGGAGAAAAGTTGAGGTGATTAAATTATCAGAAAAGACTAAATTTTCCTGTAGTCTTAATTTTATTTTGAAAGCTGAGGTCTCCCTTGGTTGCCCAGGTTGGAGTGCAGTGCTATGATCATAGCTCACTGTAGCCTGCAGCTTCAAACTCCTGGGCTCAAGTGATCCTCCCTCCTTAGCCTCCCATGTAGCTAAGACTAACATCAAGCCTGGCTAATTTTTTTTGAATTTTTTTCCTTGTTTTGTAGCGACAGGGTCTCACTATGTTGCCCAGGCTAGTCTTGAACTCCTGGTTTCAAGTGATCCTTACAGGCATGGACCACCATGCCTAGCCAAATACATAAATAAATAAATAAATAAATAAAATGAAATAAAAGAAAATGGCATGCTGTTTTGAATATATGGTTTCAGTTATACAATGTGAATAGCTTCTAGAGATTTTCTTTAAAATGTTGTGCCGATAGTTAACCATAGCATATAGTACACTTAAAAATTTAAGAGGTAGGCTGGGTGCAATGGTTCACACCTGTAATCCCCAGCTCTTTGGGAGGCCAAAGCAGATCACCTGAGGTCAGGAGTTTGAGACCAGCCTGGCAAACATGGTGAAACCCCGTCTCTACTAAAAATAAAACAAATTAGCTGGACATGGTGGCAGGTGCCTGTAATCTCAACTACTCAGAAGGCTGAGGCAGGAGAATTGCTTGAATCCAGGAGGTGAAGGTTGCAGTGAGCTGAGATCATGCCACTGCACTCCAGCCTGGTCAACAAGGACAAAACTCTGTCTCAAAAAAAAAAATTTTTTTAAGAAGTAGATATCATGTTTAGTGTTCTTACCACAATAAAAGATGCAGGAGGTCAGAGGTATTTACTTATTTACTTGCCCTAATGGTTTCTCCCACAACCTATGCTATTTTTTTTAATTTCAGTAGTCCCTCTAGGCTTTATTTATATTTCTAGTCAGCCTAGATTTCTTATTGTCATATTATTTTTCACTTAAACTATTCTTGTGTTGTACCCTATCTTATTAGCCCTTTAATCTTCTCTCACTTTTACCTACAGAAACACCAAAGCTAGAGAAAGCCAAACATTCCCTTCATCAAGTCCAAACATCTTGGCTATAGTGTACTACCAGCAAAAACACCATTTCACTGCATGCAAATCACACAAAAATTAAGTCTCTATCACCAGGGTCTGCCAGTTGCTTCCTCTTATGTTTCAAAAAGCTCCCTCCGTCATTCCCCTCCACAACCATTTCCAACTCTTACTTCTCTTTTTAACCCCTGACCTACCATTCCTTCCCCCACCTCTTGTCCCATTCTTGTAGATGATCTCATCTCCTTCCTCACAGAGAAGATGGAGACCATCAGGCATAAACTGTCTTTACATCACCTCACTCTAAAAGATCCACTCAATGTTGCTATTTCTGGATTCATCTGCAATACCCCTCCTTCCTATGCACTTCGGGAAAAAGGTAATTCCACTTTTGAGTTATATTCCTTTATTTGGGAACCTTGCTCTTTCTAGTATCCTTTCTTTCCTGTGTCTACCATCTTTCCCTTATTGTGACTTTTTCTCTTTAGCATACTTTTAAGTGTTAACACTCCCAGGTCTGCAAGTTTTAGCCATTCTATAAACTCAGTTCTCCAATGCCTGACAATGTCCCTCTCCTCCGCCACTTTTCTTATCTCTGAGTACATCATTCTGGTCTTCTCTTGTTCCTCCAAGAACCTTTTTCTCCCCCTACTCTGCCTCAATCTGTGATGGGTACTGCTATTTGGTGTCCTCCCACATTATAGGCATACATTTGCCTGTGTGGAAATTGTTTACTAGTGTGCCTTTCCCACTATGTGATGAACTTTTCGAGAACAACATCTATCATTCATCTCTATGTTGCCAATGGTCTACTTTAGAGTGGTGTTATTCACCAATGTGATATAGCATCCATTTCATGAAATATTTCCTTACACATTCACTTCAGTGAGCTAAAATACATCATTATAAGACATGCCTGCAGAATATTTAGGATAACAAATATTTATCTCCGTTTACTCCAAGATGAGTAAAATTATAGAACTGTTTTTAATAATGAATATAAGATTTTAGCAAAAGTGTAAGAATGTGGAACAGCAGAAAAGACAGATGGGTAAAGGTGAACAGAAATGGTGACTACAGCCTTCAAGTAGAAGAGTAAAAACTAATAGTTATGTAGTGTTTCCCATGTACGCAGCCCTCCTTGTGTATTAACTTACTTAATCCTCATTACAACTCTAGGATGTAGACACCATTATTAACTGAATTTTACAAATAAAAAAATCAAGGCTTAGGTTGATAAGTGACATACCCAAAGTCACATAGTTAGTAGCGAAGTTGGGATTTGATTCCAGGCAGACCAACTTCAAAGTCCTCACTTTTAACAATCTCTTCTCTCAGCCCGTAACCCACACAGGACAATTGCAGGGCAATGAAAGTGTATGGTCCAATAAGTAATTCAATTATTGAAATAGCTAAAGACAGAATTAATGTGAGCCCCTTTTGTTACTGAAATCTGTGAAGAGTATCTTCATCTCATGGTAAGTTGGTCTTATTTCCTTTGTTTGAATTTTTTTTGGTGCTAGCTTCAGTTATAAACATGCCAATATTTTTACAGGGTTCAATAATAGTTTTTTAAGAAATCTGACTTCAAAAACATAGAAGGTCTAGTTATCCAACCATCAAATTGTTAAGTATTAATAAAAAAGCAAAAAAGTTTTCTTTAAGACAGTGTTTCCATTTAAAATAGTTGGAGCTGCTGTCCTTTAAAAAGCACACGTATTTTCTAATCTGCCAAGTAAATCTACTTGTTTCCACTCTGCTTTAGTGGTTTTTCTGTATTAAATGTGCACAAATAGAAGAAACCACAGCACCTCCAAAATGCTGCTGCTTAATTCTCCTTTATGATACTCTGTATTGAAGATGTCTACCTAAACAGATTTCATGAGCTTTGTGAAAGTTTGACTTCAAAGAGTGACACTTGAATTTTTAATCACCTTACTCAGGAACAATGTTTTCTTGGTATGCCTTCCATTTCTCTTTTATGTAGAAAAATTATATGCATTTTTACTAAGTCATCAATTTCCACTTGAAATTCTATCCTCAGTTCCATGCATGCATGCCTTTATAAAAGTGGGATAAGTTTTTTTGTGCTTCAGGGACTGTTCAGTGAAAGCAGGCTCCAGCAGAGCTTTGTCCGTATCCGACAAATGCCTGCTGTCAGATTTTCCCTTCTCCTCGGTTTGACATGATGGAATCCCTTACAAACATGTCGATTTAGACCAGCATGCTGCATACTAAATTATGAAAACAGTATTCACATTTAGCATCAAAAAAGTGGACTCATCATGTGGTATTGTTCTGAAGTGAAACCTTGGTGATGAAATGAGAAAACAAGTCTATCCACCAATTATCTCAATATTTTGAAGGCCATGGCATAGGGTGGATTTTTGACTCTTGCTGTGGGATGGCAGGTTTGCTATGATTTATGTAGATCTAACTATATGATTTTGGTTTTGATGACAGATGTTGCAGGAATAATATTCAGCTTTGTAATGTTTTGTAATATCCTTGGGGTAAGAATGAATCTGTGTAGAATTGAATAATATGGTAGTTGTATTTGTTAATTGAAGTTGCTATGCTTTGTACTTTATTTCAGAGCATCATGCCTGAGCAGACATAGAAAATAGCAATTACTTTTAGCAAATGTGAGATTGGCCTGCAGGATTCCTGGCATGTGGTGAGCCTCTAGACATACAGGGAAGAGAAAGAATGGGGTTGCAGGCTGGGGTTTCACTGGTGGGATGTACTTGTCATTTCTGGAAATCAATAATGTCTCACATGTGCTTTGTTCCCATCCTTTACACACAATATGCTGGCTTTAAATATACTGGAGTTAAGTAAAGTGGATGTGTCTGTGACAATTGTAAGATGCATAATCATTCTCTCATTTTTCTGTGATTCAACAATTTAGCCATTTCAAATCTTTTTGATAACATATGGAAGATTCCAACTTTTTGTTTCACATTGAGACTGGAAATAAAGAAAAAAATTTGTTTCAGCACATACCCAGTGGAAGGGGCCTTAATGACACACAACAGAGACAGCACATGGGGAGTGAGTACTCAGGAACAAGCATCCAGACACTTGAAATGACCACACTGTGCTTCTTAAAATTAGTAATGCAAAGTGAATTTAACAAGATCTTCTTTCTCCAAACCGTTTTGTATGTCACTTGAAGGTTGATCTCTTAAATATATTTTAATCATGTCATTGTACTAATAAAACAATGTAAATAGCCTTCTGTTGCCTATAGGATTTTGGGCACATGTCACACTGATATTCAAGGTCTTTCTCAAACAGGTTGAGTGAATCTGATTCTTTAGGTAGCCTCTCCAGGTCTTAGCTTTCAAGTTTCTACTAAAAAGCATCTGTAATTTTGTGCCTAGTCAATTGGAAAACTTTCTAAACTCTATTCCTTACCCATTGTCAGTAACAGTTGATAACATTTTTTTGAGCATTTATTTTGTGCCAGATATTGCACTGAGTGCTTTACATGCATTATCACATTTGCTTAACACAACAACCCTGTGCAGTAGGTTCTATTATTTCCCCCATAGTGGGAGTTAGACACACAGAGATGTAGAATATCGTTTTGGTTACAAAACTAATAGGCTGCAGGGTCCATTCTGACTCTAGATTTAAATAGTGATCTAAATCAGTAAACTTAACTGCTTTCATTTTCCTTCAGGTTTTCTATTGCACAACTTTTTTTCTTTGTTTGTTTTTTGATTCTGCCTAAGACTATACTCTTGGGCTTGCTACCTTAGTTGGGATAGCTGTCTGGCTTTTTGTTTGGTTTTACATTTGAGTGCTGCCTTGCATCAACTTGGCTTCACATTTCCTAGTCCTTAAGCCACTCGACTTTCTCCAGGTTAGATCTGTCCACTGCTTCCTGCTAGGGGTACCCTCCCTGCCAATCTCCTGAGGAAGCACTATATTAAGTCATCTCTGCATCATCACATTCATTGACTTTTTCTTTTACCTGCTTAGAAGTTTTGGAAATTCTTTTCACCTTTAATTAGATGAATTCTGCTTCTGTGGCTTTCTGAAAGCAGGATGATTCTGTTTCTGCTCCTAGCTAAGTGTCCTTTTTATTTGTCTGCAGGTCTTTTATTCCCTAAACACATGCACTCAAGGCTCTGCCCTTTCATTCTATCTCTTTACCTCCTATTCTCTCTCTTTATAAATTCCACCCATTCCCATAGCTTGCTATTGTTTTTAGGTGGATGAATCTGAAAGCCAGGACTTCTCTCGGGATCTATCATGCAGTGTCTTGCTTTTAATTGTCAGCTATTTCCATATCAATGCCCTGTTTCTATAACCAGTTTTATAATTTCTACATTTAATTCCTCCCCTTTGCCTTAAACCTGCTCCTCCTTTTGACCCCTCTTTTTATTGTTGTTTTTCTTAATGTTCCTACAAGTATCTCAGATAAATTGGCTGCAATTTCAGTATTTTTTGGATTCTCCCTGTCTCTCTTATATCCAGTAACAATAACAATAGCAATAACAATTAGATAATGTTTATTGTACTATTACTATGTGCCAGACAGCTTTCTAAAATTTTACTTGGATTATCTTAATTCAATGCTTAAATTATAAAGTAACTACCCATTGTTTTTCCCATTTTATGGCAGAGACCTCTTGAGTAATGGTCTTGTTAATTTCTTGGTCATCACCTCTCCCTTTATCCATCCCTTTCTGTCAACAGAAACAGCAATAGTTTCTGTTGGTATTTCTCTGAACTTGAACTGGTCTTTTTTCCTTTAGACCTTCCTCCTCTCAACAATACATTCTACATACTTACTGATGAATATTACTACTAAAACATTACTTTGATAATGCCACGTTCTGGCCCCAAGACTTTTCATCACTTCTCTTGTTTTACATATCAAAGTCCAAAATTTTTCCCTCATATTCAAACCTACCACCTATAGTCCCAAACGTATTCTACTGACATGCCAAGAAAGCTGTCAAATTTCTTCCAAGATCTTTTCAATTTTCAAAGTTAGGTTTTCCAACCTCCCTCCTTTGGTTATTCCATCCTTAGAGTCTAAATGGCACTCATCTGTCCTCACTCTGCTTGTAGATATTGTATACAATGTCAAGGCTTGGCTTGAATACCACTTCTTGCTTTCTTGAGTACTTAAACAAAAGAGATGTCCATGTTCTGAAATTTCATGGGGCATTTTATGCGCCACTCACAAATGAATTTTAGTCTCATAAGGTAAAAATGATTTAATTGTTTCTGTTATTATAACTTCCTGTATCCCTAATATAATGATTACTCTAAAGCCTATTTATTGCTTCGTTTGTGGTCATTTTTGTGTTTCTTTTGCTTCTACTAGGCTGTAAACCTCTGGGGAAGGTGAAACTGTCACATTTGCCTTGTATTCTTCTTGCTGCAAAAGAGATACTTTTATGTGAGGAAACCTTGGAAAACATTTGACTGTAGGAATGAATACAGAATTGCCTTTATGATGTAATAATTCTGTTGGCTTTTAATTTTGGGGGGCAGAGTTTCTTTTAAGAATCTGATAAAACAAGAATTTTTAGCCAGGAAAAAAAAAAAGAACTACATATAGGAACAGGTTTTGTATAAAGTTCAGTGTATTCATGGATGCCCTGGAGCTGATCCAGGTGAAAAAAGTTTAAACATCACCCATCCAAGTATTTTATGATCTATATTTTGGCCATATAACCATGGGGGTTACCCAAAATGGGAGGTGTTTTTCTTCACATTTCAGTGCCAAATGTTTCCAAATACAAACAACACTGCCATGTCTGCCTCAGTGGGGTAATAACAGATAAATACAAGTCAAAGTGTTTATTTGTACTGTCACTCAGGATACATACATGTAGGACATTATATTAGGGACACAGGAAGTTATAGTAACAAAATAATTAAGTCATTTTTACCTTATGAGACTGTGATTTTTATATTCTAATTAGGTAGAGAATAAAGAATTCAGCCATGTAGGTGGGGCACATTTGTATACTTAATTTTATATAGGGCTCATATCCTTTCTTCTAAGATGCTGAGTGAAAAGAGGCAATGAGGTCACTAACTTTGTCAGTGACTATTTCAAGACTATACATGGATGTTCCTTCTCCCTTTACCAGTAGTCCTTACCTGTGTTCTCTGGAGAAGGCTGTAGTGAATCTGAAGTCTAGATATAACCATCAGCCCCACTATCCCGTCAATGTCAGGGGATCAGAAGATGGGCCACAGAGTTCAAGATAAGAAAAATAGAAGGCAGAGGAATAGTGTGCCTGACCCTTTGTAACTCTGTGGGTGGCATCAGTGGCTGGCTGTACAGCTTACATCTGAAGTGTAGCTTTTTTGAATTATGTCCAGGCTTCCTGGTAATAGTCACACAGTTAATACCTTGATGATGATCCAAAGACCATCTCCTTCCATTGCTTCTTTCACCTGCTGCTGACCTTGCAAGAGAGGCACATTAGAAGCTATATTTCTCATATAAAGGATGATTCACGAAACTCAAGCATTTATGTGAATTCATTTTAACTTCTCTTTGTAAAGACTGAAGTTAGATAGGTATTATGGGAGGCAACATGATGGGAAAGATGGATGGAATAACTAAGCAATTGAATCGGTAAACATGAAGTACAAATAATGGGCTACACTCTAGCTGTTGGAGATTTGGAAAGGAGGAAGACATAATTTGCATCTTCAAGGTGGTCAGAATCCAGAAAAAAAGAGGCAGGCATATTGTTTAATCAAGTTTAGCCTAAAGCTATCTCCTTACATATTTTGAGTCCTTTAGCCTAAAGGTTTCTCTGTATATTGTGAACTATAACAAGGGGAGCTGTAAATCACCAAGTTTTGGCCAATCAAATGTAGCCAGCTGTTTCAACCATGTTCTAATAAGGTAAATGCTGAACTGTAACCAATCCAGCTGTTTCTGTACCTCACTTCTATTTTCTGTGTGTCACTTTCCTTTTTCTGTCCATAAATCATCTTCCACCATGTGGCTGCCCTGGAGTCTCAGAGCCTATTTTGGCTTAGGAGTTTGCCCCATTTGCAAATCGTGCATTGCTCAATTAAATTCCTTCAAATTTAACTCAGCTGAAGTTTTTCTTTTATCAATATCAACACATAATTATAATACTTTTTTAGGAGCAGTGACTGAGATTCACTGGGTATGGTCGGTGTATAGAGAAAGAGTACCTAAACCAAACTAGGTGAGTTAGGATTGTCTTTAAAAAGCCACCATCACTACCACCACCAAAATTCATTTGCTCAGTACCGAACATTTGTGATAGTATATTGATGCCTTCAAGACAGATGTATATACTGGGGGGAGGGAGAGTGAGAGAGAGAGAGAGAGAGAGAGAGAGAGAGAGAGAGAAGGGATTCCAGTTTTCTAAGACCTTATAAATTAACATAACCACACCGACTTAAAATGAAAGACACGACTAGAGCAGTCATGTTTATTGCAGTCATACTTCACTCAGAGAATTATATATAGAAGAAGGCAAATAGTTCAAGATGTGTGTGAGTATGTGTACATCTGTTTATTCCTTAGGTTCTCCAATCAGTCTGCAAATAACAGTCCTAATTAATGAAACTTTTTATGACGTGATGGAGATCACTGGAAATGGACTACAGTCATTAATTCATTACACAAAGGTCACTGTAGCTACTTTCAGACAGGATAACTTTTGCTCTCTGATGAACTGATATGCATGTGAGAGAGTCAATGTCACCTCCCAGGTCTCTAGAGCAGTCTATGCGACTGTCATATCTTTTTTTTGAACCATGACATTCTGAAAAAGTGATTGTAACTCTTTTTTCTATTATTTCACAAAGGTTGTACTGTCAAGCACTCTCCAGGATGTATATTTTTAAGATTTGGCTTCCTCCCTAGAATTTTGAACTCTTCAGATGCAATGGTAATGGGCTTGAAAGTCATCTATGAACTGGAGTTTCTATTAATGTGAATAACAGGTATTCTAATTTCTTTCCACACTTCTCCTGGCAGAAAAAACATTCTAGTTAGAGAATAGATCTCTAACCCATTCCCCAAAGAATTAACAAGTATCTTTTGAAAACTTTAATTAAAGATTAGAAATCTGGGATAGCAGGATGGGGATATATGTAATAAAATCACATAGTTTCAATTAAACTTCTGAAAAATCACACATATCCAGTGATGAATTTAATTTTGTTTTAGAAGAAAATGCTGCTTAACCTGCCTTTAGTTTAAGCATCTATATAAATGCTTGACCTGCTATTTTTTATTGCATATTTCATTATTCATTATTAAGTTACCAGCCTTTTTGCTTGGAGAAAAACTTAGTCTATCTATCTGCAAATCAACGATCTATCATATCTATACTATCTACTATAGATAATTTTGAATATATATGCACCTATATCTTATGTTAAAATTAACATTAAAATCACTTAAAAGAACAGTATTCCATTGCATTTCTGCTAGAAAACAATTGTAATGATTTTAACCATCTTGAGAAACGGTAAAAATACAAGTTAAAATTATTCCTTTTGTCCCTGCGTCTTTTTTTTTTTTTTTTTGCTAATTTTGTGATTTCTGTTTGTATTAAAGCTCATTAGAAATGAACAAATTTACAAATCCAATGCCCTAACTTCTCAAATATGAAGAATATGGTAAAATATTTATTTCAAACAATATGTCCCTTGGTATGAACATGTGCTAGGTCAGTTTTCTTGCTATATTTTGAAATAGGTCTAATTCAGAAGCTTTTTAGAGCAGAACATTGTACATTTGACAGTAATTGTGACAGATTTTCAAAATGCACTGATGTAGCATGTCAAATCGTATGTAGTCAGTTAAATTCAGGGAAATAAATTAAATTTGGCAATAGTTGGAATTTTTCTCTTCCTGTAATTAAAGTTCTCCGTCTTGTTATACTTCATCTGCAATAGACACATTGCTCTCTTTAACATCACCTAAGGACACTATAATTTTCTGTCAAATTCCAACCAACTTATGTTATCATTCTGTCAGTTTCCATTTTCAGTCCCTTTTCTGCCCTTGAAACATTTCATCATGGAGTCAAAGGCATAAAATAAATGTTTCTCAACTTGCTATTCTTTCTTTTTCAAAGAAAAGTTTGCCTTCTTTAATGAGGGCTATCTCACACCAAAGTGTGTTTTATAGAGCAGAGAACAATAGGAAATAGAACAATGCAGCTCTCATAAAAAAAAAATGACATTGTCCGTAAGATTTTTTTGATTATTAAGTAATTAATGAAAGGAAATACAAAAACTATTTTGGTTTTCTGAAGGCCAGTTATGTCAGGCATATAGTCTAAATAAACTAAGAGATTTAAAAGATCAATGTTTTAGTATTCAAACTCTATCCAGAGAAATAAATTTAGATTTGTGCATATTGGTCAATAAAATATAACTCTTAAAAAATTCTCTTCCCTCTCCATCACTCTACTTTGTGCATGCTTGAAAGATTATACAAGTGGACAGAGCACAGGCAGCTGCAGCAGAGCAGGTGAAGTTGGTGCAATAGAGCTACATGACAGGACTCTATTACAGTAAGCAATACAATTCCAGAAATAACCTATGTGGAACACATTGCCTCTGCTACAAATGTCAGAAAATGGACTTTGATCGATGGTGTCGCAACACAAAACCACATACTAAAACTTTTTAATTATGATGACAGTGTAAAAGTGTATACAGCCTTGCCAGCAGAGTTAGTCGTTTTTATTATTAACAAATGGTCAAAGAACATAAATTCTATGTGCTCCTTAGGCCTTACAAATGTTTCTGATTGCTGCCATCAGCATGTATGTAAGCAGGAAGGCATGACTGGGGTCTGGCGATCATCACCTCTGACGGGGGACGCTTTCCATAGGGAGTGATTGTCTACGGAGAGTCACACCACCTGGAGTTGCCATATTGCTACTCTAAAAATTCCCTAATGTGGGAGAAAAACGTGTTCATTTGTGTTGGAAGGTGTTGTTAGCAGTTAGAATACTAAATAGTGGTATATGTGGTTTATACGGTCTAAGCTCTCTAGAACGCTCAGTCATAAATTGAAATACTTGTCATTTAAATAGCTTCATAAACTTAAGAAAAAAATACATCCAGCAAACATTCACAGCATTTCTGTAGAAGCATTTGCTGACAGTGAAAGTGGCAAAATTGCTAGTTTTTAGATTGTCTAGAGAAGTGGGTTGCTTTGAAGGATGAGTGATCTGATTTAGAGCAAGTTGGCTACAAATTCTGGTTTTTCAAAAACTGGATTTGTAAATTGAAGTTAAAACATATGGGGAATTTTTATTAGTTCACTTTTGTTTATTCCAAATTCCCTTATAAAAGAAATTAAAGAAAAGAAAGAAAGCCACGTGGATATCACCAAATATGCACTATTTTTTTTCCATATTTCTTTTCTGCCTTAGCCTACAGCAAGTTAAAAAAATGTAATTTAAAAAAGAACCAATTATGACAAATTCTTGCCAGAAATATATATATATATATGCAATTTCTATAATCAAAGACAATTTCTATAATTAAAAGTCTATTGTGGTAAATAAATCTTTTTCTTCAGGATATATTTTGTCAATGAATATACTGAAATGAATTATTTTATCTTATAGAAACACCTCTAGTGAAAGTCATCTGTACATTGCTGTGTGTGAAATTTTAGATGCATGTAATTGCAAGATTTCATATTCTAAAAATTTTATCGGAGTCTGTAAGGCTGGCAATATTATTTTTTGCACTGGTGAGGAGATTGACTTTTTTCCTGAGGTGAAATTTAGATTTTGTTAAAGGTTTAGATATATTGAAAAAAAAAATGAGAATTAGTGCAGAGATTAGAAAATGATAATGCCAAACTCTAAACATTTCTTTTCTTTTTAAATCAAATTATAAGCTAACTGCTTTATTTTTTCAAATGTTCCATTTATTTAGTTTTAAACATAAAATAGGTAGTAATATTACATTTGGTTTCACTTTGAATTTACAAGTTAAAATTTATTAAACATACACAAACATGTAAGCTCTGTGAGACCTGAGACTGTGCCTGGTTAGATTAAAATAATGGTCTCTCATAATAATGCTTCAAATTTATTAAGAGATTACTTTGTGCCAGATGTTGTTCAAGGCACATACATGTAAAGCAGGATATTTCCCTAACCCGTTTGTGGGATTCGGGACAAGGGTGCCTAGTTTACTCAGTCCACTGCTCTCAACTCCTTGTGGGAGGGGGCGTGTGAGTGAATGAGTGCAGGAGCCGGAGTGAACGAGCACTGGAACCAGCTGGCCCCTTTGGCACCGGCAGGACGAAACTCCACTCACTTGGACCTGCTGCGTTCCACCCTTTGTGGGAGGGACCATGCAGGTGAGCAGGTGCAGGAACCAGCCAGATGGTTTAGCACTGGCAAGAGTAAACTGTGTACAGGTCTCATGGCAGCATCCAGGCAGGGGTGCCTGTGACTCCTAAAGCTCCAGAGAGTGTATTGCAGTGCTCATTTAGCTCTGCCATCCACGGATGGCTTAAGTGTTAACAGCTCAGTGGACCCTTTGCATTCTCATGTGAGGTGGCTGTCCTCCGCCAGCGAGGGCAAAGGGCCAGTGTGACAGCCTTTTGTATCCACTCTTGTGGCTCCAGAGCTCTTGTCTGATGTGCAGAAAAAATGAGGTCGCATGAATGAATTAAAGGATGATAAATGTGGGGGGTTTTTATTGCCAATGAAAGTGGCTGTCAGTGTGAAGGGGAGTTGAAAACGGGACAGGGTGGGAAGGTAATCTTCCCCTGAAGTCCAGCCATCTCTGGCCAGATTCTTCTCTGAAGTTACACTGTCAAGCTGCCTCTCTGAAGTGAAGCTGCTTATCTCCAATGTCCAGCTGTAGTCCCATCTACTGGCTGAGTCTGGGGTTTTTATGGGCATAGGATGGGGCAAGGTGGGGCCACGGGCAGTTTAGGAAAAGGCAACATTTGAGTGGGAAAACAGGGATAGAAGTTCTCCCTTTGGGCCGTGGTTTCAGGCTTTTCAGCTTGAGGGTGGGGTTTTTCCTGGGACCCACACTTTTCTGCCTAGAATTTCTGTCCCCTGTCCCTAGCACATGTATTATCTTGTTTGGTCTTCTTGACCATTGCTCTTCTTTACCTCAGCACAGCAGAATTAAATGTCTTAGAAGCCCTTGGCCCTGAGAAAGAGACCAGTGCCTCACCTTCTATTCTTTGCTATATGCATTTCATACTTTTTTTTAAAAAGAAAATAAGCCAAACTCAAAGGCAGAAAACTTTCATAAATACTGAAATTAGTATTTTCATTGAAAACTAATTTTAGATTTATTTGATGGTCATATTATGAGTAATTTTACCACAGTTGTGCTTCACTAATTTTTAATTCTCCCCTTAGCTAATGTGTTTGATATGTGCTTAATTTGCCTTCTGTGAAATTCCTCCAAGACCCTCAGTGCCTAGAATAGCCTGGTAGACATACTTTATTGCCAGCTGACACAGTGATAGGAATAAGTATTTACATAGCCCTGTCTTCAGCTAATTATGGAGATAAGCCATATTACTATAGAAAGTTTAAAAATAGAGAACACTTTAAAGGAATAACAAGCACTTATCTACAGAACAGCATTCATGTTCATTTCACTCATTTGTTTGTTATTTTCTTTTTCTTTTTACTGTTTCCAATCAATGTGTTATGGTTTTATGTGGGAAATTTGGGAAAAAGAGAGAGCCCATACAAATAATCAAATATGGGTGGTAAATGAATGATACAAACTGAATGAAAGAAATTACACATTCCAAGTCCTATTGAGGTTTACATTTTTCAGCATCAGCTGAGTTGAGTGAAAAGTGCCCTAACATAGTAATCAGTGCATTGGGTTCCAGTTCTGGCACTGCCATAAAGTAGCTTGGGACAAGCTGCTTAATTTGTCAGGCCCTCAGTTTATTTACCTGGAAAATAATATGGCTGTGGTGGATAACTGTGTTAGATAATTGTTTTTGTATTCCCTTTAGTCTTTCCATTTTCCTGTGTCAAGTCATTTCTTCTTCCAGAGTTATCTTTCAGCAGCAATGAGACTATCAGCTTAGAAAAAAGAAATTGGCATCAAATGCAAATGGATGAGGGTTAGGATTATTTATTCAATGATTTCATTTTTTCCTATTTGTAGTGAGTCTGCATTTATTGTGTGTAAAATGTTGTGGCAATGCAAAGGCTAAGAAGGTAGAATCTTTTTTCAAGACAGAATTCTAGAACCTGACGAATGAGAGGAGCAAGGGCTATGCTATAGAATTTTTGAAGTGAGAAAGGTAGGATGCGGGACTTCATGGCAGAGTGAGTTGACATCTGAACGAGGTCCTTTAACCAATCAATTATCATCTCATTTATATGTAACATTTATTACATAGAGCCCATTGTGTGCTAGTCACTGTGGGAAACACAAACAAGAAGACACAGACCCAGTCTTCATTTTCACCAAGCGAATTTGCCAGAAAAGCAAAATTTATTTAAAAAATATTGCCTCTGATTTTCTTAGTATCTGACATTCAGGCAAAGACATTAATAACTTCATGGGCTTTTAAAATAATTCACATTTTATTGAGAAAAGCACAAAGTCATTTCCATTTTCTTAACCTAATAAAATGTAGCTCTCCTTTGGATTATTGTTCATTCAATAATATAGACTGGAATTTCACATTAGCAGAAATGTTACTGCATCCAATAGATCGTATCTTACGATCCTCTGTCCTTTTCAAAATCATGCTCTGCAGGAAACTTTTGGTTTATGGGCTTTTCACCTCATGAGAGTACTAACTTGAATGTGTTCTGTAAAATGTCACATTGTCCAAAACTGGTTTTTCTAGCTTTTCTGAAGATTATATGGTCTATGGGTTCTGCCTGGTAAGTTTTTGTACATCACTGTATGTCTCTGCTCATGGTGAGCATGGCAGACTGAGAACAGCTCTACTTTTGATGGATGTTAGTACGTTTCCTCAGTGACTGATTTTTATTAGTTTCAAAAGATAACAGTATATGCATGCACACACACTGATGTTTCTGAAGGGCATTGTGATGAAAGATTAGAATGCTTTTTGCCTTCTTCCTGATCAAACAGTGTGTCTTAGAGAGCATGGGTACATTTACTTTTTTTTGTTACCAAAAAGAATAAAATCTGTTGACATTGTTACTTATCATTTCAACTTCATTCATTCTTAATGCCCAAGTCTGCCTATTTAGTCAGGAAAGGTTGAGATCATGAGGTCAGCTATCACATAAAGTTCAGTGTATCTGGAATGTAATGTTAATCCAGAAGTTGTTTCAAGGGAAAGAAGCAAGATACCCATGATTTAAGCACAGGTGTTTAATGGCCAACTATGGAATTAGGTTCACCTCATAACAGTGAAAACGCTACCTGGGGAATTGAAAATTAACAGAGAGTGTAGGTTTTTATTATAATGAATACCAATGAGACAAAAGAACAATTCTGTGAACTTAAGAAAGTTAACTCAGCTACACCTGGCAAGCTGTATATCACAGAATACTTTAACACACACATTGGCAGCAATGTAAAAAGCAAAAGGAAATCACTGGGACTGGCAAGACAGGAGAACTGAACCTCTACAGCATCCATCTTAGGTGGTGAAACAGATTTTTTCTAAAAAAATTCTCTTCTTTTCAAGCAATATGCATTACAGTTTTATCTCAGATATTGAGACCTAAGGGATGTTTCAAATCCAGAATGATAGCGTCTATCACTGCTTATTTATGCAATTATGCTAAACAATCTTAGCATAATGTATGAAAACATTGACTTCAGTCAGATCCATGTGAAGCTTTAGAATATCTATCTGCAAAAGTATCAAGTCTTTCCTTTGAGGTCTGGAAATCTTACCTTAAACGGATGATGTGTATAGCACATGAGGAAAAGCTTCTCATGTCCTGTTCATTAAACTAACATGTATGGTGCTTCTTTATTATTATTATTATTATTATTATACTTTAAGTTCTAGGGTACATGTGCATAACGTGCAGGTTTGTTACATATGTATACTTGTGCCATGTTGCTGTGCTGCACCCATCAACTCGTCAGCACCCAACAACTCGTCATTTACATCAGGTATGGTGCTTCTTTAATGCACTGGATACTGTCAGCAATAGACTCTGTCAATAGTAACAATAATAAGATGCTTAAACTATGAGCCCTTCCCACTAACTGTTCATTATCTAATAACATAGGCTAACCTTTACCATCAGCCAGCTAGACAGTATATGATTTGTGTAGTGAGAAAAATGGTATCCAAGTATTAGGTTGGTGTAAAAGCAATTGCGGTTTTTACCATTACTTTTGCACCAACCTAATAGATCATGCACAGCCAGCTTAAGATGCTGTTATAATGGGCGGAAAGTCTGGAATCCATGACTTGAAGGGTCACTGAGGAAATGTTAGCTAATGGCTACGGAAAACCGATTCTATGACAGAAATTCATATAGATTTTTCTCCACTGGTTTTATCATTTGATGCTTGCAGCATTTTGGTGAGGAAAGGCAGTGGTCAGGATCTTTCAGGTGCAAGTGTGAGAAACCCAATACTAATCAGCTTAGATAAAAAACAGAAGATATTGGCTCATATACCTGAAAAACCCTGGGATAGGTAAAGATGCAGCACTGGGTTTCTCTTCATATATTGGCTCTGCTTTCCAGGACGTTGTTCTCAGTCCTAGGCTCTGCATGATGACTTCTGGGTCAAATTTAGAGGAAAAGAGCATCTCTTCGTAGCACCTCCTAGGCAAGTCCTTGAATTCCTTCTATTTGTGCTCTCTTCTGCTCTCCTCTCCTCTGTTCTCACTCTATACCTGTTTCTTGGTGATCTCATTTATAACTTCAACTATTACCTGCATGCTCATGGCCTCCAAACCTACCTTTGAAGCCCCTGCAGTGCTCCTGAACCATAGACCTGTGAAATTCCCTCCTAGAAATCTTTACTGGATGTCCCAGAAGTAGTTCTATAGATAGAAGTATCTAGGGAAGACTTTGTTGTCTAGGCTGTCACCTGCTTCATTCCAAGAGTGGGGTGAGACTGGGCAAGGTGGGCTTTGAGGGGAGGAGCATGTGTGTGTCTAAGCTATAGAGTCAGAGAGACTTGAGATTACAGCTTGCTTTTATACTTACTACACTAAATGCCAGTTTCATCATTTATAAAATAAATACAATAAAATGTTAGTTGCAATGATTAAATAGGGAGATATATATATGTGTGTGTGTGTGTGTGTGTGTGTATGTGTGTGTGTGTGTATATATATATATATGTATCTGAAGGTTTCTTTTGAGTACTGGAAGCACAATAAGCTAAGGATGACCAAGAAATTTCTATTGGCATGTTGACTCTGACAGTAACCATTGGAGTGTTCTGTTAGGGAGAGCTATGAGGAAATGTCCAAGCTTATCAAGAAAAAGATCTGAGATCAGTCAGTGATCTCTAACTTGGTTATGACAAGGTAAAGGGGCAACCTTCATGCCTCACACTCACTTCTGAAGCAGGCACTCAAGGAACAAGCCAGCATTAGTATGTTCTGTCGTGGTTATTATTACTTCCTTCTTGTTGTTTAATATCACCATCTACTCAGGTTTCTAGCCTAGGCCATAATATTTTCTTTCCTTTCCTATTTCAATACTTTATATTCAATTTGTGATGCAGATATTTTTTGTATTCTGTATATAAACCCCTCCCCTTAATGCTTTAAGTCATTCTCTGTTTATTTCTCATCTGGTTCGATGCAGTTTTTGACCTTTTAACTCAAATTTTACCTCTTATTTTAGATACTGCTCCCAAGAAAGTTTTCTCAGATCGCAAAAGTTAGAAAATTTTCAACTCCTCATCATGGTACATAAAATATTTTCTCACCCAAACCTTGGCTGTCCTTTCGAAGTCACTATTACTGACTTCACTGCACAGCCTGCTCTCCACTTACATTGATTTCTCTTCAACCACAATCATCTCAATTCTCTCCCTAGGTTGCTCCCAGTTCCTCAAAAATGCCCATTCCTTCTTTTGTCTAGGTAGTGCTTAATTACCACTCAATCTTGGCCCAGAAACATTTTTCTGAAGAACATTCCCTGTCCCATTATTTGTGTTTCCTATGAGGTAACAGAAGCTCTATCATAATAGCATCTCATTCATTCATTCATTCATAAGTTTACTCATTTGTTCAACAACTACTTAATATTAGCTAAGAATTTTTCAAGGTACTGAAGATACAGCTGTGAATAAGATAGACACTATATCCCCTTCTTTTAAGGTTTCCATTGTGCTGCTGCTGCTGGTGGTGGGGGGGTTGCAAGGTATAAACAATTATATTTTAGAATAACCATGGTTTCCATGGAGGAGTGGGTAGACTCCAGGGGATGTGAAAATCAATAAGCTGAGTCTTGGAAGAGAAGTGTTGGAAATTGTACTTACATTTTTATCTCATGCTTTTTAAATTTCAGTTTTATGTATATTTTATAATACATTTTCCATATTAAAAAATTTGTAAAATAATTTACTATTTATGAAATACATTGCTATTTCCTAATATGTGTTCTAGCCAATTAAGTTTTGTCTAAAGTGGGTTAGGCAATGTTGAACAGGTTTCTGTTACAGCAGAATTTTTCATAACTTACAACTTTTCAAGAGATGGATACAATATTCTGTTTGCCTCAACCATATAACGTATTTCAGGATATTGGAGGAGTAAACATGACCTTCTGAACTGCATTTGTGTCCACAATTCCCTTAGCCAGTTCTCTGTTGGGATGAATTGGCTTTTCTCAATTCATTGTTTGATTCTTCACTATGGGAACTACATTGCCTAAAATCATTTTCTTGGGAACTACATGTCCCAGAATCCCTGACCTGTAGTGTTGTAGGTAACATTCTGCCAATGAGAAGCACAAGTGAGAGACTTGGAAGGTGAGAGAAAAACATAAGGCATTATTCTTGAATGGCAGCTGTGAGCAAATGGAATTCTATGTTACACACAATTATTAATGATGATTATAATATCTAATACAGTGACCAAAAAAAACTAGATTAAAACAGCATTTGTGGCCTCTACATATTATTGCAGTAATCTCCAAAACATGGGTCTAAATTTACATTCCCCTTTGTAGTAAATTAAAAAAATGCACATTTGAATTCATCCTATTTAATAGTTTCATTTCCTAAAAGTATTTGCAATTTTAAAGATAAAAAATGAAATATTTTTGTTGCATAGCTTTACTATTCTTTGATATTGAATGCTTTTCAAATGTTTATTGGTGTATTCGTAAGAAATGTCCTTGGCCAAAAATAACAGAAAACATAGTATTTGTGGTTTAAGGAAATGTGAGCATTTTTTTTTTCATGTGGCATTTCCTCACATACCAAGAGTGAAATTGATTCAACTGCTCAAAAGCAACATTAGAAACCCAAGTTCTTTTTCTATCTTCACTTTGCCATCCTGAATATCCTGGCTTTTGCTGTCATTCTTGCTGCCTCGTGGTCACAATATAGTAGCTATGGTACCAGATCTGCTTTTTTTTTTGGTTCTAGGAGAAAAAAGAAGGAAAAGCAAGAAGAAGAAAAGGGGAAAAATATATTTTTTCTTGTGTCCTATGGCCACCAGTAGCTGCAAGGGAGGCTAGGACTACTGTTGTATGTTTCAAAGAGCAAAAAAAAAGAATTGTTTAACAAGAATATAAAGTTAGGCATCTTTGCTTAAATGCATATTCTCTTTGCAAATTATTCATTTAAGACTTTTATCCATTTATTTCAGTTTCAGTGTTTTTCATATTTTTGTAGTAGGTCTATAAGTAGTAATTATATTAACCATTTATCATTTTTTGCTCTATGTATTTTTCTCATTCTTCTTTCAATTATATTTATGTAATATTTTTTTAGACTCACAATCTATATGTTTACGTATTTTATCAATTTCTTTGGTAACTTTTTCCCATTGTTTTAATCATAGACATTTTAAAAAACTGCATCACATGATTTAATTGTGGTAAAATTTGCGTACAGTGAAATGACAAAGTTTTGTTCCTGGTTTCTTTTGGTTATCACAATGTTTGTGCATTTTTTAATATTCTTGTATGTATTAGGGGTTAATTATTTTTTATTGACAAATCAACTTCCACTATGAGAATAAGCCACAATTTTTTGTGTAACCTTCTACTGATAAACATTTGAGTTTCTTCCACTCTTCTACTATTATGAGTAATGTGGCTATAAAAAATCTTGTAGGAATCTTTTTTTTTGAGTGAATATATGTTTTTACTTCTTTTTGAAATAACTGAGAGTGAAATTGGTGGGTCACAGTGTAAGTATATATTTAATGTTGCATGAAACTGCCAAATCAATCATTTTCCAATGTGGTTGAACCATTTTATACTCTCTTCAACAATATATAAGAATTCCAGTTGGTCTTTACCCTCACACACATCTGCTGTTGTCATTTTTTTCTTTCTCATTTTAATAATTCTAGTGCATGACAAATGAGATCTCGCTGTGGTATCAATTTGCATTTCCCTGATGCATAATGGCATTAAACACCTTTTCATATGTTATTTGTCATTTATCTTGTTTTGCCAATAGTCTGTTTAAATCTTTCACACTTTTTAACTTATGTTGTTTATTTTTATTCCTAATTTATGGGAGTTCTTAAAATATTCTGTACTTATGTCATTTTTCAGGTATGTTTTGTGTTTCCCTACTATCTCTTAGTTTCTGGCTTGTCTTTTTATTTTATTAATTGTGTCTTTTGAAGAGAGAAGTTCTTAATTTTTATGAAGTTTAACTTTTTGCTTTCCTTTAAGATTTAATGCTCTTCTATAATTTCAACTTTAATTTTAGATTTGGGGGTACATGTGCAGATTTGTTACATTGGTATATTGTGTGACACTGAAGTTTGGGGAACAAATGATCCTGTCACCCAGTTAGCAAGCATAGTACACAAAAGGTAGATTTTCAGCCCTTACCCTTTTCCCCTCTCCTCCTTCTAGTAGTCCCCAGTGTGTATTATTCTTATCTTAATGTACATATGTACCCAATGTGTAGCTCCCACTTATAAGTGAGAACATGTATCACTCAGTTTTCTGTTCTTGCATTAATTCATTTAGGATGATGGCTTCCAGCTGCATCCATGTTGCTGCAAAGGATATAATTTTATTCGTTTTTTATGGCCACAACTTATAAGGAATTTAAACAATTCATCAAGCAAAAACCAAATAACCCTTTAAAAAAGTGGACAAAGAACATGAATGGACACTTTACAAAGAAGATATATTAGGTTGGTGCAAACGTAATTGCTGTTTTGGACCACGAATTTTAAATCATGATAACTTGGCTCAAAAACATATTTATTAATCAAAATAGGAACCATTATGATCAACATATTTTTGCCAATAATTTTTTTTTTTGAGACAATCTCACTCTGTCACCCAGGCTGGAATGCAGTGGTGCGATCTTGGCTCACTACAATCTCCACCTCCCAGGTTTAAGCAATTCTCCTGCCTCAGCCTCCTGAGTAGCTGGGATTACAGGTGCACGCCACCATGCCTGGCTAATTTTTGTATTTTTGGTAGAGATGGGGTTTCACTGTGTTTGGCAGGCTGGTCTCAGACTCCTGACTTTGTGATCTGCCTGCCTCAGCCTCCCAAAGTACTGGGATTACAGGTGTGAGCCACCACACCCGGTTGAAAAATGTTTGTTTATTCCTGTAGCATAAAAATTCATGCTTTGGGATTCAACAAACAGTTGGAAAGCATTTCCTGCATCCTGCTGTTGTGGAAGCGTTTTCCCTGCAAAATGTTGTTGAGATGCTTGAATAAGTGGTAGTCAGCTGGTGAGAGGTCAGGTGAATACAGTGGATGAGGCAAAACTATGGAGTCCAATTTGTTCAACTTTTGAAGTGTTGGTTGTGTGATGTGCAGTTGGGTGTTGTCATGGAGAAGAATTGAACACTTTCTGTTGACCAATGCCAGTTGCAGGTATTGCAGTCTTCTGTGCATCTCATCGATTTGCTGAGCATACTTCTTAGATGTAATGGTTTTGCCTGGATTCAGAAAGCTGTAGTTGATCAGACCAGCAGCAGACCACCAAACAGTGACCATGAACATTTTTTGATGCAAGTTTGGATTTGGGAAGTGCTTTGGAGCTTCTTCTTGGTCCAACCACTGAGCTGGTCATTGCAAGTTGTCATATAAAACCCACTTTTTGTCTCATGTCACAATCCGATCAAGAAATAGTTCATCGTTGTTGTGTAGAATAAGAGAAGATGACACTTCAAAATGACGATCTTTTTAAAATTTTCACTCAGCTCATGAGGCATCCACTTATTGAGTTTTTCACCTTTCCTATTTGCTTCAAATGCTGAATGACTGTAGAATGGTTGACATTGAGTTCTTCGGCAACTTCTCGTGCAGTTGTAAGAGGATCAGCTTACAATTGTTCTCAACTGGTCATTGTCAACTTCCAATGGCTGGCCACTATGCTTCTCATATTCAAGGCTCTTGTCTCCTTTGCAAAACTTCTTGAATCACCACTACACTATATGTTAGCAGTTCCTGGGCCAAATGTGTTGTTGATGTTGTGAGTTATCTCTGCTGCTTTATGACCCATTTTGAACTTCAATAAGAAAATTGCTCAAATTTGCTTTTTGTCTAACATCATTTCCATAGTCTAAAGTCAACATACAATAAAAAGTAAGTAATAAATCATGAGCCAAAAAAAGTGAGAAATGCCCATTAAAATGATGTATATAACATAATCACATTTAAGAATGTATTCCAATATCAAACCACAAATTCCAATCATGCAAAAACCGCAGTTCCATCTGCACCAGTGTAATACAAGCAGCCAACAAATATATTAAAAATGCTCTTCACTACTAATCATCAGGGAAATGCAAATAAAAACCATGATGAGATACCATTTCACACCAGTCAGAATGGCTATTATTAAAAAGTCAAAAAACAACAGATGCTGGTGAGGCTATGGGGAAAGGGAACATTTATACACTGTTGGGAATGTAAATTAGTTCAGCCACTGTGGAAAGTAGTTTGCAGATATCTCAAAGGACTGAGAACAGAACTATCTATATCTTTAGGAGATCCTTGTCTTCTACAAGCTAGTTAAGATTTTCTATTTTATTTCATTCTACATGCTTTTTAGTTTTAGCTTTAACATGTAAGTTCATGATCCATCTTAAATTAATTTTGTGCAAGGCATGAGGCAGAAATCATTTCATTATTTTCCTTTGTTTATCCAGGTGGTCCATCACTGTTTGTTAAAAACCTTTCCTTTCTTCATTGAATTCCCATGATGTCTTTGTCAACAGTCAATATATGGTGTATGTATGGGTTTATTTCTGAGCTCTCTATTTCATTGATACATTATCTATCTTTGTGACACTATTGCACTATCTTGACTACAACAGCTTTAAGTCCTGGTATCAGGTAGTACATCATCTAATTTTGCTTTTATTTTAAAAGATTGTTTTTAGAGAAATCCGTTTCTGGAAATATGAAGTAGATGTAGTATTTTCTAATCCTTCCACTAGGTACAACTAAAAAGCCTGGATCTTATATTAAAAACAAATATAAAGAGACTCTGAAGACTGGAAAGAGACAAACTGGCTAGGGATCTCAAACTCAAGGAGCAGTGTTGTGATGATTTCTGAGGGTTTATGTTTGCCTATCTATTCAACACTTGGAGTTAAAGAAGGGAGAGACCCAGAAAGGCCTATGGATGCAGACAAAAAGAGACTCAAAGGAAACTTATTCTCCGGCCAAAAGACCAGGAAAATGGTGGCTTTTGAAGACAAAACTTTTAAACAATAAATGAGCTTTATGCCAGCAAAGCACCACAGAAAAATCTATGGTCCCCACCCCATCCACTTGAACAAAAGCCTAGTAGGGAGAATCAACTTTCATCTTCATCAAAGGGTGCAGTGGTATATTCTAACCCATTTGCCACCTCGTCACTGTCAGTAAATCGACAGTAAAGAGTTAGAAGTTTTCCCCAAATGGTGGAAAGAAGCTGAACCCCACCCCACCTTCTCTTGCTGTGTCAGTGGAGACCGTTTGAGGAGCTCCACCCAGTAGTAGTGAGGTACCCCCTTCTCTTCACTGCTGGAGGGATGTCAGAGGAAACATACTGGCAGGTAAAGACTTTCACTGCCTCCCGACATTAATGAGGCCACCTCTCTTTGTTGTCAGTGGAGGCCATTTTGGGGTCCAGAAATCTCATTACTGCTGAGCAATAATGAGGAGTTTCATGGGTGTTGTTATAGCCCAATTTGGCTTCTTGCCTGCCACACAGAAAAGTCAATACACTGTGACAGTGGTGTTGCATCAGAGAAAGAGTTTATCTCAAAGCTGCTGAGTGAGAGGACAGGAGATATTTCTCAAATCTGCCTCCCCAAGTGCTCAGAGGCTAGGGTTTTTAAGGATAATTTGGCAGGCCGGGTGCTAGGGAATTAGTGCTGCTGATTGGTTGGGGATGAAATCATAGGAGTGTTAGAACTGTCTTCATGTACTGAGTCAGATTCTGGGTGGAGGTCACAGAACCAGTTGAGTCAGTTCCTTGTTATAAGTCATGGGTACAAGTGGCATAAGTCAGTTTGCCGGAGTGCAAAAGTTTAAAAATACTCAAAGACCAGTCTTAGGTTTACAATAGAGATGTTATGTATAGGAGAAATTGGGGAAGTTACAAATCTTGGAACCTCCAGCTGTATGACTCCTGAGCAGTAAGCAACCCAGGGAACAATGGCTAATTGTTGCGTATGCATAGGTCTTAGCATAATTCAGTCCCTTCTCTATAATTCTAACCTTGCGGCCTTTCATTAGTTTTACAAAGGCAGTTGTAGTCCCTGAACAAGGAGGGGGCTATTATCATCTTTGCTTTAAGGTTTAATTATAAACTAAATTCCTTCCCTGGTTAGCTCTGGCTCAAGAATGAGTAAGAGCATTTAACTGTTGAGGTTAGAAGCAAGATGGAGTCAGCTGTGTTAGATTTCTCTCATGGTTATAATTTTTCAAAGGTGGTTTCAGTGTCAAGATATGTCAAGTGGGAAAGCCGGACTTCTATCCCTACCTAGCATTAATGAGGTGGCGAATATAAATTTCAGCCTGAATGGTATCATGGGAAGCCAACTCAAATGAAGGTTTAAATAAAATTCAGGTTCTTACAGCATCATACTCATAATGTCAAAATTTTAGTAGAAAACCACTCATCATACCAAGAACCAGATCTTAAACTGAGCAAGAAATGATATCAAACAGATATCAACACTGATATGAATATGTTGGGATTATATGACAAGGATTTAAAAATAGCCATCATAAAAGTGCTTCAGTGAAAATTATGAAAAATGTTTAAAATAAGTAAACAAATAAAAGAAATTCTCAATAAATAGATGACACACATAAATAGGAGCCAAATAGAAAGTTTTAGAATTGAAAAATACAATAACAAGTATAACACTCAGTGGAGGGACTAAACAGTGGAATGGATGAACAGGGTCGATGGATGGGCTAAGCAGTGGAATTGAGGGAACAGAGGAAAACAGAGAATGGGGAAATGCAACAGTGGAAATTATCTAGTCTTAACAACAGGGATTAGAAGAACTATTATAGATGGCAGAATTTTCTTCTTTGTAAAGGCTGAATGGTATTTCTATTATATACATATTGGATTATATATTATATAATGAGTATATAATGTAATTATATACTCATTATTATATAATTACATTATATACTCATTATTTGTGTGTATGTACATACACATACGTATATACACATACACAAATATATTCATCCTTCACCCATTGATTGATACTTAGGTTCGTTCCATATGTTGACTATTGTGAATAATGCTGCAATGAACATGGGAATGCAGATATCTATTTAACATACTGATTTCAATTCCTTTGTATATATACCTAGTAGTGGGCTTGTTGAATCATACGGTAATTCAATTTTTAACTTTCGAAGAAACTTCCATCTTGTTTTCCATAATGCTGTCATAATTTACATTCCCACCAACAAAGTGCAAGGATTCCTGTTTCTTTATATTCTCTTCAGCACTTGTTATCTTTCATCTTTTTGATAATAGCTGTCCTAACATGTATCCATGTATCAGGTGATATCTCATTGTGGATTTAAATAGCATTTGTCTGATTGTTAGTGATTTTTGGCATTTTTTTCATATACCTGTTGGTCATTTGTGTCTTCTTTTGAGAAATGTCTATTCAGATTTTTTGCCTGTTTTTAAAATCAGGTTACTTGTTTTCTTACTATTGAGGTGTTTTTTTTTTTTTTTTTTTTTTTTTGTGATGGAATCTCGCTCTATCACCCAGGCTGGAGTGCAATGGCGTAATCTTGGCTCATTGCAACCTCCGCCTCCTGGGTTCAAGCCATTCTCCTGCCTCAGCCTTCCAAGTGTATGGGACTACAGGCATACGCCGCCATGCCTGGCTAATTTTTGTATTTTTAGTAGAGACGGGGATTCACCATGTTGGCCAGCTGGTCTCAAACCCCTGACCTCAAGTGATCCACCTGTCTCGGCCTCCCAAAGTGCTTGGATTACAGGTGTGAGCCACTGTGCCTGGCCAGTTGTTTGAGTTTTTATATACAGATGAACTTTAGAATTATTTTATAACATTAAAGAAAAATCTCATGCATATATTTAGGGAATATTGTTTAATTTTTACATTAATATGGAGAAAATTATTATATCATTTCATGGACAGAATAAATCTGAGAGAAAAAAATTCAGACTTACATCTGAGTAATTTTGCTTGGTCTACAAAGGAGGTCTCTTGACTAAAGCTATTTCCATCCACCATTACAGAGAGATCTGGTTTTTTATTTATTTATTTTTTTTTAGGGTACAACAATGACTGGGAAAAAATTTTAAAAAGGCAGTAATATAACAAACCAGTTCATTTCCAAAATGCCTGAATATGTAGGTGTTAAGTTTTATGCTACATTATTTTTTACTTAGTCTCAAAAGACTTTATCTGTAATGTTTAATTTTATATGTTAACTTAACTGGGTCACAGAATGCCCAGATACTTGGTTAAACATTATTTTGGGTGGATCTTTGAGGGTCTTTCTGGATGAGATTAACATTTGAATGAGTAAAGAAGATTGCTATCCCTGATGTGAGTGGAACTCATTAAATACATTGGAGAAGAGAAAAAAACAAAAGACCAAAGAAGAGAGAATTCCCTGTCTTTGCCTAACAGTCTTTGAGCTGGAACACTGGTCTTTTTAGACCTTTGGACTCAGACTGAACTTTCACCATCAGCTCTCCTGGTTCTCAAGCCTTTGGAGTATGAATTTTGGGATTTTTTAGCCTCCATAATCACATGAGCCAATTCCTTATACATTCTCTCTTTGTCCTCCTCTCTCTCTCTCTCTTTCTGTTTTTCTCAGTCTCTGTCTTCCTCTGTCTCTGTATCTTTCTCTGTGTTTCTGTCTCTCTCTTTGCCATTCTCTCAATTTCAGTCTCTCTCTGTATGTATGTGTATATATATGACTAATTACAACAGAATGGGCCTCCTGTGGTAATTATTGTTGTAGAGTTTGAGTTTATTGAAAGATTTAATAGGTATGAATTTAAAATAATTCTTCACTGGAGCAAACCCTCATAGAGTATTTATAGTATTGGAAACTCTAGTTGACTCCATGAAAATATTCCAATATTGACATCTAAAGCTTTTTCAACTTTTTTTTTGTATTTTTAAGTGGAAAAGTCAACTTGGATGATTATGATCTCCATTTAAACATATGCCATTGAAGACTAACATGAATTTATAGTGCTGAAATCCTAGTAAAACCTTCAGCTTGAATTGAAATATTTTTCAGAGTCATGATTGATAGAATATTTATTTCCCCTTCTATGTTTTGAAGATTTAGTGTACTCTCTACAGAACTGCTAAATATACATGTCCTTTAGTTCAATTCAATTCAGAGAGAACATGCTTTCCTTTTTTGTATGTTTGTGTACGTGCTTAGCTCATAATGACCATATTGAGGTTTGAAAATATTCATCTTTTGTAGTTATCACCAGGAAATACAAAGCTCTGCTGCTTTAGCTCTGAGTTAAAACTCCATATAGAAAATGCCAAGCCCTCAGAGAAGTTATTCTGATGAAATGAGAGAGGAGACTTGGCTTCCTAAATTATTTTGCCTTTTGCATACTTTTTCTTTCTTTGCTCATTATTTGTTGGGTGTGGGTGACAATAATCTAAAAGAAAGCATCTGGTTAGCATGTGACTTGCATAGCCAAATCTCTAAAACTAAAGGATATGTGATTCATTATTGTCTTCTTTTCTTTGAAGCAAACATTCTACATTTCTTTACTGAAAAAAAGTGCAATGCTATACTGATGAAAATTAGAAAAATCAGGAGAGAATCTTGGGGTTTGACTGAAGATAATAACCACCTAGAGATAAGGAAAATACATATATCAATTATGAGAAAATAGATTAAATAAACACAGAAAATAGATTAAATGACACAATTGTCAAGGCAAGGATGAAAATGAGGAGAATTAGATGATCTGTAACAAAAATAAAACACTAATAGGAATAATACTAATCATTTATTGAGCACTCGTTACATGCTAGACACAGTGCTAGGCACTAAACATGAATTTTCTCATATATAATCTTCAGGGAAACCCTGTCATCCAGGTACTATTATTATTATCATTTTTGAGTCTCAGAGAATGACTTACCCAAAGATAAAGTTTATTTGTAAAGTAACATTGGAATTAACAAATCTGTAGAATACTAGAAGTAGGATAGATCTGAGAGAAAATTTAGTCAAGTCCTAAAATCATGCGAACAATCTCAGTAGTTATAATCGCTAATATTTATTAGCAATTAGAATTGCTAATAGTTATTAACTAATATTATTTATTGTGTGCTTATTAGGTGTGTCTTTCACTTACTTTGTAGGCATTGTCTCATTTATGGTCATAGTGAGTCTATGAGCTAGGCTCTATGTTTATTCTTATTTTACAGACAAGAAAATTTTGGCACTGAAAGATTATGTAAGTCTCTTAAGAATCAAAATCTTAGAGAATGTCCTTCAAAACATCCTAACTTCTCCTTTCCCAAATTCTGAACCAGCTGAGAAAGAAACTGAAGTAGTCAGCTAAGGGGAAAACCAAAATATCACTTTATGAGAGACATATTAGAATGTGGCTTATTTCTATGGGCAGCTGGACCTCCAAAGAACGAAACTTTGGAATGGTTCTGCTTGCCTGGGCAGGCCTATCTAAATGGGGCTGTGAACTTGCAAGAGGAAGGACGTGGCAGAGGAGAAGCTGACAAGCCCTCTTCTTGGTGGACCCATTCCTGAGTGATAAAAAGTGTGGGCATTGGTCCTTGAGTGATCACTTTCTCCTACTAAATTCACCAGCCAGATATGCCATTCACCCTCAGGGTTAAGTGAGGTGATGGAAAGAGGCCTGGAGGATGAAGCCAATGAAATATCTCTATGTGGAAGGGAACAGCAAGAGTATGGAACGAATGTTTTCCCCAACAAACTTCTTAGTGGCGAAGCAGATCCGCTCACAGATGGACAATGGCATTCTTTCTAGTATGTCAGTAAGATAATGTGTATAAAGCACCTGGTACTTTATGGCACTTGGAAACAAACAAGAAATGGTAGCTGTTGATATTACTGTCAATATTGAGCTGAGGCCCTAGTGTTGGAGTCAGGCTTTTCTGACTTCTGATCTCACATGTTGAACCCTGTATTGTTTCCCAAAGCATGTCCACGGGAGGGAGTGTTTTTTCATCATATTGGCTAATGATCTTTCAACAGAGTAGCTTTCTCTTGTAATCAACTGTCTTAAGATGGGACAAACGAGGTACAGAAATATATAGTGTGAATCGATATCTTTCAGCGGCTGCACAGGGAGCCTCTGGACGTCACTCAGTGGGAAGGAGTCCATTCTGTAGTGGCCCAGCAGCAGTTTTGGAAACTCAGGCTTTGTTCTTTCCAAATCAGGCTTACGCAGGTCTTGGGTAAAACAAAAATAATGTTTTTTCTTTTTTCTTTTTTTCTTTTTTTTTAAGCAAACTACCTCTTTGTCCACGAACACCTTGTCAACTTCAAAGATTCACTTCTGTTGGAAATAAACAGCATGAGCACTATGCTGCCAATTTACACAAAATTTGAAGATTCTTGAAGATTCTTTGATGACAAGTACTTTTTCATTAATTTGAAAGGATATTTTATGAATAGCCAACAGTTCTAAGAAAAAAAAAAAGAAGTCAAAGATACTTTGATAAAAGCTCATTTTTTTCCGTGTGAATTTCTGAGGTGATGGACTTTAAGCCATTAAGATTTTTAGGTATTCATGTGCGGGCGTCTGTGTGAGAGAGACAGAGAGCGACCAAGTGCATGACAGCGGCTGGTATGGACCTCTGTATGCCTGATTTGCTGCTTCTGCTGCTCTCATTTATAAGAAGCTCACTATGTGCTAGGCACTGTACTATTCACGTGAATTATTTCATTTAAGATTTGTGACTTCTGCTACTGTCATTTTAAATGAGCTTACTGTGTGCTAGGCACTGTGTTATTTACCTGAATTATTTCATTTAAGATTTTGTCTATCTTTCTCACTTCTGTATCCCCAGTGTTTGGCACCATGTCTTATGTATACATACTTGGTAAATATTTGTTAGTTGTTGAATAAATGAAATAACAAAAGTGGAAACCATTAGTCAATATGGAGGTATTAAACCAGTGTTGTACAAGGATTCTGATATTCTATAGTTTTCAATTCCTGCTCCTAGTTAATTAGACAATGGACATTTATTGAGCACCTACTATGTGGCTGGAGATGTGTAAAACTCTGAGGACATAGCTAAACAATTTACAGTCTCCAGACTTAATGAATTCAACTTACTGCCCAGCATATGCCAATACTAACTGGTAAGTCTTGAGTGTCATTAAAATCTCACAATTTATTTGATGCTTTCTCTATTAAACAGATTTGGCAGGGTAGCTTCTTAGTGCTTGAAGTGCTGATAAATGCTGATTTTTAGTGGTTTTTCAATTGAAGATGTGCTGATGACAACATCTGAAACATAACTTTGTTCTCCTAAGAGGTAAGAAAAGTGACATTTGTCTGCCTAATTTTACATTTTACCAACTAAGTCAAGCAATCAGAAATGGGCTTTACTTGTGTGGAACACAAAGTATCTCAGAAGAAGGAGGAGAAGGAGGACAGCAGCAGCAGCAGGAGCAGGAGAAGGAGGAGGAGAAGGGGGAGGAGGAGGAGGAGGAGGAGGAGGAAGGAACTATCCTTTATTATTTTTTAAGTGTCTGCCTTGGTGCCAGGCATTATGGTGGCCACTTGACATGTTATCTTTAATTCCTAAAACATCCTGCAAGTATGAATTGTTATTCCAGTTTTGCAGTTGAGGAAAACCAGTATTGGAAAGGATATTTGCCTTGTCCTCGCCACACAGCTGTAAGTGGTAGGAGCAGAGAACTCACACCAAGGTCTGGCTTCAAAAGCTTTGTCTTTCATCAGGCAGGGCTGCCCTAACTCTTGATCGATCAGCATGTGATCAAGAACATTTTACATAATCTAAACTCCTTTTTATTTCATTCATTTCTCAGAAGTCTCAAGACTATTTATTAAATTCCTAACCTTCTTCGTTAGAAAGGTTGTAGCTAGACCGAAGAATCAGAAAAAAATTTAGGGTATATCAAAGATGTATCTAATTTTCACTAAATTCTGAGTAGCTAAAAGTGTAGACATTAAATTAATATTTTATAATATATTAGCAAGTATATAATGCATAATAAAACACATACATATTCCAAGCAGAGAATAGATGGGTACCTTTCCTTATATTTTAGCTCACCATATTCAGCTCACATATTTTTAAATAATTTATCTTCAACTTCTAAAAATATGGCCTTTATTCCTTGATCTTAATCCTGTTTTTCATTCATAGGGAAGTGCTATTTTTATGGGCCAGTGAAGCTTATATACCATTGAGTGACATTTAGATACTACAGTTATTTCTATGTGAGGAGAATTAATCTCTTCAAGAAGGAAACTCAGAGTCCTTCCTTCTGTTGCCAGGCCCATCGCAGAATATCTCTACAGTTACGTTGCCTGCTGAGAGAGCACAGCCTTCAATAGTGTTTTAAAATTTAAATATGAAAAAGTTTTAAGAGTCAATGTAATATTTTGTTTGTTGAACCACGTTTGTATCATATTTTGTGTTTTTATGTATAAATTAATTTTTATTAGAAATTAATAGTACTTGTGTCAGGATTGCAAAAGTATTGAGTGTGAAAGTATGTAAGCAAGTGATTAAAAATTTCTGCAGTTGGAAACGAATGAAAAATATGCTGGACTATGTTTATGAAAAGGGAATTATAGCTTTTACACTGATTTAAACTTTTAAGGATCAAGTAACTGAATTTGATTCTTTTTAAACATTGATTCGATTTTTACAATTTAGTTTTATTTTCAGTCCTGTCTCCAGTAATCATTTTGTTTCCTTTCTTTTTTTTTTTTTAAGGTGAGCTCTCTGACTTTTTTCTTTCTTCAGGCAGTGGCACACAGGCTGGTTAACTGTACAATTTTTCTTCCTTTATCTGCCATTCTTTCTTCCCTCCTGCCCTTCTTGAAGCCTTATTCTTTGGTTCCTCTGCAACAATACATCCATTACTGATGGCTAAACAGACCAAGTATAAACAACACTGAATGTTCTCAGTTTTTTCTTTTTTTTTCTTTTTGTCTTTTTTTAGTCTGGACTTTGGCAAAGGTGCATGACAGTAAATTGCTGTATGAAAAATGTTAGTTTGGTCACTGGTTGGTAATTGGGAGTGGACTTGAATGCTAGGTCTTGGTTCAGATTTCCATAGTGAGGAGAGGTCACTGTCCCAGTTGGAATGAAATTGGCCTTGAGCTCCAGAGTCCTCTGCTATTAGGACCCCCTGGGATTGCTTTGTCTGCCTATTTACCTTTTGGTATCAATTTTATACATGTGATCACTAAGCTCTGTTTGAAAATGTGATATAACTGAGGTGGTAAGATGAACAAAATGGAAGTCAGAATGAGAAAAACGAGAAAGATCAGTTTTGGTAGTGAAAACCCCAAAGGAAGCTTAAATCCAGCATGAACCGGATTTTCTTGTTGGTATTCAGCTTTAAGGTAAACGACAGAAGTAGGATGTTTGAAGCAAAGAGTGGAAGGAGATGATGGAAACACTCCTAATCATTAAAGCAATAGACAAAAACAGCAGAATAGGCGAGTGGGCCTCTGTGTCAGGAGCAGGTGAGGCTAATATATCAGTTCCTGACAGTTGGATACATCAGGTTGCACAAATTACAGGCTTTTACCGAGAGAATTTTGGAGCAAGATTAAGGTTTTAATATGAATTCCTTCTGGTGACAATTATCGGTTAGAAGGAACTGTGTTACACATTGTGAAAAGAGGGCACAGATCTCAGGTCACTGAATGCTCAGCCTTTTAGTTGTGCTTGGATCATCTTGTGTAGCAAAATGCACGGCTGATTTAAACGACAAAATGGAGGCAGACGTTTTTAGAGAAACAAAGTGGAGGTGTGCAGAAGCTCTTTAGACTTTACTTTTGCATAGGTATCATGGGAAAACAGATAGCTAGGCCAAAGAAACATATACAAACAACACATCCTATTTACATCTGTGTCCTTTAAAAACACAATTACGTTATAATCAGTTATCCTCTTAGCAGGAGAATTTTTACGTTGTCAGCTCCCCACCCCTCCAGATGACAAAAATAATCCGCTCCTTTCCTCAGTTTCGGTGATGAAGCATATGTGGAATTTTTCGATCTGTTAAATTTTAATTTCTTTGTTGTGATTGGTTTATGGCTTTGAAGGTTACTCTAAAGCATTTTGTATTTGATTTCCTGACAGTTTAATAGAGTATCTGTACCTTACAAGGAGACTAATCAAGTGAAAGATGTTGTATGAGAAACAGGAGAGGGCAGAAAATGGGGTAACCCGTAGCTGATTTTCCTTATCATTGAAAGAACAAAAGGAATGACTCTAATGAAAAAGAAAAAAAATAACAGAATAAATACCAGGCACACTTAAAATGGTGTTGTGGGAATATAGCCGTGTGTGTGTGTATGTGTGTAGCCAAGTGTGTGTGTATGTGTGTAGCCAAGTGTATATGTATGTGTGTGTAGCCGTGTGTGTGCATGTGTGTGTGTGTGAAAGAGACAGAGAGAGGAAGATTGAGGGAGTGAGGTATTTTACGAGGATATTGTTGACTTAAACATATGTGGTTTCAAGGATCCCGGGATTCCATTCTTTCTGCCTTGAGACTTTGTTCTAAAGTTTTCCTTTGTGCTCTTTTTGTTTAGTTGACTTATTTTCTTTTCTAGTTGGTTTCTTATAAGCCCTTCACAGTTTTTTAGTATTTTTCTGCACGTGTACAGTAAGTAGGATATGTTCAGTGTGTTTTTAATTTTTTAAATGTTGAATTTAAGGTGGGTCAGGGAGCTTTCAGTCCTTGCTAATGAAGCTTAAGCTACATTTCCCACAGGGCTTCAGACATTGTGTTCTGGCATATGAGCCTCTAGGAATCAACTTGCATTGGGAAAAAGCTATTCCCAATAAAGAGTCAGTGCTTCAAATGTGCTCTAAAAACAATGTTCAGTGCTCAGTGGTGAGGGTTAATGTCATGTCAGTCAGCTTTGTGACTTGCCGTACCACTTTCTTGCAAGTAAAACATTAGAAACATGAAACAGCTCTGTTTTGGTATGGATATAACACAGCACCATGCATAGGCGGAGTGGCTATTTTTGTATCTTTGAACAGAACCCAGCATGGTTTGGTGTATCCAGGCGTTCCAGAAAACAGCACAGCTGTGGCATATTCATAGTTCAGCCTCCCAGAAAGGACACAGTCCCCACGTGAACAAGACTAGGTTAGGGTAGCAGTCAGCTTCCAGGCCCAGCAGAACAAGCATTGGAGGCACTACCATCTGTGAGAGATGTGCTTGGTACCTTTGGGAGTTCCATAAAACACCACTCTTTGCATAGAAGTCAGAGCCCTAATTGTCAAGAGGTTACATGATGCAGCAGCCGTTGACATAAGCCTTGGGGCAAATCAGCTGATAACAGATTCAGTCCAATTGTTGGCCTAGCACCTTATAGGGCTTTGGTGCTGCACAGTGTCTTCTGTGCCAGGGATGTCAGGCACCAGGCTGGGCTACATAGACCGTAGATACAGATGCCACCAAAGAGAGTGGGGGCAGGGGAGGAGGAAAAGGCAGATACCTGTGGTGGTCATGAAGGCTCAATTCTAAACCTATGCATCTTTTCCTAGGGACTGCTCAAAATAATTGGGAGTGGCCATGGGGTGGGGTGGTGGTTAGGGTGGTGGTTAGGGTGCTACATGTCAGGCAGTAATGGGTGAGCTCTAGGGTAAAAAATACTTTTTTTATTAGTGTAATTTTACCACTGTCTACCTCATTTTTTCTCTTCTCACTTCTACTGCTTCTCAGTCTGGAAAGAAAGGCCCAGTGAAATGTGTCACGTGCAACATCGATTACTTGGCATTACTTAGATTTTGAGTGGAAACAGGCACAAAATCCCTTGCAGCTGGGCTACAGTATCAGGAATACTGAAAAAAGTTACTGCTTTGAAGTTTTTAATTTCTTATATAGGACTCATTTTCTGCCTTTGATACTACACTTGAGTCTAAACAAATATTTACTTACATAACTGGTTAATCGATTTTTGGAAATGTTTAAAAACATATTGCTCTGCAGTTTTACTCAAATTTAAGCACAAGAGGGTGGAGAAAATATCTTGTTCACTATTTTTTCATCCAAAGACTGGCATAATACTCGATGTTAGGTGTTGAGAGGCCTTCAACTTCAGGCAATATCTATTAATTTGATCCATATAAAACATAAAGGCAGCTTCTTATCTTTTTTCAGAAGTTATAGTTTTGTTAGACTTAGAAATATTACTGAGCTATTCTCCTTTAAGTCAAAGAAGTCCTGTAAGATAAATTATTACTTAGAGAGAACATTATAACTTTGTCATAAAGACAGGGTAAGAATTAACTAATGATCCTCTTTTTTCTGGAGACTGTTTCTCGTGGCAGGGGAAGATCAAATATTAGACAGACAGTTGGACTGTTTGCCTTTTTGGCTCAAGAACAAGTGCTAATGCCTCACAGGAGGCTGAGCAATGTTCACAAACCATCCACGGTATGGTTTATTTTTATGACTTACTGACATATGTTATGGGCAGTAGAATGGGATGTCTTCTTTTTTCCCTGTGGCTTGTTAAGTATTTAAATGAGCAGACAAAACCATGCATCTCCTTTTTTCCAGGAGCCCTGTGGGTCATGCTTTTTCATCTTTCTCCTTATTGAAATAGACAAGAATGGAAATGTTTGCAAATGGGGCTTACTTCCTAATTTAGCAAGCTTCAAAAAAGTGCTAAATTCTTTCCAAATATTTTCACAAAATACTCTTTACCCAGATTCATTTTCTCACTTCAGACTTTACAGGGCCACAGGCCCGTAAGAAGTTTGGTGATTTCCACTTTCACTACCTGCAATCACATGCTGTCATTCTCCTCTCTGATCCAAGTTATAAGTTGCTGACTTTCCTGTTCTAGAACTTAAGAATTAGGAATAAAAATTTATAAAACCACTCCGAAAAAAATGTCCCCAAGTGAGTCAGTGTCAATTAAAGGGACTACCTGATGCAAATAGCACATCAGCACCAATTTTGTCATTTAAGAATTTTAAGATCAGAAGCAATTACATTCAATAGCACCTTGTTTTTATGTGTCTACCCTTCATAGCCTTGGCTAGTAAGCCGGCCTGCACCATAATTTATACTGACATCTAATTTCAGTGGGTCTGCAAGCAATCTAACAGAAGATGGAGATACTGAGAGGAGAGGAATCCAACTTTATCACTGCAGACATAAAGATTCATTATTTTTGCCCATTTCAAAACCTTATAAATATGCTTTCTTCCTCTATTTTGCATATCTCATTACTTGAATTAATTTATGTTTTAGGCAAATGATTTCTGCTTACAACTAGATGATTAAACATTTTAGCTGGTTACAAAAAGCACCTAAGTATGGTAACTATGACAGAGGTTTTTCTGTTTTAGAGAATTTGCCACAAGAAGAGAAAGCACTCTTTATTCATTATTATTATTATTATTTAGACAAAGTCTTGCTCTGTCACCAGGCTGGAGTATAGTGGTGCAATCTCAGCTCACTACAATCTCGGCTTCCCAGGTTCAAGCCATTCTCCTGCCCCAGCCTCCCAAGTAGCTGGCATTACAGGTGCATGCCACTACACCCAGCTAATTTTTGTATTTTTAGTAGAGATGGGGTTTTACCATGTTGGTCAGGATGGTCTTGATCTCCTGACCTCGTGATCCACCCACCTCAGCTTCCCAAAGTGCTGGGATTACAGGCGTAAGCCACTGCACCCAGCCCACACTAAGTCTTTTTTAAAAAAGTGTAGTCACCAAGGAAGTTCTATTTTGTGGTACATACTATTTGGAATTTCCACCCAGCTCATTGCAGTATCCCCTTTTTTGGGAATGGCATTCATACAAGGAAGGGACCCTTTACAGGCCACCCGGGGCTCTGTGTCTGCTGCCTTTATCGCTCTACTTGGTAATTAACTCAAGAAAGCAATAGGATTCCTTCCTGGGGGATTTTAAAATTGAAAGTAGAGGGAAAATTCCAGGCTTCTTCTCATGGTAAGGTTATCAGATGAGTGCCTTTGAAACTGAAGACTTCATGTTACTGAATATATGGAAGGAACAGGTATAGAGTAGATCAGGGATTGTCAACATCGGTGCTATGAATTCTTGGGGGCTAGAAAATTGCTTGTTGGCATGGGGTTAGGAGTGGGGGCTGTCTTGTGCATAATAGAATGTTTAGCAGCATCCAAGGCCTCTACCCATTAGATTCCAGGAGCATTCCCCAGTAGTGACAACCAAAAATGTCTCCAGACATTGTCAAATGTCCCTTGGAGGGTACTATCTCCCCACTGAGATCCACTAAAATAGAGGAAAACAAAGCTAAATGCATGGAGAGAAGCAGAAACTAGAAATGGCAGGAGCTTCTTACAGATATTGTCCTAAATACATTTGTCCTTTTGTTGTTTCTAAGCCTCAGATGGATTCCTATCCTTTCTATAGTTACTTGAATTATACCAACCTTCTTCCAGTTGGCAGTTTTTCCCCCCATTTTTCTCCCTAAAAGATTCAGCTATGGTTCTGCCATTGGTAAACACAATATTTCTGAGTGATATGATTATAGATTATGGTAGATTAAGCTTATTTTAAAAGGCCATTTTTTTTTCAGTAGGAAAAGATATAGATACTAGAGGTATATTCTTATTCATCAACTTTATTCCCAATTAAGGAATACTTAGAAGTTTTAAATAAATACATTAATTAAAAATATCAGTGTGGGTGGGAGGGAATGGAGAGCAATTGTCAACAGGAACAGAGTTTTAGTTTTGTAAGATGAAAAGACTTCTGCGGATAGATGGTGGTAATGATAGCACAACAATGGGAATGTACTTAATGCCACGTAACTTTACACTGCAAACCACCATGGCACATGTATACCTGTGTAACAAAACTACATATTCTACACATGTACCCCAGAACTTAAAGTATAATAAAAAGATAGTTAAGATGGTAATTTTTATGTTATGTGTATATTATCAGGATGAAAAAAAACAAAGGTAGGTGAAGGCAAGAGTAAAGGAAAGAAGAGGAAGATTGGATTGGGCCGGGTTTGGGTTACTCATTCCTAATGAGCCTAATGGTTAGCAATTCATTTTGTAGCAGAGACACCACCCACAGTTTGCAAAGCGGACAGCATTTTGCTTCTATTTGAGATGTTATTATTCCTTCAGTAGTTGCTTTTGAAGAAGATGTATTGAGGCACAGATGAAAACCTTCTGAATTACTTTTTGTCAGTTCTTTTGTGTTTTAAAGCTGCTTCAGGCTACCTTCAGACCTCTAGACCTGGTACTAAATACAGCAAAGCTGTCTTGTCCGCGTATGGATTTAACCCATATAGGATCCTACATCGTGAAATTCACACTTTGAAGATAATTTTGTCTTTGTTTTTGTTTTTCCTTTTTCTTCTCCAAAGTGGTTTGTTTTCTCAATCCTAGGGATTGATCAGTTACAACTAGAGGCACTTAAGGCTTTGTTTTTAGAACCCCCAAAATGGATACTTGTTCATCAGGGGTCTCTAGTGTAGAGAGTGAATTGATTCTGACCATGAAGGGAAAAAAGATATCTACAGCCACAGATTAGTAAAAATGACCATTCCAGATAGGCGGTGGGGCCAAGAAGCAAAGAGAATCTTGTAGAAATCCCATGCTGGAGGCAAGGTGCATGTCTCTTTCATTCTGAAATCTTCCTAAGATTCCTTTCTCTGTTAATGTAACTTGAAAGTGAATTTGTAATATTATCAGATACGTATTTTACAGATAAAACATAATACACAGATTCGTTGTTTGAAGTAGCTGATTAGAAACTAGCTCTATTTAATAGAAATGAAGAAAAGTCCCTAAATATATCTTTTTTTTTCAGGGTGGGATGAGGAGGCAGATTTGTGAAGCCATACAGAGTCCTTTAACTCCTTAATCATTTAGACAGGTAGTCAATTTTCTCAACAGAGGTCATCTTTTGCCCTTAAATTTGTAGATGGGGTGGGTGATCAGGCAGTAAGGCCATAATCAGACTCTTTGCTCTAAGAGACGATGGATACAACACAAAATTTTTATAAAAGCAGAAAGTGAAGACAAGAAAAACAAAAAGAAATACTCATTGGATATCCCAATTAAGTTAATCTTCCATTATATTTAACTGCATTACAAATAAAGGAATGGCTTGTGGATAACCGAAGTATTTTCCATGCGCGCTTTAAACCATAGTTATAAAATATTCTGTATTTTTCTTATCCATACTAAATATACAATGCTCGGAAAAATGACTGAGACCTTATTATTATAAATATCTTCTAAACTGAGAATTCCTTAGTGCACGCTTTTCTAAGAAATTTTAGGATATACTAGATGCTCTGCTATCTTGTTGAACAGATGGGACACGGTATCATATCTCAGGTAGTGTGGCCATATTCTCAGTGCTGCGTATCTGTTTTCATATCCACTGCCATTTCTTATAATTTGAGGTGGTGTGAAATTTTGGTTAGATAGTAAATTGGTTGCTTTTGAGGGTCAGGATGTACTTCTTGGAGTTTTGTCTTGGTTGTAAAAGTCCTTCAAATATGTTTACAAGGGAAAAGATGTCTATTTTATGAAAAAAATATAGAAATCTGTTTGTATAAGTTCAAATACATTCCTGCATAAAAGCTTGATGAGGTCAGAAGAATTTAAACTTTTGTTGGACAATGGACACCTTTGGGAATCTAGGAAAATTATGTAATTTATCTTACAAATCTGGACACTGAGAGGGTAAGTGGGGTCCAGTGAATAATTACGCTGAGAGAAAAGATGTAAACAAGATTTATCTTGGGAAAACTGGGGGATATTGTTGTTTTAAGAACTGGGAACAATGTGCTTATGTCTGCACGCTACCTATGTTTTATACATCACTTTGCGGAGTTCACATCTTCATATTAAGAAAGCTTGGATTCGATGCATTCATCCAACATTTATTTGTTGTCCATCTACTTTGTCCCAGGCATTATTTTTAGGTGCTGGAGATACAGCACTGCACAAAACTGAAATATTTCCACCCTCATGGGATTTATATTCTACTGTGGTAGTCTTACAACATGGGAGTGAGTCTGACAATGCGGAATTCTAAAAATGGTACCCAAGATTCCTATCTCCTGGCTAATCAATCAGACACGAATTATGTACTGCTGTGAAGGGATTTTGCAGATGTAGTCAAGGTTAAGAACTTCAAAATAGAGGGAGTAGCCTGAATTACCCAGGTGGGCCCAATCTAACCACTTGAGCCCTGAGAATCAGAGAAATTTCTTCAGCTGGAGTCAAAGAGATGCAGCAGCAGAAGAAAGCAGGAGAGATGAGGCGAGAGGGGAAGTCAAAGCGATTCAAAGCCTGAGAAGGGCTAGATCTTCCCTTGATGACTTTGAAGGGGGACATGAGCCAAGGAATGTAGGCAGCCTTTAGAAGTTGAGAAAGACTTTGACTGACACACAAAAAGGAGATGGAACCCTCAGTCTTATAATCACATGGAACTGAATTTGGCCAACAACTGAAATGAGTTTGGAAGTGGATTCTTCCTAGAGTCTCCTGATAAAAGCCCCGCAGCCTGACACTTTGCTTTCAGCCTTCTGAGAATTGGAGCAAAAGAAGCAGTAAGACCACTGGACTTCTGACCTACAGAACCGTGAGTTGATAGATTTGTGTTGTTTTCAGCAGCTAAGCTTGTGGTAATTTGTTGTGGTAGCAATAAAAAACTAGTAACGACAATAAAGAAAAAGAAGCAAAATACGTGCTAGTAGAATATAAATGCTAAGGAGTAACAATACAGCAAGCAAGGTATTAAATGAGGGAAGAAATGGTATTTTAGGGTTTCCAGGAAGGCCTTACTAAGAAGGTTACTTTTGAGAAAAGACTTGAAGGCCATGCAGGGCAAGCCATGAGGATATTGTGGGAAAGGCTTTTCCATGCAGAGACAGCAGTAAGAGCAAAGGCCCTGAGGCCGGAGCAGGTTTGTTTGATGTGTGAGAGGAGCAGCGGGGAGGCCAGTATGGTGAGGGCAGAGTGACTTTGCCAAAGAGTGTAGGAGATGAGGTAGAGAGAGAATGGGAGTCATTTTCCGAAGGCCTTATCGGTCGTAGCAAAGGCTTTTGCATTCATACTGAGTGACAGGTGCTGTGGGAGGGTTTTAAGCAACGGAGGGAGTAATAGGATTTGCCTTGTGCCTCAGCAGTCACTCCAACTTGTGTGTTGAGAAAGACTTCAGGAGGCACGAGTAGAACCAGGGACATCAGCTAGAAGTCTACTGTAAAAATCCAAACAGGAGATGGTGTTGGCTTGAACTTAGATCTGGGTAGTGAAAGTGGTGAGAAATGGTCATTGCTGATTCGTTTTGAAAGTAGAGCTGCTAGGATTTGCTGAATGACCAGTGGTGGAGGATGTGGGCTAGGGAGAAAGACCACCTTTCACAACTCTTTCCTAAAATGCAAAGTCAAGATTACAGAATACAGTGATCAAAAACAGGGGAAGTTGCCCGATGTTTTGGAATTTTAAAAATTATTTCATTATATATTTGTTTGGTGAACTTATTCGGTAGATGTAATTGCATGTGTGTAATTCTGGAATGTCTATGTCGTGATTTGGTTCCTGTGGCAACTGCCCAGAGGTGCTGGAGTGTATGGTGTCAGGGCTCCCCACAGGACTCTCTGCATGCCTTCAGGAATGATCGAAGCTGCTGAACCCTCAGACCAGTACTGCCCCCGCAGAAGGTCTCGGGGGTGTTCCCCGAATAACACAGAGATGAGTCAAATGCCTCACAAAGTGGAGTAGACAAACAGAGTTGCGACCAAAAAAATAAAACACAGGCAGAGCAAGTTTTAAGCAGTTTGGAAACTCAAGAGCTGGAACATACGAGTAAGGTGGAAATGTCAGATAATATGAAACTTTTTAACCTGGAGAAGTAAAGTCACCGGCATAGTTTGATAACTTGACTGAGGATGCAAAGCATTACAGCTCAATAAATGGTGGCAGCTCTCCCCATATCTTCAGGAGATAACCCGGGGGATTTAGGTCAGCTATAAGGCAGAGCTTATTTGCAGCAAAGATTATTAAATAATGGAAGGAGTGCCTGAAGAATCTCCAGAGGCGTTTTTCAATACCTCAGGGACATATTTTGACACTGTAGTGCTGGACCTCTCCACAAGATGGCAATCATGGGTTGACTGCAATTTTTGTTTTGATAAAAATATCTATAAAGCTTACTTTGGCAGGAAAAAGTAAAGAACCGTGACTTATGCTTCGCTGTCATATTTCGTATTATATTATCTATGGATGAGTTATATTTTTCCAAACCACCATATTCACTTATGGAATTTTAAAACATATTGTTTTGTATGGCTGGGGGAGGCATGTTGCAATATTGGAGTGGCGAATATCTCTCTCTGTTCTCACATCCCAACATCAGAACATTGATCTTCTTCTTGGAAACATTGCACAACAAAGTTTCACATGCCTTAGAATTCTGAAATGAGGTTTGTTCTAAAACCTGGTAAATAGAAGAAAGTTGGTTAGAAACCTAGATGTCTCCTCAAACAAGAAATTATGATTTTGGTTAAGGGATATGGAAATAGTGCATTTTGCAAAATGATCTTAAAGCATTATTGCTGCTTTAAGAAGCAAGAATTTTTATTCTTTATATTTGACATGGAATATCTAATTTAAAATTCAGAGGATAAATGCCCTCTTCCTTTCTCTAAAAAGAAATTACTACTCATCTTGTGTAGATGTTTTAAAGCTTCAGGTCATGTACTCAAAGGTACCTGCTGCAACTTTATTCATTTATAACAAATGTATTCTCTATTTTGTACCTCTATTTTGCCTGATGGCAAAAAAGCATGTTCATTACCCGCATATTTTATCAGTTCAGAATTTTGTCTCCCCTCTTTCTCCCTGGAATTAGTTCTGGATGTAGAAGCAGCCTCAGGATGGCAGGGAGGATATCTGGTTCTGGTATTTGTGCTGGTGGTGTCTCTAACATGGACATTCATATATTTGGGCTGGGAGCATGGCCAGTCCTTCGGGCTGGCATCCACTGAAAATCATGCAGTTCTCACTGCTTTCCTTGTCACATAAACCGTTACCTACCTCCTAGTATGGCATCCCCTCACTGCAACCACAAAGCCAATGTCCATGATCTTCCGTTGGCGTAGGATGCTACTCCACGCTACTCAGAGACCTGTTGAGAGTCGCTGGTCTGGTCCGGTGTGCTCTACTGGGCTGCATCTCACTGCAGTGTCTCCTGTGACACTGCTGTTTTCCAGCCTGCACAGTTGGGTTGCTATGTGTGTTGCAGCTGAGAGGCATTTGGGTCCTGCCTTTATAACTTCCACCTGAGGACTTGAGGTTTGTGATGTCAGGAATACAAGTCTCTCTGATGCTTTTTTTGTTTTGCCTACCTCTCTCTACCTTTGTTCTTCATTGCATAATACCGGTATCTACACTGTAAGATCTGTATGTCAGTTTCAGCTACTGGCTCATCAGTTAGAAAATCTAGAAGACTGTGTGTGTATAGGCAGGGTGTTAAATTGATTTGTCTGTCTTAATGCATCTGAAGAATAGTTGGCAAACCAGTGTTGATGCAGCACACTTTGGGGTGGTGGGGGGTGAGAAAAAGCGTAAGTTATGGCAGATAGCCAAGATACACTAGGATAGATCCAGGGTCCTCCAGCGACTAGCTGGGTGAGACCTTGAATAAGTCACTTAACCCAACTGAGATTAGGTTTCCTCATCCATGGTCTAGAAAGCACCATACGAGATTCAAAAGATGTATTTGATATCAATTTGTGAAAAGTAAATGTATATTATACCTTTTTCCTGTTTAATTTAAAACTAAGTAGGTAAGAACTAAATTAGGACAAACATATTTAAAGCTTTGATTTCTTTTTTCTAAACTCTGAGGTTTAGGGGTATATGAGCAGGTTTGTTATTTAGGTAAACTGTGTCCCAGGGGTTTGGCATATAGATTATTTCATCATGTGGGTACTAAGCTTAGTATTCAATATTTTTTCTGATCCTCTCCCTCCTCCCCTTCTTTACCCTCAAGTATACCCTGCTGTTTGTTTTTCTCCTTTTTGTGTCCATGTGTTCTCATCATTTAGCTCCCACTTATCAATGAGAACATTCAGTATTTTTCTGTTCCTATGTTAGTTTGCTAAGGATAATGGCCTCCCGCTCTATCCATGTTCCTGCAAAGGACATGATCTCCTTGTTTTTATGTAAAGCCTTGATTTCAATAGCTTAATTTTATAAGGCAGTTTATGTACAGTTGATACATGGTTTGAAAGAAGTATGTAAAATTTGCTCATTTTCAGTGGCCTGAATATAAAAATTATGTGTATAAATAAATTCAAGGATATCCCATATTATTTTACATCTAAAATTAATGTCATAAAACTACCATGTTGAAAAAAAATACACTTTTTACTTTGGCTAGGAATACTATCAAATCCCTCTTCATTAATAAGGGTTTTAAAAAAGGGAATAAAGAAGAGGGAAAGGGAAACATGGATAAATTTAGGCAGAATGGATGAACAAATGTTATTGGAAACACTGGAAAAATTATTTCAGATGGCATCATAGATGTCAGAGGGTTTTCAATACAAGTATTTAAGTTTACATGAAATGCAGACGGCTAATAATACATCAGAATAATTAAATTATAGATTGCAAATAGCACTCATGTGGGTAACTTCCCAGTTGTTCTTTACACAGCATTTGGTGCAAATCTCTCCTTCTTTGGGTTTGAAAATGTCAACTTAGGTTTCAAAAAATATGCCAAAGGGGAATTTCATGTGTGCTTTGCAATATGCTGGTTTCCACCGCAGTTCCCTTCCCACTGTGGTTATGCATCACATGTGTGCTTCCCTCCGTAAGTGCATTGGAGCTGCAGTGGTGAGGGAGAGAGTTGCCTGCCCAGCTTGATATAAGTGGCAGCTCAACGGGGTTTCACTGGAACATTTATAAAGTTTTAGATGGTGGTCACTGCCAGCTCAGAAGATAATTATAATAAGTGAATTTTCTCTGGAAGCCAGGGAAAGAAAATCTATCTGGCGTTGTGATGAAAGAAGATGACTTTATTGTTTTACCAGCCCCTGTACTTGCAGTTGGAGTCTGTGGCAACGGTCGGGGATGGAACTCAGGCTCTCCCTCTCATGCCTTTCTGAACCCAGAACAAAGCAATTACATTTTTAGACAAAACCATTTAGAGGACAACCAATTTCACTGCAAGCATCCTGGAATCCAACAGCTTAATATGGCTCTGGTTGGAATGACATCTCTAAAATCATATCTTTGCTACTGTGTGACTCCTAGTGTTTCCTATAATTTGGTAGCAGAAACCATATGACTTTGTGCCTACTGTGTGCAGTCCCCTGTGGCGGGCTGCTGCCATCCTAGCCATGTGGCTGCCTGTGATAGGAAGTAAGCCTCAAAGCAGGCTCCTCTAGGAGGCAGGGAGAGGATGAGTGAGAAATTTCTTACTAGGTAGAGAAGTGGCTAAGCTCATTATATGGCTTCGTCCACTGTGTCTCTTTTGAAATGAGATTCCTCATTCTTTTAAGCAAAAGAACAATTTTGCTAGTAAACGAGATTTTCTCTGCAAAGCTGGTCTCAAGCAATGACATATAAGTAGCCCTGTATTAAATTCTGATAACTTAATTAAAGCTAATGCAATATGCAATTTCAGTGCATTGTCAATCTTGGTCGAATGTGTGCTTCATTCTAACTGGCAGTGCAAATCACTTGTGAGGGTACAGGAATAACATGCAATCCAAAAGAATCCACATAGCAGCGGCTTTTTATTGATTTGAATGGAAGTACAGCATATTTTGGTGGGGCTATATATAAAACCCTCATTTTATAGGTAATGAGAATCATTCAGATATCACTATAGATAAGCAGCATCAGATATTCATATGTCTGAAAAGTTGTCTGTTGTTTTAATTCTTATTAAGTAAATCTTTTCCACATCAATTTGTTTTATGATCTTGTGTTATTGCCTGAGTGCTCAGTCTTAAGATAATTTTACTGGTTTAAGAATTTTAAAAAATTTACTATTAAAAATATAAAATGTACAAATATATTGTCTGTATTTTTTTACATGGCTCTTTTTATGACAAAATCCAAACATAAGGAAAGAGGAAAATATCTGTGAGAAGTGAAAGAAGTATTATTGGAGTCACAGACCCTTCACAACACCCAGGAAAGCACGCTGTTAGAATTGCATTTACTTCACCTCCTGGTGTGTCACATACAATGTCAAGAAGATATTTTTATGAAGTAAGTCCTAGCATTTTCACCATATTACTAGAGTTTTCCTGAACTGCTCAATGGGAATGTTTTAATTCTCACGTAGACTTTCTAAGGCCGTCTGTGAAATTGGAAGTAGGCTAGTAAAAGTACCAAGAAACAACACCTGCTCACAAATACGAGAGCCAGCCTGCTCCTCCCTGCCCATCCCCAAGTCCGGAGCATGATCTAATAGTTTGAGTGGTATCACATTAGAAACAGACAAGCAGTTTACATAGACCAAAGTAGGCAGTAGGTAGGATGAGAGCAATTGGTCATTGGTCGCTCATGGACAGATTTCAAAAGCAAAAAGTTAAGAGATAGATCACATAGGTGGTTCTGTTTCAATAGAGCCCATTCTTGCTGGATGAGACAAAGAACTTTCTCAATAAAAATTAAGGGCCTCACAGGATAGGCAAAGAGGCCTGCAAACCACCCCTCCAAGGAGTGACCCTCCAACCACACCTAGGAGCATTTTTAGCCAAGTCTCTGCTGCTGTCTGGGCTGGATCTATACACAGAGATTAGGTTCAAAAAGCTGTGACCCTGAAAACCAAATAGCTCTGCTGTCATCTTCACCAAAAGTGAAACATGCAGGGTTCCTGCTTTCTATCTGCTGTCTTTCATATTGAAGCGAACATTGTGGTTAACTTGGAGGCAACAAAGTCTAACAGAAATCTGGGCTACCACAGGCACATACCTACCTTGACCTTGCCAAAACTCTACAGTCCTATTTCCTTTCCATTTTGCCTTCCTTCCTTTGACGGAGTCTTGCTCTGTCGCCTGGGTTGGAATGCAGTGGCACAATCTCGTCTCACAGCAACCTCCGCCTCCAAGGTTCAAGTGATTTTCCGCTTCAGCCTCCTGAGTGGCCGATATTACAGGCACGTTCTCGCCCTGTCACCAGGCTGGAGTGCAGTGGCGCGATCTCCGCTCACTACAACCTCCGCCTCCCGGATTCAAGCGATTCTCCTGCTTCAGCCTCCCGAGTAGCTGGGACTACAGGCGCGTACCACCACGCCCAGCTAATTTTTGTATTTTTAGTAGAGACGGAGTTTCACCATGTTGACCAGGATGGTCTCAGTCTCTTGACCTCATGATCCGCCTGCCTCGGCCTCCCAAAGTGCTGGGATTATAAGCCTGAGCCACTGCGCCCGGCCCATTTCTTGTTTTCTTAAAAGGTTTATTATTTTTTTTTTTAGTGTGGAACTTTAATAACAGTTTAGTATTTAACAGTATGTAGAAGTTCTTCACATACTATAAGAAAATTGCATTTTTATATATGTATTTTTTGGAAGTCACCTTTTCATTTATATATGTTATTTTAGAAACAAGTTAAATGGACAACTTAAATAATTTTAAAATGCCCTATTGTATAAATGTTTAAAATATAACTACAGATAGCTTTAAATACAGTGAAGACCTGTTTTATAGAATTAGTAATTATGGTGTTAAGAAAATCAGTATAAATTCTGTAGGTTTATGTTCATATCAAAATCTTCTGAATACTAAAACTCATTGGCCAGACACAGTGGCTCATGACCATAATCTCAGCACTCTGGGAGGCCAAGATGGGAAGATTCCTTGAGTCCAGGAGCTTGAAGCTGCAGTGAGCTTTGACAGTACTACTGCACTGGGTGACAAAGGAAGACTCTCTCAAAAAAAACCTCCCAAAACAAAAAATAAGCAAAACAGAAAAACATAGCTCATTTTCTATGGTATACCTTCATCCTAGATAAAATTTACTGATAGTCAGTATGAAATACTTACACTGGAATCCCTCTCCTTATTAGTGAATTTGGAGGGATGTTTGATGCCAGGAAGTTTCATGGCTCCATGCTTTGCCATGACGGAGGGAGAGAAGATGGAAAACTCTATATAACCCTCTTCCAAGAAGCACAGACAAAAAGTACGAGGCAGCAAATAGTGTCTGCAGCAGAAAACACACATGTAGTACAATGAGCACTCTGAACCACAAGAGCACAGTGGGACTAAACCAAGGATATAAGTTGCTTGTGCTTAGCCGGCAGAGCAGGAAGTCAGATTATTTTAGGGCATATTAATGCATTCATAGAACCCAATTTATTTCTGTATTTAAAGTAAATGTAAACACTTGCAGATGAAAAAGTCACTGAGTTTGTACAAACAGAAATGAGTTCCTAAATGGACTAAACAATCAATAGAGAAGACTAGAGGATAAGAATATTGTGGGATGTTGGATTATAAATAAGAGATCTTGACTATGTAACAAGTTCTTAATGGACCAAATTGGATGAATGCTTTCTCCAATTTCTAATGATAAACTGGAAGTTCATCTTGGGATCCAGAGTATGGTACTTTTTAATGTACTTATTTATTTAAAAATAGTTACTAAGCACATCTTTGCAAGGTAAAGAAAACAGGTAATGTCTTGAGGAAGACAAATATTAAGTAAATGAACCTATCACATGTGTGATAAGAACGCTGAGAAAGAAAACCGGCTAATATGTATAGAATGGGTATGTACCAAGGACAAATGATCATAATTGATCAAAAGAAGACACTGGGAGGCTGAGGCAGACAGATCACGAGGTCAGGAGATTGAGACCATCCTGGCTAACACGGTGAAACCCTGTCTCTACTAAAAATACAAAAAATTAGCCGGGCGTGGTGGTGGGCACCTGTAGTCCCAGACTTGGGAGGCTGAGGCAGAAGAATGGCATGAATCTGGGAGGTCTAGCTTGCAGTGAGCCGAGATCATGCCACTTTACTCCAGCCTAGGTGACAGAGAAAGACTCCATGTCAAAAACAACAACAACAACAACAACAACAACAACAAAAAACTTAATAAATGAACGTATCACATGTGATAAGAATGCTGAGAAAGTAAACAGGCTATATGTTTAGAATGGGTATGTACCAAGGACAAGGGATCATAACTGGGCAGACAGAAATCTGGAAGAGAGGAGGGAAGGCTCCTGGATCTCATTGCACTAATTTTGCCAGTGTTATAAAAGCAGCCTTTTATACCCTAGATCTTTCTCCTTCTCTTCATACACATCTCAAACACGTTGTGGCAGACAGGGCATAGAGAGCTTCGTATATTTGCCATGATCTCCCTTCTTCTCCCTTTGCTTATCTCCTGAATATCTTGTTTAATTAGGGATGTCTGGTGACCCTGCTGTCCTGGAGAGAATAAGGATTAGTAGAAAGAGTGCTTCTCTTTCCAGTATTGATCTATGTGCAAAGGGGATATTCAAAGTCCTTCCAAAAGAGTCAACTGTATTTATTCTTACTTCCCATCTCCACTCCCACCTTAATGCCGATGCGTGTGAAGAAGCAGAAATGGGAGGAAAACACAGTTAAGGACAAAACTAGAATGGAAGCAATGTCTAGATGCTTGGTGCACTAGGAAGATTGTGAGGAGTCTAGTGTGACCAAAAGATGAATATCATTTTTAAAAAAAATCACCTTATTTTACTATAAAATATTTGAGTTTTTTATTTGGATGTTAAGATTTTCCTGGATCTTTCATATTTGGGTGACCTCATCTTATTGATAATTTATACTCTAAACATCTTTAGCGGTATTATAACAAATCCTTGAATTTACTCATAGTAACCTTAACAAAAGGTATACAGTACTTTACCTCTTTAAGTTTATTTATTCATAAAATATGGTAAGTAGCAGATACTGTGCTAGACCCTCACAAAAGTGAGTACAACAAAAATGACTTTTTCCAATTTCTTTAAGCTCAGAGTTCCCTAAAAACAAAATAAGACACCCCAAAAATCAAACAAGCAAAATAATGGAGCAGTTGGATATAGACTTTACTCAAATGTTATTCTGGAGTAGGGGATATTTACTTCTTTTTAAGAGATCGACCCAGAAATCTCTTGATTTTATTAGCCCAAGAGATGAGAACAAGAAGAGAGATCACTGGCTATGGAAAATTTTAGCGTGGTATCCATGCTGGTTATTTGTTCAAATTCTTCTCTCAGTTTCTACTTGTGGGCTCTATATTGCTGTGGGAGGAGTTGGTCTGGCTGTGTCTGCTTGTCTCTTGAGTTATCTGGTTTCCGGCTGGCTCTGGCCACTGGGAGACACTGGAGAGAGAGCTCTGAGGCAGTGAGAACAAGTCAGGGTATTTCCCCCCACCTCATTCTACCTCAAGTGGTATCGCCAGCAGCAGCTGCATCTCTTCTGTAGCTCCAACGCCTACAAGTCAGCCCGCTTTTCCACAATTTAGGTTTTCCTGGGTAAACCGCATTACAGTTCTAGCCCTTGCTGGATGGATTTGACTTCTGTAGTCCAGCCGTACCACCTCTGCTGTTGCGTCTCTAGAGAGCTGTAGAGATGACAATCAGCTTGCTGTTGCTAATCTTTGGGTTGCCTGTTCATCCCCTATTTGGCTTCCTAACTCTTTAATTACTGGGAAGCCAAATCCCTGTGTTAAGTGTCCCCTGTTTGAAATGCCTCAAGTGATGACTAACAGAGTATCCAATGCTGTCTCAAAGCACTGTGCCTTTCCAATGAGTAGAGACAATATTCTAGGGTTGAGAAAATGGACCTTCAAAAGAAGCTCTGCCTCTGGCAGAACACTTTGAGCAATGTTATTTCTGTACCGTTTGAACAGTCTTCTTGATTTTTTCCTTTTGTATCTTCATCAACCCCTGCTGCCTTGTCCTCAAAATGCACTTAGACTATGCTTCTTTTACTTCCCTTTTCTAAAATATTACTTTCCAATTGCATCTCCTACTGACCTCGGTTGCATGTTTGTTTTAGCCAGCTGAGACTTAGATGGCCTGTCTCCACTGTTCCTGGGATCTGACCATAGTCTCCTTTCACCTTTGGCATTCTCAGTGATAGTATTAGTATTTAGCTGAATGCTTTCCTGCCTCTCTACAGATCCTAAGTGTTGATACAATAAAGACAAAAGACTGCTTGATTAGCTCATGAGGAACTCAGTGCAAATCTGCCTACTTCTTATAAGTTTGCAGCCATTTTAGTGACATTATCATAATGTATATGGTAGAAGGAACCCAAAGCATGCTGTGGGGAGACTTACTTTCCTGGCTCTGTCTTTGAACATATGTGATATGTACAGAAAAAAAGAACCATAGTACCAGCCCTCCCATCTGACTGAATTTTTCAGAAGGCCAAATAAGAGACTCAAAGTGTAATAAAGTTAATAGTCAGCTGCTTGATTTAAACATGTGTTACTTTATTCCAATGATTCTGTGAGGTGGTTGTAATTCCAGCTGAGAAAACTTAGGCTAAGGCCAAGTGACTTATCCAAGGTGGTGTATAGAATAAGTGGCATATCCAGAATTCTAACCCTGTTTGCTTACCTTCAATGCCCATGTTCTTTCCATTCTACCTGCCTCTGGATATGAAAAGATTATTAATCAAATTGCTTTAGGAAAAAAAGTGTTATATGTAATACAAATTCTGCAGCATACCAGGAGACGTTATCCTTTTTTGAATTAAGGTTGTTATATATCAGAGAAGATAACCAACACATTAATTGTTCTTTCTACACAGCTGATGTACTTAACAACCATCTGAGCTATTTCATTTCTGAGTGAAAGCATTTTATTTTTTAAAATGATCTGTGTTCATATCTCTGTCTTTGGCTATACACCCTTTCATCTTGGACCTTTAGCTATAGATCCTGGTGGGAGAAGGAGTGCATTTGATCTCTTGAGCCTGCATAAAGACCCACAGTGCTGTGAACAAAAAGTGATGCATGCAATAAACAGTGTTAGCTGGCAGTTCTCTGCAAATCAAGGTAATCTAACTGTCGGCTGTTTGCTTTAAGAGTTCAATGAAATGCATTGGTTTAAGTTTCGCTTTTGTTGTATCACAAAAAGGACTCTAAGAACTTTCAAAGACATGCTGAAACAATCCTTCAAATATTTTCCCCATATTTTTACTGCATTCTGAGTGTTCTGACAATGTGTTATGCTGCATTTTGCCACATTTTGACTATCATTCTGCTTGCTCCATGTTGTTTATTGCTGCTCATTCAGATTACAGATTCAAACTGAAGTGCACCATGCTGATGTCACGTGTAGACATTAAAAGAAGGAATATTTTTCTTCCCTGGATTTCTGACATTGTTGAAAAGATTCCAATTCTGTATATCTATCTATCTTTTTTTGAACATGCCGAGAAATGAATAAAGATGACCTTTTAGCACAAAATTATGGAGGATATTTGGAGTTTATCCATGACTATGCACTGTCAAAAAACACCTGCCTATTTTGTGGCAATAAAGAGCATCCTAGCTGTCAGCCTCAGCTTGATAAGAGCACTCTACTTGCTTCTTCATTTGCCAGGGAGGGAAAATAGCTGTAGATTCAAGGGCTCTGTAATAAAACATGGATTTCGTTGGGACATTTATTAGCACAGTCAGCTAGCGACGATAAAATTGCAAGTCTCTTGAACACATACTTATTTTCTTTTTGTCTTTTGTTGGGACAGGGTGAAACACAATTATTACCATTTTCCAGTCTTATGTATCATTAGGAGTTTTATCAAAAACTTTGTGTTCATGCAGTGAGGTTCTGAAGCAGGATGAAGGGGGCTGCAGAAGGGAGCTGTGTGGGCATGAAGCGTGGACAACTTATTTTGAAATTCTGTTGAATAGTCCTGGAAGTGTCACGGCTCCACCTAGACACGTCGAGTGCATTTTGATTTATCTTCACAGGTGACCAAAGCAATCATAGGATCTGAAGTGTCCACTTGGCCACTCCTGGCTGACAAGATGGCAAGTTGCCTCTGGAGCAGTCCCTCTCCAGCTGCTGCACAGGAAATAGAGAGATGAAAAAGGCAATGGTAACCTAGAAAGGCAGAAGGAAGCTAGTGAGAAACTGTAAGGCATTTCTAGAGTGATTGTTTAGGGAATAACAAAGAAGCCACCCTCTAGAAGCAGATAGTAGCTTAGCACAGGGGCTGGCAAACCATTTCTTAAAGGGCCAGATAGTAAAAGTTTTAGGTTTTGAAATTACAGTTTCTCTGTTGCAACTGTTCAACTTCATTATCATAGCCTAAAAGCAGCCATAGACAATACATTATCTTTGGCAATTAGCAGAGTTTAGGTTTATTTTTTTTTTTGGTAAACATTTTCTGTACACTTATATTAGACTGTTTAAGGTGGTAGAAACAAAGGAGAATAGTGCCTAATATATAGTCATGTACCACGTAATCACATTTTGGTCAATGATAGACTGTTTATACAGTGTTGGTCCCATGAGACTAGAATTGAGCTGAAAACTTGCTATTGCTGAGTAACATAGTAGCCACCATAATGTCATAGCACAATGTTATTCACGTGTTTGCAGTGATGCTGGTGTAGAAAAACCTACTGCATTACTGGTCCTATAAAAGTCTGGCACATAAAAGTATGCAGTACATAATAGTTGATAATAAGTGATTGTTATTTGTTTAAGTATTTACTACATTTTAAATTATTATTTAAAAAAATAAATTCCATCTACTTATTATTATTATTTATGTATTAATTAATTAATTAATTTATTATTATTATACTTTAAGTTCTAGGGTACATGTGCATAACGTGCAGGTTTGTTACATATGTATACTTGTGCCATGTTGGTGTGCTGCACCCATCAACTCGTCAGCACCCATCAACTCATCATTTACATCAAAAGTTAACTGTAAAGCAGCCTTAGGCAGGTCCTTCAGGAGGTATTCCAGAAGATGGCATTGTTATAAGAGAAGATGACAGCTCTATGCATGTTATTGCTCCTGAAGATCTTCCAGTGCAACAAGAATATGGTGGTAGGACAGAGCAACATTGATGACTCTGACCCTGTGTAGGAGTCATAGTTTTTAGAAAAAAAATGTAAAGTTAAAAATTTTAAAAATAGAATAAAGCTTATAAAATAAGGATATGGAGAAAAAATAGTTTTGTATAGCTGCGCAATATGTATTTTAAGCTAAGTGGTTTTACAAAGGAGTCAAAAGTTAAAAGTTTATGAAGTAAAAAAGTTATAGTAAGCTCAGGTTAATTTATTATTGGAGAAAGAAATTAAAAATGAGTGTAGCCTAAGTGTACAGTGTTGAAAAGTCTACAGCAGTGTATAGTAATGTCCTAGGCCTTAATATTCACTCATCACTCACTCACTGAGTCACTCAGAGCAACTTCTAGTCCTGCAAACTTCACTCATAGTAAGTGCCCTATACAGGTATGCTATTTTTATTGTACCTTTTCTATGTTTAGGTATTGTTAGATACTCAAATACCATTGTGTTACAATTGCCTACAATATTCATACAGTAGCATGTTGTACGAGCTTTTATCTTGGGAGAAATAGGCTATACCATATAGCTTAGGTGTGTGGCAGGTTACACCATCTAGGTTTGTGTAAGTGCACTCTATGATGTCTGCACAAAGATGAAATCACCCAAAGACACATTTTTCGGAATTGTCCCCATCATGAAGCAACACATGACTGTATGATAGTTCCCCTAGCTATTTTGAGTGGAGGTTTGGCAGTAAACCTACCACATCCTAAATCATGAGTGATGTGGGTTCTTGTAGTAGAGTGATGTGAAAGTTATAGTCGTTTATTGTTAGAGTATCCTATTTATAACACATTCATTAATATGCAATTTATCCTTAAATGATTTTTTTTCCTGTTTTGTGCCTGTCTTCCTGATGTCTCGTATTGTTTCCAGAGTTTGAGAACTGCTCCTGCTATATCACTTGTCTGCTTTAACCTTTAGTATATCTTTATTGCTTAAAGAATAAAATATAATTTCCTCAGCCTGTCATTCAAAAACTTTCCCAATTTGGACCCAAACTGTTTTCCTAGTTTTCCCTCTACCTCTCCCCTGCATCTTATGTTCTTGCCATATCTTATTTTTGCCACTGCCCTGAGCATAGCCTGACTTCTCCATCTCTGGGCTGGTATCACACTGATCCCCCTGTGCCTTCTGCTTTATCTCCATTTGAGAAGTCTACCTGTGTCTCTTAGTCTCCAAAGAAGGTAATGATGCCACAATGCCACATAATTATAACTAACTATTAAAAATATTAGGAAAGTTATCTTTTCTTTGCAAATATATAAAATTTTAGGCTTGTATTTAATAATAAAACCAGAGACCTTCAAATGATAGCAATTTAGAGTGTCAAATTTGGCCCAATTGTGCTCAGAGGGTATAATAAAGATATCATGCCAATTTCAGCAAATTGCACAGTTTATATCTATTAACACCTTCCCAGTGTGAAACTACCTCCTTGTGAGGTCTATTAGCTCTCTCCATAAATGATTCAGACTGTGGAAGATGCAATATTACTGGTATTTGCAGTTTAAATAATGGTAATAATAATATCTAAAATATAGCTATATTGAGCAACAACACAACCAGAAACATGTAGACCTGTGACCATAAACCACCTTATTTCTGCAAAACAAATTTGAGCTGACGATAGATCCCTCCTTCTCCTCTCTTCCATTTTTAAAGAGCCTAAACATACAAAGGAATCCCAAAGAACAAAATGTTAGCATTGAACTCCAGTATCTCTTGTAACATGCAACATCCCTTCCCATGTAGCTAATATAATTTTGATTTTTAATCTACACATGACTCACTAAAGTCATGATTGAAATATTTATTATACTAGGGATGGACTGTCCTGCCAATTTGAAACTAAACTTTAGTCCATGGGACAGGTAGCAGAAATCAGGCCTCATGTCATATCTCAGTTTCTCCCTCGCTTAAGATGTTCCTAGTAAGAGCAGTATTTATTTTACTATATTGTTTTTTGTATAAAATATGATAATTTATGTAATTTGGAGTAATATGTGAATACCATCTAGGATTTATCCAAGATAATGTACTAAGAAGTGTTTTAACAAAATATAGTGGCTATAATAAAAGAATAAAATATAGTCCTCCTATTTCCACATAAATTCCAATCAGGACAGCAGCTATCAAAAAGCTAAGTTTACTTTAGCATTTGAAGACTCTGTGCCTTAGCCTAAGCGTCATCATTCCTAGAAGACCCTGGAAGCTTTGGTCAAAGGAAGCATGTGACTTTGATTCTCAGAGCCTTGGAATTGTTAAGATCTGCTTCTTCCCCTCTGCAGTTCACCAGTACAGATGAAAGGCTAGGAAGCTGAGACTCTCTGAAATTGGTAATTGAATAAACCTGCCTATATCATTTTGCTGGCAGGATTTAATTTAGAGGTGAGCCAATTGGTTTAAAACAATATAACATTTTTTTTTAGACAAACCAAAGAAGGTATATTATATAATCATATTTTTCCAATCTGCCAAAGGGCATAGTTTGAAGGAGACAGTTAACATAAAGAGATGGCTAAACTGCCCAGCATAATATGTAATAAACATGTGATCACTGGGGCAACAGGTTGAGAGAGGAGAGGGAAAGACAGAGGCTTGAAGAACAGAATGGGACCTGATGGGTGGTACAGATGCATGGTGGGATGGGTAGTGAAGCTTAAAGCTGTATATTCTTTCTGGTGATAGATCTTTTTTGTTCTCTGTATAGAAGGGTAGGATATCAGCAGCCCGGGCTACTATTCCCATGACACAGGCCCAGTAAGAATTAATGTTTACCTCTGGCCAATCAACTGTAGCTAGGATGGAGGGTAAAATAGTATTGGTTATATTGTCACAGACCCACCCTTCATACAGTGATGGCAATTTTGGAGAAAGGAATTTGTTCTGATCTGGATACATACCTCAAAGCATTTCTACAACAATTCTGCACCTAAGATAATGACTAGCAAATAGAAAATTCCCCTAATTTTAGAAGTGATTGTTACTTAAAATATTAGAATGAAACTGATAGTTATTGTAACATTCTTCCTGTAGCTTTCAATGTAGCCTATTACACACATGTTTCCCATAGAGCAATCTTCAATGGTTTCTAGATCTAAAGGATAAGAAAGCCCTGGAAGCCTCCTTCAGGAAATGGTATGAAACAAATTCATGTGTAACTACAAACAATGGCTATAATGGCAAGAATTATAGGGAAAAGGGGCGTGTTATAGAAGTTTAGCAGAGGAAAAATATTAAATCAATTTGGGATCAATTGGAAAAAGCTTCATGAATATGGTACCATTTGAACTGCAAAAGCAAACAAAAAGGTAAGACAAAAATTGGGAGAGAGCATTCTAGGTGGAAGAAACTGCATGGATAAGGATGTGAATGCAAAAAGCTGTGAAATATGAGCATAATTTAATAAATGATATAGATATACTAGATCATTGACTATGTAATACAATGTTGGAAAAGGATATCGGTTTGCAAAATTTGGGAACTAAATTAGGCAGAGCCTTAGATAACAGGTTTTGAAATCTAAGTATAATCTTACATTTTGTATGTGTCTGCTTGTCTTTATTTTGATTTAAATATAAGGGAAAGATGACACCTCATGGAGAGAGCAGTTCCAGAATATGTCAAAGAAAATCTACTCCTGCTAGGTTTTTTCAGACCCAGCTGAGTGCTCAGGCATTCAACAAGGACAGAAGATAATAAATTTCGATAATACTTGACAGACAGAACACATGATATTATTGATAAATAGTAACTATTGGCCAGGTGCCGCGGCTCACACCTGTAATCCCAGCACTTTGGGAGGCCGAGATGGGTGGATCACAAGGTCAAGAGATCAAGACCATCCTGGCCAACATGGTGAAACCTCATCTCTACTAAAAATACAAAAATTAGCTGGGCGTGGTGGCTTGTGCCTGTAGTCCCAGCTACTCGGGAGGCTGAGGTAGGAGAATCGCTTGAATCCGGGAGGCGGAGGTTGCGGTGAGCCAAGGTTGTGCCACTGCACTCCAGCCTGGCGACAGAGTGAGACTCGGTCTCAAAAACAACAACAACAACAAAAAACCCTATTGATACCAGATGGCAGGGTCCCCATAAAGTGTTATTTCCAAGAAACTTCAAATAGCATATTTCCACCTAAACTTCTCAGAAGGAAAGTTTTGTCATGTTTTGTTGTAATATAATTTTATATCAATTAAATAGAATACAGAAAATAAGAATACCTCAAAGTGCTCTTTAGGAGAAATACAAAAGGAAAGGTGGAAGAAGCATTTGAGTCTCAGAACATTAGGTGGTAAACTTTCTCAGAAGGGGTTGAAGGCTGCCCTCAACCTGTGAGAGAAAACATCCCAGAGAATATCCTGAGTCCAACTCAGGTATAGGAAAACAAACCAGGTTTGATGAAAAGGAATCTTTCCAGACATCATAATACCATGTAATTGTTCTTTGGTTTAACGCAAATGCCTTAGATTTATTGAGAATGAAGATGGTACAGAATCAAACACAAGGGGCCATGTAAATGATTAATAGAACATCATCATAAATGTGTTTGGATCAAGATTGTCAGGATTACTGTGAACTTTTATCTCTAACTCTACAAGTGTATTGTTTACACTGCTTTTTGAGAGAAAAACCTTGGTATTAGCATTATTATAGTCAGTACCTAAGTAATAGATACAGTTTCTCACAGATTAACTGTGCAACATTAAATCATTGCCTACGGGTCTCAGCATCACACCACCAAAGAATTTATGTGAGTTTGTGAATACACATTTGAAGTTGGTTTTATGGGAGCATTTCAAAGGTTGCCGAACCCACAAATTTACCTGTCAGGAAGGGGCCATAGCATTGATGCCATTGCTTTATTTTGTTAGGATGTAGGTGATATTATGACGTAGAGTAAATGATGAAGGGTAGGGATAGAAGCTGGAGGAATGAAGATAGATGTGAGGGAGATAACACTAAAATTAAAATGTTTTTAGGAATGTAAACAAGCTACGTGAATTAATATTGATACATAATGCTATTAAAGTTATTATAAATGAGGAAACCTTTAGCATACTGACATTCAGGTGAAGCTCAACTTTGGGTATACTACAGGAAAAGCAGAAAGTTAAAGAGTGATGATTTAGTAGACAAAAAGTTTTCCTTATATATGAAAGAAATAGGCTGATATTGACCATGATCAAGAAAAGTAAAGAGAACATTTAAAGGTAAATAAACTATATGTACTGTCATAAATGTCTGTAACTTTCTTAAAAATCTATTGATAACTAACTTACAATAAAGAATACTTCTAGATCATGGGTCTGATTCACTAATCTACAAATGAGAGAAGGGAGGGAGGCATTTCTAAGGCTTAATTTATAGAAGAATTTTAACTTATATCTCGGAAGAGTGCAGGATTGGCATTGTTGGCTTCATTCCCACTTTTAAGAGGGGAGAATCGCCACTGGAATGCCACATAGTTCTGAAATTGTGACATTAGCTCCATTGCTAGCAGGACCTTGAAAGTCCCACATCTCCTTCTCAGTGACTGATCACAGCCTGAGTTTAACCATATTGTATTTCATTTTAAAATTTTTATTAAAATTGACAGGTTTTAGTTGTAACATATTTATGAAGCACAAAGTGATGTTATCATTTATGAATACAATGTGGAATAATTAAATCAAGCTAATTGACCTGTCACCTCAAATACTCATCATTTTTTTGGTGGTGAGAACATTTGAAATTTAGAGATTTTGAAATGTACATGCACTATTATTAACTACACTCATCACACTGTAAATAGACCTCAAAAAACCCCCTTAATTCTTCTGAGGCTTTCTACCCTGTGACATTCTCCCCATTCTTCCATTCTCCAGTCTCTGGTAACCACCATTCTACTCTGTGCTATTTACCATATTTTAGGATATGGGATGCTGTCAGCAATGAGGCATTCCAGGATTCAGCCTCCAGATAACCTTATAATAAGTGTGGTTCTTAAATTGAGGTCTAATTCTAACAACAGGGTTTCCATATTGTTCCTGTGACCACATATACACTAGTATTTATTCTGGTAACTGGAGTCCTCTGATGTGCCCCTTTGTCCCACTCTTTAACTCAATAATTGACTCAGTCCTTCATTCTAACAATTGCCCACAGTGTTTACCTTACTCTTGCAGGATTTTTTAACCCATTTATGCCTGAGGTTGCAATTTTTTTTTTGTATTTTTGCAATCAGACCTTGAAAATGACCTTGAGCAGTAGGATATAAATAACTCCCACATGCTTAGCGTTCCAATAATGGCACATGAGGCATAAATGGGTTTAATAACCACTACGTTATGTAGGTAAACCTCAGCTGCAGAACCTTGAATCAGGTGTAAGTATTAGAGCTAGGGAAATATGGCAGATGAGTAATGCAAAATCTAAAGGCACCCTACAAGGGGCTGGCTTGGTCATCTTCATATGTCCTGATGCAGATATCATTGAGTCTGAGCTTGCCTGGCTTTCCCTGGACACATTCCTTTCCCTCTATTCCTACTGCCCTCTCCAGAGTCATCTGATCATGTAGGCTCTGACCAAACCAGAAGCTGGCAGAGCTGATTATTGTCATTCTTAGTTTGGGCTCCTCTGAAAGAAAGAACGAGACAAGGACTTGGGTACATGTAATTTATTGGGGGGTGACCACAGGTCGCACGTGTGGGAAGAGCATGACGGAAGATTGATGCATTTCTGATGTTGCTGCTGTAGCCAAGATGAGCTCTGTTTCACCAGAGCTCTGCAAAGCAAAGAGCATGCTTTTGGAAAATGTGTGTGAGAACAGGAATTTGAGCATTAACCTGCAGTTACCATCCCCATAGGCTAAGATGTTCCCATTCTCCACAAAACTTTCTTTGTCTTTCCAGGCTGCCCTTAGTCACTTTGGAATAGTTTTGGTTTCTGCCTATTATTTTTGTTGGTAGCAATCCCTCCAGCTCAACTGTTTGAATCATAAAAGAATCATTCAACAGATTGATGGCCCTGTTTTAAGTGCCAGGGACTCTGCTAATATCTTTTACTAGTTTTTACATTCACTTTAATCTGTTCATTTTAAAGTGTTTATTTTCAGGGTCTTTCAGGAAGGAAAAGATAAAATGGTATCCTTTAGGTCTTTGCATCCTTAAAGATTTCTCTTTCTTTAAGACTTCCATGGCAACAAATGCCAGCCAACTCCAAGGTCTTTATGACTATACTTTTGTTTCATATTGTTCAAGTACTAGGATGACAGTCTAACTGAATGCTCTTTCCTCCACTGTGTTCAGGGACTTGGTCATTGTGATGCTACAGTCCCCACTATGATTACTGCCACCAGCATTTAATAGATGTTCTTGTCTATCTGGTGAGTGATCTAGGTCGAGAATCCCATCCTGAGGCATTGCTCTCTGGATATTCTGGGAATCAACTGTCTTAGTTTGAGTTCCTTGGAGAGTAGAGCCTGAAACAAGCACTTGTGTGCAGGCAGTTATTTTGGAAGGAGCCGCTTTAGGAAACAGGAGTGACCAACTGGAGAAAATGAGGCAGGAAATATTATCATATGGCTGTGTTATTGAGCACTCTGCTATTGGCAACAAAGTCTCAGTTCTGCAGGTACCATGAGTTCATACAAAGCCTACAAGGCATTTGAGTTGGCTAATTACTGCTAAATTGTATTGAAAACCTAGATAATGATAATAAAAGAAAAGAACAGTGAGATGCTGAGAGCTATTAATAATCAAGCTAAACGTAAGAACCAGAGAACTTCCAAGGTTGCCTAGAAAGATGTCTTTATTACCTGTAGTGGAAGGGCAGACACTATGGGCTGAAGACCTAATTGGTAGAGTTTCAGAGTTCCAACACTTGAATGCTCAGAGCAGGCAGGTGTCTCATGGAACCAGTGCTGTACCAGGGGAAATCTGAGAACCTGAATCATAGAGGACATTTGGATGAATACCTCTGAGGAATATGCTAAAACATCCTCAAAATTTTTGGGCATGCAGAAGTAGTCCAGATAATTCCTGGGCAAGGGCTAGCACTTCTGCTGTGCTGGTAGGTGCTGCCAATCCTGATCATGCCCTACATTGAGAGGAAGTCTAGGCTGCTTCCCCACAACCTTCACTAGGGTAAAACTTGCATAGCAGTCTGATGGCTCTCCCAATCTTACTTGGCTCCTTTTTTGACATAGCAATTTTCTCCAATAGAATATTTGCACATTTAGTCCTGTCTTGGTGTTTTTTTTTTTTTTTTTTTCTTGGAAGACTGGTCCTACTACACAAAAAGTGATAAGAAAAGGGAGATAATTGAGAAAGAACAAAATCTCATTAAAACAAGATAAAACAAAAACCTAAATAAACTAGAGCAAATTGTTTCACTCACTATCCTTTAGTAGACATCAAAAGAAGACAGTTACATGTAGAGAGGAAGAGTTAAAAGACAACAACAAAGTAAAATGATAAGGAAAATGATCATGAACCCAAATCAGGAGGATATTAAACAATTTAAATGGAATATCAATAAAGAGAAACAGGACGTGACAGGAAAAAACAAAGAGAAGGAGCATAAAAAAGCTGGTGCCCCTAAAACAGTTATGTTTCATGGAATAGGGAATTGGTGATTCAATAGAAGGATACAAAGGGCATGCAGCAGACAGGGATATGAATGACCAATTATTCATCTATGAAAATAGAATTGTATACCTGTAACAGTTCAGTCCTTTGTGTGATTTCCCCGTGCTGTATTTAACTCAAACTAGAAGGATATACTTCTGAGCTATATATAATTATATCTGAAATTGATATTTTTTGTTTACATCCAAAGTGGCACATGGGTAACTGTTAGGATTAAACTTGATTGAATCATTAAGCAGTTTTGTTTTTCTGGGAATGCTTATTCAGAAAGGTGAAAAACTGTATACATCCATAGCATGTGTGCATTGTTTGTTTTATCTCCTTAACTAAATAAATTTGCTTACATATTTCTACAATTTAATCATTGTAGTTATAGAGCAATATAGGGGATAATATTGGTTGCACATACATAGTGGAATTTCTAGAATTTTCGTTCATTTTAATTGTAAAGAACATAGGGGATTATATTGGTTGCATGTATGTACTGGCAGGGATATCCTGGATTTTATTAAAATTTAAATATATGATCTACTTATGTTCTTGTTTATTGATATGAAAATTAACATTGTTAGAATGCAGGGAAGCTTTAGAAGACATATAACTGTTTAGCCATGGGGCTAAATTTTGTGTAGTTTTCATATAGCTTTGAAAGATTAAATGAAAAAGTCTCTGGTAGTAACAGCATATTTTTGATGCTATTGTTAGTTTTCATTGACACTACCAATGAAAGCTATCTGAACACTCAGGTTCCCTCTTTAAAATGAAGTTACAACTAGTCCTGATTTTTAAATTTGGACTTTTCTTAATTTGCTTTAAGAATGGTATTGAAAACGAAAGGATAATGCATTTTGAATTTACCTTTGCCTGCTTTTATATACAAGACAAATCTTGATAATGAACTCTTAGTTGATCTCAAGTTGCATCAAACTAATAAATGTGAGTCAATGATAAAATTGAGAAAAGCATTTTGACTGCTCTTTTACATGTAAGCCACAGGCACAAAGAATGACTGAAATTTCTTTTTCTCTTCTGTATGCACTTGTCCATTGGTATCTATGAAGGATTGATTTCCAAGACCTGCTACCCCGAAAGATAAAAAATTCATGGATGCTCTAGTCTCTTATATAAAATGGAGTATCATTGACCTTCTGTATCTGTCAACCCTGACTATATTCATTTGTGATAGACGAGCCCAATGTTTGATCCATCAAGTCCAGGAAGTGTTCGCATCTAGAACGTCTTGTAACTTCATTTCAGAGTTAACTCTATTACAGGGCTCAATAATATACCATTGACGCACATCTCTAAGATCCTTTTGTCTCAATATATCAGCTTTCTACTCCCTCTTTCTTTTAGACTAGAGCCCAGATGTCCATCACAGTTGAAAATAAATATTACCTCCAAGTAACATATTTTCATAATGTTGACTCTTTGGGGGAAAATCTCCTGACCCAGTAGTGTTTGTCTGGAGTGGAAGGGAAAAGTAAGGGGTGCCTATACCTGAAAGGAGATTATTTTAGGATTGATCCAAAAATAGAATAGAATGCTTCCATTCCTTTAAATTTTTTTTTACATGGGAAGTAAAACAATTATGTAATCAATTTCAAAGTACAGTAAATAATTTATTCTGTGTAGTAAATTTGAGTACATGTGCAATTAATCTAAATCATCAGAAGAATAATACAAATTCCTATTCTACCAGCAACAGCAGTACTTTGGCCAGTCCTTCTTGTGTTAGCAAAGAAAGTGAATAGAATTACATGTTGCTTTTGACAACATGTAAACTAGCAGCAATTTCAGACAGTAAATAACTTCGTTCTTTTTTTTTCTATATGTGACTGAACAAATATGCAAAATGAGACACTAGACATGTCAAGAGAAGTTTGTGAGAAAAAGCAATGTCAATGGATTTTCCATTCTTGAAAAAAGTGCCTGAAAATTTTGGAACCACTCATCCATTTACAGTATAATACACGGAATCTTTAAGAAGGTCAGACATTTGGTGCGTTCAAATAAACAATTAACTATCAGAAGGGTGTCTAAAATTTTTAATTTATACAAAGGTATATAGGCATTCTTAAAAGTAAAACTCAGAAATGAGGCAAGTTGTACTTGTATTTTGTACTAAAGAACAGGCAGAGAAGTCTTCCCATTAGGTACATGGGAAGGTGTATAGGTATATGCTGTCTTCCCTGAACCAAGCTGTGAAACATGATATATTAAAACATAGAAATCAATGGTAAAACATGTCCTATCTAGGATGGTGTGGAAAGAAATTATCAGAATTGGAGTGGAACATACACTATCCCTGCCCTAAGAAAAAAGGTTACACCAAAGAATTGCCTCTGAGTACAATGTGGACTCGTTTTTTTGATACCGATGGCTTCGCTCATAAAAAATTCAGCCCACGAGGTTAACCTGTCCATCAGGCTTATCGTACAGAATTCTTTTTTTTTTTTTTTTTTTTTTGGAGACGGAGTCTCGCTGTGTCGCCCAGGCTGGAGTGCAGTGGCCGGATCTCAGCTCACTGCAAGCTCCGCCTCCCGGGTTTTTACGCCATTCTCCTGCCTCAGCCTCCCGAGTAGCCGGGACTACAGGCGCCCGCCACCTCGCCCGGCTAGTTTTTGGTATTTTTTAGTACAGACGGGGTTTCACCGTGTTAGCCAGGATGGTCTCGAACTCCTGACCTCGTGATCCGCCCGTCTCGGCCTCCCAAAGTGCTGGGATTACAGGCTTGAGCCACCGCGCCCGGCCTCGTACAGAATTCTTACTGTGTCTGAGTGCTCTGTGGGTGTGATGGCCTGCACACACCAGAGAGCGTGGGCTCAGTTGCTGCGCCCTTTCTGAGAACACCGCAGAGCCACAATGAGAGAACTGAACTTCATCAGCCGTGCGGGGCTCCGCGCCTCAGACTCTCTGAGTAAGCCCACCCCCAATGATGTAGACTTGTTGCTCTGAGAATGTGCTGCTGGCTCTGAAAGTAAACCTCACAGAGCAGTTCCAAGACAATTTTTGAGCAATTACAATAGCATTAGAATAAGTTTTATTTTCTCCTAGGGCAGTTATTTTGAAGGGGACAATACTCATTTAGAGGGATAGTTTCTGATACATTTGCGGAAAGAAAACCCTCCAAAATCTCACTCGAATGCACTCATAGAAATTAAATAAATATACAAATTACCCAGGCTTAAATATGGTTTGGTGAGGTGAATCTGTGTTTATTTTACTTAGCATCTGCATTTTTGAATTTATAAAGCATCTTTGTGTTGCCTGTTACTTTTTCATTTGAATTCCTTGGTCAAGCTCCAGTCATCATTTGAACGACAAATGTAGCAGTAATATAATGGTTTTTAAAAGACTGTTATTATGCTGTCTTTGAACTCCAGCCACATGTGCCTTTCCTGTGATTATTTTCTTTTTTCTGCATAATTTGGAAAAGCTTCAGATGTGAGGTTTTTTTTTTTTCCCTAAAAGCACAGTGTTTTCTCAGTTCCCATTTTAACTGAACTCTGTGCAATGTCAAGAGCTTATCCTGAATTCCTCTTTCTCCCTCATTCCCCACATCAACAAGCCCTGCTGTGCCTATATCCTAAACATCTCCCCCAAATCTACTGCTCTTCACCTCTGTCTCCACTGCCTTTGTTCAAACCATTACTGTCTTTCAACTGGTTTGGAATCTTGCGTGGCCTCCTCAGTGCTCTTCCTGCTTCCCCCTTACCCTCTAAAACCCTCTCCGCACAAGCGACCTGCTGTATGATGCTCTTGAAAGTAATTCAGGTCATGTTACCGTCCCACATAAAACACTCCTGTTTCTTTTCATTGCACTTGGAGATAACATTTTTCTCTCAGGATGCTGCTCTCTATCAATCCCTCCAGTCTCATCTTAAGCCATTTCTCCAATGAGTTGCTCACGATGAAACCAACTACACTGCTCTGTCTCTAAACTTGGCCTGGTTTGCTCTAGTTGGGATACTCTTCCCACTGAACTTTTTATGGCTGGCTACTTCTTATCCTTCAGATACCAGCTCAAATGACACCTCTTCAGAGAGCTAATTCCTGGCCTTTTAATCTAAATCAGCCACCAATTTACTCCATTATACTGTCAGATTTGAATTCTCTATAATACTTATTACTCTCTGATATTTTTCTTCTGCATGTGTGCATTTCTTGTTTATTGCACATAAGATCCATAAGAGCAGAGATAATGTCACTTTTACCTCTGACTCCCTACTGGCTACAACGGTGCTTGCCCATGGTCAACATTCAATAAACATTTGTTTAATAAATGGACAAATATCAAAGTCAAACCTATCTTTAAAAATCTTGCAATTTTCCCTCTCTGATCTCTTGGATTGTTTACTTTGTCGGTCCTATTCCAGTGCTCTTCTGTGTCAGGTGCTTTCTGAGCCTCAATCCTGGGACCGCCACTGTTATGTGCTGCATCTTTATATGCTACATCCTTTAAGAATGGTTAAGAGCATGGGGTATTAATCAGACCACGGAGGTTTAAAATATGTCTACTCCTCTGTGTCACTTGGGAAGGCAAATTAACGCTTTTGTATTTTCTTTTCCAACGTGTAGAGGAGGGCTTGTTTCCAGTATTAAATGAGGTAATAATTATAAAATGTTTAGAATCATGCCTGACATATAGTAAGAAGATAGTACATGCTACGTATGTATCTTTTATTTTCAATTTTTCTGTGATAGTAATTTTCTCTAATCTGTTTATCCAATATGTACTGTAGATTCTAGTATATTTATTATTGATAATACCACCATCAACTGGAAGTGTAGCAGATTTGGTAAACTGGAGACTTGGGTTAGCATTAATTAGCTGGGAGATTTTGGGAAAGTCACTATATGTTTCTGGGATTGAATTTTGTCCTGTGTATAATGAATGATCAAATTATACTCATTGCAAAATTATAAATGTTTTAAAAATTCTAAAAAATTAGCAGGTAAATCATTTTGTAAGCTTACATTGAATTCCATTTTTAACAACAGCTAAAGCAGAGATTCTCTAGTTGAAAGAGTTCAGTCACAGTCAGGATCTGCCTGGTTTGTCCTTTCCTTTCCTTCCCTGTTACCTCCTGCAGCCCCTGAGCACAACCTCAGAAGTTGTGCTTTTCTCTTTATCTTGTGAACATTTTTGATGGATATTACTTTAGCATTTTATTTTTAATCACTAGCCAGGACAATTTAATTTTTAATCCATTTCTATTGTTTATAAACTGCCACTTCAACTTCTGTAGTTCAAAGCTGTAGGCTTCATAGCTGGTATAACTCTTTATTCTGTATATGTGTAAAGTTGATTTTTACCCATGGAGTCATTCAGTTCTCTGTGGTTAACTTTGCTTTGGTCCTGTTTGTTGGAATATCTGATGATAATGACAGTTACCAAGAGTGTGGTTTCCAGTAACCACTCTTACAATGGAGAAATGTTATATGTATCTCATATGGTACATACATATTAAAATAAATGTTTGATAATATTCCCCCTCCATATTCTGTGTGTATATCTACAATATCTATAACCTGCAAAAATTGAGAAAATACATTTCTTTGTACATATTTTGGTACATGAAACAAATGTGTATAAATGATTCTGGCATGTGTTCAGTGCTTTTCCAAATCCTTATATTAAATGTCTCATGTCTAGAAAAATCCTTGGCTTGGCAAATTTTCATCTGTTCAGGATAGATACCCATTGAAAATTCTGTATTTAAAGTAATCCTAAAGTGACTCTTCTAGAGCAAAACATTCTTTTATTTTTAGCATTAAAAAATCACTCCCTAAGTTATCTGATTTGTGGGGTTGAGTTCTTATGTATTGTATTCAGTTTTCTCAAAGCAGGTATACCTGAATATTAAGTATTACTTATCTCTTTCTTTTGCTTCTGACCTTGATTCTTTTCTTATGATTGGTAGAAGCTGTGACTAATTCGTTGCCATCACAGCACTATTATTTTTAATGTAGTTCTGAATTCTAATTATATTTTACTTTGAAACTTTTTACCCTCCAGTTCTATATAGTTTTTAACTTTCTTTCATGTGCACAGGCAAAAGTAGAAGGTAAACATTTCAGCTAGAAGATTGACTGCTCTTAGTTCTCTTTAATTCTGCTTATAAATGTTTATGTTCTGTATAAGCACTTATGTTTTATCCTTATTAAAGTATACACATATTTATGGAACACTATGTTCTAGAATGATGAATCTAGGAATCTCTGGTTGGTCTTACAAGATCCCAACTCCTCTAGCCCACCCACAACATTCCCAGTCTCACAACTATACCATCAAGAGTATCGTCGTGACACTCTCTCCCCTGTGTAAGTCAGTGGCCTCAGGTGTCAGACTCTAAACCAGGCATGGTTCCATCAGAGTGAGTCACATTTCCTACTCCTTGCTCTCTGCCACTAGGATTCAGTCTGTCCCTTTTCTGACATTTTTCATGTTTATTTACTCTTATATATTTTGCTTACACATTATTACACCATCCCCCTTTTGTCTATTAGAATATAAGTTCTACATGCGTAGATATATTGTCTGTTTTGTTCACTTCCCTATCACTACTTAATAGAATATCAACAAACACATAGCAGGAACTTAATCTTTGTTGAAAGAAAGAAAGAATGAATAAATACATCCCCAGTTGTCTATTGCTCCCCTTTTAAATCTCCCTTTCCCTGAAGCTCTCTAAGTATTTCTTTAAAGAGAAACTGTATATTAGTTAAGGTAATGTTAGCTGCTCCAACAGATTAAACCCCCTAATCTCAGTGATTTGGCAGGTCGTATTACTATAATTTGTTTCTGTAAGAATTCCATAATGAGTCTAAAATGAGTGTTCATGGTCTTCTGACACTCCCTTCCAAGCAGTGATTTGGCAACCCAGGCCCCTTCTGTCGTTGAACTCTGCCCTTAACACAGGCTTCCCAGGTTACTGTGCTCATCTGTGTCAAACCAGCAGAAGGAGGAAGGCCACTGATAATGGCATGTGGCATACATGGCCTCTGCTCACAGTACATTGGCCAGAACCCAGTGATAACCCTCCTCTGCAGGGAGGTTAAGAAATGTAGACCTTCTCTAGGCCCCAGGAGGAGGAGAAACAAGTTTGATAATTAGCTAGCCAATCTCTATCAAAAATGGGCACATCCCATTTGTAGAGCTTGGAGAATTACACAAGACCTGCCTAAACCACCTCAGTACTGTTCTAATAAGATTCTATTCCAAAGAGCTTAGGGGAAGAGATGCCAAAGGGCCAGCCTTATTGGTGAGCCTAAACAAACTCCTGCTCATGACAGTGTCTCCAGTAATGCTTCATAGGTTCCTCTCTTCCCCTTTCATCTTCTCCCTCTTCTATCTTCTTCTTATTTTTTTATAAAGAACTATGAATCCTAGGATGTCATAATTTCAGAATCCAAATTGCAAAAATTTCTTTCTTCTTCTATGTCTAACACCTGGACACATTTTAACTTTTCTGATTTCACTTAATATGTGGCTAAGTAGTACCAAACACTTAATTTTGATTTTTTTTTTTTTTGATGGAGCAGAGAGGGGACAGGGTCTTGCTCTGTTGCCCAGGCTGAAGTGTGGTGGTGTGATTTTGGCTCACTGCAACCTCTGCCTCCCGGGTTCAAGTGATTCTCCTACATCAGCCTCCTGAGTAGCTTGGATTACAGGCATGAGCCACCACACTTAGCTAATTTTTGTGGTTTTTAGTAGAGATAGGGTTTTGCCATATTGAGCAGACTGGTCTCGAACTCCTGACCTCAACAATCCTCCTGCCTTGGCCTCCTAAAGTGCTGGGATTACAGGTGTGAGCCACAGTGCCAGGCCTTAATTTTGAATTTTGGAAGGCAAGAGTATGTGGTGCTAAATTAAACTCCAGTGTTCCCACAAAGTGAATTCTGTTCAGTAACAGTCACCAGGTTTGGGAATAGATGCTGGAGTTTTAAATTGTCACCCAATATCATGCCAAAACAGAGTTAGATAATTACTACTTATTTCAAAATGCTAAGTGGGTAGGCCAGATGTTTGCACATGGGAGGAAGTATTTTTAAATGACAGCTTGTCAGTGACTATTAAACTACGAGGGAGTAAAATGTTACAAGAGTATTTATTCAAACAAATAGTAAAAAAAAAAATACATATTTTTAGGCATGTTAATCAGTGAAAAAGAGAGGACAGACCTTAAATGAAAGTAAAAAATTAAGCATTAGGTAATATATTCAATGACCTAAAAAGAGCAATCACCATCAATGACACAGGGCAGTCCTGAAAAAGACCAGGCTTTCCTGGAACAGGAGGTTTCTAATTCAGAGACACCTCAGGGAGGTTTCATTTTACATGAAAAGAATATTAAAGCTAACTTTGTCTTCTCATTAGGGATATAGGGTGGTGCTGGAATCTGAGATGCAGAAATGTAGATGCAGGCAGCTTTTATGCTGCTTCACACATCTTCACACATAACACGCCTTACTTATTTGACAATGTGGGGACTAGAATGAAGCACCACTCCTTATTACTTCCACTCAAATGTGTCATTCAACAACATTATAGAGCCTGAGGATCCAGAGATGAATAAGATAAGGTCTCCCCTATGGAAGCTTGTGCCCTAATAGGAGGTACACACATCTATGAGCAGTTGTAACATGAGACAGAGGTCCAGATAAGAGCTGGACTCGGAGGAGGTACCTATCTGGGTGGTGTGGTGTGATGGTTCACCCAAAAGGTTGCATAGGGGTGAATGTTCGCTGCTAAAACTCTGAAAGCCAGTTGGTGAGCCAAGACAATGGTGACCAGCCGAGGAGCACGGGTCCCTGAGAACCCAAACCATCCCAAAAGGTATCTGGGAGCATACCAAGGAAAAGAGTCTTATTGCTCACAGTAGGCAAAGAGCCAGAAAATTAGCTTAAAAGCAGCTTAGAGATGGGAGGGGCACTGATCTCTGGAGCTGTCCTGCTGTCACCCAGGAATGCCCTGTATGTAAGTCGTAATAAAATCTACACACCAAGCTGGACTTGTCTGAGTCATTCTTTGGTCGCTTGGCTCCTTTCCAGTTTGAAGGGACATTATAGTCCCAGGTTTTTCCCATAACAGGTGGCCTCACTGGAAGGCTATCTCTCCTGGACTCTGGGCTCCTGGAAGGCAGAGGCAGAGTCATTCTCATTTTTGCATCCTGGGTGCCTAGGAAAGGGCATCAGGAATAAGAGATGTCTGCCTCCAGGGTCTGAAACATTGTTTTATTTCTCCTAATAGTATCAAATAAAATGGACTATTGAAAGGGGGCAGCTATAACGAGAGGAGAAGCTGTCATGCCCAGATTTTCCAGCACTGGTATGAATCTTCAGTCTAAAACAGGACTTCTCAACCATAGGACTGTTGGCATTTTGGATTGGATAATTTTTTGTTGCAAGATGTGCTGTGCATTATTTAGCAGCATCCCTTGCCTCTAGGTACTAAATGCCAGTGGAAGCTTCCCATTCCCTAGTTATGACAAAAAAAATCTCCAGATATTGCCAAACGTCCCTTGTGGTGCAAAGTCATTCCTGTTTGAGAATTCCTTGACTAGAAGATATCTCTTCTTTCTAGACTCTGCCTCCTACTTTCTGCATATTCATTATATATATATTTTTTCTTTTTTTATTATGCTTTAAGTTCTAGGGTACATGTGCACAACGTGCAGGTTTGTTACTGGATTAAGAAAATGTGGCACATATACACCATTGATTATATTTTTACTTGCTGTAGGATACTTTTATTTTACACCTTCACATAAATATTTAAGCTTTCTCATGTTAAATATCTCAAATAATATGTAACATAGAGGCAGGGACCATATTTGCTTTGTGCATGCATACATGTGCGTGCATGTGTTTGTTGTACTCATGATGCCTCATACCTTCTGTGGGGATCACAGAAAGAATTTGGTAATAAAGGAGTGAAGTTTGGTAATGAATGAATGAACTTGGCAATGAAGAACAATTGCATGTTCTTTGCTTCCGTGTATCTACATCCAAGCAATGTGACTTCACATTTGTCCCATAAAGAGGTGATCTATTTCCCTACCCCTTGGATCTGGCCTAGGCTTATGATTTGACTAATGGAGTAATAGAAAATGGAATGTAAGGTGAGACTTGAGAAGTTCCCTCACACTGAGGCTCATTCTTTTGCTTTTTGGAACTCCTGGAGCTAGCCTGCTGGAGGCTGAGAGACCACATGGGGAGAGGTCTCATCATTCCTAGATGTCCCAGCTGATACCATTATAGCCTAGCCAGGTGACCTTTAAGGTTTGAGAGAATCCAGATAAAATCAGTGGAGCCCATCCAGACTAGAACTGACTAGGAGAACCCAGCTCAATTTGCTCATCTGTAGAATCACAAGCTGAGGAAATGGTGGTTGTTTTGAACCACTAATTTTGGAGGTTGTTTCTTATGTATTAAAAGCAAATTAATGAATACTTCACATCTTAATTCAGTGGAGCTCAGGACTGTTTTGTGGAGAATGGGTAAGAGTGATGTATAAGTGTTTTAGGGCTGTAACAAAGCCCCACAAACTGGGGGTCTTAAATAAAAGAAGTCATCTCACCGTTCTGGAGGCTAAAAAACTGAAATCAAGATGTTGGCAGCGTTGGTTCCTTCTGACAGCTGTGAGCGAAGAAACGGTTTCAGGCCTCTCTCCTTGGCTTGTAGATGACTGTTTGCATCTTGATGTGGCTTCTGTGTGTGTCTGTGTCCAAATTTCTCCTTTTTATAAAGACACCAATCATAATGGATTAGAGTCTACTCCAAAGGCTCATCTTAACTACATGTGCAATGACCTCATTCCCAGTGAGGTCACATTCCAAAGTAGAGGAGTGGGGAATGAGTACTTCAACATATGAATTTTTGGGGTACACAATTCAACCCAGAATAAATAGGAAGTTGGTAGAAACTGAACTGGTAATAATGCCGAAATACTCGTTGCTATACTGCCCTGTCTTCCTAAGGAATTACATTTTATTGGTATTTATGTTGAAAATAGAGGGCCTCTAAAATTCTTTATAGAAGTGCTATTATCCCATTATAATATTTCTACTACAGAAAAGAAGAAGACTAGCATGAAGATTGTGGTGGTAAGTGGTCCAGGAAGGAAGCTATTAATGGAATTTATTGTAAAGACCTGGGCTCACTCTATGGAAGTGGAGAAGAGATAAGAGACACGAGCTGTTTCAGGGGCTTTATTACTGTAAGTATGCTGTGGCTGTCAGTGCGCACCTGAAAGTTGTATTCAGTTTTGGACATCACCCTTTAATGGGGTGATAGACAAGGTAGGGCACACACAAGTGAGAGTGGTCCGGAGGGAAGGGTTATGATAACATGTCATACCACTTAAGCTAGAGAGAGGGAAAATGCAATGAGAATGATAACTGCTTTCAGCTGTTTGAAAGGTTGTCATGTGGGAGAAGGATTAAACTTGGTCTTGAGTGGCCCAACACAACTAGGACCAATGAGTTAAAGCTTCTGGCAGACAGCTTTTAGCTGTAATATATGGGTTGAAATTCTTTAGTCAGAGTAATCCTAAGAGGGAACAGTCAGGGATGTTTCTTCTAGTCCTGTGATTTCAACTTTGGCTGTAGCCAGTGCAAAAAGGAACTACTGTGTCAAGGTCTTTGTGGCACCTGTGATATTGTATGACATTTATGGCAGTAAATCAGCTTTCTGTCACTTGATTGGTGAATGGATTAAAAACACACACTGCAAAACCCCTAAATGGTAAAGCAATATTCTAATTGTTACACAATCAAATTACATCAACATCTTTTTCATGAATTAACTGAAGCAAAAGAAAACAATCCCATCCCCAAATCTATAAGATGTCTAAAACCAGCTTTATGTTTAAAGAGTAACTTTGATCTCTTCTTTTCTATTTTCAACCTATAGTTTGTCCCTTATCACATGTTGCCTTTTTTTCTAGTTATTGTAGTGTCTGAATTTATAAATATAGCCTATAACTATATATCCCACAAAACATGAAGCTTTATTTTCCTCTAATTGTTCTCACTCTAGTCCTTGACTTTCTAGCTAGATTTTAAGTTGCTTTCGAACAAGGACCAAAGGCTTCATGTTTTTTGTTAAAATGGTTTATGAAAGAGCTTTCAAGCGATTTTCTCTGGTCTGATAAGCATCATAATATGACATAACTGGGATATGTTTTTCCTTCATTCTTGAATTATTTCATAAACAGAGGCAATACATAGATAGATAGGTACATTTATTAAACTAACACAGTAGTAAAGTCATCAATAATGTTTATAAAGGGTCCACTCTGTCTGACAGAGTGTTAGTACCATGGGGAATAGGAAATATCCTAGGATCCACTTATTCAGAGTTTAGCTTGGCAGGAGAACTAACATACCAGATACATTAAGTTCTCAATGGCTTGGTGATATGAAGAGAGATGAATGCATTAGTAGTTAGGGATATTTTAAAAACCAAGTCAGCTATGAAGGATGGGAAGAAAAATACAGAAGGCAGATGAGAGGGGAGAATTTCAAGAATATGTAGCTGTTTAAACAAAAGCCTAGTTTTTTGTGTTAAATCATGTCCACAAAAGATACGTTCAAGTCCTAACCCTCATTGCTTGTGAATGTGACCTTATTTGGAAATAGCATCTTTGCAAATGTAGTCCAGCTAAGATGAGATCATACTGCATTAGAGTGGGTCCTATTCCAACGACTAGTGTCCTTATGAGACACTTTTTTGGACACAGACATGGAAGAGAATGCCATGTGATGAGAGAGGCAGAGATTGAAATAGTTTGTCAAGGAGCCAGGAAACACCAAGGATTGCACCAGAAGAGAAACATGGAGCAGATTCTCCCTTATGTCCTTCAGAAGGGATCAACATTACTGATACCTTGATTTTGGACTTTAGAATTGTGAGACAATGCATTTCCGTTGTTGTAATTCACCCAATTTGTAGTATAGGTTGAGCATCCTTAATTGAAAAATCCAAAATCAAACGTTTTGAGCACTAACATGATGCCACAATTGGAAAATTTCACCCCTGCAGCCAAAGGCTGTTGAAACTTTGTTTCATACACAAAATTATTTAAAATATTGTATAAATCACCTTCAGGCCATGTATATAAGGTTCATATGAAACATAAATAAATCTTATGTGTAGTCTTGGATTCCATCACCAAGATGTCTCATTATGTATGTGCAAATATTCCTGAATCTGAAATCCAAAACACCTCTGGTCCCAAGTATTTTGGATAAGGAATACTTCACCTGTACTTTTTTTTTTAAAATTTGGATTTATTATACAACATCAACATGAGTCTAGAATAGCAGTATGTGTCAGGAAACAATTAGTTGATTCTTTATGAAGCTTCAACTTCGATATATGAATACATGCAATTAGAAGATTTTCTAGGTTTATATAGTTGGAATACTGACTAAGATCATTTCCAATTAATCCCTATTTTCCTTAGCTATATTTCTCTTATTTCAATTTTAAAATCGTTGGTTCATTCTCCTTTTATAATTGCAATAATCAGGAGAACACCTGATGGTCTGAGGTATTCAACTTTGCTCCCCAGGGGACCCTTTGTGCTCTATTTTGCAAATAGTTTGAAATTTGAATTTCCCCTCTATTATATCATGAAATATTCATTTATCTATCTATCTATCTATCTATCTCTCTCTCTCTCTCTCTCTCTCTCTCTCTCTCTATCTATCTATCTAGATATTTCTTTTTTTTTCATTTTTTTTTTCAATTATTAAACTTTAAGTTCTGGGATACATGTACAGGTTTGTTACTGAGGTATACATGTGCCCTGCACCTATCAACCCATCATCTAGGTTTTAAGCCCTGCATCCATTAGGTATTTGTCCTAATGCTCTCCCTCCTCTTGCCCCCACCCCGCAACAGGCCCCGGTGTATGATGTTCCCCTCCCTGTGTCCATGTGTTCTCATTGTTCAACTCCCACTTATGAGTGAGAACATGCGGTGTTTGGTCTTCTGTTTCTGTGTTAGTTTTGCTGAGAATGCTGGTTTCCAGCTTCATAAAGTCCCTGCAAAGGACATGAACTCATTCTTTTTTATAGCTGCATAGTAATCCATGGTGTATATGTGCCACATTTTCTTTATCGAGCCTATCATTGATGGGCATATGGGTTTGTTCCAAGTCTTTGCTATTGTGAATGGCACTGCAATAAAAACATACATGTGCATGTGTCTTAATAGTAGAATGATTTATAATCCTCTGGGTATATACCCAGTAATGGGATTGCTGGATCAAATGGTAGTTCTGATTCTAGATTGTTGAGGAATCACCACACTGTCTTCCACAATAGCTGAACTAATTTACACTCCCACCAAGAGTGTAAAAGCATTCCTATTTCTCTACATCCTCTCCAGAATCTGTTGTTTGCTTGCTGACTTTTTAATTATCGCCATTCTAACTGGCATGAGAAGGTATCTCATTGTGGTTTTGATTTGCATTTCTCTAATGACCAGTGATAATGAGCTTATTTTTCATATGTTTGTTGGCTGCATAAATGTCTTCTTTTGAGAAGTGTCTGTTCATGTCCTTTGTCAAACTTTATTATTATTATTTATTATTATTATTATAGTTTAAGATGGGTGCTGACGAGTTGATGGGTGCAGCACACCAACATGGCACAAGTATACACACGTAATGAACCTGCACATTATGCACATGTACCCTAGCACCTGTACTTTTTAAGGCAGCCCTGGGAAACTATTACAGCTAGAGACAGAAAAGTAAGTGGGTGTAGGGGCAGAGAGGAGACCTGCTTACATGAAACAAAGGGTGAAAGATGGGGAAGAGGGAGCAAGGCATGAGTTGAATTATGTAAGAACTTTCCAGAAATAACACTAAATGCAGCTAATACTTTTCTATAGCACATGCTATCTGCCAAACATCATTATAAATGCTTTGTATATATCTCATTTAATTCTCACAACAACCCTTAGAGGTAGGTACTAATATTATCCTTATTTTACAGATAAAAAATCTGAGGCAAGATGATTAGGTAGCTTGCCCAAATATATGTAGCTAGTAAGTAATGTGATGAAGTCAGGATTAGAACCTAGAAAATGTGGTCTCTTGATCATACCTCCATTTGAAATGGACTGAAATACAGAAATAGTGTCATCTTATGGGTGTGACACGAACAGTTAAACCCGTTATGTTCCCTTCATCAACAGTCTTCTGTTACTTAAAACACTTTTATTTTTCTGATTAGGTTGTTAAAAGCTCTTTGGATGGTATAGCAATTTGTTCTATAACTGTTTATAAATCAGAACTATTTCCTCTCACCACATTACATTTCATTTTCAGACCAATGTCTAATAGTAAGTTAATTCTTCTCTGTTGGGTCACCCAGTCACCATAATTTTGCTGATTTCTTTATTCTTCTTGTCCAAAGAGTATGTTAATTGCTTCAGGAGTTCTGTTTCCTCAGCATGGCTATAATTAATCTAGAAGAGAAGGCCTGGATGACAAAAGCAAAATTACTTCTTGTTGTCCATAGTAATTCCCCCCTACAGATTTTCCCAGAGTGTTTCTTATTAGAGGAAAATGAGCAAACACATTAGATATACCCAAATCTGATGGCCAAACATTTCTTTAAATTGACTTAGTTTAAGTTTTAGTTTATAAAACAATTTAAGAGATTTTAAACTTATGGAGATATATGGCAATAGTTTTGTATGCTATCTTAGGAATTGAAAAAGAAAAATTATGAATGTTATAGTTAATTTAAATATGATAGGGCAGAAACTGATTTTTCATAATGTTTAATGAAAATATATCACAAATACATATTATAAACATGTAGTTAGAAGGATCGTTTACCTAAAGCTGGTGGGAAAATCCATATGACTTAAGGATAACAGAGCAAAGAAATGAACAATGGAAAGGAAGACAATAAGATACTTAGAAAGGAAAAGACAAGAACATTAATTTTTTTTTCTTTCTTTTTTTTTAAAATTATTATTATACTTTAAGTTCTAGGGTACATGTGCATAACGTGCAGGTTTGTTACATATGTATACTTGTGCCATGTTGCTGTGCTGCACCCATCAACTCGTCAGCACCCATCAACTCGTCATTTACATCAGGTATAACTCCCAATGCAATCCCTCCCCCCTCCCCCCTCCCCCCTCCCCATGATAGGCCCCTTTGTGTGATGTTTCCCTTCCTGAGTCCAAGTGATCTCATTGTTCAGTTCCCACCTATGATAAAAAAAGTTGTCTTTAATTTTAAAATTATCCATATGCTACATATTATAATTAATTAGAAAACAACAAGAATAGGAACTTTCTGATATGCTTACCTCATGATTCAGTGCAGTATTGAGAAGCAGATATGTAAGTATAATTTCTAACATCTTAATTTTGATTGCTCATACACTGCCAAGATTGGGAAGGTAATATCAATAAGTTACTGGTACAAAAAGTCTCTTGTTTATTAGCCAATTGGCTTTCCTTTAAGATGAGAGGAAAGCCTTTGGATGTCTAGCCAAAGATAAATTTTCTATACTAATTGACATAAAAGAGTTTTGGTTGTTACACCAGCTATGGACCCACCTTGTCAGTCACCCTTATGAGGAATTATTTGCAGTTGGACTGTAGATGAATGAAATGTACATTACCACAAGGTCAAATTTTCTGGCATCTATTTATGCAAATGGTAAAGATGATAGTAACTTATCTTTTTGTAAGCTTCAAATAAGGGGTTCTGAATTATCATTTGTCAACTTTAATCTTCTTTTTCTTTTTTTTTTTTTTGAGATGGAGTCTCCCTCTGTCGTCCAGGCTAGAGTTAACCTTAAATTTATAGGAGAAAATAACCTATTGTTAATCACTGATATTTAAGGAATGCCAGTATGCATTACTTGCTCATGCATTAGTTGTGGCTGCCAGTAAACTGTAATTACAGCAAGGATGGGCACTGAACTGGAAGATACATTCTTACTTTTTGAAAGATATAAAACATAAACCCCTGAGACAGAAGGAAATTAACCTTCCCTAAATCATATACTGAGTGGTCCACCTGAGAATGGAATCACACCCATGAGAGCTTGGATATTGGGAGAAGGGCAGAGATGTGGTGGGTGATGGAAAATGTATTGAAAAGAACGAGAAAAATCTGAGTTTTCTTTCTAACTCTCTTGTATGCTAACTAAAATGTGGCCGAATAATTCTTTCTCACACAGTTATTGAGTACTTGTTCAAGGTGTGTTAAAGGTTTTTTAATTTTGGGGGACTTCAGTTTTCTATATTATCAATTTAGAAGAAAATAAGATGATTAAGCTCTCAAGTACCTCTCAGAGCTAAGATTTTTTGACTTTGTAAACATCTAGTTAACACTTTGGCCTGTGGAAGATTTTTTGTCTGAATGTGTTTTCTTCTAATCCTTTCAATATGTTCTAATAAAATGTCACCACCTTTAAAAGTTGGACCTGAAGGATCATCTCAGATTCCAGGTTCTTGAACTTAAGGTTAATCTCAATGCTAAGACATAGGAGAGCAGCCATAGTGCTCTGTGGCTAAAGCCTTCACAGAAGACGCACTAAGAAAAAGGACACTGGAGTGAACTGCAGTCAGGAAAATTACTGTGCAAACCATATTTTCCATTGTATCAAAATTGATCATTTCCTACAACAAACCTTATAGTATCATCTACTTCAATAAAAGGCAGAAGTACCATCAGGTCTGAGCAAGAAGCGTTGCCTTTTTGAGTCCCATGCCTTTCATTCCTCTCCCTTTCTTATTCCCCTTCACTAATGCAGTGAAGTAGCACTCCTTGGACTGTCTGCCCCACTATTTGGTGTGTCTTCCTCTAGTTAAAAGAAGTATAGTTTTTTGCTATGCACATTTTAGAATTTCTACTAAGAAGAATATGGACTCTTCACATTGTTTATTTACCCCAAGCTGAGAGTATTAATGTTAGAAGAGAGAAAATGTAGAAAACTTGCTGAATTCTGGTAAAACTCTGGTGTAATCTGAATCATAATCATGTCTGGGATTCAAGCTCATGCCAAAGTAGTATATTTATTTGTGCTTGGGCTAGATACAAATGTTTAGACAGTAAATGCAATATTTTATTCCAAGTTTCATTGTATCTACTTATGTTAAGCCATCATTGGTGAACTGGGGGAAGAGAATATGAAACTACCCAAGCCTTACATTAGGTTTTGAATGTTAAGATATTAGAATAAAAACTATTTCAATGCCTCATAGAAATTGTATTCTGAAAATCCTTGGCAATGCAAGTCCATCATTGTCAAATTATCTGAAAGTGAGCTATTAATAAATCTCTATTTTATTTATATAAAATGTAAACCTCATAAAGTTTTAGTTACTGATAAATATTTGTAATAATACAAAATAAGTAATTTATCTTTAAAAAAGTGTGGTTTATATTTTCCAAATCGTTCACCAGCAAAAGAAGAATTCTATTCTGTATGAATAGTGTAATTGCATCTATACTGACATCATGTGGACTCATTCTCATGATTAAGAGCTCTATGGGCATATAGGCTTATGTTGCCAACATTTCCAGCTCTGTGGAGTTCTGAAACTCATGAACGACATTTCTAAGTTATTTTAAAAGGTGGCTCTTTATATAGAGGAATCTAATACATGGAATTTTCTTCTAACTCCTTCTCACCGGAGAAAAGTGATTCTAATTCCAATGTGCATTCTATACCCATCCATGACTTCCTTAACTTCCATACCCATCAAGAATTGCCCAGACATTAGAATAGCAGCCAAGCAAAGTGAAGTGGTTAGTGCTCTTGTCATCCATGTTGGAACTGACATTTTCCCAAAATAATTTATTTTCCATTTTATGCTATTCACAATAGGTCAACATATTTGTTTAAAATTTTTGCTTTAAAAGTTAACTTTACAGCTATTTCATATATTGAAGTTTTCCATTCTCTCTTGATAAAAACAAGACTAGATTTATGTAACTGAGTTATATTTAACTTTTAGTTTTGTAAAAATCTAGATTCTACAAGTTAAAAATAAAAGACATATGAATGAAGAGAAGATGTGATAAAATTTATTTTCTCAATGACACTATTACTACTTTTGTTTTCTCTTATTGTTATAATAAGTGATTGGTCATTTGGTTTTGTTTAATTATGTTCCAGGCTAGGTCACAATTGCCTTGCTGCTTTTCCTACACCTACTTGTTTAAACTCTTTGGATGATGGTCTGCCTTCTTTAAACCCAAGCTGCTCCAAAGTAGAAAGAAACATCCTGATATCATCACAAAAGAAGTTCAACTTACCACTTTCCTGGGAAATACTATTTTAAAACCTCTTCTTATTCTTCAGACTACCCTCTTTGATTTATCCTGTTTTTCACCTTCAAAGTTTCTGTGTCTTTCTCCTCATCTGCCTCTGTGTCAGCACAGCGCTGTCACTAGAATCTGTATCATCATTCTTTTTCCCAACCCATGTGTCTAGGTCTGACCTCTGCTTCCCTCATGTCTTGGTCTTTGTTAAGCATTTCAGGATCAAATTAAATTTTATGACAGCACCCTTCTGGTATTTTTTTAAAAGGCTATCTGGTTAGGAGGTATATAGTTTTTAGCAACATTTAAACTTGACAGCAATCTGTATATAATTTATGTAGTATGTTATTTCCCTGTGAAGAAAAGAAAATCTCTTTATAATCACTAAATAATTTACTACCACAAGAGGCCCTTAAAGAGAAATAACAGAAGAATAACTGTGTTGAGAGGACTCATCAAAGCCCACCTACCTCCTGTCCTTTGGGTGGGACTCTTGTCCTTTGGGAAGAGAGTCTCATTCTTAAACATTTCTGGGGAAGGGAGATTCCACATTTCTGCCTGTCAGCATGTTTCAGTGTATCATGTGATTTTGGACTTCAGCAGTAGAGGACACGTTCTGTCTGTCGTTTTGTACTAAATATGAGTTTAGGAAATGAAGAATAATAGTGGCTTACAAATGGAACTTTGTACCATGGGAGATGATTGGTTGCCAAAATAATTGTGATTGTGAAACAGACCTTCCCTATAATTAACTGTGTTCCTATGATCACACAGTTCTCAAGAAAGCAGACTGGGGAAGATGTATGTTCAAGGCTTCTATCTTAGGTAAAGTAGGAAGAAAATTAAAATGCCTTGAAGGACGGACAGTGGTTGAATACCAGAAAAAAACGGTTGTGTTCACCACTTACCACCATCATTATTTCTGTATGATTTTCTTCCCAATGTCCTTGCTTCTTTGATGTCATCACCATCTGCACTCCCCATCTCTTGTATTTCTCCAGTAATGCTCCTTGTTGCTATTGAAATTCACTAGAAGTATTCTTTGTGATTCTTTCTTTGCCTGGAATGGTTTTTACCCAACATGTGCCTATAGTTGGCTTTCTCATCTCTCTCGGATTTTTATTCCATGATCACTTTCTCATCGATCCAAAATTGCATTTGTGCCTGGCACACAAATACATATTTCCTACCCAGCTACTAGCTTAATTGCTCTTTGTAGTGCTTATTCCCATCTAACATACTGGATAATACCCATGTTTATCATGTTTATTGTCTCTCTATTACCTATAAAATATCAGCTCCACCATCGCAGGGATCTCTGACTACCAGGCAACTCCCTTGTAATGTTAGTAATCCGTTCCAGAAAATCATATGTTCTGTATGAAAATGTTAACCAGGAATCAATTTCCTATTATTAGTAGTAGATAGAAAATAATGTATTACATATAAACCCAAAACCATAACCAATTTCCCAACACATATATAAAATAGTAAAACATTTATAAATAAACTATCAAGCAAAAATGTAAAATGCATGAAAATATATATTTTGGTGCTTCAAACAATCTACTTATTAACAAGCAGTTGTCTTATTTATAGGAACATGCCACTTCTTAAAGCCAGAGGCACCCTAGATACACAGTTTCTGTGCTGACACCCTAATTTTCAAAATATCTACATGTAACTTTGCTGTGTTACAATTTCTTTCATGAGACTAGAGACACTTCATGCATAATGTTTAGTTAAAACTCACATTTGAGTTTTAGGAAAATGTTTTTTTTTAATGCTTTTTTTCTCTAAATTATTGATTCTAAAAATATTTTATTGAAAGATAATAGATATTTTCTATGAAGTGTCCGTGTTAAAAGCCTAGAGGTGTTCCACCCAGAAAACATCAGCAGGGAAACAGTTGGCAGGGTATGCCAGGATTTTGTTCACTGTTCCCTCCACAGATCTTAAAACATACTTGGCATGTATTTAAGTGCACAATAAATATTTGACGACTGAAGTAAGAACATTTAGTGCTTACTAGGCTCAGGTCTCTGAATCAAGTGGCCATGATACAGATCTCAGCTGTGTATTGCTACAAAAGCTTGGGAGACAAGGTTGTCCCAGTAAGTAAGTAGACTTTTCTAACCACAGCTTTGTTAATGAGATGTGACCCATGGCATGTCACAGCCTTCTGGAATCCAGTTTCTCCTATTGAATAAAAGGATAGAGTAGGACTTCAAAATCCTTAAGATACATGTTAATTTGAACATATTACCATGCGTAAAATGGAAACTAAAATATTGCTTCTTGATAGAATTTTCCATTGGATTAAATGAAGATTGCATTTAAATCACATAGCACATGGTTAGCGCTCAATGAATGATAGCTATTATTATTATTTTCATTGTTTGATCTATACTTAAAGATGCATCTGTTCACTTAATTTCCAGTTTAGCTTTAGCTACTGTTGAGCCTAGAATGCAGTCAAGGGTAGCTTTATAAATAGTTTTGGAGAAGATTTCTGCCAATTGTCTACAAATTGAATAAGGGCATAGCCACCCAAGTTATTGTGGTGAGATCATTAAATTAATTATTTGTCTTAAGTGAAATTAATTACAGAAGACATAAACCCTCAGACTTGGAAGCTCCTATTGGACCTTCAGTAGAATTATAAATCGTTTTAGTTTATTCATTTTTGTATGTCTCCTGCCCTCCATTAGCATGCATAATTAAGCATGAACTGTACAAAATTTTCAAACAAGGAAATTCTTTGATCTTGAGGCATTTCTTGATTCCATCCCTATTTCTTTATTACATTTAAAGAGAGTTGCATTTTTCCCCTCATACCTCTCACTTTCCAAATTGAGATTTCAATTATCTTATGTTGGGAAAAGAATATTTCTAGGTAGGACTGATAATATGCAAGCTTAAACCTTTTCATACTTTATTATAGTGAGAGGTGTGACAGTAGCAAAGAATAACTACAGAAGACAGCATCCCAAAGTTTCTTTAAAACAATATCTTGGAAGTATCCAAAAAGATTTGAGGATGAATGGGGAGAGGCTTAAAAGTATAAATACCAATAAGCATTTGTTACTTTGATAGTCAGGAGGAGTTTTTAAAATGTAAAAACATGACGATAAAAACTTAAACTTTTTCATTTATGAAAAACACAGGGAAAATTTGAAAGGTTCAGTTGTTAAGAGTATTTTTTTCCATTTGCATGATCACTAGATTTAATCAGCTCATCAGCTGATTTCAGACCATGGCAATTTCTTTTGAATGCTGGACTCTTTTTATGAAAGTACCAACAACAGGTGAACATGTGTAAAATAAAATTCTCTTTTATTTCCAGGAAAATATGACTGCTGCTGTGATAATATAGATTCATACTGTGATAACATTCTTTTTTAACTTTAAAAAGAATTCATTTTTAAATTACATGTAATAATTGTGCATATCTATGGGGAACATTGTGATGTTTCAATACATAAAATGTATAGTAATAATATTAGGATAATTAGCATATCCGTCATCTCAAACATTTATCATTCTTTGTGTTGGGAACATCCAATATCCTTCTATATATTTGAAACTGTATAATATATCTGTGTAATATATTACTGTTAACTATAGTTATTCTATAGTGCTATAGAACACAGAACTTATCTCTCCTATCTAGTTGTAATTTTGTATGGTTTGAAAATTCTCTTTTTGAAATGCAAATCAAAACCACAATGAGATACCATCTCACACCAGTTAGAATGGCAATCATTAAAAAGTCAGGAAACAACAGGTGCTGGAGAGGATGTGGAGAAATAGGAACACTTTTACACTGTTGGTGGGATTGTAAACTAGTTCAACCATTATGGAAAACAGTATGGCGATTCCTCAAGGACCTAGAACTAGAAGTACCATATGACCCAGCCATCCCATTACTGGGTATATACCCAAAGGATTATAAATCATGCTGCTATAAAGACACATGCACACATATGTTTATTGCGGCACTATTCACAATAGCAAAGACTTGGAACCAACCCAAATGTCCATCAGTGACAGACTGGATCAAGAAAATGTGGCACATATACACCATGGAATACTATGCAGCCATAAAAAAGGATGAGTTTGTGTCCTTTGTAGGGACATGGATGCAGCTGGAAACCATCATTCTCAGCAAACTATCGCAAGAACAGAAAACCAAACACCGCATGTTCTCACTCATAGGTGGGAACTGAACAGTGAGATCACTTGGACTCGGGAAGGGGAACATCATACACTGGGGCCTATCATGGGGAGGGGGTAGGGGGGAGGGATTGCACTGGGAGTTATACCTGATGTAAATGACGAGTTGATGGGGGCTGACGAGTTGATGGGTGCAGCACAGCAACATGGCACAAGTATACATATGTAACAAACCTGCACATTATGCACATGTACCCTAGAACTTGAAGTATAATAATAATAAAAAAAAGAAAATTCTCTTTTTATTACTCCTTCCCAGCCTCTAGTATCTTCTGTTCTACTTTTTACTTCTATGAGATCAACATTGTTTAGCTTTTGCATATGAGTGAGGAGAAGCAGTGTTTAACTTTCAGTTCCTAGTTTCTTTCTTTTTTAATTTTTTTTTTTACTTCAGTTTTTTTGGCTACGTAATAGATGTACATATTTTGGGAGTACATAAGATTATTAACTACATTAATATAATTTGTAAAGATAAAAATCAGTGTAGTTGGGATGTCCATCACCTTAAATATTTGGCTTTTCTTTATGCTAGGAATATTCCAATTACTCTCTTTTATCTGTTTTGAAATATGCAATAGATTATTGTAAACTATCGTCCCCTTACTGAGTTATCAACACTGTCTTATTTCTTCTATAAAACTATATTTACACTCATTAATCAACCTCTCTTTATCCCCCAACCCACCCTTCCCAGCCTCTAATAAACACCAGTCTACTGTCTTTCTGAGAACCACATTTTTAGCTCTCACATGTGAGTGAGAACATGCAACATTTGTCTTTCTGTGCTTGGCTTATTTTACTGAACATAACAAGCTCCAGTTGCTTGTAATAGCATTATTGAGAGTATCCCAGGGGAAATGAGAGGGGGAGAATAACTTAATAAATCATAGAAAACCTGAGAGTTGGAAAGAGCTAGTAACCTGGGAAGAAGGCAATTGTTGGTTGTGCACTTGTATGTTTGCGTAAATATTGATACTGGCATTTTGTAAGTTAATGTACAACATTTTGAAATAAAGGTCAAAGAATCTTCCAAAAGTGGTGTGGACATTACTCTTATACTGCATCTCCTATTAATAAAAAATAAGAGGCAAAAATATATGTACACTGGAGAGGACCTTATGTATCAAGGGCTTGGCCGCTCGTTCAGTAGAGGAGTTGTCACCGCTTTCTGGTCTGCAGTTGAATGAGGGAGCTAGAGAGATTCTTTGCACTGGAAACTGTAAGTTACTCCATTGTCTAAAGCAGAAGTTGGTAACCTATGGGCTGTGCACCCAATTTGGGCTGCCACCTGTTTTTGTATGGCCTGTGAGCTGAGAATAATGTTTACCTTTTCAAATGACTGGAGAAAAAAATTCACAAGGAGAAAATTTTATGACATGGGATAATTTTATGAAATTCAAATTTCAACATCCATAAATAAATTTCAGTTCCAATAATTGTATTGGCACATAGACATGCCCTTTTGTTTGTGTTGTCTGCAGCTGCTTTCATAGCACAGTGGCAGGGCTGAGTACAGGGACAGTATGACTCACAAACCCTAAAATATTTACTAACTGGTACTTCATGTTTGCTCACCCCTGGTTTAAAGGAATACAAAGCCTTTGAAATAGCATTTCAAATATTAGGGCTTTGCTTTGCTTGAATCTTCCCATTTATTATTAGAATTCCCCAGGCACTGGGATTGGTTTTATTCTTAGGAAGAATTTAAGAATGTATAACTAAGTAAGAAGTCAACCTTGCTATTCATGTTATAGATCTTCGACCATGATTACGGTAAAAGGGCTCTTACCTGCCTTAGTTTATGTGATCAAGTCTCCTCCTTTTACTGCAGTTTAAGTACCTGTGAGTCTGTTTTTATTGCTGTGTACTTGAAACTTTGCCATGAAACCCTGCCATCATTCCTGACCTCTGGAGGCCACGGTTGTGTCTCAGTCTTACTAGGTCTTCTTAAAACCGTAATACTTCCCTTGTATCTTCATTTCAGTGATTGACTCCATGCCAACTACTGTCAGACTACCTTAATTCTGCCTCCTTTCCTGCTTGAGTTTTAGATGATTGCCTGAGGCCAGTTTCTTTTATCATTAACTTCCTGACTTTCCTCTATCACCAGGTAGGGGCTTTCTCTGAGGGCTCTTCCTAGTTCTGTGAGTCTAGTTCTTTAACATGACTATCAAAGCTTTGCTTCTGATAATTTTTGGCCATTAGAAAGAGCTGATAAGTTGTTGTGAACCTTTTGGGAAGGATGGCCTTGTTGACCTTATCATCAAGGCCACATGAGCTGCTAGTGAATCTAACTCCCTAGGCTTGAGAACAGCAGGTAGAGATGCAGAGGGGAAAACACAAGTCTGCACTCAGTGAAAGAATTGACCAGAGATGTACTGAGAGATGAGAATCTTTCCAGATTCAGCTTGGGCCAATCAAAATCTTTGAGACTAGAGATTGAGTAGCGTTGATAGTTTGCTGATATCCACACAGACAGAATTAAGCATTGAAAAGAAGTCAGAGGGCCGAGCGTGGTGGCTCGTGCCTATAATCCCAGCACTTTGGGAGGCGGAGGCAGTCAGATCATGAGGTCAGGAGATTGAGACCATCCTGGCTAACACGGTGAAACCCCATCTCTACTAAAAATACAAAAAATTAGTCGGGCATGGTGGTGGGCGCCTGTAGTCCCAGCTACTCGGGAAGCTGAGGCAGGAGAATGGCGTGAACCTGGGAGGTGGAGCTTGCAGTGAGCCAAGATTGCACCACTGCACTCCAGCCTGGGCAACAGAGCAAGACTCCATCTCTCTTTTTTTTTTTTTAAAAGAAATCAGAGCAGATTAGGCTGTTTTAACCATGTCAGGTTATGGCCAGGTTTTAATTAATTTATGATTTACAAAACACACATTTTATTCATATTGACCATTTCTAGAATTTTACAAGTGTGGCTTTATGCTATAGTTCTCAAGCATGAAGAGTTATAGGTTCCCGAATATGTATTCTGGCTCTGCGAATGTGAGCTTAGGTAACTACTTTCACTCTCTAATTGTCAATTTTCTCATTGGCAGAATAGGGCAGTACTTGGTTTATTATGAACACTAATATTAAATATAAAGTGACTAACATATTGCTATTGTATACAGGTAGGCAGGGAAGGCTTCATGGTAAAATAATGTCTATCAGAGACCCGAAGAAAATGAAAGAATGAGTCATGGACATTTCTGGGGAAAAGTATTCTAAAGAGGGATAGCAAACACAACGTGGTATGTTTGAGAAACCACAGGGAGCCTGCAGAGAAGGGCAAGGAAAAGTGGAGGACATTAGGGAATTAAGAGGTTGTAGAGGCCTGGATCATTTACACCTTTGTAGCTGATTGAAATAAATTTGGATTTTTAAGTAAAATGAGAAGTCATTGGAGGATTTCAAATACTGGAGTAACATGATTTGGCTTATGTTTTAGAAAGATTGCTCTGGCTGCAGTGTCTCTACACTGTAGAAGAACCAAAACTAGGAGGAAAACCAATAAGGAGACTATGGCAGAAAACCAAGGGAGAGAGGTCAGTGGCTTCAAACAGTGTGGCAGTCATGGTGGTGTTCAGATGACAGATATATTTGTAAAATACAATTGCCAAGATTTATGGAAGAATTAAATGTGAGATGTGAAGGAAAGAGGGGAGTTACATTTAGAAATTTTTCTGCTTTCATGTATGTCAGGGTAAGATCCTACCAGATGAGCTTCCTCTAAGAAACAACTATGAAAGATAAAAATAATGCAAAAAGCAACTCTCGAAGGTTACTCGCAGTGAACAGAAGTTGACTTTAGTGAGGAGAGCATGTTATTTTTGGAGGAGGGGAGATGATCAGCTATGCCACTAAGTTCCCTCTTCATGTCCTGCATAAGTCCACCGAGTGACACAGGATACACTTATGGTGACAGAGTACCATGGGCAGTGGCAGCAAGAGCACAGGTAGAAAATCTCTTGTTTTTCTGGTCCTGGGAACAACAAAAGTGAAGCTGGTAATCCATGAATGCCAAAGAGTGTGGAGAATCCCAGAAGGTAAAGACCTAGGGAGAGTATCTCCAAATCGGTCTCCCTACGTCTCTGACTTTCCCCTGAATGCTACACAGGCATACTTCATTTTTTCTTGCTTTACTTTATTAGGTTTCACAGACATTGCATTTTAAAAAATTTTTACAGTTGAAGGTTTGTGGCAACCCTGTGCCAAGCAAGTTTATTAGCACCATTTTTTAAAAAAAACCAGAATGTGCGCCCTTCCTGTCTGTGTGTCACATTTAGGTAACTCTAGCGATGTTTCACATTTTTAAAATTTTATCTGTTATGGTGATCTGTGATTAGTGATCTTTGATGTTACTATTGTAATGGTTTTGAGGTTCAACAAACCACACCCAAATTAGATGGTAAACATTGTGTGTGTCCTGACTGCTCCACTCACTGGCCATCCCCCCATCTCTCTTCATCTCCTCTGGCCTCCCTCTTCACTGAGATACAACAATACTGAAATTAAACCAAATAATAACTGTATAATGGAATTTAAAAGTTCAAGTGAAAGGAAGAGTCATACATCTCCTACTTTAAATCAACAGCTACAAATGACTAAGCTTAGTGAGGAAGGCACATTGAAAGCCAAGACAGGCCAAAAGCTAGGCCACCTGTGCCAAACAGCTACATTGAGAATGCAAAGGAAATGTTTTTGAAGGAAATGGAAAGTGCCATTTCAGTGAACACATGAATGACAAGAAAGTGAAACAGTTTTACTGCTGATATGGGGGACATTTTAATAGTCTGGATAAAAGATCAAACCATTCGGTTAAGCCAAAATCTAGTCCAGAGAAAGCCCTAACTCTCTTCAATTCTGTGAAGGCTGAGGGAGGTGAGGAAGCTGTAGAAGATTAAAGTTAGCAGAGGCTGATTCATGAGGTTTAAGGAAATAAGCCATCTTCATAATATAAAAGTGCAAGGTGAAGCAACAGCGCTGATGTAGAAGCTGCAGCAATTAATCCAGAAGATCTAGCTAAGATCATTGATAAATGTGGCTACCCTAAACAACAGATTTTCAATATAGACAAAGCAGACTTTTATTAGAGGAAGAGGCCATCTAGGACTTTGATAGCTAGAGAGGAGAAGTCAATGCCTGGCTTCAAAGGACAGGCTGACAGGGGCTAATGTAGCTGGTGACTTTAAGTAGGAGCTAGTGCTCAGTTACCATTTCAACAATTCTAGGGCCCTTAAGAACTGTGCTAAATCTACTCTGCCTGTGCTCTCTATGTGGAACCACAAAGGCTGGATGGTAGCACATCTGTTTATAGCCTAGATTACTGAAATTTTTAAGGCCACTATTGAGAGTAACAGCTCAGAAAAAAAAAATTCCTCTGAAAATATTACTGCTCATTGACAAGGCTCCTAGGTACCCAAGAGCTCTGATGGAGATATAATAGAAGATTGCTTTCATGCATGTTTTCACACAACACCCGTTCTGAAGCCCATAAATTAAGGAGTGATTTTAACTTTCAAGTTTTGTCATTTAAGACATACATTTTGAGTAATGGAGATAAATTTATGAAATATCCTAAAATCAGTAAAACCTCAGTCATGTGGTACATTGGAAAACTAATCTTTCCAGATTTAATTTTCTGGGATATTTTAAATGTCAAAGGTTAAACTCATTTTTAAAATAGAAATATTTTGAATGTATCTTAAATATGTTTTAGCTATCTTTTCTTTTTTAAATCAACTTTTAACTGTCAGGGTACGTGTGAAGGATGTGTAGGTTTTTATTATTTTGGGTTTTATATTTAAGTCTTTAATCCATCTTGAGTTAATTTTTGTATGAGGTGTAAGAAAGGGGTCCAATTCCAATTTTTTGCATATGGCTAGCCAGTTCTCCCAGCACCATTTATTAAATAGGGAATCCTTTCTTATTGCTTGTTTTTGCCAGATTTGTCAAAGACCAGATGGTTGTAGGTGTGTGATTTTGAGTTCTCTTTTCTGTTCCATTGGGCTATGTGTCTGTTTTTGTACCAGTACCATGCTGTTTTAGTTACTGTAGCCTTGTAGTATAGTTTGAAGTTAGGTAACCTGATGTCTCCAGCTTTGTTCTTTTTGCTTAGGATTGCCTTGGCTATTTGGGCCCTTTTTTGGTACCATATGAATGTATCACAGCTTTTTCTAATTCTGTGAATAATGTCAATGGTAGTTTAATGGGAATAGCATTGAATCTATAAATTGCTTTGGGCAGTATGGCCATTTTCATGATATCGATGCTTCCTATCCATGAGCATGGAATATTTTTCCATTTGTTTGTGTCCATTCTGATTTCTGTGTGCAGTAGTTTGTAGTTCTCCTTTATCCCTATTACTCACTAATTGAACTAAATAACAGACAGGTAAAATATGTGATGTCTTTGTCAAAACCAAAATACCTTAAAATTTTACTTAGGGGTAGATATTTTTATATCTAATGAAAAATTTTAAAACTCAATTTTTTCTTCCTCACAATATACCAATTAATATTGATGTATGCATATTAAAAATGAAATATTTTATACAAAATTAGCAAGGCATGGTGGCACATGCCTGTGATTTAAGCTACTTGGGAGGCTGAGGCAGGAGAATTGCTTGAACCCAGGAAGCGGAGGTTGCAGTGAGCTGAGATCACGCCATTGCACTCTAGCCTGGGCAACAAGAGAAAAACTGTCTCAAAAAAATAAAAATAAAAATAAAAATAAATCATACCAATAACACTCTCAAATGTATAAACCTTTAAAGTATGAAGTACAACAAACCTTCCTTTAGACACAAGGTCTTGTTCCTTTGTGGAAGCTTATTTTTCTAATCTTGAAAACAAGATGAATATTGAATATTTTGTACATACAATGATAAAATATGAAACAGTACTTTTTCTGCATACCCAAAATAATTAAAATGTAGATTGAAACTAATGTACATTTTATACTATAATAGTAAATTGGCCTCTGTAAATGTTTTAAGATAAATATTAAGTGTAAGAGAATACAGAGTAGATTGAATAAATGTGCTAAATCAATTTAAAACAGAAATAAATTTGGTATGGCTATAGCTGCCATAGATAGTGATTACTCTGATCTGGGAAAAGTTAGTTGAAAACATTTCAGAAAGGATTCATTATTCTGGATGCCACTAAAAACAATTATGATTCATGGGAGGAGGTAAAACTATCAACATTAACTGGAGTTTGGAAGAAGTTGATTCCAACCATCAGTCATCAGGGGTGACTTTGGGGGGTCCAAGAATTCAGTGGAGGAATTCAGTGCAGATATGGTAGAAATACCAAAATAACTATAACTAGAAGTAGAGCCTAAAGATGGGAGTGAATTACAATCTTATGATGAAACTTTAATAGATGAGGAGTTGCTTCTTACAGGTGAACAAAGAATGTGCTTTCTTGAGATGGAATCTATTCCTGGTGAAGATGCTGCGAACATTGTTAAAACGAAAACAAAGGGTTTAGAATTTTCCATAAACTTAGTTGATGAATCATCAGGATTTGAGATGATTGACTCAAAGACTGAAAGATGTTGTACTGTAGGTAGGTAAAATGCTATTAAATAGCATTATATGCTGCAAAAATTTTGTGTGTGTGTGAAAAGAGGAGTCAATGTATGTGACAAACTTAATTGTTGTCCTGTTTTAAGAAATTCTCAGTCACTCCAGCGTTCAGCAACCACCACCCTAATAAGTCAGCAGCCATCAACATCGAAGGAAAATCCTCTTCCAGCAAAAAGATTACAGATCACTGAAGGCTCAGATTATTTTTAGCAATATTTGCCAATAGAGCATTTTAAAATTAAGGTATGTGCATTTTTAAGACATAATACTATTGCATACTTAATAGACTACAGTATAGTGTAAACATAGCTTTTATATGCGCTGGGAACCAAAAAATCCATGTGACTCTCTCTCTTATGATATTCACTTTATCACAGTGGTCTGGATCCAAACTTGCAGTATCTTGAGGTATGCCTGTATGTGCCGACTACACTTGGAACAGCTTAGAGAAAAATTAGACTGAAGTGAGACTTGAGCTGTTGCCCAAGGAATAGGTGGTGTAGTACACATCTAGTTGAAAATATTACTTGCTGAACAAAGGAAACAATACAAATGGAGAACAATAGCAGAATTCAGAATCTTCACAAATTAGCATATGTAACATTAAAGATGAAACCTAAAAGTACTTAGCATACAAAACCAACAAAATGGAACTCATTCTCAAGAGAATATAAACTCTAAGTCTAACTCAGGGATCAATAAGATGTTGGAAATAATAGACAAAGATTTAAAAGTCATGGAAATACTTATCCTCTATGAAGTAAAAGTAAACATTTTTTCAATGAAGAAAATTACAGCAGCGTAATAGATACAGGAAGAAAATTAGATGTAAATTATAGCATCAAATAATGTAATTTCTAAAATAAAAATATTAACTGGATAGGTTTAACAGCCGAATGAAAATGACAGAGAAAAGAGTAAATAAAGATAGATCAATAAAATTATCTAAGGTGAAGAATGGAGAGAAAATTCAAAAAATGAGCAGAATGTTGGTGAGCTGTGAGACAACATTGAGCAGTCCAGCATATGCGAAACCGGAAACCTAGAAAGAGAAAAGAGAAACAGGGGCAAAAAAAAATATTTTAGGAAATACCAAAAATGTCCCCAAATTACATGAAAGACAGAAAGTGTGTAAATACAAGATGTTAAACTAACACCAAGCAGAATGAACACAAATAAGCTTGTCTAGAAACATAGTCAAACTGTTGAAAGCCAAAGATAAAGAGCAAATCTTGAAAGAAGAGAAAACTGACATATTACATACAGGGGAACCACAATCTAGTAGCTGCCTTCTTATAAGAAACTACGAAATCCAGAAAGAATTAAAACATATTTAAAGTAATAAAAAGAAAAAAAGTCACAAAACCTGTCAACTCAGAAGTCTATTTCACTGAAGATATCCTTCAAGAATGAAGATGAAATAAAGACATCTTCAGATAAAATAAGCTAAGACAATTTGTTGCCACCAGACCAGCATTATAAGAAATGCTAAAGGACATTCTTTACTTTTAAATATTTTTTGTTTGAATTTTATTTTATTGTGATAAAGAACACAATATAAGGTATATTTCTTAACAGTTTTTTAAAGTATATGATACATTGTTTTTTAATACATCTCTAGAGCTCATTCATCTTGCTTAACTGAAACTTTATGCCTATTGATTTGTCATGTTCTTTAGATGTTCTTTAGAATAAAGAAAAATGGTAGAAATTTAGGTTCTCAGGAAAGAATGAACAGCATTAGAAATGGTTGACATCTGTATAAAGCAAATGAAAATTTTTGTTTTGCTTTTTACCTCATATCTTTATAAACTATGTAAGCATTTAAAGCAGAAAGTATAACTTTCTATTGAGGGGTTTATAATGTATGTAGGTATCATAGAGATACAACCATTATAACAAAGGATGAAATAATCTGAACCTCTAACTGTGCTAGGTTTCTATATTTTATGGGAACTAGTAGTATTAACTCTACTGTCTGTGAAGAGTCAGAGATATACATTGCAATCCCTTCAGTCAACAGTTGAAAAGATTGGAAAGAAGAGTAGCTAAAATATCAACAAAAAATTAAAATGAAATTCCAAATACATTGAAACACCACTCCCAAAAAGGTAGGAAAGGAGGAATAGAGGATGATTATGTAGAAAACAAAAATTAAAATGGTAAACCCATACTTAATCATATCAACATGACATTACACTAAATGTTAATGGACTAAACAGTCCAAATCAAGGTTGATATTGTTAGAATGGATTCAAACAAACAAAATGTATAAACAAGACTCAACTGTATTGTATAAAACTGATGCATATTAAATGTAAATATACAGGTAGGATGGAAAAAAGATATCTATATATGCAGTAAGCATAGGAAGGCTGACTTTGCCATATTAACATTAGATAAAATAGATTTGAAAACAAAATAGTATTAAGAGAAATTGTTCTTAATGATAAAGGTTCAATTCTTCAGGAAGTCGTAATATTCATGAATGTGTGTGGGCCCAATAACAAAGATTCAAAAGACAGGAGGCTAAAGTTGACAGAATTAAATGGAGAAACAGGCAAGTATGCCATCATTAATAGTCCCTCTCAAGAGCTGAATAAACAATTAGACAAAAAACAAAAGACCATCAAAGACATAGACAATCTGAACAACACTATCAATCTCTTTCATTTAATTGATATTCACATGTCAACACAGCCCCAGACAACAAAACACTCTCTTTTAAAGTGCACATAGTACTATACCAGAATAGATAATAATCTGGCCATAGAACATGTGTCAATAACTTTAAACATATTGAAATTATACTGTGCTTGACAACAATGAAATTAAAGGTCAATAATAGTGAGATAACCGGTACCACCCTCACCAAACCCTGTGCCAAGAACATACGTAAATTAAATGAAAGACATCTAAGTGTGATCATTTGGTCCAAGAAAATATCACAAGAGAAATTGGAATCTGTTGGAACAGAATGATAACAAGCATACCACATCAAGTTTGTGGGATGCAGCTAGTGATGGAGGTGGCCTTACAGGTCTCCAGAAGTATTGAGTAATCCATTATCCACAGATGTGGTAGGAAGAATGGTTTTATGCTCCTGAACAGCTCATTTTCATAGTCCTTTCTGCTCTGCACCTTGGTCCTGTTCAGGACAGATTTTTCTTCGATCTTAAACTTTGAATTCCTTCTGAGTTTTTAAGTTACTATTCTGCCTTTTCTCTTTCCTTATCTCAGGCCATCTTAACTCAATTCTCAGAGGGAAAATATTAGCCTGGCAAATAGGTCTCAGAGAAGGGAATTATTGCTTTGCAACTAAGTCAGCAATTCCTTTGAATGTGTTTCTGCACTTTGGTGTGGGCTGGGGGAAGGAAAATGGCCCTTGGGGTGAAAGAGAAAGTATGAAGTGGTGGAGCAGAAAGTTAATGGAGCCTAGTCTTGAAGAGGAAGGAGCAGTCAATAAAAGCACATTGAAAGATTCACTATTTAAATGGGAGGGAGTAAAAGATAGAGACTTATCTTCCTTATACCTTGGGGAGAATGAAGAGGCTAGGAGAAACCTTTGGTAAGAGATTTCAAATGATTCTGTCTGGTCTTCTCTCTGACAGGTACAGGGCCTATACCTTCATTCTACCACTACCACTCTAGGTGTCCAAGGCCCCATTCACCAATCGCAGAGCTTTCCATGAGTTTTAGCAAACTGAACTGGGGTTGTCCACACAGTATGTTTCATATAGCTGCTGGCGGTTGAGGGGAGATGTTGAGTAAAGTCTGGGAGCACAGAGGTGCAGCATGTCCTGCTGGATAGTCATTGGATGACTTGCTGACTTGGTTTAATGGTCTTTACCGAGTGGCTAGAGATGAAAGGGTATGGGCTTGTTTCTCTGATGCAGGACTTTCTATCTAATTTGCTCCTGTTGCTGTTTTCTCTTGGATTCTCTTTTCTCTAAACTGTAAAGTCTTTCATCTTCATTTGGAGTGCCACATAAAGGCATTTGATTCAGTTTCTTACATTATATTGAGTGTGTGTTTACTTCTACAGTGGCCCAATTCTGATAGCCATGGGAAAGTGAATCATTTCTAACTGAAAGTAAGCCTGAACTTGAATCTTGGCCCTCTGAGTACAAGAAGTCAAACATGACAGGAGATGAGGAAAGGAAATTGGGAAGCACACCACCTAGAAATGTAAAGTATCATCCAGCAAGGAAAACAAGTCTAACTAAAGATGAAAAATGGAGGTAAAGGGAAAAGAGGTTGGGGCTATTTAGGCAAGGTGATTGTTTTCAGTGATAAACCAACCAAGGTCATCTGTTGAGTTTAAGAGAGCAAATGAGTTATAATAGTTTCCCTTTTGCAGTGTTATGCATATGAAATCTAAAAAATATTCTATTTTTGTGAGGATATCTAATGAAAGAATGAGATAAACACTTTCCAATGGAAGATAAACTCATCTACAGCATCTGCCAAATAAAGAACATCAATGGAGAATTACAATAAAAAAGGATAGCTTACTTTCAGAGTTTAATAGCATTAAAAGTGCTTTTAAAAATGAATTTTAGATTCCTTAGAGGAAGAAAAGAATATACCATGAAGTCAAGCAATTTAATCTGAACTCAGATTATAAAAGTACATGATGTTTTGCCATCAAATTCAGTTACATGTTCTCACTCATAGGTGGGAACTGAACAATGAGATCACTTGGACTCGGGAAGGGGAACATCACACACCGGGGCCTATTATGGGGAGGGGGGAGGGGGGAGGGCGGGGAGGGGGGAGGGGAGAGGGATTGCATTGGGAGATATACCTGATGTAAATGACGAGTTGATGGGTGCAGCATACCAACATGGCACAAGTATACACATGTAACAAACCTGCCCCTTATGCACATGTTCCCTGGAACTTAAAGTATAATAAAAAAAAAAACAAAAACAAAAGCAAAAATAAATAAATAAATAAAATTTGTACATTCCAAAAAAAAAAAAAAAAAAAAAAACGCTGATCTGAGGTTGTTTTGTGCATTGTGACCAACAATACCTCCTCTTCTCCTTTCTCAGTTATGCCACGCTGCTCCATTTGTGGAGCTCCATTTGCTCCATTTGCCTTAAGGATGCCAGAATTCAGCAGCAAGGTAATATTTAACTTTAGAAGAAAAATTGCTGGACTTTATAGCTTTCAAAGGACCATGTGGTCACAATGTTACGCATGAAAAGAGTTTTCCTATAGGGGAACTAGTTTTATAAGCAATGAATGACCACAGGGAATAAACCATAGTTATTTTAGAAAGCATTTGAATAACTCTAACAAATTACCATTTTATACTTCATAATATACCTCCTTCCTAAAACTTGCCAAGAAAGCCTCAACCACTGATTTTTACAGTCATCGAATGTAGAGAGTATCTTTGGCTAACACCCAACTGCACTTGGTGGCTGATTTTATTCCCCTTACTCTGTTGTTCTGCTGGGTGAGGGGGCTTCATAGAAAGCAGGTTTCAAGAGAAGAAAAAACAGATCCATTCTTCTCCTTTTTTTCCTGATTCTTCTATGTATTTTATTTTTTTACAGAATGCTTTATCCGATGCTTACATTATTAAAAATATATTTTATTAATAATACATTCTAGATATATTTTTAGCTTCAGAAAATACATCCTTTATTCAGCCTTCTTCAAAAGGTGGATATCACACATAAGTATCTCCAAAATCCTTTTTAACTAAGAAAAGGTGTTTGAATTGGGATATCCACCAAGTAAGTTTGCTTTTGTGTGTCTACTTCCCAGATTGCAGAAAGAGTGCCAGCCGAATTGTTCAAAAGTTAAGTTGTATATTGGTCATAATGCTCTGGAGATCAGTCATATTTAGGAAATTGATTAACACTCATCATAGTTGCTTGTTGGAAAGCTACTAGGAGAGATAGATGAGTAAGAAGGCATTGATTAAGATAGTTTTCTGTTTTATCTCACTGAATTGACTGTCAAGAAAAGTTGGCCATTTTCAATTAAAGCCATCTCTACATCCTGGGGCCACTAAACACTGAAGATAATTTATATATAATTCAATTAGTCATTAAGAAGTTTACAGATAATTGAATGTTTGCTGTCATGCAGATAAAAATGGTAATTAAAGTGTTTAGTTCCCATCAGCATACTAGATATCACAGATACATAATCATAAACCAGGTTCAGCAGTCTTTGCAACAACAAAAATTGAGTACTTTTTTTTCCATCCAAAATCTTTTATTCCTTGCCTACAACTCACTCATTTTCGCTTTAAAGTGTCTGTGAGTAAGGTTATGGTGCCTTATATTATATTCAGGTTTTTCTCCTTCAGTTGAATGTACATGGTGCAGACTGATGCTTGAGCAGCTTACATTTTTTCAGTATTTAATTCAAAGTTATAGTGATTTTTAAAACTTTTATTTAAATATTGACATAATAACATGTATCTCACAAAATTAATATAATTGTATATGACTTAATCTTTAGTTTCAAAATTTATAATAGTTAATATAACTATGCTTGAGATATTTTAAATTATATTATATACATTATCCAAGTCTTATGTCTACATGAAGTATAAATTGATTATTGAATACTGTAATTAGAGAAAAATATTTGTTTTAGTATATCCTTTGAAAATTCATTACATTTGCCTTTAAACATGTATTATAATCTTAAAACAATGTTTTAAGATGTTTTATTATCATTTTAAAACAATGTTTCAGAAAAATATACTTTTGTTCATATAAAATATGTATTCTATTTTATTCTCTTGCAAAACAATAATAAATTATATTCTACTTTGGAACACTAATGATTTAAAATAAATGTCTAAGTTCAGATTGATATCATGTGATATGGTTTGCCATGAAACTGCTTTGAAGAAAGCTAAGACTTCAGAGACCTTTTTAAAATAAAAAATGGCAAAAAAATCTCATTTGAAAAGACTATTTAAAATTTTCAGATGAGATTTTTTTTGCATTAATTACATTTTTAAAAACTGCCTTTAAAAAGTTGGTAGTATTTAAAAAGCATATTTATTCTTTGTAACCTTTCTGAAGAACAAAATGCTTAACAACCTTTATCGAACCTCTTCCATAATTTGAGTGTAGTCAAAAAAGAGAAAATAATTCCATGATTTCTGCACTATTTCATGAAGACCTCATTAGAAGTTTAATTCTGAATCACGATTCATTTGTAATCCATTGTGAACTCTGTATTAATTAAGAGTGCTTATTCCCTATGGGAAAATTTGAGAAATAACACCTTAACCTTTAACATGAAAGGAGCTAGTGTCAATATTTTTTTGAAATGAGAATATTACTTCTTTTGGTAACACTAAAACTATTTTTTTATTCAATATTTATTTTTTAGAATCACTTACCAAGATCACATTTCTTTTACACTTACAAATCTTGTGTTATGTGAACACTCTTTGAGGGAAAAGAAATGTTCAAGGCTGTTAGCTTTAATTGCCCAGGTTTTTCTCTGTGGCTCTCTGGACACTGTCTCTAGAGCATAAACTTAGGAAATAACTTAGATAACTAATATTGTCTCATTCTCTGCCAAAAATATGGATTGAGATGGTTCTTAAACATAATTATCTCACTACTTATGGAATTAATCTTCAGATTTTAAAAAATCATGTTTATTTGGCCTCTTTAAATAAATTTCACCTATGAGTCCCATTTGAGTTTATTAGTTGACTCATAATTACTTCATACATTTTTTGTGGTGTTAGTGTTCTCTTAACTTAGATATTTGAGTATAAGTATACAATTTCCCCCCCCCCTTTCATATCCTTTCAGAACAAATAGCATAGAATAAACTATAGCTATTGTTCAATGAACAGGTACATATATGATGTGTGGTTTTCTGTTGTGTGTTCAATGGCAATCAAATTATGCAAAGCATGCTTCAAGATTGATAACATTTTGACTGTTTGATATCTGGAAAAAAGTGTTACACAACTGACATGAGATAAAGTAGATAATTTTTCAAAGTTAGTCAATAGTACTGTAGTAGACTGTAATAGATTTGTTAACCTGTTAATAAAATGAAATCCAACAGGATTTTTAAGTGACTCAAAAGACAAGAGGGAAAGTTATAGTCTGGCAGTGACAGCTGGCAAACTTGCCTTACATGCTTTTAAGAACAAAATTGATAACATCCATGATTGGCTACAGTTCAGGGTACCCAATTCCAATGTGCTGTCAACCGTATATTTTTACTATTGATTAACACTCTAGCTACATTCTCTTCAGAATTTTGATGTTGAACCGTTATCTTAGGAGCAGCAGCCATATGTTTTTCTCTCAGACCTGTGATGAAATATATGAAAAAGAATCAATTAATATGTTCTTATGGATAAAGTTAGTGTTTCCATTAATCATATTTTATAAATCTAAGGAAACTTTTAAAGTCAAAGAAAAATCAATCAATTTTAGTAAAAACATTTGAAAAGAATGTGCACACTGCTAGGCTCAGTACCAAATGAATATATTCAAATAATGTGACTTTCCAAGTAGTATCCACACACTTGGATCACATATACAATATCAGATGAATTCAGCATAAACGTTAATGTCCATTCCATAGAACTGCTTAATCCTCAAATTTCACACATATGCATAAAATAAATCTAAACAAATAAAACAACCCTGTTCTCTAATGTGTTTAGAAATGTGTCTCATTTATAAAAGAGTTCATAAATTTTTTTCACTTGACAAATATTTATTGAATATCATATATGCTATGTATTGTTCTAGGGATATGGTAGATAATGGAACAGACAAAGGCCTCATTTTTACGAGTTTCTGTTCTATGGAAGGTGACAAGATAAGACAGAAAATGTATAGTCAAATAATAAATACTTTGGAAAAAAATGAAGTAGGGAGCGGGCATAGGACAGGTAAACAATATAGTTGTCAAGGAAGGCTTTCGTGAGAAGTTATCTGAATAAAGACCTAAAGAAGTGAGGTAGTAGGTCATGGAGGTCAAGGAGAAGAGTATTTTAGCTGAAGAACACATCTTTTTGAGATGAGAGCCTGATGAGAGCAAAGTGAGCCAGGGGTGTCTGGTGGGAAGAGGATGTCAAAGGGATAATGGGATTGGAGGACAAATTGTTTAGAGCCTTCTAGGCTACTATAAGGATACTTGATTTTTACTGTGGGTACGATTGGGAAACTCCTGAAAGGTTTAGGCAGAAGAGTGTCATATTCTGATTTGGAATGAAAGAATTGCTCTACTGTTCTGAGATTAGGCTGTAGGAATCAGGGATTGAAACAGGGCAACAATTAGTTGGATGATCGAGTGGTGTTGAGACTGGTGTATTTGATTCCAAGGCTACTTGAAATATGTACAGGGACATAAGTCTTTAATACATGTCCAGATCTACTAACTGTGAAACATTTAGCTGCCTGGTAATGAATCTGGGGTCAAGGCATTGTACCTAACTCGTCCCATCTTCCACTTGACATCATCTTTCTCTTTCAAAAGAAAGCCTTATTTCTCTTCTATTCTAGATTTTACTGTCATGCATTTTCCCAGGGTGTAAAAACTTCTAGAGTGAAAAATGAAGGGGCAATTTCAAATATTTTTATTTGACATTCTCACTTCTTTCACCTACCTTCTGTCACTAGAAAAACTATCATTCCTGTGGGAGATACCTTTGAGAGCAAAACAAACTGAGATTTTATCGTGTCACAGATTTATGACAAGGCTCTCTGTTTTATTCATTCACTCATTTATCTGTTCACCTACATATCCATCTGAGAATTTCGATTTTTGAAGATGGTTTCCACAAGAAACTTTATTAAAACGGAAAAAATCAAGTCAGACTATTCTAATTGTATACAGCTGGTTTGATAATAAGAACTGATTTTCCCATTTCCTTTCACATTTTCCTTGAATTGAATTAAGAAAGTCTGCAGCTCTATAGCTTTTAGCAAAAATACATTCAAAGCCTGTGAGAAGACATATTTTATTCAATAATATGTTTTGTAAACCATTTAGAAAATAATTGTATTTTGATTTTTCCTTGCTGTTTCTAATTGTATCTTGTGAAATAGTTGTCTGTAAGTGAAAGAGTAGTAGGTATACTGAATAGCAGTTTAGTAAATATCAGTAATTTTTCTGGGGTACACATTTCATAAATTAAAAAATTGAGTAACTTTAAATGACTAGACAAATAAAGGTAAAAGATTAATAGTATTTTCTATTTGACAAAATTAAGTATTAAAGTTAGTAGTTGATAGATTATGAAAATAATTTTTATGAGAGACTACTATGGATTTTTGTTATAAAACTTGGATAGAGTTCAATTAATTTGTAATATAAAAAAGTCTGTTCTAACTTATTTATGTGAAGTGTCTCAGTACTTATATCTATACAGGAAAATAAGAAGTGTAAAATGAATTGCTGTTAAAATGTATACAATGAATAAGTTTTCATCTATGGATAGGTCAACTAATTGGAGGTAAAAGTCCCCATCTATCTTATTAGGGTGTGCCAGTCCAATAAGATGTTATGTTTCTTATTTTTTCCTTTAGTAATTACAAAGTATTCCAAAATTTGATGTCATTTTCATCAATTATATTTCACTAATAATGGAAAAGATGACTTCATTCAAAACATATTTTAAAATTTTAGGATTTATGGGCCTAGGAAATAAAAAAGGTATCAAATTCTAAGCATTTTTATTGCAGAGAAGTTTGTTAGGTGATCAACAGAAGAATCAGCACTATCCAATACAAGTGTAATTTTAATAGAATTGCATATAGAAAGCACATATATAATTTTAAATATATATTGAAAATAAAAAGAAATAGGTGAGATTCATTTTAAAACATAATTTTTTTATCCAACACACAAAAATATTTCATTGTCATGCCATCAATATAACATTAATGAGATAGTTTATAAAATAGAAAACATTATAGTTTCATATTGTGAAAATCTGAATGTGGTGTGCATTTTACCTTATAGCACATCTCAATTTGGACTAGTTACATTTCAAGTGCTTAGTAGCCACACATGGCTACTGACTAATGACTACTGGCTAATACTCTGTACAGAACAACTCTAAATTTCAAATAGATGTGTACATACATACATATATTACAAGTTTAATTAGAAAAAGAATTAATTTAACATTTCCACTTGTTAAAAAATGCTTATTCTGTATATTTTTAAGTGGAAGATGGTGGGGTTACATCAATATGGCATTTAGATTCAATGGGATTACGTAAAATAAAATTTATTATTTGCAACAACTTAAACTCATAATGCAATTTTTAGTTCTTGACTTAAAAATGTTTAGAGGAGCATGTGGGCAAACATGTTTGAAGACTGCTAGGCTATTTGATAATACTGGCAAGAGATGATGATAACTTGGGCCAGATACTGAAACTCAGTTGAATTCTGGATATATTTTTAAGCTTCAAGTCACTATCCAAATTTTTTAAGACAAAGAAGGTAGAAATGGTAGATTTTAAACCTGGAAAACTTTGCCAGTGAAAGGATCCTTTAGGTTCTCATCAGGAATATACAAGGTTTAGAAACCACAGTACATTACAGAGATTAGTTTTTAAAAAACAGAACCTCATCCTATGCCTTGTTACCCTAGAGAGACTTCCCATGATTGTTGTGTCTCAGTGCAACTGGGACCACTAATAGTGTTTGAAGTGTGATAGCAAATTGTCTGTGGTGGTTTGGCGGGACTTCAATCTGTAATTGTAAACATTTTCTCCACATCTTTAGGATTGCGTCCGTTATGTTTGGGACTCTTTCTAAATTATGATTCGGAACTCAGCCTGTCTGATAGGTATTTTTTCAAACACTCAATCCCTACCACAGAAAATTGGAGACGATACACACATCAGATAATTCTATCTGATTCAACTTTGGATTTCTATGGATAGATGACAATTTAAACGATTTAAAATTGGATTCTCATCCAATTTTTTCAGGTTGAGGGCTTGTAAGTCAGCTCCTTCTCACCAAAGCCTCTGAGGAAAGATTAGAGAAATCCCTTTCTCATGATTTCTGTTGATCTTTTTTCTCCCTGTGGAATTTGTGGTCTTGGAAGAAAAGCTATCTTTAGGTGGTGAAGCTCTTTTTTATCTTGGTGTAACTGAACTCAGATTTTTTTCCACCGCCCTTATGTGACACTTCCTTGGAAGGAGTACATAGTTTCACTGTATCTATGATCTTGTTCTCTTGCTTCAAGATTCTAGAGAGTCTTATATTCTGTTAAAAAAGATCTTTGGGCTTTTTGTAGTCATGAATTATAGCCATTTTTAAATTTCCCTTAATATTCATATTATTTCTACCAGAGTAGGCCTTTAGCTTTGAGTGAACAGAAACTCCTTGAGAAAATTTCATTATATTGCTGCTATTAGCACCTTCCTTTCAAAATATAGAGTCAAGTAGTAGCTATATTCATTGAATCTTTTCATATATATATAAAGTCTGTTAGACTACTTATAAAATAGAAGCTTTCATGCATCTTTTCTTAAAGCAGTTTGTCAGGGTGGAATGAATCAAATTTGATATTTTTAGCCTTGGAGATGAGACATTTATTGACAAGTGGTATGTAGATAGTGTTAAAGCCACTCAGGTGTGACAGGCAGCCCTCTCCATGAAGTGTGCAAATAAAACATGGGATTAGACATGAACTTTTGACTACAGATTTTGGGCCATAAAGTTTTGCATATTTTAAACTTTTTATTAGATAAATGATGTGTTTTCCTCAATTGCAACATTTCCAATAGGAGCAAAATCTACTGATTTAGGGATAACACATTCTTAGGAATTTAAATTTCAATTTGTTCTGGGGAGATTTTCTTTCTACTTGTTTTTATTTCCTTCTTAACTCTCTTATGATTTGATTGTTTGCTTCATATGTATACATAGTATAAACTATCAACATACCACAAGACAAATATATGGTCTAAACTATATAAATCCTCTGTATATAAATCATGTCTGTCTATTATATACATATTACTCAGTATATGTTTCTGCATATAAATTATATTTTGTGTTTTTATACCTATAAAGTATCAGAAAAATTTAAGTTAATGTATAGTTTAAAACACCTTATTAGCTGCAATTCTTGAGAATTCAATAGTACTCGAAAAATGATAACATTGTACAAGAATGCAGAATGTGTTTTGTGTGTATGTGGTAGGGGTGAAGTATATTCATCTTCATAACCATGTGAAGATTGAGTTTTTCTGGTCAGAGTATTTATTTTTATTTTGTCATCACAGTTTATCTGTATTTACAGGATTTCTTATAGAAATCATATGGATAAAGGTTATCTTTAGGTCAGAATAGTATAGAATTTTGGTTACATTCATTCATAATATAGTCCACTGTATTATGCGGATTCTGCAAAATTATTTATTTTTTCAGTTGTCCACCTCCTCAATCCACATTTATTTAGTGCCAACTATTTGCTAGGAACTTTGGTAGGAACTAGAGATATGAATTTAACCATTTTCAAAATGAACAAACTTGATTCAGAGAAAAATATTGCCATATAAGCTGATTACTATATTTACTATCAATTTTTTTCTATAATATAAGGTACAAGGTAGACATCATGTCTTCATATGCATAGTAACTCATATTATGTTTATTCCAATATTGGTATAGATTTTTGAAATTGAGAATGGGCTTGAAATTGGTTTGTAAGCATTATCAGAAAATGAGTATCTTTGTAATTATGGTTTTTTAAATAGTCTAATTTTGTTCAAAAATATCTCTCATGATTACAAATATAATTCACCAGATTTGGATCTGAGTGGCTCTTGCTATTTTAAAAATCAAATTTCTTCAGAAAGGGAAAAATGATTTTGCTTCGGTTAAGATGATTAAGAGGTAACTTAGAAAAGAATCTTCCAAAATATTTTAAGCAACATACCAAATAAAATCTCAACACCATTTCTAAAAATATAATCTAAGAACGAGCCTCCAGACATCCATATACACATGTGCCTGCATGTGCAGTCATATCTCCTGCAATAATCATTCAGTATCATCTGAATCCCAAGTAGCATGACCAAATCTGGGCATCATAAAACTAGAATTATTTTCAGGAGTACTTTCCATGGACTGCCATTACTAGGAAAGAGAATCATTTTCACAATTATTTTAGAAAGACCAAGAAACATGCTGAAATCTATACTTACGTATCTATCTAATTATAGCTCATTATATAAACCAATATGTGACACTGCCGGAACATGTTTCTACTTAGGAGGATGCTGAGCCATTTTTTTTTTTATTGCTATATAGATACCTTTAATCTCATGTGAGGTAGAGATCTGACATTTGCCCTAACTCAATGAGTTTATTGTCTGTTCTTTCTATATTTTATGTAAAACCAAGTTTTCAAAAGGTTATACATACTTTATTTCTTTCAGTTTCTTGATTCATTACAATTGATTGAATTACCTTTTGCTACAGTCATTATGATCAAATGTCATATGTACTTTGCAATGTTATGATTTTACTTATAAAAGACAACAGCTAATCACTATTAAATTGGTTTTAATGAATTTAAAACTTCAGTAGGTTAGAACTCACAGATAGAACACATGTAAACCACCCTAAGTGACATTATTCATGGGGAATGATATTTGGAACTCTATTTCAGTTTGTTTATAAAATGTTCAGTTCTAGCTGTTCATCGTAACACTTAATATTACTAATATATGGCTGCTATTTATGGCCCTCAATGGGATACTTTCAAAAGCATGCATTGAGATGATTGTAAGCCAGCCTTAAACAATGATGACATACAAAGGCTATATGGAATTTAACAAAATGCATACAGTAGTGAAGTCAAAGTCACAGGTCACATGTTTCAAAGTCACAGGTCACATGTTTCTCTGTAAACACTTTTATGAAAGTTCTTTTTGTTGTTTTTAGTGTTGTGATTTAAATTTGCAGATGGAATTTTTCATAAATATAGAATCCAACTAAGATCACTGATACTAGTTTCCTTTTTCCGAGGATACTTGTTTGCTATTCAGTAAAAAATATAAAAGGCAAATTTCTAGAGTGTCAAAAATATTTGTTTAGTATTTACAAGGCAGGAGAATATCCCAGGTGTCTACGTTGGTCCACTTCTTCATTCTTTGTATGGAGATTAGATTTTTCTAAATTTTATAGAAAATACAGTCTTTCAGATAAACTCTCTAATCCCTCCTCCTGTACAGAGATGCTGGTGCTACTACTGATAAGACATAGGGACAATGACTTATTCACCTCATGCATTAAAAAAAAAGTTGTACCTCTCTAGGATTTCTCTATTACCTATTGAAAAGGTGTTTTGTCTGAAGTAATCATTGTGATGTATCGTTGCTCTGAATGAAGAAAAACAATGGTCTCCAGTTTTTTGGTTATACTCTGAAATAGTGCTTCTAAAATTTTATCGTGTCTTTAGATTGCCTAAGCTTCTTGTTAAAGTACAGATTCCAACTCAATAGGTCTGGAGTAAGGCTTGAGATTCTGCATTTCTAACAAGTCCCAGGGATACCCAGGCTGCTTATAGAGGGACCCCATTTTGAGGAGCAAGATGCTAAAGCTGCTCAAGGTATTTGTAGAGCAGCAGATAAAGCAGACATGCAAAGAATGATTTGCTAAGATCCAAGAATAATTCCCTAGCAAGATGATTTGCTGCCTTTCTACTGTTTCTTTACTGCTATCTGCTCATGAAATCATTCTTAGTAGCTGATTTGCACTCTTTAATTCAACCTGCTCTATTGAGAAGAGAAATAATAAACAGCATGATGTCAGATCACAACTTCATAAATTTTGGACATTTTAAATCTAACAGCCAATAAGTATCTATTATAAATAATTCCAAATGAGCTCCTTTGCTTTTAAAAATGTACATTTTCCCTTTTAACTTGGAAATGGTTTGCTTGTGTGCTCAAGCTAATAGTCATGGGAAATTGGTGAATTGCATTTTTTGGTGATACATGGACTGTATTTCTTATTTCCTTTGCTATTATGAAAATACAACTTTTAATGGATAACTTTAAACATTATTATAAGGATTTGGTTGCATTATGACCAAAATCTTGTAGCACTGGAACTTTTTCTCATTGAAAACAAGTTTGCATTCTAGAATTTTGCGGAAATAGAAACAATACAGAATGTACTTTGGGCCAAGTATTTTAAAGATGTCAGATGGTAGAGAAGATCTTTGTAGCTCAATGGACACACATATGTGTTATTAGGTTAGTTTTCTCCTTTGCTTTCAGAGGGTTATTTTATTCTGAGTTAATTTGGGGTTAGAGTTGTTTTATTTAGCTATAATGGGGTATGATTTATGGAAACAAGATATTTGGCAAGGTGGAGGAGAAGGTGTTATTTGTGGTTGTGCATCATGGTGCAGTCATGTATGTAATGTAAAGTAGGTTGAGAAAGACTGAGAAAAGATGTTTTCTTCCCAGCAAGGGCTTATATTTTCACAGCTAGCTAGTTATGCCCTGGTAGACATGTGTACCTGGCTTGTAGCCATTTACCTATCCTTTATCAAATGAATCAATTTCTGATACAAATGTGCAAAGAATAACAGGTGTGTCCATATTTATAAATATAAGACTTTTTTTGAATATAGGCAGTCTTGAGAATTCTATTGGTGTAAATATAAATTCCTTTCAAATGTGAGAATGTCCAAGTTCTTTTGTCTGATCCCTAGGAGTCAGGCAACTTAGTAGTAATGATAGTAGTCATATTTTTCTGGAGCAACTTTCTGGGAGATACCTGATAAGTATTCATGAATCAAAAAGACAAGTGGATGAATACTCTCTAACTCATGTTTATCAAGAACAATAATTACTACATTTTACATATCCATTTTAGGATAATATATGCATGCATAAAAATAAACACATTTTCAGTTCAATGAATTCTTGTCAGAAGAATAATTTTGAGACTGTAAGCCAAGCTTTTGTCTATTATTAACCAAACGAGTTCATTAGGTGTCAGGGAAGAAGGCATTGAAGCTACATTTTGTAGAGATGATTTTATTACAATAAGTAGTTTTTTACAGTTGTTCAATGAGACCAGGAAAATAGCTTTGCATTATACCTGCACGTATCTGTTTAGAAAAGTATAAAAAAGCTTACATGTGCAAAAGTTTCTGTTAAGAAGAACTGAAGTGATTGAAATTGGATTCTTTCTTGTATGGCACTGTGAACATCATATCATTCTTAGTAAAATGATAAACTTTGCAAGAGTAAGCTTTTTATTTTCCTTATAATGATCTTGAAACTGAAATCACATCTCGAACTTCACATGCATATCAAACTTTCTCTTTGAAACAGTTAGTGAGGCTTTTTGTCCTATTCTTGGGAATGATTAATGCAGTTCAGCTCTATCTCCCTAAATTTGCCACAGTGATTTTACATGGTGGAATAAAAAAATTGCAATAAAATGGAATAATAAAACTAACTTACATTTTTACTAATCATTTATCATGAAAAATATTTTCTTTTGTCATATACATTAAACATTCTATTAAATAAGTAAACCTATTCTCCCTTACCTAAAGTGAGATATTGCTATTTGTTTAGGATGACATGATTGCTCTTAATCGACTCCTAAGCATATGTGTGTATGTATAACTCCTCATATCATAGTGTTTCTTCAGATTTATTTTCTTCAGTGTTTCTCTTTTAATTTTTAAGCATATGCAGTATGTCTAAATCACTGTTTAGAAATTCTTTAGGTTATAAATCTATAGATAACTTAGATCAGAACTCTAATTCATGTAGTAGAACACCTTTATTTTTATAATCTAAATGATACCCTCAGACATGCTTATGAATAATAAATTGATAATTTGCCATCAGCATCTCTGGCTCTTCAGCTGTCTTCCTGAGTGGTCTGACTCACTGGTATCTGATCCATTCCCCATTCCTACTCCTGTTTTGCCTGCTCCAAATCTCATGAATGTAGGAATGTCGGCAGAAGATGGCATAGTAGATTGGGCAGGTTGCCAGTACAGCTATAAATGGAGATGACCAAAGTGAAGGAGGGGTAGAGGTAGGTGAGTGGCAATCAAACCGTATTGCCTCAATCCTAAAGTGCAGAGGGCAGGTGAGAGGGAGGGCATGGATTTGAAATGCAAAGACTCCTTCAGTTGGCTTCATAAACTCTAAAAACCAGTTGGACAGAAAATGTCTGCTTGTTTTGGCAGAAAACTGCTTTCCAAGTGCAAGCTTTACAAAACCATTCATCAGACCTGGTAGAGTTCAATGAATGGAAGGAGGGGCAGAGCAGTGGCAGAAAGTGTCAGACCACAAAGGCTGACCTGAAAAGTCCTTTGATATACCTACTGCTAGTGGTGTTGCAGAAGCAGGTGATGGCAAGGCACTGGAAGTGGAAATCAGAGAAATTTATTTTATTTTATTGTGGTAAGAACACTTAACATGAGATCTACCGTTTTAAATTTTTAGGTGAACTATACAAACAGGAACCCTTGCATGCCAGTACAGCCACTATGGAAAACAGTTTAAAGATTCTTAAAAAATAAAAATATAACTATCATGTGATTTAGCAATTCCACTTCTGAGCATTTATCTAAAAGAATTAAAATCAAGATTTCAAAGAAATATTGGCATTCCTATTTTCATTACAGCACTATTAGTCAGGATGTAGTAGTCAAAGGAATTTTTAAATGGAAGTGTGATTGGGAGTGTGGTGCCCACTTACAGGAGAGTTTTAAGTAAGTGCAGCATGGTACCAGCTGAGTAGCATGCTAGGAGGGAAGGGGCTGAGTTGAGGTTTGAGGGGGTTTCAACAGCAAAGAAGGCAGTGATGAGAACTGGAATGTCAGTTTAAGAAGTACAGTAAATATACATTAAGTTTGGATGAAAGTGTGGCAAATGCAAACTAGCCTCAAACTAAAGGAGAGATTCAAGGCTGCAGGTCATAATCTGGGAGAACAGGTGCTAGGTAAAGTGTAGGAGTACAGGGAAGACATAGTGGAAGCATCAAGCAAATTAAGGCATCTTGGGGAAAATTAAACAGAGAATAATGAAAAAGTGTCTAGCCCATGTGAAACAAGATTGATGAGAATGAAGTGGGGGAAATGAGTAGGGCATAGGGCATGTCATCCATAGCTTGAGTTGCGTAGGCAGTGAATGGCTCTACTGCTTCTTAGAGTCTTTGGGGCACTTGGAAATTATCTCTGGTATCTGGAGCTTCCAAGATCCTTTCCCAGACAAAGCCCAATAGTAGTTTTGCTCATTAATTGTAGGATTGGCTGAAGTATGTACAGATACTTAGTGTTCAAGGCAAATAACTGTGATGGATATGGCTTGGATTAAAATACTATATCCTGCACAGGCAACATTACAGCTCTTAAATACACAGGTAAACACAGCTTAGTGAACTCCTCTCAAGTGAACATTTTAGAGTGGACCGGGCTGTTTTCCTTTTGTAACCCTAATTTGTGCTAGTACAGGTATTATGAAGTCACAAAATTATAAAACTAAAACATTTACTGAGAAAATATACTACCATGTGATAATTTGTGTCTAAGGAGTGAACAGCCTGGGTTTTCTCTTTGATTCAGTCAGTACTGTCCAAGGCTTCTCAATGTCCAGGCAATCATTCAGAGCAGCAACACCATAATTCTTGTTCCACCTAAGGCACATAAGATTGATGGTAAAAATATTTTGTAATGGGGAAACATCAAACCCAAAATGATACAAAACTATTATTATTGAAACAATTAAAAATTCACTTAAATACCATGAATAAACAAAATCTTCTAAATTCTAGTTGTCCCCATGGTATAGGGCAATATTTATATGGATACAATAGAGAATACTAGCAAAGGAATTATTCTTCATATTTCTGTATACCAGTGAATGGAGCTGTCATTAGTGTCCCAGAAAAACGTGATTCTCTCTTGATTGTGCTCTGAAGAAGAGTAAAGGAAAGCCATGATGGAAACCAGAATACCAGTACTTGGAAAAATACTCCTTCTTACAAAATGATTAGACAGAGCTTTTCCTTTTCTTCATGGATGATTGTTCATTCTTTCTGGCTGCCAGAAAATTAACTTCGAAGTTCAGTGGATACTTCTGGATGTTGTTGCCTTAAATCTCCCAGAACCACTGTTTGCCCCTTTTCTAAAAGACGACATTGACTCTCATAATTTCTTTTCTGGAAGAGTGACCTCATTTCACTGTATGCAACTTATAGCCAGAGAATAAGTTAGCCATAGGAACTAAACACTCCCCTGTCTGCTGGACTCTGGTAGGAGAAGTTAAATTGTTTGGCTGTGCCCCCACCCAAATCTCATCTTGAATTGTAGTTCTCATAATCCCCACATGTCCTGGAACGGGCCTGGTGAGAGGTAATTGAATCATGAGGGCATTACCCCCATGTTGTTCTCGTGATAGCAAGTGAGTTCTCACGAGATCTGATGGTTTTATAAGGAGCTTCCCCTTTTGCTAGGCACTCATTCTCTCTCCTGCTACCGTGTGAAGAGGTGCCTTCCACCATGATTGTAAGTTTCCTGAAGCCTCCCTAGTCCTGTGGAACTGTTGAATCAATTAAACCTCTTTTCTTGATAAATTATCCAGTCTTGGTTATTTCTTCCTTGCAGTGTGAGAATAAACTTATACAAACAGTTAACCTGGATTCAGCAGACACTTCTCATTAATGCAGACCATCAGACCCCAGCATGCTGAAAGAAGGGGAAATGCCAAATGGGCCTTTTTAATTGATGAGCATGACTAAGTGCATCTTTAAGTAATTGCTTTTTGTTTACTTTGGTATTCCAGATGCAGTCTGTTCTTTACTTAGTGGTTTCTCTTAGCTCCTTCTTTTTAATCCGCGGCAAATATATTCTTTGTTGATTGCTTTTGTTAAAATCCAAATTCTCACACACTTAACCTGTTAGGAACTTTACTTTTATGTCTCTGTTCTACTCCATGGCAAAGTCAATTCCCATGTATCTAACATTTTAAATCTGTGAAATATTAAACCTGTCAGAATTTTGGAGATTTAATGTTTACTTACCAATGATATTTTACTTGTATTATGTAAGTATATCCATCAATATTATTGTGATTGTATATACTACATGGGTGGCAAAGAATACAGAAACAAAAAATAATACTTTTTTTAATTTGAAGGACAGTTTTTGCAAAATGAGAATCATTTGTGAACCAAAGAAGAGAAGAGTATAATTTGATGGTAGAACCTTACACACAGTCACCCCTAAGATCAGAAAGAGGAATTGTAAAGGCTGATTTCCATGGACTATGCCTGTTCAGTGATGTTGAAGAGATAACCAGTGTGTACATTAGATATTGCAAATACTCCACAAGTTCAGATATCTGAAAGCACTCTCCAGACCCAACAGAGCATACTCATGTAAGGGTTTTGTTTTGTTTTTGTTTTGTTTTAATAGGAAAATAGTGCAGTGGGAGAAAGTGTGCAGACCGGCACTAGGAGTCTGGAGTCTGATAGATAACTAGCTGTAAGCTCTGCAGGGTTGTTATTTGCCCAAGGACACATTTTGTCTCTGAATTAAACTACCAAGTCTGTGTGAGGAGTCAGGGCAAAAGTTCCCAGAGGGGATGTTTATGACCCCCTGGTCATGTAGTCAAGCCAGGCTAACAAGTTACACCAGGTAAAACCTATCAGTAAACAAACTGGCCCTGGAGAGTCTCCAGGGACATTTTGAACATTAAACTGCCCACCATAAATCTCACTGCATTCATCTTGGGCCAAAGGTCAAACCTGACATTCAGAGTCCCCAGAGATAAAGATAGACTTTTCCCGATTTAATTGTAAATTAACTATGTCCTGTACAGTTACTTAGTTGTTTTATGTACCCCAAGAAGATAAGCTTGAATATATATTAATTTAATTAAGGCTGAATTATCACAGGGAAGAAAAGATAAATGTCCAAAGTCCTATAGCTATAACTGAGCCAGAATTAGAACTTACATCTGCTGGATTTAATTTTAATATTTTCCCCAATAATCTCAACTGTAACTCCTCATAGTTTAGGATTCCTTTTAAGCATAAAACTGGTTATTTATCAGGCATGCTCTCTTAGTCTGTTTTGTGTTGCCAAAACAGAATACCACACACTTGGTAATTTAGAAAGAAAAGAAATGTATTTCTCCCAGTTCTAGAGGCTGAAAGTCCAATATCAGGGTGGCCAGCATATGGTAAGGGTCTTTGTGCTGCATCATCCCATGGCAGAAGATAGAAGTGCAAGAGAGAACAAGTTCAAGGAAGGGCCAAACTCTTTTTTGAGGAGCCCACTCCCTTGATAACTCACTTCTGAGATAACGACACTAATCTCTTATGATCTAATCACCTTGTTGCATTGGGGATAATTTTGAACACATGAACTTTGGGGGACACATTCAAACTATAGCATTTGGGACCTCGGCTCCCAAAATTATGTCATTCTCGCATGCAAAATATCTTCATTCCATCTCAGTAGTCCCAAAGTCTTAACATATTCCAGCACCAATTCAAAAGTTCAAAGTCTAGATTCTCATCTGAATCAGATATGAGTGAGACTGAAGGCACAATTTATCCTGAGGCAAATTCCTTTGCAGTTATGGGCTTGTGAAATTAATAAGTGATATGCTTCCAAAACACTACAGTGAGGTGGGTTTAAGACAGATATTCCTATTCTAAAAGGGAGAAACAGGCAAAACAAGCAAAGAAACGTAAGGTATCTGGTCCCAAAGAAATCTAAAACCGAACGGGGTAAACAACATGATCTCTTAACATTGGAGAATAATCTCCTTTGACTCCATGTGCTGCATCCTGGGCACATTGGGATGGGAGTCTGGCCCCTAAGGCCTTGGATAGACCTGACCTATTGCTTTGCTGGGCTCAGTCCACTCAGCAGCTCTTGTGAGTTGGGGTCTCATGCCTGCAGCTTTCTCAGGCTGGAGTTGCAGGCTGGCGGGTCTACAGTTCTGAGGTCTCTGAGATAGCCTTGCTCCCTCTGTTACAGTAGACGTTGCCCTAGTAGGGGTTCTCTGTGATGTCTCAACCCCTGTGACAAGTGGATACTTGGGTCTCTAGGTTGTCACAACATCAAATCTAGGTGGAGGCCACCATAGCCCTAAAGCTTGTGCACTCATCACTTCTGCAGTCAGCACATGTGGGTCCTGCCCAAGTCCTACAGCTTGCTCCCTTGGGAATTGTGGCACAGGCCACACCTGGGCCTACTTGAATGCCAGATGGAACATCTTAGGACCTCTGCCCTGGGATGTGGGGAGCCGAGCCCTGAGGTGGCCCTGGGTAACAAATGCTGAGGTCACAATGGGTGCCTCTCTGAAAACCTTGTCCTCAAGGCCTTGCTCTGTGCCTGTGATGGGAAGGCAGTCTCGAGGATCTCTAAAATATCTTTGGGGTCTTTCCTAATCTCCTTAGCAAATGGTTTCTTGGCTAAACCTTTTGTTTGTTCTCCTAAAGATGTTTGTTTTACTCTTTATATGGCCAGGCCGCGAATTTTTCAAATCTTTCCATTCTGCTTCTCTTTTAATTATAAATTCCACCTGCATCTTCCTATATGCAGTTAAATGTAGCCATAAGTCTCCTTCAATATTTTACTTAGAAATTTCCTTCACCAGATATCCTAGTTATGGCCCTTAAATTCCACCTTCAATAAAGCCCTTGGGCATGGACAAAATCCAACCAAATTCTTCTTGACTTTATAACAAGGATGATCTTCCATCCAGTTTTCAAAACGTCATTTCCATCAGAGACCTCATCAGAATACACATTACTGTCCATTTTACCAGTAAATACTCTGATCACAGTCACTTAAGTAATCCCTAAGAAGATTTAGGCTCTCCTTGTAGCTCTTGTTTTCTTCTGAGCCTTCACCAGTATTGCCATGAACACTCCCTTCACAACAATACAGTCTTTTCCCAGCCTGTTCCTCAAAACTCTTCCAGTCTCTACCCATGACCTGGTTTCAAAGCCACTTCCACACTTTCAAGAATTTGTTTGTTGCAACAGCCCTCCTTCTTGGTACCAATTTTCTGTCTTACTCATTTCTGTGTTGCTATAACCGAACACCACAGACTGTGGGTAATTCATAAAGAAAAGAATTTATTTTTTAGAGTTCTGGAGGCTGAGAAGTCCAAGGTTGAGGGATCTGCATCTGCCAAGGGTCTTATTGCTGCATCATCCATGGCAGAAGGTGCAAGAGTAAGAGAGCAGGCTCGAGAGAGAGAGAGAAAAGGACAAATTCCGTTTCTTCAGAACATTGTACCAGAGATAACTAACCTCTCCCTCAAGAAAGGCATTAATCCATTCATGATAGCTGAGCCCTCATGACCTAGTCACCTCTTAAAGGACCCCCTCTCAACAATACTTCACTGGAGATTAGGTTTTGAACACCTAAACTGCAGGGAATACATTTAAGCCATAGCACATATCTATGTTGTGGAGACCAGAAAGAAACCCTCAACCACTACTACACTCAAGGGTATAAAATGTCACTTACAGAAAGAAACATATATTACTTTAAAAATAAATAGTACCATATTCATATTAGTAAAAATGCAGTATCTTATTAGTAATTTTTATTAGTCAAAATGCTGTCATTAAAGTAACTCTAAAAATTCAAGAGATAATAACTATCTTTCTCAACTAATAATGATCAATCTAACTTTTATTTTGATTTTCCAAAACTTAACATTTAGCCCTATCAAAACTATAAAAAGGTATGCATTTTTAAAAGAAACTTAACAGAAGGAGATAATAGAGTAATACAATTATATTTTCTACCACACACTGTAAGAAAGCAAATGTCTTCTATTCTTGATATATTCTATATATACATAAATGTAGATCTATTCTCTCTGTGTATACATATAAATATACATATTTATATACCTGATTTGGAGATGAAGCTCTTTGAGCATTTTAGTTTTCTCTAGAACCTGAGGAGAAGTAAACTCTTAGAAATGTCATGCTATGAGAAATAAGGCCTTGCACAAATCTGTGAAATATTTCTGAAAGACAGAATGGTTTATTTTTAGTAAGGAGAGGCTTTTTGTTGAGATATAACCTTGAAGACAAGGAGGGAGAGCAAAATAAACTGCCTAAAATAGTTATCATCAACATGTGTATTTGAGATAATCACATAAGCATTTTTACTTCTGATTATGTTGCTTTTCCATCTCCTGCTCAGCTTTTTCTGGACAAGCAAATAAATGATCAATTTAGAATCACATTACATTCAAAATGGACAAGATTGTGAGATCATGTTTGAACGAGCAGTCCAGTGGAGAGGATTCAAACTTCCATTGGGAGCCTACTGAAAATACAATAAACATTTCTACAAAGGCATGTGTTTCTTGGATGATCTGGAGAGTAAATCAATAACTCAGAGAAAAGGCACATGGTAAGAGAAGACAAGGGGACAAAATGATTATCTGAAATTGACAGATAATACCTAACAACTCCCAAATGGTTGAGTGCATTTTCACAATGCTGGTGAGGCCAGATCTTCAGCCAAGTCATAATTCTGGAACCGTCCATCTTGGTGATGAGAGAGGGCTGGATTACTGAGGATGAGTCAGCTCTTCTAAGAGCCTAGACACTTGTATATTTGTGTCTTGGGCTAAAGAAACATAGCCTATATAATTTGCATTTTTGTGAAAGTAAAGGTTGCTATTCTGTGGAATGAAATAATAAACCCTCTTGTCCTGCTAATTTATTCAAACTACTCTAATGATGTTGTTGGCTTTAATGTTATTTGCTGCTGCTCATGAATTCTTTTCTAATTGTATTACCTGAAAGCAAATCGCTGCTAAGATGATTTTGCCTAATGATCCTAGATCTTTGTGGTACTTTTCTATTTGAAATTAGGTTTATATTTTTCTTCTTTTGTTCATGTCTTATACTATGAATTAAACACATAGATTCATGAATTTTCATATGTTAGACTTGAGAGATTCTGAACTGATAGACCACATAGAATCATTTTTATTTTTTGTTTTTAACTTTTATTTTCAGTTCAGGGGTACATGTACAGATTTGTTATATAAATATACTGCATGTCATGGGGGTTTGGTGAACAAACTATTTTGTCACCTAGGTAATGAGCATAGTACCTGATAGGTATTATTTCTGATCCTCTAGCATCAGCAAGGGTCTTATTGCTGCATCATCCGTGGCGCAAAGTGGAAGAGTAAGAGAGCCTCTCACCCTCCACACTCAAGTAGACCCTGATATCTATTGTTCCCCTCTTTGTGTCCATGTGTTCTCATTGTTTAACTCCCACTTATAAGTGAGAAGATGCAGTATTTTGTTTTCTGTTTCTGCATTGGTGTGCTTGGGATAATGGCCCTCAAACTCCATCCATGTTGTGGCAAAAGATAACATCTCATTTGTTTTTATGGCTGCATGGGATTCCATGGTGTATATGTACCATATTTTCCTTCTCTAGTCTACTGTTTTTGGGCATTTAGGCTGATTCCATGTCTTTGCTATTGTGAATAGTGCTGTGATGAACATGCATGTGCATATGTCTTTATGATAGAACAATTTATATTCCTTTGGATATATGCCCAATAATGAGATTACTGGGTCAAATGGTAATTCTTTTTTAAGTTCTTTGAGGAATTGCCACACTGCTTTCCACAATGGCTGAACTAAATTACACTCCCACCAGTGTATAAGCACTCTTTTTTTTTTGCTGCAATCTCACCAGCATCTGCTATTTTTTGACTTTATTATAATAGCCATTCTGACTGATGTAAGATAGTATCTCATTGTGGTTTTGATTTGCATTTCTCTGATGATTGATGATGTTCAGCATTTTTTCATATGCTTGTTGAACGCATGTAAGTCTTCTTTTGAATATTGTTCATGTCTTTTGCCCACTTCATGATGGGGTTGTTTTTTTGCTTGTAAATGTGTTTAAGTTCTATGTATATTCTGGATATTAGACCTTTGTTGGATGAATAGTTAGCAAATATTTTCCCCCAATTTGTAGGTTGTTTACTCTATTGATAGTTTGTTTTGCCTGGAGAAGCTCTTTAGTATAATTAGGTCCCATTTGTCAATTTTTGTTTTGGTTGCAATTGCTTTTCCCGTCTTCGTCATGAAATCTTTGCCAAGTCCTATGTCCAGAATGATATTTCCTAAGTTATCTTCCAGAGATTTTATAATTTTAGATTTTACTTTTAAGTCTGTAATCCATCTTGAGTTGGTTTTTGTAAATGGTGTAAGGAAGTGGTCTAGTTTCAATCTTCTGCAAAAGGCCAATCAGTTTTTCCAGCCCCATTTACTAAATAGGGAGTTCTTTTCCCATTGCTTGTTTTTGTCAGCTTTGTCAAAGATCACATGGCTGTAGGTGTGCAGCATTATATCTGGACTCTCTATTCTGTTCTGTTGGTCTATATGTCTGTTTTTGTACCAGTCCCATGCTGTTTTGGTTACTCTAGCCTTGCAGTGTAGTTTGTGGTTGGGTAACGTGATGCCTCCAGCTTTGCTCTTTTTGCTTAGGATTACATTGACTATTCAGGCTCTTTTTTAGTTCCATATGAATTTTAAAATAGTTTTTTATAATTCTGTGAAAAATGTCATTGGTATTTTGATATGGCATTAAATAACATTGAATCTGTAAATTGTTTTGGATAGTATGGCCATTTTAACAATATTGAATCTTCTTATCCACAAGCATGGGATGTTTTCCATTTGTTTGTGTCATCTCTGATTTCTTTTTTTAAAAAATGCTTTAAGTTCTAGGGTACATGTGCACAATGTGCAGGTTTGTTACATATGTATACATGTGCCGTGTTAGTTTGCTGTACCCATTAACTCATCATTTACATTAGGTATTTTTCCTAATGCTATCACTCCCCACTTCCCCCACCCCACAGCAGGCCCTGGTGTGTGATGTTCCCCACCTTGTGTCCAAGTGTTCTCATTGTTCAATTTCTACCTATGAGTGGGAACATGCAGTGTTTGGTTTTCTGTCCTGGTGATAGTTTGCTCAGAATGATGGTTTTCAGCTTCATGCATATCCCTGCAAAGGACATGAACTTATCCTTTTTTTATGGCTGCATAGTATTCCATGGTGTGTATGTGCCACATTTTCTTAATCCAGTCTGTCATTGATGGACATTTGGGTTGGTTCCAAGTCTTTGCTATTGTGAATAGTGCTGCAGTAAACATATGTGTGCATGTGTCTTTATAGTAGCATGATTTATAATGCTTTGGGTATATACCCAGTAATGGGATGGCTGGGTCAAATGGTATTTCCAGTTCTAGATCTTTGAGGAATCACCACACTGTCTTCCACAATGGCTGAACTAGTTTACAGTGCCACCAGCAGTGTAAAAGTGTTCCTGTTTCTCCACATCCTCTCCAGCACCTGTTGTTTCCTCACTTTTTAATGATTGCCATTCTAACTGGCATGAGATGGTATCTCATTGTGGTTTTGATTTGCATTTCTCCGATGACCAGTGATGATGAACATTTTTTCATCTTTCTGTTGGCTGCATAAATGTCTTCTTTTGAAAAGTGTCTGTTCATATCCTTGGCCTACTTTTTGGTGGAGTTGTTTGATTTTTTCTTGTAAATTTGTTTAAGTTCCTTGTAGATTCTGAATATTAGCCCTTTTTCAGATGGGTAGATTGCAAAAATTTTCTCCTATTCTGTAGATTGCCTGTTCACTCTGATGGTAGTTTCTTTTGTGTGCAGAAGCTCTCTAGTTGAATTAGATCGCATTTATCTATTTTGGTTTTTGTTGCCATTGCTTTTGGTGTTTTAGTCATGAAGTCCTTGCCCATCCCTATGTCCTGTATGGTATTGCCTAGGTTTTCTTCTAGGGTTTTTATGGTTTTAGGTCTAACATTTAAGTCTCTAATCCATCTTGAATTAATTTTTGTATAAGGTATAAGGAAGGGATCCAGTTTCAGCTTTCTACATATGGCTAGCCAGTTTTCCCAGCACCATTTATTAAATAGGGAATCCTTTCCCCATTTCTTGTTTTTGTCAGGTTTGTCAAAGACTAGATGGTTGTAGGTATGTGGTATTATTTGTGAGGCCTCTGTTTTGTTCCATTTGTCTATATCTCTCTTTTGCTACCAGTACCATGCTGTTTGGTTACTGTAGACTAGTAGTATAGTTTGAAGTCAGGTAGTGTGATGCCTCCAGCTTTGTTCTTTTTGCTTAGGATTGTCTTGGCAATGCGGGCTCTTTTTTTGGTTCCATATGAACTTTAAAATTTTTTCCAATTCTGTGAAGAAAGTCATTGGTAGCTTGATGGGGATGGCATTGAATCTGTAAATTACTTTGGGCATTATGGCCATTTTTACGATATTGATTCTTCCTATCCATGAGCATGGAATGTTCTTCCATTTGTTTGTTTCTTTGAGCAGTGTTTTGTAGTTCTCATTTTAGAGATCGTTCATCTCCCTGGTTAGCTGTATTCCTAGGTGTTTTATTCTTTTTGTGTCTATTTTGAGTGCGATTGCATTCCTGACTTGACTCTCAGCTTGGATATTTTTGGTGTGTAAAAATGCTATAGACTTTTGTACATTTACTTTGTATCATGAAACTGCTGAATATGTTTATCGGATCAATGAGCTTTTGGGCAGAGACTGTGGTATTTTCTCAATATAGAATCATGTCATCTGCAAACAGGGATAGCTTGACTTCCTCTTGTCCTATTTAGAGGGCTTTTATTTTTTTCTTTTGTCTGATTGCACTGGCCAGGACTTCCAGTACTATGTTGAATAGGAATGATGAGAGAGGATATCTTTGTCTTGTTCCAGTTTTCAAGGGGAATGCTTCTAGCTTTTGCCCATTCAGCATGATGTTGGCTGTGGGTTTGTCATAGATGGCTCTTATTATTTTGAAATATGTTTCTTCAATGCCTGGTTTATTGAGAGCTTTTAACATGAAGGATGTTGAATTTTATCAAAAGCTTTTTCTGCATCTAATGAGATGGTCATGTGTTTTTTTTGTTTTGTTTTGTTTATGTGATAAGTCACATTTATTTGCCTATGTGCCACCAACCTGGCATTCCAGGGATAAGGATAAGGCCTACTTGATCAAGGTGGATTAGCTTTTTGATGTGCTGCTAGATTTGATTTGCTAGTATTTTCTTGAGGATTTTTATATCAATGTTCGTCAAGAATATTGGCCTGAAGTTTTCTTTCTTTTTTTTTTCTTGTGTCTGTGCCAGATTTTGGTATGAAGCTGCTGCTGGCCTCACAGAATGAATTATGGATGAATCCCTCCTCCTTAAGGTTTTGGAATAGTTTCAGTAGGAATGGAACCAGCTTTTCTTTATACATGTGGTAGAATTCAGCTGTGAATTTGAGTGGTTTTATTACTTGGAAGGCTTTTTATTACTGATTAAATTTCATAACTCATTATTGGTCTGTTCAGGGATTCAGTTTCTTCCTGGTTCAGTCTTGGGAGGTTGTATGCGTCGAAGAATTTATCTGTTTCTTCTATATTTTCTAGTTTGTATGCATAGAGGTGTTCATAGTAGTCTCTGAAGGTTTTTGGTATTTCTGTAGGGTCAGTGATAATGTTCCCTTTGTCATTTCTAACTGGGTTTACTTGGATCTTCTCTCTTTTTTTCTTTAATAAGTTAGACTCCAAACTAGACTAACAATTTTTTTCAGAGGACCTATTTCTAAATTCATTGATCTTTTGTATGGCTTTTTGCACCTCCATTTCCTTCAGTTCTGCTCTGATTTTGGTTATTTCTTATCTTTTGCTAGCTTTGGGGTTGGTTGGTTCTTGTTCCTCTAGTTGTTATGTTAGGTTGTTAATTTGAGATCATTCTAACTTTTTGATGTGGACACGTAGTGTTATAAACTTCCCTCTTAACACTGACTTAGCTGTGTCTTAGAGATTCTGGCATCTTGTATCTTTATTCTCTTTAGTTTCAAAGCATTTCTTGATTTCTGCCTTAATTACATTACTTGTGCAAAAGTCACTCAGGAGTAGGTTATTTAATTTCCTGGTACTTGTATGGTTTTGAGCTTTTTTTTTAGTATTGATTTCTATTTTTATTGTGCTGTGGTCCAAGAGTGTGGTTGGTACAATTTTGGTTTTGTTGAATTTGCTGAGAACTGTTTATGTCCAATAGCATGGTTGATTTTAGAGTATGTGCCATGTGGCAATGAGAAGATTCTATATTCTGTTGTTTTTGGGTGGAGAGTTCTGTAGGTGTCTATTAGGGTCATTTGGTCTAATGTTGAGTTCAGGTCCTAAATATCTTTGTTGATTTTCTGCCTCAGTTATCTGTCTAATGCTGTCACTGTAATGTTGAAATCTCCCATTATTATTGTGTGATTATCTAAGTCTCTTCCTAGGCCTCTGAGAACTCACTTTGTGAAATTGAGTGCTTATGTGTTGGGTGAGTATACATTTAGGATAGTTAGGTCTTCTTGTTGAGTTGAACCTTTTACCATTATGTGAGGCCCTTCTTTGTCTTTTTTGATCTTTGTTGGTTTAAAGTCTGTTTTGTCTGAAATTAGAATAGCAATTGCTGTTTGCTTGGTAGATTTTTCTCTCACCTTGTACATTGAGCCTATGGGTGTCATTACATGTGAAATGAATATCTTGAAGACAACATGCCATTGGATCTTGCGTCTTTCTCCAACCTGGCACTCTGTGTGTTTTAATTGGGGCATTTAGCCCTTTTATATTGAAGGTTAGTATTCACATATATTAATTTGATTGTGTCATCCTGTTGTAAGCTGGTTATTATGCAGACTTGTTTGTGGGGTTGCTTTATAGTGTCTACGGTCTATGTCCTTAAGTGTGTTTTTGCAGTGACCAGTAATAATCTTTCCTTTCCATATTTAGCACTCCCTTCAGGGCTTCCTGTGAGGCCAGTCTGATGGTGACAAATTCCCTAAGAATTTGTTTGTCTGAAAAGGGTCTTATTTCTCCTTCACTTGTGAAGCTTAGTTTGGCTGAATATAAAATTCTTGGCTGGATATTCTTTCCTTCAAGAATACTGAATATAGTCCTCAATCTCTTTTGGATTATAGGGTTTCTGCTGAAAGGTCTCCTGTTAGCCTGATGGGGTTCCCCTTTTAGATGTCCTAACTCTTCTCTCTAGCTTCCTTTAACATTTTTTCTTTCATTTTGACCTTGGGAAATCTGATGATTATATATTTTGGGGATGATTTTCTTGTGTAGTGTCTCACAGAGGTTCTCAGCATTTCCTGAATTTGAATGTTGGCCTCACTAGTGAGGCTGGAGAAGTTTTCATGGATGATATCCTGAAATATGTCATTTAAGTTGCTTGCTTTTTCCCTATCACTTTCAGGGATGTCAATGAGTTGTAGATTTGGTCTCTTTATATAATCCTATATTTCTCAGAGATTTTGTTTGTTCTTTAAAAATTTTTTTCTTTACTTTTGTCTGAATTATTTCTAGAATGTTTTTTTTTTTTTTTTTTTTTTGGCTACTTGAAATTTTTTTAGTTTGTTGCCAAGATTTAAACATTGGAAGACTTAAGAATATGTTTGTCTTTTAAAAAATATAATTCCAACTTTTATTTTAGATTCAAGGAGTGCATGAGCAGGTTTGTTACCTGGGTATATTGTGGGATGCTGAGATTTGGGGTATGATTGATCCTGTCACCCAGGAACTGAGCATAGTTCCTAATAGTTTTTCAATTCTTATCTTCCTCATTTTCTGACTGCTCCTGAAGATTCAAGCATCCTGGTAGCAACAGTGTCATATTTCTGCATGGTCACTCTCAGCCATTGCTGTATAGCTATTGCCTCCTATAGACTTGGCTGCCATACTTCACTTTGTCTCAGATCCTTCCTGTCCTACTCCACTGTGCATAGCATACTCCTGATCTCTGTGGACACTAGTACAGATAATCAGAAGCAGCTCAGGTATTTTAGAACACCTTACTGGCATTAAGTTATTCTTTTCTTTCTTTTTTTTTTTTTTTTCAGATGGAGTCTTGCTCTGTCATCCAGGCTGGAGTGTGGTGGCTCAATCTCAGCTCGCTGCAACCTCCACCTCCTGGGGCCAAGTGATTCTCCTGTGTCAGCTTCCTGAGTAGCTGGGACTACAGATGTGTGCCACCACACTCAGCTAATTTTTTGTATTTTTAGTAGAGACAGGGTTTCACCTTGTTAGCCAGGATGGTCTCAATCTCCTGACCGCGTGAAATGCCTGCCTTGAACTCCCAAAGTGCGGAGATTATAGGCGTGAGCCACTATGCCTGTCCGGGATTAAGTTATTCTATAAAATTTAGTTATTTTATATAAACTAAAGAAACAGATTTACCAGCAAAACCCACATAAGGATTATTTTAAAAAGTTAGAGATAGTTAGGCATTCACACTGAGTTTATATTCTTTCCATTCTCAATGCCCAAGTTCTGTCCTAGTCACTGCAGCATCTCTCTAATGAAGGAGTAGTCCATGAATTGCAGTATCTGTATTCCATTCCAACCTCAACATTTATTTTCCGAGCTACCAGATAAAATTTGAAGAGTATGTTACAAACTTTCTACTACCTCACGTATGTATGATAAGTGTGTCGGGGTCCTCAAGACCATCCTGAGGTCTGGTGATTTATTAGGATGACTCACAGGACTTAGCATATAGTTATACTCAATGGCTAAGATTTATTACAGCAAAAAGAGACAAAACCGCAAAGGACAAAGACTGCATGGGGCAAAGTCCAGACAAAATCAGTGCAAGCATTCAAGAGTCCTCTCCCCACGGAGTCACACAGGACATGCTTAATTCTTCTAGCATCAGATTATCACAATACATGTGAAATGTTGTTTATTAGGAAAGCTCATTAGACATTCAAGCCTCAGGATTTTTACTGCCCAGTGGTCACATAGGCACCCTCTACCTGGCACATGCCGAACTTCTAGACTCCCAGAAGAAAAGCAAGCATTCAACATAAACCTCATTGTTTGCACACATAATCTAGATACATTAAACACTCTTAGCAGTTAGGGAATAGTGAGAACACACCTGAAACTCAAGTTCCCAGATGCTAGTCAATGGCCAATCTCCTAAGCAGGCCCTTCTAAAGAGAGCTGTCAGGACTGCTATGTTAACCTTTTCCTGAAAGAACAAAGACTAAGTTATTCTTTTCTTACAAGCATACAGCTTATCTTTGGCCAAGTATTTTTTTTAACTGAATAATAGAGAACCTACCCAGTTAGGAATTCTAGTCTGTTTTCTTTGATAAAGAGCTAGCTATGAACATAGTATTTGAGGTAAATCCTATCATTTATCGCTGAGAGCCCTACTAATCATTAAACAGAGAAACACATCTCAGGCTGTGCTATTTGTTGAATTTATTCACTTTATTCACTCAACTCATATTATGCATAAGATCATTAAAATATAAGATCTCTGCTTTTATGGAAAGGATAGCTTACAATGAAGAGAGAAACATAAAGCCAAAGACTTAATGTGTAAAATATATAGTATGTTAGAAGATAATAATGGTATGAAAAATAGAACAGTTTAGGTGTGCATCTTTGCTATGTTTATTTACAAAAGTTATTTTTATATTCTAGATATGAATCTGTGGTATGCAGGCTAAGGGCCTCCAAAAATATTTGGATTCAAATCCCTGATACCTGTAAATATGTTACCTCACATGACAAAATAGACTTTGAAGAATGGATTAAGGTTAAGGACCTTGAGAATAGACTTTGAAGATTGTATTAAGGTTAAGTACCTTGAGATGGAGGTTATCTAGGTGCTCAATCTAATCATGAATCCTTCAGAGTAGAAGAAGAATGCAGAAGAGGGCCCCAGAGAGACGTGATGTGAGAAGTGCTTGACCCTTCATTGCTGACTTTGAAGATAGAGGAAGGGTCCATGAGTCAAGAAATATGGCAGCATTTAGAAACTCAGAATGGTCTCACTTGACAGCCAACATAGAAATAGGCACTTTGATCCTTCAGCTGCAAGCAACTGAATTTGCCAACCACCCGATGAGCAACAAAATGAATTCCACTGCACTTCGAGGCCCCAGAAAGAAATGTAGCCTTGCTGACACCTTGGTTTTAGCATAGTGAGACTCATGAATGAATCTTGTCCTGACCTGCAGAGCTATAAGATAATAAATGTTTGTTATGCTGTTACGTTTTTGGTGACTTATTTTGGTGGCAAAAGAAAGCTAATAATCCTTTGTCATATATGTTTATTGCAAACATCTCCCACTCTGTGCCTTGGTTTTTCACTCTTTTAATGCTGTGATTTTAGAAGTTCTTAATTTTTAAGTAGTCTAATTATGGTTAGTGTTTTCTTGTCCTGTTTAAGAAATCTTTGTGGGCCAGGCATGGCAGCTCATAATCCTTGTGCTTTGAGAGGCTAAAGAGGGAGGATTTCTGGAGGCCCGGTTTGAGCAACATACTGAGACCCCCATCTCCACAAAAAATTTTTTAAAAATCAGCTAGGTGTGATGGTGTGTGCCTGTCATCCTAGCTGCTCAGGAGGTTGAGGTGAGAGAATAGTTTGAGACTTGGGGTTTGAGACTGCAGTGAGCCACTGTATTCCAGCCTGGGTGACACAGCGAGACCTTGTCTCTAAAACTAAAAAAACAAAAAAAAAAACAAAAAAAAAAAAAACAGAAAGAAATATTTTCCTACCTGAAGGTCATAAAAATATTACATTTTCTTCTAATATATGCATTGTTTTAACTGTCATATTTAGTTAACAGTCTATCTGGAATTGAATTTTTGCTTCTGGACTGAATAAGGGTCAAGGTTCATTGTTTTCTTTGATGGATATCTGAGAGAGGGGAAACTTGCTGGAGTATGATCTTGTGCTGGTAAGATGGCATGGGATCTAGCAAACCTTTCTCTTTTCTCCTACACACAACACCATTTATTAAAAATGTTATTTTTTCCCCAAACAGTATTGTTTTGTCACATTTGTCATGAACCAGATGATAATATGTTTAGGTCTGTTTCTAGATTCTCTATTCTGGTCCACCGGTCCATTATTTTATACCTACACAAATACCTCATTTTTTCAGTTTAAACTTTTCTGTTAGTTTAAGCACCTGGCTTCTTTCTCCTTCCTAAAGATCTTCCAGGCTATTCTTTGCTCTTTGCATTTCTATGTAAATTTCCACAGAAAAATTGCTTGCATTTTCATTGAAATTACATTGAACCTGTAGACTGATTTGGGAAAAATTGTTATCTTTACAGTGTCCATGAACATGATATATGCTTGCATTTTTTTAGGTCATCTTTAATTTCTCTCAAATTCTTTAGCTTTAATTGTATAAAGCTTATAATTTTTCATTAATTCATTCCTAGGTATATGATGATTTTGAGACATATAAAATTTTTTATAAAATATTATCTATTTTTGTTATATAAAAGCATTTTTCATACTGACTTTGTATGAAGTGTATTTGCAAAGTTTACTTACTATTTCTACTAGTTTGTTTATAGACATAATCGTGTTGTCTGTGAATAATGATATGGGTGCCCCTTCCTTTCCAGTCCTTTACAACTTTATCTTGACTAATAGCATTGCCAAGAGCATTCACACAAAATTGAAAGAAAGTATTGCTAAAGTTTTTAGATTTTTGAAATTATGTTTATGAGAGATATTAGCTTATATTTTTTGTAATGCCTTTTTAAGAAAGGTTTTTGATAGATTTTCAATTTCTTCATAGCTTTGATAAGATGTGTTTTTCAAGGAATTCTTTTACTTAGTTGCTCAATTTATTTGATTTTGACATAAAGTCATACATAATATCATTCTTATTTTAATGTCTGAAGAAGTGTACCAGTTCACTCCTAAGGATGGCAATTTGGGTCTTCTCTTTTATCATGTAGTCTTCCTACAGCTAATTCCTTTCAAAATTAGTTTTAGTTTTTGGCAATATTTTTTCTGACTGCTTTCTTGTTTTCTGGCTCTATTTTCACGATAGAACAATACCACCAAAGACAACAACTTTCCTGACAGATTGACTGTGGGCTGTGGGAAGATGACTGTAAGGCTTCTGGCCTGTGCATCTTGATGGTTGGCATTGCCATAAACTGTGATAGGGAGGGTGAGGGGAACCAGGTGATAGGTGGACATGTAGAAGTTCAATTTTCGATAGATTTGGTTTGAGATGTCAGACTTTTAAGAGGACATGTTGAGTAGACAGCTGGATATATGACAGTGAAATATGGAGAAGTGTCTGGACCAGAGATAATAAAGATAATTTAATATTATCTATAATAAAGATAATAATCATAGAATTAGTGTTTAAGACCAGGGGAATAGTGACATGTCTAATGGAGTGAGTAAAAAATGAGGTCCTGCAGCACTCCAAAATTATGAGGTTTGTGGGGATGAAATAAAACAAGCCAAGAAAACTGGTAAGGATCAATGTGGGAGATGATTTTTAACCCAAGTTAAGAAAGAGTATAAAGAAGGAAGAGATCACATTCCACACATTGTTGATGTGTGGAATAACATGAGAACTGAGAGCTGACTATTACAGTTAGCGACATGGAGATGGTTGAATAACTTTACAAAGAGCAGTTTTATTGGAGAGGTAGATGGCAAAAGCCAGGTTGAAGAACGGAAAAAGGAAGAAAATGGAACTGGAAACATTGAGTACCGACAATTTTTTGAGGTGTTTTGCTCCATGGAGAGGCTAAGAAATGGGAGAGTGCTACTGGTGGTAGTTGGGTTAAGAGAGATATTTTTAAGATAGGAGAAATGACAGTGTATGTGCAAGGGAATGATCATGTAGAAAGAAAAAAATGTTTGATGCAGTGGAGAGAAGAGGAAGAAACTTGCTGGAGCATGTTAATTGTGTTAGTAATAGCATGGGATCTAGCCCTTCTCCCCTTTCTTTCCTACATTCACAGTGTGCAGTTAAAGTCCTTATAACTGTGTCTATAACATAGATTTTCTTGCAGAATGCCTTTATGAAATGATTAATAATACTGTATATTGAAGATCTTGTAACATACATTTTTAAATAAAAATGCTTTAAAATCCTTCTTCTTTTCAACAGTAACATTAAAATTTAGAATATGGAATAAACCAAGGGATAAAAAAATAAATACCTGAGCAGCAAATGTATAATACTAAGCTCAAGTATTTTAGAATACCTTAATGCCATGACCCAAGTTATTTTGTATAAACTGAGGAAATTGATTGATCAGCAAAACACAGTGGCAGTAGGGAAAAGCAGTAGGTATCAACAGAGGAACTAGACATAACAAATTTTGGAAAATCAGACAAGTTCTTCTATTTAGACTCGTCATACATAATTTAGATAAGAGACATCATATTAATTTGGGCCAATATGCTATAGCAACAATATCTATATATACCTCAATAACTTCTGAAGGTGTTATACTTTGCCACAGTTCAATAATTGTTCACAATGAGATCAAGTCCTTTTTTCAATATATGATAGTGTTCAATGGAAAATTTTCAATTAAATATTTGTAAAAAAACCTTAAAAACATATTTGTGCCTAAATGACTAGTAGTGATCCGGAAATGTGCTTAAGAATTTAGTTGACAAACTTTATTTTCTGTCATTTCTGATAAATGGAGCATTAATGCCTGCATACAGATGAAGATATCAAGTGCTGACCATCTCTAACGTAACTAGACAAGCATATCCCAAGATGTGTTCTTTAAAAACACTGAAAGACAAGCATATTGATCATAGAGTAGTAGAGAGTCAGAAAACACCCTTGACTTTAATCAATGTTTTATCTGCTTAAATGTGCAGAGATCATAATGTATAGTAATGGACATATTTATCCTTATTCTTCCAAATTTTCATCTGTATTTCTCATTGCTTAATCAGATAAACTATGTTTTTCTTTGTATGTTTATATTAACCATGAATAAGATAATATTACCAGACCACCAATTACACATAATTAAGATGAAATTAAGTTCTGAAGTAAAATTTTGTCCTATAATTTAGGTATTATAGTAACTGGAAAAAGAAACTCAAATAGAATAAAACTTAATGTATAAAAAATGTTGGAAATTAGCATGTATTCAAGCCACTATGAATAACACTTTTTGTTTGGAATACATGCGTAAGGAGATGAAAGAGACCTAAACATATTTTACAGACAAATGAAATCAACTTTAACTGAAACCCAGAGAAAAATGGGAAAAATGAAACTTCTTAATGTGGAGCAAGTATTAGTAGACTCCTTTAAGAGAGATTCTGGTAGACAGGTCACTTTCATAGCAGAAAGTCGTTGTGCAAATATGTAAAATTCTTGGTGTAAGTGTATCAAGATGAAAAATCTAAATAGGTTATCTGTGAAAAAAATTCAAATGGAAATATGCTAATATAGAATTGATAAATAGCATTGTGGGCAGATACAATTCTTATAAGAAAGGTACATGCAATGTGTATGCAAAGGCTTATACTTTGGAAGTCCATGTTAAAATATTAATAGTGATTCTTTGTGAGTGGTGAGAATGTTATTTGTTTTACAACTTTCCACGTTGTCTAAAGTTTTTGCCATGTGTATTTTATTTTCAATTAGAAAAAAATGTAATATTCTCTATTAAATATGCTAATATGTTTTCATTGTAAAAACTTCTATTCATGAGATAAATACTCATACTATTTTGGGGTATAGCCTTTGTGTATTTATATATGCTTACAGGTATAGTTATATACAAATATATTCTTTTATCATAAATGAGATCATCTTACATATGCTGCTGTTTATTCATTTATTAATAATCCTACAGAAATTTTCATATTAGTGCTTTTAGATCCAAGTCAATGATTTTAATAAATGCTTTATTTATTTATTTATTTACTTATTTCTGATACACAATCTTGCTCTGTCGCCAGGCTGGAGTGCAGTGGCTCAATCTCAGCTCACTGCAACCTTCGTGTTCTGGGTTCAAGCGATTCTCCTGCCTCAGCCTCCCAGGTAGCTGGGACTATAGGAGCACACCACCATGCCCAGCTAATTTTTGTATTTTTGGTAAAGATGAGGCTTCACCATGTTGGTCAGGATGGTCTCGATCTCCTGACCTCATAATCTGCCCGTCTCAGCCTCCCAAAGTGCTGAGATTACAGGTGTGAGTCACTGTGCCTGGTCTATATTTTATTACTATTAAAATTTAACAAGTTAGAAAACATTTTACCATTTGATTCATTTTCATCCTGTACAACCATTTAAGCAGTACTTTATAGCCATTAACAAGGACTTTGTGGGACAGTTTCAAAAAACTTGGGGAAATTATTTTTGTATAACATCAAACTAAAATCAGAGCAAAACAAAAATGCAATAGAGCAAGACTGAAAGACACTACATTAAAATATTAGTAGAGGGATCAGAGGTGACTTTTTTCTGTGTCAAAATATTAGTTGTGAAATTAGAGTGATTTTTTCATCTTATGCCTTTTTGTGTTGTCAAATTTTCTATAATAGTTAAGGAATTATTTTGAAAATCTAAAAAATACAAAATATTTATTTGACAGAAGCCTGCATTCAATTTAGAGTTGTTATACAAATTTGATATTAAAGTCTTTCAAACTTTAATTACTAAAGGCCTAAGACTCTGATGAAAAGCAAGACATCACCTCTGGAGAGATGGATCACATGCTTTTCTGAGGCTCTACAAATATGATCTTTATTTATTGTTCTAAACCTGATAACACAAAGTAAAAGTTGCCTTAGTGCTGCGTTATTACTTTACATTTTGTTTCTAGCTAAAGTAGTTTATGCTAGAGTGAATGCAATTTTAAGATACATTCACTAAAATAATACTAAAAACTTGGTAGTCATGTTTCTGACAAAGAGCTTAATTCACAAATACTTTAAGGATCATGGACACAATATTTAATCAACTATAATATGTTATATCCTTATATAAAATAGGAATAGAATATTTCAATATGTATAAAAAGAGATTCACCAAGAAGCACTGTAACCAGACAAAACCAGCATGAAATTATGGTTCATAACTTCATATTTCTTTCTTCTTCTAGAGACAATGAAGTGCTAGCCCACTTTAACCAGAGTCAGAGGATTTATAATAAAAAGGCCTCTTTCGGGGAGACACCCTGGGTTACTTAAGGCCACCAGATAACTTTTTGAGCAAATGTATCCACAGATGTCTCTTTGCGTTGTCCTCTTTTTCTTTTGCAAATTTTCCTGAGGTGAGCAGAGTCATTCAACTTAAAATTGTTCCAACCTTCAGAAAGAAAGTGGTTCTTAAGCTGTGTCTCCTCAGCTCCAGAGCCTTCCCCTTGCGTACTGATGCTGTGTAGGGCAACCCTGCCTTTAAAATGCAGGAAACTTGTTTGTGCTCTATTTTTTATCCTTTGATCCTTACCAGGCAGTTACTTCACAGTTTGAGTCTCAAAGCTGTGGCTTAAATGATGGCCAGACTCAAAAGTGCACAATCTATAGCTTGATACTGAGTATATAATATCAGGTCTTTCCAACTCAGGCACAAGTCTTACCCTTTGCCTTAAAATCATAGCTAGCAGTTTGAAATTTAGCATTCTTTTTTTTTTTTTCCTTTTATTAGTCATTTTTAAGGAATGAAGATCCAGTGAGACTGAGATTTCAGCAATATATCAGAACTTTTGTATCCTAGCAAGTATTAATTCTTTCAACAGTTCCCTTGGGAAAATAGATATATTTTTCCAACAAAGATGCTGTTGCTTAGTGCTCTTCAGAGGCCATTTTCCAGCTACACATGAAAAAATTTATTATTACTTTGGTAGAAAATGTCCTCTTTTCTCCCCACCATTCTGTCTTATCTACCTCTTTTTCTGAATTTTCCCCTTCACTCCTTTTCATTTAGTTAATTAATTGGTTGGTGCATTAATTCATTCAATCATTCATTCAGCAAAGAGTTATTAAGTGCCATTCCTGCTCAGCCCAACTTAATTTTGGGCTCTCTTTTACCTTTCTGTTTTTATTTATTTATTTATTTTTTGGAGGCAACATAATGTTGCAGCCGGACACATACTAGAAGCTGAAAGTAGCTTTTCCTAGGGTACATTTGGCAACTGATTGAAATCCGTTATGTGTGATGTTAGATTGCTTGAAATGTCCTTGTTAAGGGGTTTATTTGAAGAAACATTGCAAATTAATATGAATAAAAATCTAGGACTACTTGTAAAATATCCCAAATCATTCAGTATAACTTTAGCATGTATATATGGTCCTTCACAGTCTAGCTTCAATCTCCCCTTCAGCCAGTGTCAGCTAGTCCCTGCCCGTATTGGGTAGTTTAATTAGCATCATATAGGTCAGTTGTTCCTAATCCTCAACAAGGGGCCATTTTGCCTTCTACCCCATGGGATACTTAGTACCTAACATCTGGAGACATTTTTGATAGTCATAACTCGTGTGTGTGTGTGTGTGTGTGTGTGTGTGTGTATTACTGGCATCTAGTGGACAGAGGCCAGAGGTGCTGCTAAACATCCTACAGAGCACAAGACAGCCCGCAAAACAGTTATCCAGCCCAGGTGCCATAGTGATGAGGTGGAGAAACACTGCTGTGGGCCTGTAACAGGTCATGCCTAGGTACCAGCTCTCCTTTCTTTGGTTCACAAACCTCTAATCTTAAAAGTCATCTCAGAGGACACTTTCTCTTTAAACTGTTTTCTCGACTTGATTTATTTGCCCTCCTAATATGCTCAAAGAGTGTTTTCTTATTGCTTCAGTTTTTTTTTTTCTTCTTATGCATTAAGTTACGTAACTGAATTCTCTACATTTCTGTCTCTTGCACTAGGCTGTAAGTTGCTCAAGGACATGGAAAGTATGTCTTGTTAACCTTGGTTACTGGAATGCTTACTGCATGGCAGATGCTTAATATATGTTTATAAAAAGAATGAAAAGAAACAGGTGATTAATATTCAAAATGCCAGCCATGAGTTTCTGTCAAAGGTCAATTGTCTTTTCTGTGGTAAACGATAGCTCCTGGTACTCCTCTGCTAACATGTGAAGCATCAATAGATTTTTGAAAAGAGAAAAATTGAATGCAGTTGAGTTCGAAGAGAGCCTGCATATCTGTTAGTTCCAACTGTTAGTATCTTGCTACTTTGGCATTTTAGAAATTCTAACAGGTCAAACATAAGCTGATGTTGAGAAGAAAACAAATATTATGTCCTATTGTGTTAGGATGTTTTCTAGCAAAACAACACTTGACCACAATAAGCCAGAGTGCCAAACTGTGAGACTGTGACACCGTTAGAGATGCTAAACGGGTAGGCCTCCTGCACCTTGTCAGAGCCAAAGGCAGAAGACCTACCTCTTGCAAGAGCTAAGGGACACACGTAAACTGCAGTGATTCCCATTATAGACAGCACTTCCAGATAGGGACTTTCTAATCTGGCTACCTAGGCTATGCTAAAAATTTACCTGGGTATTAGTCAGGGTTCTGCAGAGAAAAAGAATGAATAAGAGATACACAGCAAGACAGGTAGGTAGGCAGATAGATTTATTATGACGAATGGCTCCTAAGATTATGGGGGCCGAGGAGTTCCATAGTCTGTCATCTGTAACCTGGATCTAGGACAGTTAGTGGTGAAATTCCAGTCTAAGTCCAAAGGCCTGAGAACTAGGGGAGTCCATTGGTATAAGTCCCAGTCTAAGGGCAGGAGAAGACTGACTTCCCATCTCAAGCAGGCAGGCAAGAAGGAATAAAAAAAGAAGACCAAAATCCTCTACGTTTTGTTCTCTTCTCATTGAATTGGACAATGCACCACCACACTGGAAAGGACAGTCTACTTTACTGAGTCCACTGACTCAAATGCTGATTTCATCCAGAAATACTCTCCCAGACACATGCAGAAATCGTGTTTAGCCAGTCATCTGGTCATACCCTGGTCCAGTCAAGTTAACACATAAAATTACTCCAACCTAAATGACATGTATTTCAGAAATCAGTTGGTATGGGGGTAGGGTAAGAGACTTTCTGAGAGAGTTTATATAGAGTTTGAACTTCAGAGGAGGATCACATATCTGCCTGGCTCCTTATGGAATAAGACACTAGCAGGTATTCTTTTCTTGACACACGAAAGCTGCTTGAAATACAGCATTACTCTTCATTTTGTACCTTTTGGGTATGTTTTGAAATTTCTGTGTGAGAATTTTTTTTAATCTCTACTTTTGGAAGGAAACCTGAAGAAGGCTTATGGGACCAGGAAGCAGTAATTACAACAGAGCATGAGAAAATACAGAGAAAAAGAAGGAATTCTAATTAGGACTGAAAAAAAAAAAAAACCCAGAAAATAACCTGAAACTTGCTAAGCAAGCCCTGGGAAAATTTTTGCAATTATTTTATTTTATTATTTTATTATTATTATTTTCAAGGAATGGTCTTGCTCTATCACCCAGGTTGGAATGCAGTGGCACAGTCACAGCTCATTGTAGCCTTGGCCTCCCAGGCTCAAGTGATCCTTCTGCCTCAGCCTTTGAAGTTGCTGTGAATACAGGCACATGCCACCATACCCAGCTATTTTTAATTTTAATTTTTGTACAGATGAGGTCTTACTGTGCTGCCCAGGTTGGTCTCAAATCCCTGGGCTCAAGTGATTCTCTTGCCTCAGCCTTCCAAAGTATTGAGATTACAGGTGTGAACCCCTGTACCCAGCCTGCATTTTTATATTAACAAAGTAATATGGCTTTGCCATTTTAGAAATTGTTTTATCTGTGATATAGACATGAAGCTGAATAATTTTCTCTAAACTTACAAAAATTTCAGGCTACACCTAGTTAAATAAGATAGAAAGAATAGCTTAACATGTACATAAATTCACAAGAAAATAATATTTAAAATAAGTGAGGGATCATAGGCAACAATGTGTATAAACAAGTAAGGTGGATCAAAATGTGAGGAAAATCACAAGACGCATATAAATATACACTCAGCACTTCTGGATTTCCATGTGCAAATGTGAAGACAGCAATGAGTTGTTGCACATACTCCTGGATTCATAAAACAAAAACATATTTGTTCCCAATACTAAGACACCAGGAATATGTTACTCGTATGTTTGCTTGAGATAGCGAACAAGGTCCTCAACAACACCCTCACAGTGAACATCATGAGGGTGCTTCTCTTAAGGATTTTCCTGGCATTAACCATGATTTGTTACTCAGGGTACTCACTGCTGATGTTAGCAAGTAGGCAGTCATTTACCTAATTAAACACTATAGTTTAGAGTTTCTATAGAAATGTATGTCCTGAGTATCTATTGTGGACTTGAATGTTGTCATCCTAATTCCCCCTCCCCCATACATGTTTTGTTTGCTTTACCTTTCCCATGATTCACATAATAGCGAACTCATAGAAGCAATTTTGCAAAGCATAGTCCTGACTTCTTTGTTGGATCAGGGATGGGAATCTGATCCATGGTAAACTAAGTTGGTGTTTACTCTAGATCCTCTTCCTTGCCCGTAATTTATTAGTTCAACAAGAAACAAATTCAGCCACCACTTAAGCAGTCATAGTCCATTTCCCTGGTATTATGGAATTGAGAATGAAAGAGAGAGAGAGGTGATAACCTCTTTTTGGAAGCTGAACTTATAAAGGAAGATGCATATAGTCAAGACTATGCATCTTTAGCCCACCCTATGAACCAAAGTAGCAGAAGCTGGTCTGCAGGTAGAGGGAGCCATGAATCATGTATGCAGAGAAAAATACAGATAAGCTACAGATTTGAACCCATTTATGAGGCCTGATTGTTGTATTAGTCTGTTCTCATGCTGCTAATAAAGGCATACCTGAGACTGGCTAATTTATAAAAGTAAGAGGTTTAATGGCCTCACAGTTCTACATGCCTGGGGAGGCCTCACAATCATGGCAAAAGGCAAAGGAGAAGCAAAGGCACATCATACATGGCAGCAGGCAAAAGAGCTTGTATAGGGAAATGCCCATTTATAAAACCATCAGATCTCGTGAGACTTATTCACTATCATGAGAACAGCGCAGGAAAGACCCACTCCATGATTCAATTACCTCCCACTGGCTCCCTCCCATGACATATGGGAATTACGGAAGCTACAGTTCAAGGTGAGATTTGAGTGGGAACACAGCAAAACCATATCAATTGTATTTCTGGTCCTGGTTTCCGTGGCTCAACTCTATTTCCCATAAGGAATGGAAGGGGAGAGGGCCCTGTTACTTAGAATTATGAGTTTAATGCAAATTCCCCAAGGTATTTATTCTTTTTATTTTTTGCTGCAGTGGGCCAATGTCATATTCACTGACAAGTGCCTGGACAGCATCTATTCTTTGTCAGTTAATCAGTAACAAAAAGTATGCTATAACAACCAGCTGAATTGAGGAGAACAATGACAGTCTTTTATGAAAATGTTCTCTAAAGGGGACATACACAAATAGAATGCACCCTCAAATTTGTTCTATGTATGTGTAACTCATTTGGAATATTATTTTGTCATTTTTAACTTAAAATCATATTTTAATATTCCCACCGGATAATTTTAGGATCAGAAGATGAAAGACTCTCTTAGGTGAAGTTCAAATATTCTATCAACTTTGGTGAAAAGCGGGTTTCACTTTCTCCTGTGTCCATTTTCTTATAGCTATTTGTGGAAATGTGTCTTTTAGGTTATAATCTTCTTGAAAGCCAGGACCCTGTGTTATCTCTCCTTTCATCCCCCATGGGTGTTTGTAGAATGTCTGTCACAAAAGGGATGCTCAGTAACAATCTCTAATGGTCCTTTTGTCAAGGAGAGGAACTTTCCAGAAGAGCTTGAATTGACAGTGGTTGCTCTGTGAAAAGAAGCATGAGAGGTCTTGATCCTTCATATGTAAAATCATCAAGTATCTTTCTTAGCTGAAATAGCTCAGTTTTTCCATTCAATTACATCAAACCCACTGCTACATAGGCAGCACTGCAGCATCGTATGCCTTTCTGCTGGGAATGAAGTGGGGAAGGTCATTCTCCAGCACACATAGGCAGGGACATATATGTCCATATCAGAGAGGCTTAAAGAGAGGCAGGAAGGGGAAGCAGAAGCCATTGACCTGCTTTAAGCAGAGTCTTCCCTTTTACCTACCTTGGAGGAGGAAAGTTGAGCTTCCTTCAAAGTGCGTAGGGTTGAAACTCTTCACCCTCAGAGTTCATCTATTAACTGGTGGTCAAGGGATGATCTCTTTCCCCATGAAGTTGTTTATTAGGTACACTTTGGACAAAATGCATACTTTCCCCTCCAAAAGAACACAGCTTAGCCTGTAAAAGAGCTTATTTTTCTGAGTAAGTAAAATTGTATAAAATCAAAGCAGAATTGTCTGCTAAAACCTGAACTCTTCTGTACTCACGTGAATTGAGAGTCTGAAACCTTTGTTAGGCTTTTTAAAATTAGCTTGGGCTCTTAGGCTGCTGGGCTCTGGGCAGATTGCCTAGGCAGCCTTCAAACAGGCAAATAATAGGCAAAAGTAGTGCATCCTTTTGACCTACTCTCTACAGTTCAGATTGATTGAAGATTATTTAATAATGATAATATTTTCCATGGTAAAATGTACCCATAGAGTTTTCAATCTCCAGTGGCATTCTCATGCAAAATTCTAACTTTAATCTGAAATACCAATGGCATATATTTAGACAAGTTTCCCCTGCTATGAGGCAAAACTCATTATGATGCAATCACTTTAAACGAGAGTACATATGGGTTATTAAGTATCAAACTGTGTGTGTTTATTACTCATTACTATATTTAGAGATTTAAATAGCTTTACTGCTTTGAGAGGTAGTTATAAGCTTTCAAATATTTAAAACCTAAACGACTAAACTGTTCATTTATTCCAAGTTCATGATTTTGTTTAGACAGGAGCAAAATGTTTTTCATGTGCAACTTTCCATCAATGAAGTGAATTTCAGGCACGGAATATAGAGAAGACGTTTCTTAAATTAGAGTGTCAGTGAGTAGAGAGGCAATGTGAAGTTAAAATGTTGAAGCTTTTATCTGGACTATTCAGGCCAAAACTGCTTTTAGGAAAATAAAGGGTGAGTTTGGATTTACTATGAAAGGTCATTTCTGTGGTTGTAACTATATAATGCCAGAAATCTGGAACTATCAAGATGAAATATCTGAGGCTACTTTCTTTTTCAGAGCTGGGTATCTAATACCACAAGGGAACCTAAATATTAGTCACAATCACTTAATAATTGGTCTAACTCTTTGCTCAGGCTACCTCAGATTTAAAGGAGATTAAAAATATGAGAGTGACAGACTTCCAAAAATAGATTATAATTGAATTTAATTATAGCCTTTGGGAAATAGATGAAAATATGATAAAGCTCAATATAAAGCCAAAACTACTGCTGAGAACCCTTTTCTGTTTTCTTTTTAAAGATGATTAGGAAACTTTAACAGTTTATTTTCTATAATAAAACAGTAGCATTAATAACAAAAAATACATTGCAATTAAAAACATTGCTTTTAAGACACTGGAATAATTTACAGTCATAATTTTGAAGTTTCTAAGACAAAATTCTTACATGGAAACAATAATAAGAAGAATTGAAACGTTTCTTTGTGATGATATTCCTGGACAAGCTATTTATAGGTACTTTCTTTTGGAATGAGTCTTAAAAAGAGCCTTTTTCTGGGGAAATGAAAATGATGATGTGTAATTTTATAATTTTATATTATCTTTAATTAGGCTTCTCTTAATCCCTCTACTCTAGTCTCCTCTTTCGTTTTTCTTTTAATTTTTTCTGTGTGTGTTTTTTGTATTTATTTATTTATTTTATTTTTAGAGACAAAGTCTCTCTGTGTTGGTCAGGTTAGAGTGTACTGGCATGATCATGGCTCACTGCAGCCCCAAGCTCCTGGTCTCAAGTGATCTTCCTCCTGTCTCAGCCCCCCAAGTAGCTAGGACTACAGGAGCATGCCGTCATAACCGGATAATTTTTTTTTTTTTCCATAGGCAGGGTCTTGCTTTGTTTTCCAGGTTGGTCTTGAACTCCTGGCCTTAAGCAATCCTCCTGCCTTGCTGCTCTAAGCTATTTAAAGGGCTTAGGTATCCATAATAATTCTGCTCTGTGCTCTAAGGAAAAAGCTCAGCTCGTCATCTTTCAAGGACTATTGAGTTGATGTAAGGCTGAGAACATACCCGAGAGAAAACTGCTGCCTTCTCAGGCAATCTTTGCAGTGTGGTAGCTTTGTAGTGAACAGGTTGGGTTGAATGAGAATTCTGCCTTAGCAGGTAGTTCTGAATATTAAATCTTAATCTCCCCAAATGATGCACATTAAGGACAAATCACTCAAGAGAGAATTCTAAGAGACAATAACTTACCTGCTTGAACAATCCCCTCAACTACTGGTAAGAAAAACATTATTTAAAAGTGTCACCAGCTGGATGTTTTTATTCTTTACTGTGTGAAACCTGGCTGTGGTTTATTAAATTTTATTTCTACATGTATCACTTTATTACAGTGACAAGCTATACAAAATATATTTTGAGCTGCTGGGACCAGTTCCACCTTCTCTAACCTTCTCCCTCCCCTCCAAAAAAAGGCTGGAATATATAAACTGTATAGGAAAAGTTGTGTTAAGTCCCATAGAGACCCTGATGCTCAGTTATTTGATGATAATAATAATGATTTGTTTAATGATGGCTGCCCGGTTAAGGGTTAGCTAGGCAATTCTTTACATTGTGACACAAATTCTTATTGTATATTTTGACCATCGTTTATTCAGAAACAGCAGTTCATCTCTTTTGATCTAGTACCTAGGGCAAAGGATATTGAAGGTCTAGTGCTGACCTTGTTTATTCATTCATTTAATGAATATTTACTGAGCTCTTCTGATGTGGAATACATTGTTTTTGAATTACTGAGAGACAGAAATTTGGTCTCCAATAGTTGACAATATATTAAGGAAGATAAAATATGTGCAAGTTATTATACTATAAGTAATAATAATAGCCACATATTATGTTGGAGGAAGGGGTGGATTATTCAAAAATAGGTAAAGAAAGAATTACTGAAAAAACTGTAAACTTTTAGGAATTCGTCTTACAGATATACTCATGCATGTGAGATACTATATATTGATGACAGTATTTATTGCCGCATCATTCTTAGTGTTTATAAAAAGAAAAAAGACAATTTCAGTGCCCATCCATGGACTTTCATGTAATGTAACATTTGTAGTTGTTAAAAAGAATGAGGTACCCCTTGATATAATCCACTGAGAAGGGCACAATATCACTTCTGTATTACGCTTGTCAAAATTGCATAAACTCAACTTGAGCATAAAAAAACATCAGATAAACATAAATCAAAGGACAATGTACAAACTACCTGACCAGTGCTACTCCAAGTGTCAGCATCATGAAGGACGAAGGAAGACCGAGTTAGTATCTCAGATTATAGGACATTAAGGAGATAGAAAACTGAATGAGACATGAGGAACTGGGCTAGATCCTGAAACAGAAAAAGTACAATAGGAAAAAAGATAAAATTCAAATAACATCTATGGTTTAGTTAATAGAATTGTAATAATGTTTATTTCTTAGTTTTTATAATTGTGCAATGGTTATGCAGTCTGTTGACATTAGGGGAAGGTGGGTAAAGGGTGTATGGGAAATCTCTATTGATTTGCAATTTTTCATATGTATGAGCAGATACATATATGTTTAAATATGCACAGACTATCTGTATAGTTAGGGCCTATAAAGTGGTTGAGAACTCAGGACCTGGATTTAGTAAGAAGCTGCCCGGCTACTTACTAGCTCTGTTACCCAGGACTTTGTCTTTTTATTTCTGGGCTTCTGCAGCATGAAAATGAGGATAAGAGTTATGAGGGTTGTTGTTAGGACAAAATCAAATGAAGCATATAAAACACTTGGCATTATGCCTGGAACAAATAAACATTTGAAATGGTAGCAAATAACTAGAAGTAGGAATTAATGGCAGAATCAGTAGACGGTGTAGTATCAGAAGTTGGAGTAACAGTAATAGTGATAGGTTTAGTGTTCACTGAATATCACTGGAGAATTAGTATAATAACAGCCCCCAATGAACTTAGAGGCTCATTGGATAGCAAAGATAAAAGCATGAAGTAATTGTAACTGTAAGTCATGTCACTGTGTATGAGCATATAGGTTATATACTGTACAAACTACATAGTCATATGTGGCAGCTATAAATATAAGACAACTCATAATAGTATGTAATAGTATAGTATGGAATGTGCAAGGTCTAAAATATTCATAGAAAGTTTTATTTTGGAGGGAATTTAACTTGCTTGGATGACTACTATAAAGGACTGTAGACTTTATTCCAGAAAAGGAAGACAATGGGTATAGAAATGAAAGAAATGTACTTGTGGGATGTTGAAGTGTAGTAAAAGCAGTGACTTCTTGTTGGGTGGTAAAATGAAAATGCACTTGAGTGGGGCTAACAGCATATTGGAGACAGAAGAGTCACTGGACTTGAAGACAAATCAATAGAAATTACATATTGTGAAAAAGAGAAATAATATTTTTTTTTTAAAAAGAACTTCATAAAAATGTGAAGCAGTATTGAGTGTTCTAAGATATATTTAATTGGTGTCCTCAAAGGAAAGAGGAAAGAGAATTGAGCAGAAATAAAATCTGAAGTACTAATGACCAAACAAATCCCTAAAGTTGATTTAAAAAAACACATTATCTTATAGACATAGAAGCTCTATAACACCAAAGTAGGATTGACAGAAAAAATGACACCTAGAAAGCTCATGTTCAAACTGTTGGAAACCAAAAATAAGTGGAAAAATTTTGAAAGCAAAATGAAAAATAACATATTTTATGCTGGACCCCTTCCTTATGCATGATGGTTGACCTCTCATCAGAAATAATGGAGGCCAAGAAGATAGTGGAATGACATCTCCTAAATACTGAAAGAATTAAAAAAAAGACAAAAGCACATCTGCTAATTCATATATCTATATCTAGAAAAAAATGTCCTTCAAAAATGACGACAACATAAGCCATTATCAGATCAACATATATTGAGAGAATTTGTGGTCAGCAGACTGTACTACAATAATTGTTAAAGGAAGTACTTTGGTTTCAGTGAAATGACACTAGATAGACACTTGGATTTTAGAGGGAAAGAAAAAGACATAGAAATTGTAAATATGGGGCGGAGCAAGATGGCCGAATAGGAACAGCTCTAGTCTCCAACTCCCAGCGCGAGCGACACAGAAGACCAGTGATTTCTGCATTTTCAACTGAGGTACTGGGTTCATCTCACTAGGGAGTGCCGGACAATTGGTGCTGGTCAGCTGCTGCAGCCCGACCAGCGAGAGCTGAAGCAGGGCGAGGCATCGCCTCACCTGGGAAGCGCAAGGGGGAAGGGAATCCCTTTTCCTAGCCAGGGGAACTGAGACACACAACACCTGGAAAATCGGGTAACTCCCACCCCAATACTGTGCTTTAAGCAAACGGGCACACCAGGAGATTGTATCCCACACCTGGCCGGGAGGGTCCCACGCCCACAGAGCCTCCCTCATTGCTAGCACAGCAGTCTGTGATCTACCGGCAAGGCAGCAGCGAGGCTGGGGGAGGGGCGCCCGCCATTGCTGAGGCTTAAGTAGGTAAACAAAGCCGCTGGGAAGCTCGAACTGGGTGGAGCTCACAGCAGCTCAAGAAAACCTGCCTGTCTCTGTAGACTCCACCTCTGGGGACAGGGCACAACTAAACAACAGCAAAAGCAGCAGAAACCTCTGCAGACGCAAACGACTCTGTCTGACAGCTTTGAAGAGAGCAGTGGATCTCCCAACACGGAGGTTGAGATCTGAGAAGGGACAGACTGCCTGTTCAAGTGGGTCCCTGACCCATGAGTAGCCTAACTGGGAGACATCCCCCACTAGGGGCAGTCTGACACCCCACACCTCACAGGGTGGAGTACACCCCTGAGAGGAAGCTTCCAAAGCAAGAATCAGACAGGTACACTCGCTGTTCAGCAATATTCTATCTTCTGCAGCCTCTGCTGCTGATACCCAGGCAAACAGGGTCTGGAGTGGACCTAAAGCAATCTCCAACAGACCTACAGCTGAGGGTCCTGACTGTTAGAAGGAAAACTATCAAACAGGAAGGACACCTACACCAAAACCCCATCAGTATGTCACCATCATCAAAGACCAGAGGCAGATAAAACCACAAAGATGGGGAAAAAGCAGGGCAGAAAAGCTGGAAATTCAAAAAATAAGAGCACATCTTCCCCGGCAAAGGAGCGCAGCTCATCGCCAGCAATGGATCAAAGCTGGACGGAGAATGACTTTGACGAGATGAGAGAAGGCTTCAGTCCATCAAACTTCTCAGAACTAAAGGAGGAATTATGTACCCAGCGCAAAGAAACTAAAAATCTTGAAAAAAAAAGTGGAAGAATTGATAGCTAGAGTAATTAATGCAGAGAAGGTCATAAACGAAATGAAAGAGATGAAAACCATGACACGAGAAATACGTGACAAATGCACAAGCTTCAGTAACCGACTCGATCAACTGGAAGAAAGAGTATCAGCAATTGAGGATCAAATGAATGAAATGAAGCAAGAAGAGAAACCAAAAGAAAAAAGAAGAAAAAGAAATTAACAAAGCCTGCAAGAAGTATGGGATTATGTAAAAAGACCAAATCTACGTCTGATTAGGGTGCCTGAAAGTGAGGGAGAAAATGGAACCAAGTTGGAAAACACTCTTCAGGATATCATCCAGGAGAACTTCCCCAACCTAGTAGGGCAGGCCAACATTCAAATCCAGGAAATACAGAGAACGCCACAAAGACACTCCTTGAGAAGAGCAACTCCAAGACACATAATTGCCAGATTCACCAAAGTTGAAATGAAAGAAAAAATCTTAAGGGCAGCCAGAGAGAAAGGTCGGGTTACCCACAAAGGGAAGCCCATCAGACTAACAGCAGATCTCTCGGCAGAAACTCTACAAGCCAGAAGAGAGTGGGGGCCAATATTCAACATTCTTAAAGAAAAGAATTTTAAACCCAGAATTTCATATCCAGCCAAACTAAGTTTCATAAGTGAAGGAGAAATAAAATCCTTTACAGATAAGCAAATGCTTAGAGATTTTGTCACCACTAGGCCTGCCTTACAAGAGACCCTGAAGGAAGCACTAAATATGGAAAGGAACAACTGGTACCAGCCATTGCAAAAACAAGCCAAAATGTAAAGACCATTGAGGCTAGGAAGAAACTGCATCAACTAATGAGCAAAATAACCAGTTAATATCATAATGGCAGGATCAAGTTCACACATAACAATCTTAACCTTAAATGTAAATGGACTAAATGCTCCAATTAAAAGACACAGATTGGCAAACTGGATAAAGAGTTAAGACCCATCAGTCTGCTGTATTCAGGAGACCCATCTCACATGCAGAGACATACATAGGCTCAAAATAAAGGGATGGAGGAAGATTTACCAAGCAAATGGAGAACAAAAAAAAGCAGGGGTTGCAATACTAGTCTCTGATAAAACAGACTTTAAACCATCAAAGATCAAAAGAGACAAAGAAGGCCATTACATAATGGTAAAGGGATCAATTCAACAGGAAGAGCTAACTATCCTAAATATATATGCACCCAATACAGGAGCACCCAGATTCATAAAGCAAGTCCTTAGAGACTTACAAAGAGACTTAGACTCCCATACAATAATAATGGGAGACTTCAACACTCCACTGTCAACATTAGACAGATCAACGAGACAGAAAGTTAACAAGGATATCCAGGAATTGAACTCATCTCTGCAGCAAGCAGACCTAATAGACATCTATAGAACTCTCCACCCCAAATCAACAGAATATACATTCTTCTCAGCACCACATCACACTTATTCCAAAGTTGACCACATAATTGGAAGTAAAGCACTCCTCAGCAAATGTACAAGAACAGAAATTATAACAAACTGTCTCTCAGACCACAGTGCAATCAAACTAGAACTCAGGACTAAGAAACTCAATCAAAACCGCTCAACTACATGGAAACTGAACAACCTGCTCCTGAATGACTACTGGGTACATAACGAAATGAAGGCAGAAATAAAGATGTTCTTTGAAACCAATGAGAACAAAGATACAACATACCAGAATCTCTGGGACACATTTAAAGCAGTGTGTAGAGGGAAATGTATAGCACTAAATGCCCACAAGAGAAAGCAGGAAAGATCTAAAATTGACACTCTAACATCACAATTAAAAGAACTAGAGAAGCAAGAGCAAACATTCAAAAGCTAGCAGAAGGCAAGAAATAACTAAGATCAGAGCAGAACTGAAGGAGATAGAGACACAAAAAACCCTCCAAAAAATCAATGAATCCAGGAGTTGGTTTTTTGAAAAGATCAACAAAATTGACAGACCGCTAGCAAGACTAATAAAGAAGAAAAGAGAGAAGAATCAAATAGACACAATAAAAAATGATAAAGGGGATATTACCACCGACCCCACAGAAATACAAACTACCATCAGAGAACACTATAAACACCTCTACGCAAATAAACTAGAAAATCTAGAAGAAATGGATAATTTCCTGGACATTTACACTCTTCCAAGACTAAACCAGGAAGAAGTTGAATCCCTGAATAGACCAATAGAAGGCTTTGAAATTGAGGCAATAATTAATAGCCTACCAACCAAAAAAAGTCCAGGACCAGATGGATTCACAGCTGAATTCTACCAGAGGTACAAGGAGGAGCTGGTACCATTCTTTCTGAAACTATTCCAATCAATAGAAAAAGAGGGAATCCTCCCTAACTCATTTTATGAGGCCAACATCATCCTGATACCAAAGCCTGGCAGAGACACAACAAAAAAAGAGAATTTTAGACCAATATCCCTGATGAACATCGATGCAAAAATCCTCAATAAAATACTGGCAAACCGGATTCA